>NC_059390.1:8512500-9712500 GCF_019703515.2 Myxocyprinus asiaticus | reverse complement strand
CTGCATACAAAGTATGTAGTAAGCAGCATGCTAATATTCCATTCTGAACACAGCAATGCATATGCACCCAGTAAGCATCAAAATTGTGTACAAACATCTGAAAGACAGAAAATCCACATGCGTTCTGAAACAGAAATGCTTCAAAACACCTGCTGAATGTTTTTTTAACATCCATCAGGGAACTTTTTCAGCAATGTATTGCAATAATATCTTTCAGATGAAAATGCATCCATTGGATATGTGCTATCAGGGTGAAAGAATAGAGTTAGAAATTTAATAACACAGCAACTGGGGGTGGGGGGGGGGGGGTGGATTTAAACTCCAATCCCGACTGTTGTGCTACCGGGTGCTACTGTACAAATCTGTAAAACAGAAGTGAGTTTCATAATAAAAACAAACAGTGAGCGCAGCAAAACCAACCCATCCAATCCCTGCAGTGACCCCTAGGCTGAACCTTAAAATTACTCTGAAATGTAAGCGTTCCCCTGCTGTAAGCAGCTGTTCCAGCTTTGTGTCTTACAAAAAAAAAAAAAAAAAAAAAAAAACAGAGCTAAAACTTTGATGCTTCCTGCAATACAATAATATTGATTCTGTATTCCACTCTTGGATATACAGTGTCTAATGAAGACACATATGCAAGCACACAAACTAGATAAATGACAAGTCTGTCTCAAAAAGCAAAACTGCTGCTTCACAGTTTCATGTTAACTATTTTTAATAACATGATCTATCTATCTATCTATCTATCTATCTATCTATCTATCTATCTATCTATCTATCTATCTGTCTGTCTGTCTGTCTGTCTGTCTGTCTGTCTACAGGGGCGGGGTTGCGAATTTTGGGGCCCCAAGCAACCATCTAGCCAGGTGGCCCCTTTTGGCTTACAATCAGTGTAAATAACGTAAAAATTATTTTAAATCATAATTTTAAAATCATTTCCAACAGCCATTGTTGCCAAGTACATTCAAAATATTTAATAAATAAAAATCTACTGAAGATAATGAATGCATGTTTTTCCACAAAATAAACACTAGGAAGAATGGTATTTAATTAATAATATAATAAATATAATTTATATGCACCAATACAGTAATAAAAAAGCAATATCTAATGTTTTTACAAAACATTTTTTGTAAACGAATAGTGTGTGCAAAAACTATAGCTTCACTCACTTATATTTTGGAACCCAGATTAATATTTGTTATCATTGTCCAGTCAACTCTATTATTTTAATGTGATACTAAATTATAATTATTTTGAGTATTTGTTTTATACAAATATATTTCTGTTGTATTTACTTCACCTTCAACTGGAGCATTATTTTGACGGAATGATCAAAATAAAACTCCAGTGTACTCCAGTGTAAAACTTTGACAGTTTCCTCATTACAAATCTGGTGACATGCTATCACCTCCTACATTTCTGTGATAATGTGTCCACTTTTTAGATTTGTAAAATTACTTTAAGCAGCATTAAATATTTGAAATTGCATGAATGGCTGAACCTGCAGCACTTTCCCTTCATAATGCACATGAACTGTTCCAAGAAGGTTGATGAAAAAATCTCCTCAAAATAATAATAAAAAAATGGTTATAAAATAAATAGTTTTTAGAACTATTTAAAATTTTCAGACAAGTCTTTGTCAAGTGTACAACATCAAAGTTTATCTTGACAACTTTATGTTTCTAGTTATTTTTGCAGTTCCGTTTGCAATTTACATACATTTGTATGTAAATTGTCCTATTGCATTGCAGCATGAAATTTGTTCTGCTCATGTTGCATGAATAAAGCCCTTCACCTTTATATAATGAGAACAAATAATAAAAAATAAAAAAAAGGAGTCTGTAACAATTTTGCTGTAAGGAACAATTCAGCGTGAGTGCAGTGAGGCATGATACAGTGTTTTAGAGCTTGTGTTCTGAGTGGCAGACGGTAAGTAGGGCCGTGCTTTCGCTCAACAACATCAGAATGACAGAATACACACCCTGGAGGAGGAAGCTCACAAACATACACACAGTTAGAGACTGCAACGTGCGTATGACTCTCCTGAGGGGGACAGAACCGCAGTATAACTTAAGCTCTGTTGGCGCATTGCATCGAGTGCAGGGGCCATTCATTATGTAAACATCTGCTTGTTAAATGTCAAATCATTGTTTACCAGAGTTGGGGAATATTCTACAGAACATTAAGCACTGGGTCAACATCCTACTTGGGTTGGGGAAGGGAACATGTAAAAACCATCTCATGTGACTGATTGTGGTTTATGACAATAAAGAAGACAGTCTTATGACCTGCTGAATGACTTTATTAATAGCATGTGTTGTCTCTAAAATAGGCAATTGGCTGGAATCTGGAAAAGAAAATCTAATAAAAAAAAACTTTTATTTATAAATGGGATCATTCTGACTCTAAATTGTGATTGGATTTTGTTCAAATTCATTGAAAATGGCCATATACACACATGTGTGACTGCACATCAGTTGCATTGCTGCAGTAAACATCCAAGAGTTAGGTAAATTATTTGGTAGAAGAATGGTTTATTTTGAATAATTCTACTCATTCCTGTACCTATTTTTTTGGCTTGACAAAGCCAACATACTGTTATTCTAAAGACATGGTTTAGGGTTTTTCAAAATCCATAAACCAAGACCAAAATGATCAACTGAAACCAGGGCTGCAGTTAGAAATTTTTGGGCCCGATACAAAATGAATTCAGCGGGCCCCCCTCCAGTTAGCTGTCCGACGGTGTGGTAGACAGTTCTTTCATCATCATGGGCGCTGCCCCGGCGGCTTTCAGTTTCGCTTTCGAGTGCTGTCTCTGTGTTATATCCGAGTCTCCCATTGAACGCGCTTAGATGCTATATACAATATGGAACAGTCTTTCTGTTGACCCCCAGTTGTGACGCTCACGTGCCCATTGTAGGCACTTTCGGCGGACAAGGGTCAGCATTGGCACTCTGATCAGTCTGCAGCTACGCAGCCCCATACGCAGCAAGCTGCGATGCACTGTGTGTTCTGACACCTTTCTATTATGGCCAGCATTACGTTTTTTCAGCAATTTGTGCTACAGTAGCTCTTCTGTGGGATCGGACCAGACGGGCTAGCCTTCGCTCCACACGCGCATCAGTGAGACTTGGGCACCCATGACCCTGTCGCCGGTTGTCCTTCCTTGGACCACTTTTGGTATGTACTATCAACTGCATACCAGGAACACCCCACAAGACCTGCCGTTTTGAAGATGCTCTGACCCAGTCATCTAGCAATCACAATTTGGCCCTTGTCAAAGTCACTCAGATCCTTACACTTGCCCATTTTTCCTGCTTCCAAAACATGAAATTCAAGAACTGGCTGTTCGCTTGCTGCATAATATATCCCACCCCTTGACAGGTGCCACTGTAATGAGATAATCGATGTTATTCGCTTCACCTGTTAGTAGTTTTAATGTTGTGGCTGATCAGTGTATATCCAAAGACAAATATAGTATCCTACTATGCTCAAGTCAGTGCACACACACACACACACACACACACACACACACACACACACCGTGCCTGATAGTGTCCTCTGCAGTCCCCTCCATAAACACTATAAACACAGTGTCAAGCTCTCTGAGATTCCATTTAGATTCACTGATCTGAACTGCACACAGACAGCAGCTCAGATAAGAAATTTATATTTAGGTAAGAGCTACAATCCACTGTCTGGCAATGTCATTCGACAAGAGCACCAGGTCCAGTGGTAACGAAAATGTAAGTCAACTCAGTACCTCCAAATTGTTTTTTACATTTGCTGCAAACTGATGTCAAGCCTACAAGCACTTTTACTGTTGTTCATTGTGTTTTAGCTTTTATGTAGCTTGTCCTAAATTGTGAATTTGAATGGTCCTTAAAGGAATGTTTAATACAAGTTAAGCTCAACTGGCATTTGTGGCATGTTAATGCATATAATATACATAAAAATAAATAAAAAAAAAGCAGAAATCGGGGTTTCAACAGGGCACTTACAATGAAAGTGAAAGGGGCCAGTCCATAAATATTAAAATACACACTGTTTCAAAAGTATAACCACAAGACGTAAACTTTGTATGTGTTATTATGATTTTTTTGTGATAAAATTGCTTACTAACCGTATCTGTGTAAAATTATATCCAGTATTACAACTCTGTTGTCATGACGATGTAAGATATTTTATCACACTAAAATCATGCAAACCAGAGATTTTATGACACTACAGTCATGTTAACATGTTTAATGTTTAAGTATTATTGCTATTCATTTGAAACCGTGTGTATTTTAATAGTTATGAACTAGCCCCTTTCACTTTCACTGTTAGTGTTTTACTGTAACCATGATTTTTGCTTCTTCTTCTTTTTCTTTTTTTATAAATCAGGGATGAGTCCAAATTATTTTCTGTGGTAATTAACATGACAAAAATGTTTTCGATTGGGCTTAAAATGTATTGAACATTTCTTAAATGGTGCAATTCCTGCATCACTAGCATTACCAAAAATAATTGGAAAAAATAATTACTTGAAATTGCTGAAATCATTTGCAGGTTATACTTTATAAAGATACTGTTAGCAATTTTTTGGAATACACTACAATACATGCTCCTACCTGAAAGATCATTTTGTGTGTTTGGGATTGCTTACATCAGGTTTGCTGGCATGTCTTTGGAGGGCGGGTTTTGTTTCTCAGTGTGTGTTCTGATGTGTTCTTACATTCACGTAGACTCGATCATCCATTGCTGAAGTTAAATAGAACACAATAGTGCCCACCCACTTTTTCAGCCATCTGGGTTCTGGAAGTATTATCCCCATACATTTCTTCCATAGACTTTTCATAAAATCCTTCATAAAAGAGTTGAAAGCCATGAGCCAAACCAACCAGCTCTGAGGTGAATCACAACATCATGAACTTTGTTTTGAGGCAAAAGAATTTGGAAATCAGACAAAAAGACAAAGCTACAAGGCTGTGTACTTACCGTCTTTCATAAGGGCACAAACTACAATCCCATGAAGCATTGCGAATGATGTTGTTGAATAAAAAATGATGGAAATAAATAGAAATATCGATTTTAGGTTGTTGATTATAGGTATAGAAACAATATATTTTATGTTTACTGCAAAATATTCAGATATATACAAATAGATAAGTAGTTTAAGGGTGAAGAGACATTGACTCGATTACATCATTCACAGTGCATCATTGGAGTGAGTGGTTGCTCTGAGGCATGTTTCTCGGGTTTCGTTGGCTGGTTCTCTGATTGGTGGATCTTTCTCTGCTGTACCATGGGTAATTTACTGTAGATGTTTACCATTAATTCCATTATCAAACACGATATTTAAACAATTAAGTTGAAATAATGCAGATGGATAGCTTCAACGGAAGCATATACCATCGATTAACAACCTTGTAGCTCACGGTAGGTCTACCTTTAAAGGTATATAAGTTATCATTAAAAATCAATTCGTCCAATGCAGTGGTTCCCAACCCTGTTCCTGGAGATCCCCTAACACTACACATTTTGGATATCTCCATAATCAAACACACCTGATTCAACTCATCAGCTCGTTAGTTGAGACTCTAAGACCTGAATTGAGTGTGTCAGAAAAGGGAGATATACAAAATGTGCATTATTAGGGGGCCTCCAGGAACAGGGTTGGGAAACACTAGAGTCTAGGAGATAAATGAATGGCATTTTTACTTCCAGAACCAGAATGTTGCACTCTATTCCAATACTTAAGAACACAAGTACCAAGAATGCCTAATGTGTTCCTGATGAGGCCAAATATTGAGGATGCATCAGAAGGTGACATGTGGGTAAGAACCAATTTGAAGTCCCAGAAGTCATAGCGGCACTACGGTAGCAGACGAAGGGCATTTATTGTTGTGTTTTCTCTCAAGAGTTTCCCACAGTAAGCTTGCGAAAGTCTGACAGTTCGTGAGAGTCATCATACTCCATCAACATTTGTTGTTTTGTTGGGCATCATTTTAATAAAGTAATAAACACATGGAGGAAAAAAGTGTGATCTACTTTACGCCAGAAGTTCTCTCACTGGTTACAAGTGTGCTGAGACAGGCAATTGTGCAACAGGAAGATCACAGCACATTTCAAAGCTTGCAAGAGATGCACTCTACACCCTCCTGTCCTTCCAAATTCATTCTTCCAAGGTACTTGGCAAGACTGGTCTTCATAAGAACTCAAGTCTGTTCTCTGCATAGACCTTATTCATGCTAGTGCCATCTTTGATTTTTAATGGGAATGACAACGAGGCTTTAAGGGATAGACTTACCATCTCTTCAATGGCACGAACGGTATAAAGCTGTATAAAGCTCCTAGACCACATCTGATTTTCCACAACTCATGTTGTCTGGAGTTCTTTGTATACTGAATGTTCTTGGACAGATATTTTATAAATTTTTGTGCGTCAGCTGTGGCGTTGAGGCTGCCCGGGATGTGAGTGGCCCGGGATGTGAGTGCGACGAGAACGTAAGCCGCCTTGGCGGTTTATATACGCTACTGTCACTGTGTTGTCCATCCGGACCAACACGTGCTTGCCCTGGATCAACGGCAATAGCCTCCGCAGGGCGAGCTGTACTGCCAGCAACTCAAGGCAGTTGATGTGCCAACGCAGCCGCGGTCCTGTCCAGGAGCCGGCGGCTGCATGCCCATTGCACACGGCGACCCAGCATGACTTGGAGGCATCTGTCGTAACCACGATGCACCTGGACACTTGCTGTAGGGGGACTCCTGCCTGCAGAAACGCAAGGTCTGTCCAAAGGCTGAACAAGTGGCGGCAGCCCGGCGTGATGGCCACGCGATGTGTGCCACGGCGCCATCCCCACCTCGAGTCTGAAGCCAGTGCTGAAACGGTCTCATATGCATCAGCCCGAGCGGCATGACCGCCGCCGAGGATGCCATACACCCCAGGAGCCTCTGAAAGTGTTTTAGTGGAACCACTGTACTCCGCCTGATTGATTTCAGGCAGTTCAGCGCCGAACTTGTGAGGCGCACTATCATCGAGACCGAGTCTAACTCCATGCCGAGAAAAGAGATGCTCTGAACCGGGGAGAGCTTGCTCTTTTCCCAGTTGACCCGAAGCCCTAGACCTCTGAGGTGCGAGAGCACCAGGTCCCTCTGTGCACACAGCAATTCTCGAGAGTGCACTAGGGTCAGCCAGTCGTCGAAGTAGTTGAGTATGCGGACACCCACTTCCCTTAACGGGGCAAGAGCTGCCTATGCGACCTTTCTTGAAGACGTGAGGGGACAGGGACAGGCCGAAGGGGAGGACCTTGTACTGATACGCCCGGCCGTCGAAAGCAAACCGTAGGAAGGGTCTGTGTCGAGGTAAAATCGAGACGTGAAAGTAAGCATAGTTCAGGTCTACCGCCACGAACCAATCTTGATGCTGGACGCATGGCAAAATGCACTTCTAAGTCAGCATCTTGAACGCGAGTCTGTGCAAGGCCCGGTTCAGAACTTGCAGGTCCATGATTGGCCGCAACCCACCGCCTTTCTTCGGCTGTAGAACCCTTGCTTCATCTCGGCTGGAGGGACAGGCTCTATAGCGCCCTTCTGCAGAAGGACCGCAATTTCCACGTGCAGGATGGCGGCGTTCTCGCCCTTCACCGACGTGAAGCGGAAGCTGCGGGACTGGGGCGGTCGCCTGGCAAACTGAATCGCATAGCCAAGTTGGATAGTCCTGGCCAACCAACGCGATGGGTTGGAAAGCGCTAGCCACACGTCCAAGCTCCGGGCGAGGGGTACTAAAGGGACAATCGCACCTGACATACCTGGGGGTGGGGCCTCGCGGCGGGGGGAGCAAGAAACACGGTGTCAAGGAGCGTCACTTTGACCCGAGGTGGCTACACTGAGGGAACCCTCAAAGCACTTACCTTGCTCTGCGTACCCGGGCGGTTCGGCGACTGAGGAGGGCCTTTTGGGCCTTGCGGTGCAGCCGGACGCGCAAAGGTGGGGAGCCACGTTCGTGAGGTCCTGGCTGCGAATGCTCGGTGTCTGGTTGCCGAAGTAACGACGGCCGTGGGCACCAGCTGTGTGACCCAACGAGAGAGGAAACTGCTCTTTTTTCGACAAAGTGGGTACCGCAGCCCATCTGGGGTGCGGCAAAGGCGCAACTCCGTTGAGAGGTGAATGGACTGGCAGTGGAATTCAGCTTGCTGACACCCAACCGCTCGGCTCCGAAGAAAGAATCTGAATGAGTGGATGCATTCCAGCTCCTTTAATATCCGTATGTCCGGAGGAGTGGCATGCAAATTCCACTCGCCAATTCTCACTGGCCTTTTCTCAAAGATCTGAGGTGTTTGGGGCTCCCAAGAGTGACCCCTAGTGTCACTACATCGACACAACTTCGAGTGAGTGACAGATAGGGAACACTTTATACTGCAGTACAGCCCATTGAAGAGACTGTAATTATATCCCTCACAGCCTCATTGTCATTCCTATTAAAAATCAAAGATGGCACTACCGTGAATAAGGTCTGTTCTTTGTATTGAGAAACACCCTGTACATAGCTGAAGTTAGCAAAAGGGCGAAGTTAGCAAAGCAGCTGAAATACCTTAAATAGTTTGAAGTTTTTAATACATATTTGAACAATTCATCTTGTTTGAGTTCATATGAACAAACAAACTCCCCTCTCAAAGAATTAGCAAATAAGGCATGTCTTTGGAGGTCTGGGTTTGGGAAAGACAGTGTGTGGAGTAAGCAAACAGCTAAAACAGCGTACAGCACCTTTAATAGTTTGATGTTTTTAATAAATATTTAATAATACATATAGCAATTCCTCTTGCCTGAGTATCAATGAACAACAAACTCCCCTCTCAAATAATTTACAAATAATCGCGATTACATGCGATTGCATCAGTTCTAACATTTCCTTTGCTGGTCATCCAAAGAGATATGGCTCTGAGGAGAAACTCTATCTTTAAAGATACTGCAGCACTCTGACTTTCATTCTACTTAAATGTAATCAAAGTTGCCTCCTATGAGATAATAATTACTGTATGTTACTAGAAGCTCATTTTCTACTCATATGTTAATTTAGCATTCATTTACCATATTCTTTTTAGGCCTGTATTAAACCAAACCAGAGCAAAACACAAGCTCTCTTTAACAATTTCATTTCATTTGTGCTAAGTGCATAAATCCATCTCATCTTTATAGTTCTCATCATTAGTCCCCTTATTTTCTTGTGGCCTTTTTGCTTTCAAAAGGGAATGAACATCTCTCATGTAATTACTTTTTAAATGAGTGCCCAAGCTCTCTGATTGGATAAAGCTCATCTGACCCATTATTGTTGAGACTTACATCTAATTGAGAGGGTCGATTTCATCCCTCTCCTCCTGCTGATTTTCAGCATCACTGTTTTACTTTGTTAGTATGCCATTAAGTAATGTTGGCTGCTGACTGAATTTATGGCTTGTCTATTTGTTGGAAGATTGGACCTTTTTCTGTGATTTTGACTGCTTGTTAATAAAAGACATTTGCTTGGAATAATTTCACACTTAAGAGAACATACACGTGCTTAAATGGATAGTTCACCAAACAATGAATATTCTGTCATCGTTTTGCCACCCTCTTTTCAGTAGTTCACAAGTTAATGTAATCCTGTTTAAAGGACAGTATAAACGTTTGTGGCTCACTGTCCTGGGCGAAGGGCTTGAGGCTCAAGGCTTGACCTGAGCACAAATACCCCCCAAAAGATGCCAGAAAATGGGACAGCGAGCTGTTTTCTATAGAGTCTTGTATTTGAGATGAGACTAAGTATTTATGATACCTCTTGTACCCCCCAAAAAGGAGTGTGGAGCGATTAAATGAGTTTGGGGAATGGGGAGGTGCTTGTTGAGCCCTGTGAGAGGTGGGCAGAGGTGCCAAACTATGATAGAATGAGCAGGGGTTGCTAGTGGAGGCAGCCTCACACTAGGGTCTGCTTGGGGGATCAGAAACTGGGATGTATAGAATACGTCGGGGTGGAGAATGGAAATTAGGCAGAAGCACTGAAGAGACAGTGGCGACCGCACAGAAATTGCCCCAGATAGAGGCGAGAATCCTAGCTGCCAGGACTTAACCTTAAGTCTCCCTCCAAGTTTGGTGAGTTAGACGGATGGGCCCGTGCAGCGAGCGGTGAGCCCAACCTGCGATCGACAAGGGCTCTCGCTGCATTCGACCAGGAGAGTCCTCCAAGCTTCAGGTCAACTGGGAAAAGAGCAAGCTCCTCCCGGTTCAGAGCATCTCTTTTCTTGGTTTGGAGTTGGACTCAATCTCGTTGACAGCACGCCTCCCGAACGAGCGCACAGAGTTGGTGCTGGCCTGTTTGAAGGCGTTCAAACAGAAAACAGCGGTTCCACTGAAACTCTTTCAGAGGCTCCTGGGGCATATGGCATCCTCAGCGGTGGCCACCCTGCTCAGGTTGATGCATATGAGACCGCTTCAGCACTGGCTTCAGACTCGAGTCCTGAAATGGGCATGGCACTGTGGGACACATCACGTGATCATCACGCCGCTCTGTCGCCGCCCTTGGACTGACCTTTCTATGGGCAGGCGTTCCCCTAGAGCAGGTCTCCAGGCGCGTCATGGTCATGACAGACGCCTCCAAGACAGGCTGGGGCACCGTTTGCAATGGGTTGTGGATGGGCCCGCGGCTGCGTTGGCACATCAACTGCCTTGAGTTGATGGCAATTCTGCTCGCCCTGCAGAGGTTCCGGCCGTTGATCCAGGGCAAGCACATGTTAGTTCAGACAGACAACACGGCAACGGTTGCATATGTCAATCGCCAAGGCGGTCTGCGCTCTCTTTGTATGTCACTACTCGCCTGCCGTCTCCTCCTCTGGAGTCAGCAGCACCTCAAGTCGGTGCGAGCCACTCACATCCCAGGCGACCTCAACACTGCAGCAGACGCACTGTCACGGCAGGTTACCCTCAGGGGAGAGTGGAGACTCCACCCTCAGATGGTCCAGCTGATCTGGAGTCGATTCAGACAGGCACAGGTAGACCTGTTCACCTCCCAAGAATCCTCCCACTGCCCGCTCTGGTATGCCCTGACGAGGCACCTCTCGGTATAAACACGCTGGCACACAGCTGGCCCCCTGGACTGCGCAAATATGTGCTTCCCCCAGTGAGCCTACTTGCACAGACTCTGTGCAAGGTCAGGGAGGACGAGGAGCAGGTCGTCCTGGTAGCACCCTACTGGCCCACCCGTGGTTATCAGACCTCACGCTCCTCACGACAGCCCCCCCCGGCGAATTCCCCTGAGGAAGGACCTTCTTTCAGACCACGCCTCATTCCCTCATGGGACCTTTCTGTAGTTCTTCAGGGTCTACAGAGTGCCCCCTTTGAGCCTTTTCAGTCAGCTGAGCTTAAGGCACTCTCCTTGAAGACTGCCCTCCTGACTGTGCTCACTTCCATCAAGAGGGTAGGAGCACTGCAAGTGTTCTCTGTCAGCAAAACGTGCCTGGAGTTTGGTCCGGTCTACTCTCACGTGATCTTGAGACCCCGACCGGGCTATGTGCCTAAGGTTCCCACGACCCCTTTTAGGGACCAGGTGGTGAACCTGTGAGCACTGCCCCAGGAGGAGGCAGACCCAGCCCAGCCCTGTCGTTGCTGTGTCCGGTGTGCGCTTTACGCATCTATTTGGATCGCACACTCTTTGTCTGCTTTGGTGCACAGCGGAAAGGAAGCGCAGTCTCCAAGCAGAGGATTGCCCACTGGCTCATTGACACCATAGCTATGGCATATCATGCCCAGGACGCGCCGCCCCAGGTAGGGCTACGAGCCCATTCTACCAAGGGTGTAGCGGCCTCCTGGGCCCTGGCCAGGGGTGCCTCTCTAACAGACATTTGCAGAGCAGCGGGCTGGGTAACACCCAACACCTTTGCAAGGTTCTACAACCTCCGGGTGGAACCGGTTTCGTCCCGTGTAGTGGCACGCAATACAAGCGGATAAGCCTGGGATAGCCGGCCAGGTGTATCGCTTGCACATATCACCTTTCACCTCCCCTGAGCTGAAGACGTGCACCATTAACTCCCAGTAGTGTTCACAAACTATGTTCCCTGGTTGACTTCTTCCGAGCCCTGTGGCAGTCGAGTTTTCAGAGAGACTCGCTGCCAGCCCAGTACACGTGCTAACTAAAAGCACTGTTCTGGGGTAGGTGCTCCACATGTGGCGCTTCCCTGTAGGTAACCCCATGTGATGTATGTCTTCCGCTAATTCGTTTCCCTGTTGGCAAACTGCGTCTTCCTTGGGCAGAGGCCCTTCTGCCACAGTCTCTATGTTTGTAGTAACTCCTCCCCTGTTGGGTAGGACCTAACATGAGACTTCCCCACATGGCATACTTCCGACATAGCTCGGCAAGACCATGTGACGTATTCCCACTTAAATATCCCCCCTCTCTCTGGGTGAGGTGTGGTCTCCGCAGTGTCCTCCCCTTGGGAGGGACACCCCCCGACTAGACCTGGTTGGCCCAGTCGGATAATCCCCCTTTTTTTAGGGAGTGGAAAAAAAAGAAGGGGAAAAGAGGCCACGGCTGGGCTAGATTGTCTCTATCTTTTGGGTAGTAGACTTGTCCCCAAAGGGCCGTTCGACACTCATAACTATGTTGGGGGAGGTTACGTGTCGGCCTGGTGCGCTGGCTACGAGGCACACAGTTGTCTGCCCATCACACACCGCCAGTTCACGTAACACAGTTCAGCCAGTTGCAGCATTTTGTATAGGGACCCCTAGTGTCACTACATTGACACAACGTAGAGTGAGTGACAGATAGGGAACGTCATGGTTACTTGTGTAACCTCCGTTCCCTGATGGAGGGAACGAAACATTGTGTCCCTCCTGCCACAACGCTGAACTACCCGCTGAAATGGCCAGGACCTTGTCTCAGCTCCTCAGCATAAAACCTGAATGAGTGGTTGCATACCAGCTAATTTTATACCCGTATGTCCGGGGGAGTGGCATGCAAATACCATTTGCCAATTTTCATTGGCCTTTTATCAAAGACCAGCCGTGTCTCAGGCTCCCAAGAGTGACCCCTAGTGTCACTACATCGACACAACGTCTTGTTCTCTCCATCAGGGAATGGAGGTTACACAAGTAACCATGACGTTTTGTGTAGCCAAATTCAGCTTATGTCTGTTTGGACAGAAGCTGTGTAAAACTGCGGTGTGCTGTGGAATGGTCAGAGCAAGTGCTGCGCGGCAGCGAGCGCGTGTTAAAATGTTTGTGTTGGTTTAAAAAAGAAGTTGGAATTAGAGTATCGGTCGATTGAAAGGTGTTCGTTGTTGCATGATTGCCCCTGTGTTCCGAATGGGATAAATCATGCTCCAAATGGCACTTAGAAGGAAGAACGATCATGATATTCATGTTAGAATTTGACAAACAGAATCGCTGAATGGATCGCACCCTAAACGAGCTGTGCGTTGAGGTAATGAGGCTGACAGGAATCACCTGTGCGGGAGAACCACATTGAAACGCTGGGGAGCATTGGACTGATGATTTAAATAAATAGATAATCTTTGTTTCCCTCGCATTCAAATGGAGCTGGGATAGAATTTGAGTAGCATTTATGGAGGCAGGCTTACGCAATGGACGGCTATGGGTGGAAAGTCTAGATAAGAGAACATATGAGCAGTTGTAGTGAGCTGTTTGACATGTATACATAGCTGAAGCAGCCAGTTTGCGGAAGCAGCTTCAAGCAGTCGGCCGCTCCGGGTGGGAAATTTAGATAGAACACATGAGCAGTCGTAGGGAGCTGTTTCACGTGTATACAGTGCCAAAGCAGCCAGTTTGCAGAAGCAACTTCGGTGAATGGAGCATAGAAAGACAGAGTAAAAATATAACACTTAACATGGTAGCGGTAAATACTGCAAAATACAAATGAGCTGCTGTGGCAGCTTCTGTTGAATAATGAGGTTGTTTGGATGGAAGAGCTGTTCTGATGAAAGAAAATGCTTTGCAGCTAAGTTGCATCTGATGATCCGAATCACTGCATGGGTCTGTTCATGGGCAGTGGGCAGGGCCGAATGCCAGAAGATTCGATGCCATGTAGAGGTAAGCGGCTGTTTATATATGCTTACTCTAGCAATGTGATTGGTCTGATTAAATGACCTTGCTCCTCCCAAACCTTGTTTATAAAACTTCTTGTTGTTCGAGACACATATAACTTTCTTTCTCTGTATGACACAAAAGGAGATGTTGAAATATTAGCTTCAGTCAATACTTTCTTTCATTGTATTTTTAATTTTTAATTTTTTTCATTTTATGCAATGAAAATGAATGGTGACTGAGTCTAACATTGTGCCTAACATCACCTTTCGTGTTCAATGGAAGAAAGAAAGTCATGTTGCTTTGGACCAAAATAGCAGTGAGTTATAATAACAGAATTTCTTTTTTGGCTGAACTATTCCTTTAAACATGAGAGGGAGGAAAGAAATTATTGTATGGAACTCAAAATGGGAGACGGAGACACTGAAAAAAGGTGCTGAGATTTTTCACGAGGCTTCTAAAAACGTCTGAAATTTTTATCAGGTAGTCTTGGCAAGACATCTCTCCAGAGAAAGTTTGTTCAGATGACATATTTGTATTATACAGACATACAGATTTGTATTAGATTGCACCACGTATGTGTATGTGTGTGTCTGTGTGTGTATGTACGTATGTGTATAACTATTTTTTAGTTTTTATTATTATCTATGTCTTGCTGCTGTTTTTGTATTGTTGTACACTGGAAGCTACTGTCACCAAGACAAATTCCCTGTATGTGTAAGCATACTTGGCAATAAAAGCTGATTCTGATTCCGATTCTGATATGAGTAAAATCGGCACAAAATCAAAGGAAAGGTTAGTATGCATGATGTTATTGATATTTTATATATTTTTACTGATGTTCAGCTCAGCAAGTAAATAGAGTGCTAATATATTCTTTTTAATCTGCTTTTATAAGCAACATGATCCCGCCCACCAGGTCCTGTCAGCCAGTTATTGAAGAAGTGTAAGTGTGGGCGGCAATTGTCCAATCACAGGGATCATTGATGTTCTCATTGACCTTCAACTCCATTAGGTGTAAGGTCTGAAACAAGGGGGTGAGCAGTGACCCCTCAGCCCCCCTGAGAGCTCATCTACACACACTCTAACACATTTTCATGAAACAAGAGTGTAGGCAGTGCTAGCAGGCAAAGAGTGAAGGAATGGAGAAAAGCGCTGCGTGAAATTATATTTAACAGCCTTTGTGAAATGGTTCTTTAGCTACACCACTTGGATTTTTTTACATTGTTCAAAAGTTGAATATCTATGGCTTAACTACGACTTAATGACCAGCACTGTAAATCTCACCCAGAGTTTTCCCATTTGCTTAAGCCATTAGATAAAACTGAGAAACGCTTATAGCGAAAGAAAACGTTACAGGGGGGAGAATGAACGTTACAAATGGTCTTACATTATCGCATTTGCAAAATGGAAGGATTAAAGTCCTCATCAATTGGCAGAATGACTGTGAATTATGCAATACACACACACACACACACATATATATATATATATATATATATATATATATATATATATATATATATATATATATACACACATACATACATGCACACATACACACCGATAAGACACAACGTTAAAACCACCTGCCTAATATTGTGTAGGTTCCCCTCGTGCCACTAAAACAGCGCCAACCCGCATATCAGAATAGCATTCTGAGATGATATTCTTCTCACCTCAATTGTACAGAGTGGTTATCTGAGTTACCGTAGACTTTGTCAGTTCGAACCAGTCTGGCCATTCTCTGTTGACCTCTCTCATCAACAAGGCGTTTCCATCCGCAGAACTGCATCTCACTGGATGTTTTTTGTTTTGGCCCTATTCTGAGTAAATTCTAGAGACTGTTGTGTGTGAAAATCCCAGGAGATCAGAAGTTACAGAAATACTCAAACCAGCCCATCTGGCACCAACAATCATCCATGTGATTATCTGATCAGCCAATCGTGTGGCAGCAGTGCAGTGCATAAAATCATGCAGATACGGGTCAGGAGCTTCAGTTAATGTTCACATCAGAATGAACCAGAATGGTTCTTTCCATAAGAGCAAAATCTGTACTTTATTCCAAACTTTTGGCCGTCAATGTAAATACTTGTCTACCTGTTTCCTCCAGCATCTTCACAAGGTCCTTTGCTGTTGTTCTGGGATTGATTTGTGCTTTTTGCAACAAACTACGTTCATCTCTAGGAGAAAGAATGCATTTCTTTCCTGAGCAGTATGATGGCTGCATGGTCCAATGGTGTTTATACTTGCATACTATTTTTTGTACAGATGAACGTGGTACATTCAGGCATTTGGAAATTGCTCCCAAGGATGAACTTGGATGGATCCAAGGATGGATTTGTGGAGGTCCACATTTTTTTTTCTGAGGTCTTGGCTGATTTCTTTTGATTTTCCCATGATGTCAAGCAAAGAGGCACTTAAGGTAGGCCTTAAAATGCATCCACATGTACACCTCCAACTGACTCCAATTAGCCTATCAGAAGCTAATTGGCTAATTGCCTAAAGGCTTGACATTATTTTCTGGAATTTTCCAAGCTGCTTAAAGGCACAGTTAACTTAGTGAATGTAAACTTCTGACCCACTGGAATTGTGATATAGCCAATTAAAAGTGAAACAATCTGTCTGTAAACAATCGTTGGAAAAATTACTCATGTCATGCACAAAGTAGATGTCCTAAACGACTTGCCAAAACCTTGTGAGCGAAGCGGAGCGGTGTGACACTCCGCTCAGTAACCTGCTCCATGCGCGTGCCCTCCGCTCAGCCGCTCACGGCCCAAGCTGACGCTCCGCTCAAGTACCGCTCATGCTCACCGGTAAAAAAGCATTCACTCAAATCCCGCTCCGACATTAAATTTCTCTGTAGTATACTTGGTTCCAAACACGCACACAGGGGGTAGCTACAGTGGCCCAAGCAACTTTGCCCACATGGGCTGTGGTGCCCCTCTGGGTGAAATATAGACTATAGGGCAACATTTATTAAATTATCAAATGATTAGTAATGTACACATCTGAAATTATGTGATTGTATTGTTGTGTTTTTGTATACTGTTTATTTTGGACTGGTTTACAGTGACTGTTAGATAAATGGGTAACCATCGGGTTATCATTTGTAATCAGTCAAATATTTCTATGTTAGCACATATGTCACTGAACATCTTCAAATAATGCCTAAAAAAAAATTCTGTTCTAAATTACCTTTATTTACTTTAAACAAGTCATCAAACATGCCTCTACAAGTGATAAACATGTGAGTTGGCACAGAAACTCGCATACCCGCAAATTTGCACTTTTCAGTTTAAACTGGACCCGAGTGAAACAACTGACCCAGAAAATCACAATCTTTTCAACTTTAAAGTTTGTTCGAATCCTTTATGGCAATAATGAAAACATGGACTGGTACCATGAAAAATATTGCAGGTAAAAGTGAAATTCATAATTGTTTTTCAGTTGTCTCCATGGAATGATTATACTGTATATTTGATAAATGAATAGGTTACTGATATAATGCTATCAGACTTTGGGTCTGTAAATTAAAATTAGCAATTTCTCATCCTAATTTTATGTTCAGTTTTAAAGGGTGTATTAAGTTATCCAGAAAAGAGCAGTGAATGTTTTTCTCTTTTTCAGTGTTGTTGCTTTATTAATATTCCCTACAATTTTATATGTACGAATCATACACAATCTAAAGGACTGTGGTTATTTATATAATAATTATTATATTAGTAAATAGCATGTGCCCCCTTTGTTTTTCCTTGATATTTTTAAAGCATTATGAAGTGAATCTGGACTTTATATGCATCAAACGATCATGTCTTGTGCATGCACTCTTTACATGTACAGGAAGGTTTAACCATGTATTTAACAAATAAAAAATATTTGTCCTGCAGAGATTTTGTCCAATATATATATATATTGGACAAAATCTCTGCAGGACAAATATTTTTTAGATGAAATCATGTTTAATGATCCTAAAACAAATAAAAATTATTTAATTCACAAATTACACTGCCTTCGTTTAAAAAAAGTTTTTTTTTCTAATGTTCAATAATTTATAGGTTTTTTCTCTGCGCATGAATACAGCAAGAGATGTTGAAGATGTTATCTGCAAACACTAATCTAGAGTCATTTTTTTACGTTTCACTTCTTGTTAAGGTGTGGATTTGGCTTTGGGAAACTGACTAGCAGTTATGTGCCACTTTATCCCGAAGCAATAGGTGGTCGATTAAATGAGATAATTCTGCTATGAAATTCTTTGTGCGAGAGCGTAAATCTTTACTAATCAAATGCTCAGTTGTTCAATAGAGGCATGAAAGCAGAATGCTCCACCTGCAAATTAGGACACATTGATCTGCAAGAGCATACATGTTTATTGGTTTTGATGCAGGGATTTTTTTTGTGTGTTGCCAGGATTCAAGGAAAAATGCTTTGCCAATAAACAGTATTATTAATCTTACATATTCAATTGAGAGTGCTCTAACGTTCGCAACCCGACAGAACTGGGCTTGCATCTAGCTGGCAGCTGCACTGACATGATGGCAAAACAACAACACATTACTATTAATTTATTATCAAATAGTAGTGTAGCCTACTAGCTCACCTTTTGCTGCACTATCATGTTCGCGTAGCACATCCTCGTGCTCTCTGGCAATGTGATGCATTCTAAAAGGAATATTTGCTAATTCTCATGGTCTCTCCACATTCCCTTTCGATTTCCTCATTCTTAACTTTGATTTATACTTTGCATTTATTTAGGCTATAAGGTTTGCAACTTCACTAAAACAATGTTAGAGCTCCATAACCTCAGGCCTATTGCTTATTTCGCAGATTCCCAAACCTGCTTATTACGAAGCGCATTCTGGGTTGAGCGAGCGGTCCTGAGCGGCCTGAGCGAGTGGAGCGGAGTCTTCAAAAAGGCGCTCTCCGCTCAGGTGAAATTATCAACGCTCCTCTCAACGCTCCGCTCTCGCTCCACTCCGCTCACACGCTCTGGCCAAAACTATAGTTTGCTCATTTGAAATCTGTGGAGTTGTTAAAAAATTAGTATGTGTAAAGTGTATGTAAACTTCTGACTTCAACTGTATATACTGTATATATACAGTATGTATATATATATATATATATATATATATATATATATATATATATATATATATATATATATATATATATATACTTGTACGACGCCGCATCCTCCTGCACAGACATTGTGTTTTGTCTTGGCTAAACGCTATGCATGATATAAATTAATTTAAACCGACTGATTTCAGTTCAGAACACTCTGGGCTGTCAGTAAAGGATTAAACTTTCGAGGCACCGAGTAATATGACAAAACAATGTGGTGCCAATCACAGCAGAGTTCATTTTTGGGAGAAATGCCAGCAAAACTACATCTGTTAAAAAACCACATTAAGTTTTTACATTGACACCTATGCGTCAAAAGAGTCTCTAGTTTCATCCGATATGCCATTTTTAAAAATTTTGCGATTTATCGCAAAACGGCATGCTGTTAAACACAACTTACTACTTACAAGGATTATAGGCCTTTTGTTCCCTTAGAAATCCTATATTCACTGTGCATTATCACATTGCGAATCAATCGTTTATCCAAAAGCAGAAACATTTTGCTTTCTGAGGCTTTATACTGTATGCTGTTTGGATGAAGGTGCAAATCAAACTGTTCTGTGACAAATGCAGACAGACAGCACACTGGAGGTTCATTTGTCAAGTCATTCTCTAAATACAGAGCAAGGTAGCATCCTATACTGTAGCTTTCCTATGCAGCCATGTGCATTCACTCCTAACATTGAACCTAAAGTTCAGTTTCAGGCTGCAGATGATGTTTGCACCATTCAACATGGTTGACAGACATGGGACAATAGTAATCAGCACATATATTCAAAATGTATAATGTGTATTTTATATTAACACAGTTGGAAGTGATAGGACAATGCTGGCCATTACTTGAATCAGAATTACTTATGCTAATTTCTGATTGGTAAAATGCTTCAGCACTGGCTATCACTTGTTTGTTTGACAGTGCAAAGAGAACATTGAGATTTTGTTGTCGAAGTAGAAAAAAAAACCTATTGTAACATAAAAGTCAAATCAAGTCAAATTTCATTTTTCATTTTTATTTGTATAGTTTTTTTTATTATTATTTGTGCTTTTCCCAATACACATTTTTCCAAAGAAGCTTTACACAGCTTTAATGTCAGTAACGTCTTAAAACATGAATAACCAACACTCCTAGAAACTTAATAAAGAATTTAATAATACAAAAAAAAATACAAAAAATAAAATAAAAATCAGACTTTCTATAGCTTGGTATTATTTAAAAAGAGTTCTCATCAAAAATCCTCCACGTGCAGCAATGACATCTTTGCAGATCCTTGGCATTCTAGCTGTCAGTTTGTCCAGATACTCAGGTGACATTTCACCCCACGCTTCCTGTAGCACTTGCCATAGATGTGGCTGTCTTGTCGGGCACTTCTCGTGCACCTTACAGTCTAGCTGATCCCACAAAAGCTCAATGGGGTTAAGATCGCGTATGGCTGCCTCGGTGTGGAGCTCCTCAGTTACATTGTTGTTTTTGTTTGTTTGTCCTGTGTTTAGTAATATTTTTCCAGTCAGTTTTAACAGAGACGAACTGCTGAACATTCGGCAGCATGTACCAGACAATCTTTTCCCGGTTTTTGAATATTCAGACGTTTTGCTAGACATTTTAGTTGGAGGCACAGCTCTGCTGTTCAAGAGATGCAGGCAAGGGAGATGAGCCGGTGCGCTGGTCAAACTCCGTCGGCGCGGATTTCGAACAGCACTGCCAAGTATTCACTTAGTGAATCTCCGCTCTCTTCCTAAAAAAACGGATGAACTACATCTCCTCACCTGCACAAACAAGGACTTTTCAACCTCTGCTGCCTTGTGCTTCACAGAAACCTGGCTGAGTGAAGCCATTCCGGACAGCGCGTTACATCTGCTGGGCTTCCAGCTGTTCAGAGCGGATCGCACCACGGAGTTAACGGGGAAAACGAGAGGCGGTGGAACATGCTTTTATATCAATTAAAGTTGGTGTACAGATGTAACAACGTTAAAAAGGATGTGCTGTCCTAATTTGGAAGCGCTCTTTATTAACTGTAAGTCTTTCTACTCACCACGGGAGTTTTCCTCGTTTATTCTGGTGAGTGTGTATATCGCACCAAATGCGTGTTTGAACACAGCGCTGCAACAGCTGGCTGATCAAATCACAGACACAGAACAACAATACCCGGACTCAGTTATTATTATTCTTGGGGATTTTAACAAAGCAAATCTCACATGTGAACTGCCCAAATACAAACAGCACATCACATGCCCCACCAGAGACAGGAACATACTGGATCATTGTTACACAGCAATAAAGGATGCATATCGCTCTGTCCCTAGAGCAGCTTTGGGACTCTCTGATCACTGTCTGGTTCATCTTCTTCCAACCTACAGGCAGAAATTAAAATCAACCAAGCCAGTAGTAAGGACTGTAAAGAGATGGACCAATGAAGCAGAGTGGGAACTACAAGCCTGCTTCGATTGCACGGATTGGAGTGTTTTTGAGGCTGCAGCCACAGACCTGGATGAGCTCACAGATATTGTTACATCATATATCAGTTTCTGTGAGGATATGTGCATTCCTACTAGGACTTATTTAAAGTTCAACAATGACAAACCGTGGTTTACAGCAGAGCTCCGGCAGCTTCGTCAGGCCAAAGAGGATGCTTACAGGGGTGGGGATAAAGTCTTGTACAATCAGGCCAGGAACACACTGAACAGGGAAATCAAAGTGGCTAAAAGGAGATACTCTGAGAAGCTGAAAAACAAGTTTTCAGCTAACGACCCTGCATCAGTGTGGAGTGACATGAAACAACTCACAAATTACAGGACTCATACCTCTAACCCTGTAGGGAACCAACAACTGGCTGACGACCTGAATGTGTTCTACTGCAGATTTGAAAGGCCCAATCTCACACCCCACACCCACTCTGACCTACACTTCACACAAACACCAACACCTCCTGCAACCCCCCTCCTCCCCCCTCTTGCTACTCAACCTGCACTTAAGATCTGTGAAGATGATGTGAGCCACGTCTTTCAGAAACAAAAGACGAGGAAGGCTTCAGGCCCAGATGGCGTCTCACCAGCGTGTCTTCAATCCTGTGCTAACCAACTGGCCCCCATCTTCACACAGATCATCAATAGATCACTGGAGCAGTGTGAAGTCCCATGCTGCTTCAAATGCTCAATCATTATTCCTGTCCCAAAGAAACCAAAAATCACAGGACTTAATGACTACAGACCTGTCGCCCTGACGTCTGTGGTCATGAAATCATTTGAGAGACTGGTGTTGGCCTACCTGAAGAACATCACTGGACCCTTTCTAGATCCCCTTCAATTTGCTTGCTTATCGAGCAAACAGGTCTGTGGATGATGCAGTCAACATAGGATTGCATCATATCCTGCAACATCTGGACAGACCAAGGACATATGCAAGGATCCTTTTTGTGGACTTCAGTTCAGCTTTCAACACCATCATCCCAGCTATACTCCAGAATAAATTACACCAACTCTCTGTTCTCATGTCTATCTGTCAGTGGATTACCAGCTTTCTGACGGACAGGCAGCAGCTTGTGAGACAGGGGAAACTCACTTCTAGCACCTGTACAATCAGCACTGGTGCTCCCCAGGGATGTGTGCTCTGCCCACTACTCTTCTCCCTCTACACAAATGACTGCATCGCCAAGGACCCCTCTGTCAAGCTCCTGAAGTTTGCAGACAACACCACTGTCATCTGCCTCATCCAAGATGACGATGAGTCTGCATACAGAAGGGATGTTGAACAGCTGGCTGTCTGTTGTAGTCAAAACAACCTTGAGCTGAACACACTCAAAACGGTGGAGATCATTGTGGACTTTAGGAGAAACACCCCAACACTGACCCCCCTCACCATTCTAAACAGCACTGTGGCAGCAGTGGAGTCATTCAGGTTCCTGGGCACTACCATCTCACAGGACCTGAAGTGGGATACCCACATTGACTCCATTGTGAAAAAGGCCCAGCAGAGGTTGTACTTCTTTCGCCAGCTGAGGAAATGCAACCTGCCACAGGCTCTGCTGATACAGTTTTACTCAGCAGTCATTGAGTCTGTCCTCTGCACTTCAATAACTGTCTGGTTTGGTTGAGCTACGAAATCAGACATCAGAAGACTACAAAGGACAGTTCGGACTGCTGAGAGGATTACTGGTTCCCCCTGCCCCCCTTCAAGAACTATACACTTCCGGAGTGAGGAAAAAGGCTGGAAAAATCACTCTGGACCCCACTCACCCAGCCCACTACCTTTTTGAACTGTTGCCTTCTGGCCGATGCTTCAGAGCCTTGAGCACCAGAACCGTCAGGCACAGGAACAGTTTTTTTCCCTCAGGCTATCCATCTCATGAACAGTTAAACTGCCCCATTGAGCAATAACTATGTGCAATACACAGTTTAGTCTTTTTTATATTTATCCAACACATCCAACCTTTTCTGCCATTTCATTCCTCTGAAAAAAAAACATTTGCACTGTACATAACAGATTTTTCTTTGCACTGTACATAACAGATTTGTATTTGCGCTGTACATAACAGATTTTATTAGATTTGCACTACCCGTGTGTATGTGTGTATGTATGTGTGTGTCTGTACGTATGTGTATAATTAGTTTTATTTTTTATTTTTTCTTATTATCTATGTCTTGCTGCTGTTTTTATATTGTTTTTGTATTGTTGTACACTGGAAGCTCCTGTCACCAAGACAAATTCCTTGTATGTGTAAGCATACTTGGCAATAAAGCTGATTCTGATTCTGAATCATAACACTCTTTTCCAATTATCTGTTGTCCAATGTCTGTGTTTCTTTGCCCACTCTAACCTTTTCTTTTTGTTTTTCTGTTTCAAAAGTGACTTTTTCTTTGCAATTCTTCCCATAAAGCCTGCACCCCTGACTCTTCTCTTTACTATTGTACATGAAACTGGTGTTGAGCAGGTAGAATTCAATGAAGCTGTCAGCTGAGGACGTGAGGCATCTATTTCTCACACTAGAGACTCTGATGTACTTATCCTCTTGTTAAGTTGTACATCTAGCCTTCCACATCTCTTTCTGTCCTTGTTAGAGCCAGTTGTCCTTTGTCTTTGAAGACTGCAGTTTACACCTTTTTATGAAATCTTCAGTTTTTTGGCAGTTTCAAACATTGTATAGCCTTCATTCAATGATTGACTGATGAGTTTTTAGAGAAAGCTGTTTCTTTTTCTTTTCATGTTATTTACACAGCTAAATATATATATATATATATATATATATATATATATATATATATATATATATATATATATATATATATATATATTGCATAATTCACAGACATTCTGCCAATTGATGAGGACTTTAATCCTTCCATTTTGCAAATGTGATAATGTAAGACCATTCGTAACGTTCGTTCTCCCCCCTGTAACATTTTCTTTCACTATAAGCGTTTCTCAATTTTATCTAATGGCTTAAGCAAATGGGAAAACTCTGGGTGAGATTTACAGTGCTGGTCATTAAGTCGTAGTTAAGCCATAGATATTCAACTTTTGAACAATGTAAAAAAATCCAAGTGGTGTAGCTAAAGAACCATTTCATAAAGGCAGTTAAATATAATTTATAAAGTCTGTAGTGTACACCTTTGTCTGAAATCTTCAGTTTTTTTGGCAGTTTCAAGCATTGTATAGCCTTCATTCCTAAAAACAATGATTGACTGATAAGTTTCTAGAGAAAGCTGTTTCTTTTTTGCCATTTTTGACCTAATATTGACCTTAAGACATGCCAGTCTATTGCGTACTGTGGCAACTCAAAAACAAAGACAAAGTTAAGCTTCATTTAATGAATCAAATAGTTTTCAACTGTGTTTGATATAATGGCAAGTGATTTTCTAGTACCAAATTAGCAATTTAGCATGATTACTTATGGATAAGGTGTTGGAGTGATGGCTGCTGGAAATGGGGCCTGTCTAGATTTGATCAAAAATGACTTTTTTCAAATAGTGATGGTGCTGTTTTTTTACACCAGTAATGTCCTGACTATACTTTGTTATCAGTTGAATGCCACTTTGGTGAATTAAAGTACCAATTTCCTTCTGAAACAGCCAAATCTGTACATTATTCCAAATTTTGGCCACCAGTGTATATATACTGTATACACACAATATTACATTCATTACAGAAAATGGTTAAAAAGTATCAAAAACACACTCACGTAATCTAGCTCAGGGGAGGATTGGGACTAAAAGGTGGCCCTGGACTTTTTGGCCTAGAGCGGCCTGCAAGATACCACACCATAACACACCGGCTCAGTGATTTCATTTTACATCTCAATTTCAATTTTTTTTTTTTTTTTACTGTGAGCCGAAGGAAAGGAGATGCAATATTATCATTACCAGGTGGGGCCCCAGGCAAAATCATGACAACGGGCCCAACCAAAATTGCCATATCTTTAAAACATCTATAGAACCACTGCAAATGTGATGAGTGGTTTTTTTTTTTAAGGAAATGCACTAAAAATAAGCACTTTAAAGCAATTATTATTATTTATTTTTTTTATCCCTATGCTTTGACAAGTGCTGTTTTTGACATACTTTAAACAAAGTAAGCCTCAATGACTCAAATAGCCACAAAGTAATATTTTTCAAAACGTATTTTCTGTCATGAATGAGCATTATTTAGCAAGGTGTGTGATCTGTATCTAATAATACTGTGATAACAGGCCGCGTTCCAGTTCCCAGTAATGTTTTATGGTATGAATAAATTTAGAAAAATGACTGCATACTGCTCACAGATTTACTGTTTGCTGATTTTATTGATGCTGCTGTTAATGTATTTGTTGTAACTTGCAGATATTTGTCATTTTGTGATTATTCAGAGCTTATCTTATACTTAATATGTTGTTTTTGGTTGTCACCATTATTGTGATTTGTATGTCAAATAACGTTTAAGGAGCCTTGAATAATTGTAAATATGTTTCAAAATAAAATTCATTGATGTTAATAACATTATTATGTGTTTCCCGATTATTCTTTGATTAATGGGTCTCTCACGGGTAGTGGTGGTGATTTTGATTCATTTCAGTGAATCGATTCTTTTGATTCCGTTCACTAATAAGATTCATTCAGATTCATTTATTGATTCGTTCACTGACCAGATCTTCAAGTTATGCCTCTGCGCCTGCAGATGGTGCAAAATGATCATCTTTTAAGTAATTACATTGAACGTCTCGGTTACTGTCGTAACCTCCATTCCCTGAAGGAGGGAACAAGACGTTGTGTCGATGTAGTGACACTAGGGGTCGCCCTTGGGAGCCCCAAACATCTCAGATCTTTGAGAAAAGGCCAATGAGAATTGGCAAGTGGAATTTGCATGCCACTCCCCCGGACATACGGGTATAAAAGGAGCTGGCTCGCAACCACTCATTCAGATTTTGTGCAGAGGAGCCGAGACAGGGTCCCGGCCAATTCAGCGGGTAGTACAGCGTTGTGACAAGGATTCCATCAGGGAACAGAGGTTACGACAGTAACCAAGATGTTCCCCTTCTGTTACTCACTCGACGTTGTGTTGATGTAGTGACACAAGGGGTCCCTATACGAAATGCCACAACTAGCTGAACCGTGTTACGTGGACTGCAGGTGCAGGTGCAAGCAAGCTGCTGCGTGCGTAGTAGCAGGTGCGCCGTTCTGCATGTAGCCTCCCCCAACACCCCAAAAAACATTGTATAGTTCCCCACATCCCTAGGAGGGGGGAGAGATGTATCTAGTATGGAAGCAGGCTGCACCAGACTCTCTATGTTTTCTCTCCACAGAGTATTCAGTTATTCGGCTGGGGCCATTTTAACACTCAATATACACTATATTGCCAAAAGTATTCGCTCACCCATCCAAATAAATGAATTCAGGTGTTCCAATCACTTCCATGGCCACAGGTGTATAAAATGAAGCACCTAGGCATGCAGACTGCTTCTACAAACATTTGTGAAAGAATGGGCCGCTCTCAGGAGCTCAGTGAATTCCAGCGTGGTACTGTGATAGGATGCCACCTGTGCAACAAGTCCAGTCGTGAAATTTCCTCGCTACTAAATATTCCACAGTCAACTGTCAGTGGTATTATAACAAAGTGGAAGTGATTGGGAATGACAGCAACTCAGCCACGAAGTGGTAGGCCACGTAAAATGACAGAGCGGGGTCAGCGGATGCTGAGGCGCATAGTGCGCAGAGGTCGCCATCTTTCTGCAGAGTCAATCGCTACAGACCTCCAAAGTTCATATGGCCTTCAGATTAGCTCAAGAACAGTGCGTAGAGAGCTTCATGGAATGGGTTTCCATGGCCGAGCAGTTGCATCCAAGCCATACATCACCAAGTGCAATGCAAAGCGTCGGATTCAGTGGTGTAAAGCACGCCGCCACTGGACTCTAGAGCAGTGGAGACGCGTTCTCTGGAGTGACGAATCACGCTTCTCCATCTGGCAATCTGATGGATGAGTCTGGGTTTGGCGGTTGCCAGGAGAACGGTACTTGTCTGACTGCATTGTGCCAACTGTGAAGTTTGGTGGAGGGGGATTATGGTGTGGGGTTGTTTTTCAGGAGCTGGGCTTGGCCCCTTAGTTCCAGTAAAAGGAACTCTGAATGCTTCAGCATACCAAGAGATTTTGGACAATTCCATGCTCCCAACTTTGTGGGAACAGTTTGGGGATGGCCCCTTCCTGTTCCAACATGACTGCGCACCAGTGCACAAAGCAAGGTCCATAAAGACATGGATGAGCGAGTTTGGTGTGGAAGAACTTGACTGGCCTGCACAGAGTCCTGACCTCAACCCGATAGAGCACCTTTGGGATGAATTAGAGCGAAGACTGTGAGCCAGGCCTTCTCGTCCAACATCAGTGTCTGACCTCACAAATGCGCTTCTGGAAGAATGGTCAAAAATTCCCATAAACACACTCCTAAACCTTGTGGAAAATCTTCCCAGAACAGTTGAAGCTGTTATAGCTGCAAAGGGTGGGCTGACGTCATATTAAACCCTATGGATTAAGAATGGGATGTCACTTAAGTTCATATGTGTCTAAAGGCAGATGAGTGAATACTTTTGGCAATATAGTGTATGTGCCGGGGAAGGTGTTCTTTTCCTATCCTACTCTTTCAGGGGAAAAAGACCCTGCGGAGACCACATCCTGCCCGGAGAGGAGGTAACATGTGGCAAGCACGTCATGTGGGCTCAGAGCCGCACATGGAAGAGGCGCGGTGGTAGGTCCTGCCTGAAAGGGGAGGAGCTCTACAAACACGGCGACCAGGACAGAGAGGGCTCTGTCGAAGGGAGACGCAGGTCTGCCGGCAGGGAGACTGTACTGCAGAAAATACATCACAGGGGTTTACCGGAGTTACCGGCACCTGTGGAGCACCTGTGGAGCATCTCAGTAAGGGCATATTAGCACACGTACTGGTTCTGGCTGTGAATTCCTCCGCTGAATTCGCGAGCCACAAGGCTAGGGAGGAAAGACATCCAGGGTTCACGGGTTCATGAACTCGCATGGGAAAAGAAGCGCACATCTTCGCCTCTTTGGAGGGGAAAGGCGCTATACGCAAGCAATACACACAGCCAGCTGTCTGTATTCCCGAACTTACCTGTTCATGCCTGACAGAACACGGGACGAAACCGGCTCAAGCCGGAGATTGTAAAATCTCGCGAATGTATTGGGTGTCGCCCAGCCCGCTGCCCTGCAGATGTCTGCTAGAGAGGTGCCATGGGCCAGTGCCCATGAGGATGCCAGACTCCTTGTGGAGTGTGCTCGTATTTGCGAAGGGGCGGGCCATAGCAATGGCATCCACAATCCAGTGGGAAAGCCTCTGTTTGGAGACAGCGTTCCCTTTCCTCTGTCCGCCAAAGCAGACAAAGAGCTGCTCACAGCATCTAAAGCTCTGCATGTGATCCAAGTAGATGTGCAAAGTATGCACCGGACACAGCAATGACAGGGCTGGGTCTGCCTCCTCCTGGGGCAGCGCTTGCAGGTTCACCACCTGATCCCTGAAGGGGGTTGTGGGAACCTTGGGTACATAGCCCAGCTGGGGTCTCAGGATTACGTGAGAGTCACCCGGACCGAACTCCAGGCAGGTATTGCTGACAGAGAACGCTTGCAGGTCCCCGACCCTCTTGATGGAGGTGAGCGCAATCAGGAGGGCCATCTTCAAGGAGAGGGCTTTCAACTCGACTGACTGTAGCGGCTCAAAGGGGGCTCCGCGAAGGCCCAGGAGGACCATGGAGAGATCACATGAGGGGAACAGGCGTGGCCTAGGAGGATTCAGCCCCCGGGCACCTCTGAGGAACCTGATGATCAGGTCGTGCTTCCCTAAGGACTTACCGTCCACTGTATCGTGGTGTGCTGCTATGGCGGCCACACACACCTTCAAGGTGGAGGGTGACAGCCATTCGTCCAGCCTCTCCTGCAGGGAGGAAAGCACTGACCCGACTGCACATCTCTGAGGGTCTTCAGCTCGGGAAGAACACCAATTCACAAACCGATGCCACTTCAGGGTATAAAAGTGCCTCATGGAGGGAGCTCTGGCCTGAGTGATTGTGTCTACCACTGCTGGTGGTAGGCCACTTAGGTCTTCCACGTCCTGTCCAAGGACCAGACATCGTGCACTTCCGGGAAGAAAGGGACTGGGGGGGACGTGGCTGTGAGCGGCACCCCGAACCCAGGAACCAATCATCTAGCCGTGAGGGCTCAGGGGAAGGTGGAAGGTTCCACTCCAACCTGACACACGCGGCGGCCCGGGCAAGCATGGTGGTTATCTCGCCATCAGCCTCAGACTGGAC
This sequence comes from Myxocyprinus asiaticus, assembly GCF_019703515.2. Classification (NCBI taxonomy): domain Eukaryota; kingdom Metazoa; phylum Chordata; class Actinopteri; order Cypriniformes; family Catostomidae; genus Myxocyprinus; species Myxocyprinus asiaticus. The sequence goes on along the minus strand of NC_059390.1, from coordinate 9,682,551 downwards.
GGGCCGACCCGAAGGTGGCAGCCCAGTCGAGTCCTCGGCATCTGACATCGCCAGTACGCTCTCCGATGCATTTATCGAGCACTCATCCTGCTCCGGAGCTCCGAAAGTGACACCAAGCTGGCCCTGGGGCGAGCTGGTCTCCTCTCGGAACTCGCCGGGGGCAAACGAGCGTGCTGGGGAATGGGAGGTCCGCAGGGATTTACATTGAAGCCCCCAAACCGTCTCCAGCACCAGCCAGGCCGGCCTCATACCTGGAGGTAAAAGGCGAGGTGCGGGGGGCGGCTAGAGTGGCTTTCCCCCAGAAGAAGGAAAGCTGCGACCACAACATTGCCATGGTCATATTCTCGCAATGAGAACATGAACCATCCACGAACGCTGCCTCAGTGTGATCGGTGCCCAGACACGTGAGGCAGCATTCAGTGGGTCCAACCAATGATATGCTCCTACACAACCTGCTCTCGAATGCTACTGGCTCACCCTATAAAGTCAGTCTTTAAAATCAACACAGAGGAAGACAAATGGAATTTGCATTGCTACAAAACTACGAAGACACTTTAAAAATAGAGTTTAACCACCACAACAGTTTCCAACACAAATGGTAGGTCTTATTTTCCCTATAGATTGTCTAATGCTGGGCTTAATTATTACCAAATAAAGAAAAAGTTAAAGAAAAGCCTTAACATCGTACACTGTGCATCAAAGTACAACATTTCCATCTGTAATTCATGTAATTTTTACTATACGTCTTCAGTCATTTTTACACATTCATAAAGTGGGGATTATGTTTGTGTATACCTATAAATTTGTCCAAAGTGCATTTCACCCCTTTCTCTCCTTGTTGAACGTGACTGACTCACATGCTGAACAGAACAAACGACAAGCAGATCTTTGTTCACAAGCTACTTGCGAACGAGTTTACCATTCAGTTCATTCACGAACGACGTCTCATGTCATTCAGACTCAAATGACCAACTAGTTCAGTGATGGGGCGTATTCGTTCAACAGGTTGAACCAATGATATTCTCCTTAACAGCCCGCACACAAATACTATTGGCTCACCCTGAAGTCAGTCTTTACAGGCATGAAAAGCAGTAGAGCTCATTGGCTTCGAAAGGTAGAGACATCAGTGAACAAAAAATGTCAGTGTAAAGAAGTGAACGAGAATGATTCGTTCACTTAAAAGATTCGTTCAAAAAGAAATGTTCGTTCAAAAAGAGATGTTTCTTTTTCACAAAAGAAACATCGCCACTCACGCGCATGTTGGTGCCCTGGACTCCCACTTATATCGCCTTCAAGACATGCCAGCCCTGATCATTATTTCCTTATGCTTGCATAGCAGCGGGTCAGCCCACATTGCCCAGCGGCCCACAGGGAAAATTCCCGGTGCTCTCGATGGCCAGTCCAACCCTGATCTAGCCTGCAATCCTTCACTGAACAATGGTTAACTTTAGTTCCCTATCTGTCACTCACTCAACGTTGTGTCGATGTAGTGACACTAGGGGTCACTCTTTGGAGCCTGAGACACCTCTGGTCTCATAAAAGGCCAATGAAAATTGGCGAGTGGTATTTGCATGCCACTCCCCCGGACATACGGGTATAAAAGGAGCTGGTATGCAACCACTCATTCAGATTCTCTCTTCGGAGCCAAACGGTCAATGTCTACTGAGCTGACTGTTCATTCACCTCTGCTGGATCTGACGGTGCATTTCAGCAGCTTCTCCCTCCTCTGCACTGGTGCACTGCAGAGAACGTCCCTTGAAAAAAGATAGTATATTTTCCTGAAAAAGTATATTTTTCTAAAAGAGTGGCACACACGGAACGTCTTTTTAAAGACGCATCTTTTTAAAGATGCCTTTCTGATTGTGTGTTATTCCTGGTTGCGGTCGTTACCTCTCAACTTCAGACGGTCACGATCGCTGTCTTTCGTGTCTGGGCGTGACCCACACGGAGGCAGCGTTCATGGATGGTTCATGTTCTCACTGCGAGAACATGACCATGGTAACGTTGCGGTCGCAGCTTTCTTTCCTTCTACCTACGGGTTAGAGGCCAGTGCGGCTAGCACTGGGGGCGATTTGGGGACCCCAATGGGACCGCCTCCACCAGGTATCCCCCCGCGGACCTCCCATTCCCCAGCATGCTCGTCTGCCCCGATCGGGCTTCCGGATGAGTCCGCCAGCTCGTCTCATGGCGAGTTCGACCTCTTGTTCGGAGCCCGAGAAGCTGATGAGCTCTCGGGCACAGCATCAGAGAGCGGGCTTGTCCAGTCGGATGCAGAAGCCTCAGCTGGGCTCCCCCCTTCGGGGACGATTGCCCAGTCACAGGCTGATGCAGAGATGACGGACATGCTTTCCCGGGCGGCCACGAACGTCAGGCTAGAGTGGAACCCTCAGCTCTCCCCTGAACCCTTCCCGCTCAAAGCAGCCGTGCCCCGCTCCAGTGCCTTTCTTCCCGGAAGTGCATGAGGAGCTGACAAAATTGTGGGAGCCACCTTTTACTGCCCGGTCCCGATTTCTCAGTTCCCCCGCCCTCACTACCCTCGGGCTATACAGCGATTCGCGATAAGGCGCTCGCGGTGCACCTATGCCCGCAGAGCGGCGCCACCTGGCGCGGACGCCCAAAGCTCCCATCCAAGCCCTGTAGGTTCATGTCGTCCCTGACGGCCAAAGCCTACAGTGCTGCTGGACAAGCCGCCTTTGCCCAGCATGCTATGGCTCTCCTGCAGGTCCACCAAGCCAAGGCACTAAAAGAACTGCACAAGGGTACTTCCGCCCCAGATCTGATGCAGGAACTGCGCTCAGCGACCGACCTCGCTATCCGAGTGACGAAGGTCATGGCGCGGTCTCTCGGGCGGACAATGTCCACATTAGTGGTCCAGGAGCACCACCTTTGGCTCAACCTGGTCGAGATGGGTGAAGCGGTTCCTTGCTGCCCCCATCTCCCAGGCTGGCCTATTCGGCGACACCGTCGAGGACTTTGTCCAGCAGTTCTTGACAGTGAAGCAGCAGACGGAGACTATCCGGCATATCCCGCCCCAGCGCGGCTCAAGATCCCGCACCCAATCTGCCCCTTCGGCCCGGTCCCGGCGTGGAGCCCACCGCAGGAAGCAGACACCACCCGTCTCATGGCCAGCCGCCAAGAACCCACGAAGGTCGTCAAAGTGCCCCAGAGACAGGCAACCCAGGGTCGACAGAACCCACTGCACTGGAGCTGGTAGTAAGACCAATCCATCCCTCGGTGGAGGGCCGGGTGGAGAATCTTTTGTTGCCTTTTCATTTGATTTTGCCGCATGCCCAAGTGGCTGCGGTACCCAACAGTTCAGCAAAAGAGCGGTTTCCTCCTTCCCTGGGTCACATACCCGATATGCATGGTCGTCATCACGACCACCGTCCACCTTTTTTCCCTTGCAGGATTGGTGCTCCAGCGGCGGTCTCCCCACCCCTGCGCACCCAGCTGTGGCACACATCCGCCCCCATTGTGACAGTCTCCACGGGTTGCGAGAACAGGCCTCTTCCTCCTCCGTCCCAGGCTGTTCCGGGGGTGGTCACAAGGAGCCAGGTAAGTGCTTCGATATCCCTAGATTCAGCACAGCCACGACATGGTGTGGCACCTCGAGCTCCGCCCCGCCGCAAGGTGCCTCGGTCGGGGTGTACCAGAGCGGGCAGTGGGAGGATTCTTGGGAGGCGAACAGGTCTACCTGTGTCTGTCCGAATCGACTCCAAATCAGCTGCTCTCGCACCTCAGCCGATTAGGGCTTCAGGTCAAATGGGAAAAGAGCAAGCTCCTCCCGGTTCAGAGCATCTCTTTTGTTCGGTTTGGAGTTGGACTCAGTCTCACTGACAGCGCGCCTCACGAATGAGTGCACACAGTTGGTGCTGACCTGTTTGAAGGCATTCAAACAGAAAACAGCGGTTCCACTGAAACTCTTTCAGAGGCTCCTAGGGCATATGGCATCCTCGGCGGTGGCCACCCCGCTCAGGTTGATGCATATGAGACTGCTTTGGCTTCAGACTTAAGTCCTGAGATGGGCATGGCACCATGGGACACATCACGTGGCCATCACGCCGGTCTGTCACCATCTCTTCAGCCCTTGGACCGACCTCTCGTTTCTACGGGCAGGTGTTCCCCTAGAGCAGGTCTCCAGGTGCATCATGGTCATGACAGATGGCTGGGGCGCTGTTTGCAATGGTCACGCAGCTGCCAGCTTATGGACGGTCCGTGGCTGCATTGGCACATCAACTGCCTCGAGTTGCTGGCAATTCTGCTCGCCCTGTAGAGGTTCCGGCCGTTGATCCAGGGCAAGCACGTGTTAGTTCGGACAGACAACACGGCAATGGTAGCATATATCAACCGCCAAGGCGGTCTGCACTCTCGTTGTATGTCACAACTCACCCACCGTCTCCTCCTCTGGAGTCAGCAGAAGTTGCTGCGAGCCACTCACAACCCAGGAGACCTCAACACTGCATCGGACGTGCTGTCACGGCAGGTTACCCTCAGGGGAGTGTGGAGACTCCGCCCTCAGGTGGTCCAGCTGATTTGGAATTGATTCGGACAGACAGAAGTAGACCTGTTCGCCTCCCAAGAATCCTCCCACTGTCCGCTCTGGTACACCCTGACCGAGGCACCTCTCGGCATAGACGCACTGGCACACAGCTGGCCTCCTGGCCTGCGCAAATATGCGTTTCCCCCAGTGAGCCTAGTGCAAGGTCAGGGAGGACGAGGAGCAGGTTGTCCTGGTAGCACCCTACTGGCCCACCCAGACATGGTTCTCAGACCTCACGCTCCTCGCGACAGCTCCTCTGAGCTGAAGACGTGCGTCAGTAATTCCCAGTAGTGTTCACAAACTATGTTCCCTGGTTGACTTCCTCCGAGCCCTGTGGCAGTCGAGTGTTCGGAGAGACTCGCTGCTGGCCCAGTACACATGCTAACTAAGAGCCCTGTTCTGGGGTAGGTGCTCCGCATGTGGCGGTTCCCTGTAAAGTAACCCCATGTGATGCATATCTTCCACTAATCCCTGTTGGAAAACTGTGTCTTCCTTGGGTAGAGCCCCCTCTGCCACAGTCTCCATGTTTGTAGTAACTCCTCCCCCATTGGGTAGGATCTACCATGAGACTTCTCCACATGGTCGGCAAGACCATGTGACGTATTTTCCACTTAAATATCCCCCCCTCTCTGGGCAAGGTGTGGTCTCCGTGGTGTCCTCCCCTTGGGAGGGACACCCCCCGACTAGACATGGCGGCCCAGTCGGATAATCCTCTTGTTTTTTAGGGAGTGGAAAAAAAAGAAGGGGAAAAGAGGCCACGACTGGGCTAGCCTGTCTCTATCTTTTGGGTAGTTGACTTATCCCCAAAGGACCATTCGACACTCATAACTACGTTGGGGGAGGTTACGTGTCAGCCTGGTGCACTGGCTACGAGGCACACAGCGCCAGTTCATGTAACACAGTTCAGCCAGTTGAGGCGTTTTGTATAAGGACCCCTAGTGTCACTACATAGACACAACGTCGAGTGAGTGACAGATAGGGAATGTCCTGGTTACTTGCGTAACCTCCGTTCCCTGATGGAGGGAACGAGACGTTGTGTTCCTCCTGCCACAACGCTGAACTACCAGCTGAAATGGCCAGACCTTGTCTCGGCTCCTCAGCATAATACCTGAATGAGTGGTTGCATACCAGCTCCTTTTATACCCATATGTCCGGGGGATGGCATGCAAATACCACTCACCAATTTTCATTGGCCTTTTATCAAAGACCAGAGGTGTCTCGGGCTCCCAAGAGTGACCCCTAGTGTCACTATATAGACACAACATCTCGTTCCCTCCATCAGGGAATGGAGGTTACACAAGTAACCATGACGCTTTTTATTCTGCTCTGATGTGATTACAACACACACATATTGTTTTAAAACTAATAAAAAGAGATACAAATCGACAGCATAACAGGAAGAATCCACAAACATCCCATCTTCACCAAACGACCTGTTACAAAAGCTTCTGTTCGTCACTACCACCTTTGTTGTTCTGACAGATTTCTTTAGTAAACGACAAATTAACATTCTTTGATTCAGCCTCATGTTTCCTTGTTTGTAGCTGGGTCTTCGTTATTGACATCTGTTTATCTCATGTGGACCAATCAAATGCTAACAACTGGGCAACAATTAAAAACATTTAGCAGTAAACAAAGTCAATGAGGGAGAAAACTTCAGACTATGAGATCGGTGTGGAGCTAACAAATCACTCCATTGCAAAGAAACAAAAAATATAATTTTGTTTTCTCTTTCAAAGGTACATTGATCATTAGTTCAAAGTAATAGCAGAATGTTTTAGTCTTTTACATCTTACACATAAACCACAAAATATGCGCCAAAGTTTACTATGTAAAAATGTTTTGTGTGGGAGTAAGCACAAAACAACTGTTAGTAAACTTAATCAGCATCATTTATAGTTGCGCTGTGATTGCCAAGACCCCATAACTCGCAGCAAAGTGCCAATCACTCAAACTCAAAAACTGTTTACAATTCACCGCAATATCATTCTAGGTTAAAAGGATATAGCCACTATGAAAAAAGAGTTGCTGACAATTATGATTGTTTACAGCCGAACAGGGCATTTGTTGCGCTGCCGATCAATATGTTTGAAAGCCATGCTTTTACTATGATATTCCTAAAGTTCACATTCAGAAAAGTAGATTAGGTCTTACACCTTTCTTTCTTAACTGATCGACCTGCTTACAGCCCATATGCTCCCTCCTTTCCTGCAGCACTCCCTTTGTTCTCAAAAGATGAGAGGAGAGGAAGGAGTTGAGAGGGAGAAGGACAGAAGAGGAGGGAACATGGTTAGTCTGACTACAGGGAGCTGAGATATGCCTGAGAGGAGAAGACTTCTGAGAGTCGCTGTCACTGTTGCTTTACTCCCCATCCCCCCCATGCAAAAAATTAAAAAATAAAAATAAAAATCTCTACCTTGAGAAGTTTTCAAAGTCAAATTTATAATCTGGTCCATTAGGATTACATAGATGGTAATACTGGGGTTGTCTCTCAAATAGGCAAAAATTTGGTTCTGAAGAGAGGAAATGTATTATTTTTTTCTTGGAAAATATCTATATTAATTTTGTTTAAACAACATTCTGCTGGATTTTGTTGACACTGAACAGTTATGTTGCTCATTCTAGCCACCAGTAAATTAATAGTTCACGTACATTCACATATGTTCTAATATGCGTTTCAAGGCACGTTGCACCTGTCAAAACATCGCACATGTCAAATGTCCTTTGTTGGCACTAAGTTTGCATATTCAGATGCACAAATAAGGTTTGAGAGCTTCAGTGAGCTGCAGTGGAGGGAAAGATATTTAGTAAATGACTTAAATTTCAGGCTGTTCCTTTCACAAAGTTACTTTTAAAATATATTTTTATTTGTCATTTTTGGAGCTTGACAGATCCTGGTTACTATAAACATTCATTGAATGGAAAAGAGCAGCCTGGACATTTGGCTAAACATCTTTTTTTGTGTGTGTGTGTTCCATGGAAGAAAGAAAGCCTTTATAGATTTAAAATGAAACTGATTTAGGTGCATATGGCTTTCTAAGAGCCCACCACATCCCTGGAGAGACCTGGGATCCGCCACAGCTCGCCTTTCTTCTCCTAACCACAATCTGTTGCTGCCTCGCACAAAGTCAATTATGGGCAGCATCCGTATACCATGCCTCTCAGCAGCTGCAGTGTCATTAAAGATCTGCATGCAGCCACGGATAAATATCCATTCCAAACAAATTCACAGTAATGATAAGGATGGAACAAGTGTCATCACCTCAGATGTTTAACACTCATGTTCTTTTGAGATTGATAGTTTTTATGTTGGGGGTTCGTGAGACCCCAGTGATATACAGTGCCATTTAAAAGACTGATTCCACTTGTGAAAATGTTTCTATTTAGCCTTAATACAGTTTTTAATTGAAGCTCTCTCCCTCCGTTGTACCACAAAGCACAATAGGCATACAATTTTCAAAAACAATGTTTCTGTCTAAGGTGACTTTTTGCCCAACAAAAACAAATTGTTAAAATACAAGTTAACACTTTACAATAAGGTTCTATTTGTTACATTAGTTAATCGCATTAGTTAACATTAACAATAAACAACACTTTTTCTGCACTTTTAAAAGTGAAAGTTGTAGATGTTAATATTTGTTAATGCATTATGAACTAACTAACATGAACTAGCAATGAACAATAGTACAGTACTTTGATAAATTAACATGAACCAAGATCAATAAATGCTCTTAAAATATATTGTTCATTGTTAGTGAGTGATACCTAATGCATTAACAAATAGAATCTTATTGTAAAGTGTTACCAATTTCAATAAATAACAATAATAATAATAATAATAAAATCAAAATAAACAACTAGCAAGAGTGTATCTTTTGAGTGCACATACCAGTTAGAGAATCTTAGCATGCATTCCATTTATTTATGTCTCTGTAGCCCCAAATATATGAGTATGATGTGAGTGTGATATGTTTTAGAAAGAAATTAAGTTTATAATCAGTTTTTATAAGATTAGGAAAAAGCCATGAAGTATCAACCTGATTATTCAATGTTACATATATATTTCAAGTTATTGAGTCTCTCAGACCCCAAACAGAACATGAGGGTTAATGACCGCTATGGCACTGACCGCACTCCTCCCTTTGGGAGCTATCACCGATATCTTTCATTCTCTGCTTTGCTACATATCCCTCTATCACACACAATAAAGGCTGGGGGAATTCACCAGAGCTCAGCCAAACCACAGCTGATGGGTACTAGTGAGAAAATCCATCCCTCTCTGTCTTTCTGTGCTGTTGAGATGAGAATCACTGACTCACTCCTTAGATGGACCGATGCATAAAGCAGCTCGCACACACACATAACTGAACCATAAATACACTATAGCATCTGACAGCATCTTTACAGCATGTCATGAAGATTCAGTGATGTCACAGACCATGCATGATCCGTACATTATTCTAAACTTATCCATCCATATCGGAAACAAGTGATAGCTCCAGAACACAAATAAATGAATAGTCTGGATTAGCTTGCTGATACCCTAATAGACAAAATCTTAAGCCCAAAGTATGCTTCGAGTTTGATGCAAACACTCAGCATCTGTGTACAGTCTAACACGAGCCAGTCAAAGTATACTCCATTTGACGGTGCGGTGTGAGCATACACAGGTGGTTGGTGCATGCGCGCTACGACTGTGCTGTAAGACACCAGACTATTTTTCTTCAGAAGTTTACACCCATAAAGATGTATTTATATTCCTTTTGACTCGAGTTAAACAAATGCAGGCATCTCCTGACCTCCTCACACATGCGCTCTTGACGTGCAAATTCACTGTTGTTGTTTTTACCTTTGTCTCCTGTTATTTACCAGTGATTACATCTTCTTCTAGTGCTTCTTTGTGACAGCAAAGGCTCAAATGTGAGTATTGCCACCTTGTGGTCCCACTAATTTGTGCAAATCATTCCAGGAGCATGCGCATTCTGCACATTCAAAGACGTGTGGTTAGAAAAATTGGGCTGCACATGTTCAGTGCTCGAGCACTCTGCTGATGATGAGATTTGTGACACGCATCCAGACCAAAGTATACTTTCGGCTTTAGAGTCTGAAAGACACCATTCACCCAAAATTTCTGTCATCATTTACTCAATCTGTTCCAAACCTGTATGGCTTTCTTGAAGAGAAACAAAAAATAAGATGTTAGGTAAAATTCACTCTTATTGCCACTATTATTATCTTTTTTCTTTTTTTCTATACAATGAAAGATAATAATTAACATTCTGCCCTACATCTCCATTTGTGATCCACGGAAGAAGAAAAAAATCACTGGTACAACATGAGGGAGAGTAAGCGATGACAGAATTGTAATTTTTGGGGTGAACTATCCCTTCAACAAGTCGTTTTCACACACACTTGCAAAGGAACACAAACAAAATGTGAAATCCTTTCAGTTTTGGCATCTCAGAATCTAATGAGCATGATTATACAAATGGTGTGGCTCTGATCCAACATCAGCTCTCTTTCCCTTGGCAGCCTAATAAACTATATGGCTCATTTATCCTGCCAAGTACACAACGATGACCATTATGATCATCGTCATCATCATCATCATCATCTTGCTGATGGATGTTCTTACTGATATATTATCTTAGATCTAAAACTTCAGTACTTTTTCACAAGTCAAATTAATTTACATTGATGTCATTTTTTTCATTAACTTAACCCTTTTCCACTCCTTTGAATAAAAAATTGTTATAATAGAAAAATGCCCTGAAACTTCAGATTTAATCATAGCCAGGACAACAATAATGAAAAGTGTGCTGAGCGAACAAACACAAGCTTTATCAGGGTTCATTAACAACAAGTTTTCTACTCTAATCAAATTATACTAAGGTTAGATCAGAAGGGCCTCTCTCAGCATAGGCACACGTTGACCTTCAAATGTAATGAAAAACATGGACTACTTTTGTTACGTTCACTTTACAGAAACTCTCTGATTTATAAAGTCACCTTGTACCAAAAGGTTTCTCTGTGCCTGACAGTTTTTGTAATGTATGAGGGACCATTGTTCTCTTGAAGCCTTGTGGAAACAGGATAAGTGGAGAAAAGTTACCGGTAGAGAATATGGTTGTAACGGATGGGACAGGCAAGGAGGAGGTGGGAACTGGCTGAACAGCAACGTAAACTTCAATGACAAACTCAACTTAAAACTACATAAAACTTAAGACCCCCCCCCCCCCACACACACACACACACACACACACAGCAGCCGTGTCATCTCTCTCTCTCTCGAACTGGCATCTCCAGCTCCCCTTTATCTCGCTCTCCCACTGATCAGCTGACTCAGTGCCGGCTGTGCACCCTCACGGCCCGGCCACGCCCTCCTCATCATCACAATGACTTTTCAGAAGCCTCACTAAGAAGCTACCTTATTATTAAAATATAGTAGCTTCTTTATTTCGTTCTTGTATCATGTGTGTTTGTAAATGTTTGTTTACAGTCTTCTCATCTCTTTATGTAAACTACCCCTAATGCAGCACTCTATGGAAACAGTGGAGTCGTAGCGAGGATTGGCCTACCATTTCCATATCGTAATTTGTTGTGTTTGGTTTTAGGAGATTATACAGGATTAACCTCAGGCGAACTGAATTCAAAGTTCCTTCAACTGTTTGTGTATCTTTCTCATCACTCAGTTCATCTTTCAGTTCTTTTAATGAAAGCTTTCTTCACAATTTATGGTTTAAAATGGCAATTTGAGGCATGTCGAATCACACAAAATGTCAATGGAATAAATCATATTGTGCAGAAACCTTTGAAGAACCTCTGCAAAACAGGCAGGGTAAATCAATTTTTTCTACTGTCTACTTGTCACAAGTGCTGTATATCAGTAACTGCGAGGTTTTGGGCCAAAAGTCCAACTAGAAGAATGTTTGCTTTCTCTAGAAGTGGTTATTTATCTTGGTTTTAACATTAAAAATAGCCTTAAATTAGGATGATTTTTGTAAATTCTATCATCGAAAATTTTATATCATTATTTTCATATTTTTGTTATAGCTTTTGGTAATAAAAGTGAAAAAATTAAATAAAACAACACAACTACTATACACTGAGGCAAAAGTTTGTTTGTTTGTTTGTTTGTTAATTTTTTGTTAATTTCTTTTTTTTTATCATTTTGATTTAGCTAAAAAGCCAACATAGTCCCATTACAACTCGTAATAATTTGCACAAGAACTTGTAAGATATCATTCAACTTGGCTTGTACGAAATTTCGACTTTAATTCCTACAAACTTATCTACAAACAGAGATCAAATCGATACAATACAGGCATACATTTTTAGCTAGCCTTCTATCAAAAACTTTAATTTAGGAAATGTAAACATCTGTGGGCAAATTTGGTTACTCATTCAATATTTATTTATGCAATACAAATGACTGATGTTTGTCATAACTTGTAATACACTTATCTCATTCCAGACATATATGCTTTCTTTGGTGGTACACAAAAGTTACTTTCCTATTAAAATCATGGTTAGGTTTAGGGTTTGGGTAAGGGGTTAGACTTTATGGTTGGGTTTAGGTTTGGCTTAAGGGTTAAACTTAAGCAAAAAAACATAATAACATTGTTTGTTGGTTATTTTTATTTTTATTTTATTTTTTATTTTATAGGAGTAAAAGTCATAAATTTTTCTATGAACCAACTCATACAATTTACAATTTTGCCATCTCCTGCTATTATTACAACTTTTCAATACAGATATGTTGTGTAAGATGACTTTTATTTTTGCTTTAGAAAGAATTTTACAGTATATAAAGCATTCTTCTCAGATCAGTTTCAATACTGCAACAACTTACCCCATATAGTGTAACAACTTGGCAATAATGGTGAAAATGTTCAATAGCTTTTAAGTAGTCAAGATTCCAATGTATGTGTCCAGTCTTCCTTATTCAACGACCACAAAAGAATCTCTTAGCTTCACCATTTATATTTTTATTTGTTTGGGTGTGTGTATGTTTACCCCATGACTACAAGAGAAATCCCCTTTGGAAACCATCATTTTCCCTGAGAGCAATACAGAGAGGTTCCTTCTATTCAATCAGAGGTGATTAAACAAGTAGTGTTACGGAACGAATGCCAATTTGATTAAATTCCCTTGCAGAGGGCATGAGAGAGGGAAATGTTAGAGCATCAGAACTACAGCCTGTGGGGAGTGGTGAGGTGTGAAACCAATATTAATATCTACTAATGGCCGCTGTCTCCAGAGGAGAAAGAGGGACATATTCAACATTATCAGACCATTCTATTGACATTTATCCTCAGTCATACTGTGTTTATGTGTTTGTGTCTCATTACCATGCTTGCAACAAAATAATATCTATAGCTAATTAGTCATAATTATACCTGTGAAAACATTCCCAGATTTACGTACATAAATTGTCTTAACAGCAGGATTAGAGAGGTATTTCACGCATGAACGTTCCCTACTGCGTTCTCCTTGTGTTTGAGAGCCACCACTACTAAATTTGGGGCGCTACACAAATAGCTTGTGAATACTAATGTGTTTTGCACTTTGAATAGTAGTGCACAAGTCACACGCCCTCTGAATGACACCACTGTTGTCTATTTGTTCTTTCTGAACGTGAATACTTAAAAGAAAAGACTGCAGACCGAAATCACACACATGACAATAGCTGAAAAACCCTTGAAGTGTATGTTCCAGAACCACTTGAAATGTCTTTGATTTCAAGACTTAGTTTACTCATTTTAAACCATGACTTGCACTGCACACAAATAAATAATACTGGCAATATATTCATGATGTTTAGCCAGAGGGGAACTGGTCCCCACAGTGAGCCTGGTTTCTCCCAAGGTTATTTTTATCCATTAACCAACATCTTATGGAGTTTTGTGTTCCATGCCACAGTCGCCTTCGGATTGCTCACTGGGGTTCTAAATACAATTATTACTTAATTACTTATTTTTAAACACAATTCACAATCATATTTTATCAAACTACACAATGATGACTCTAAGACATTATAAATATTACAGTTTCATTTTCTGTTAATGCATGATTTTCTGTAAAGCTGCTTTGAAACGATGTGTGTTGTGAAAAGCACTATACAAATTAAAATGACTTGATTTATCAACATTTATCCTTTTACTTTCCATTACGTCTGTGGTATTCTTACTATAATATGGAGCCATGAGGGACAGGGTGAGGAAATGCCCTCCCAGCAAGATGAAAGTGGATTTCTGTGCCAATGTAAAGTGTAACCTACTTTATGATTAAAGTTAACCAATGCCTCCAAATGGAACTATTAGCAACGCTCCTCTGAAACTGTACGGTGCTTTCTCTAATTTTGGACTTCCCATTCTTTTTTTCTATTTTGAAACATTTGATATATTTCAGATTATTCTGTTTTAGGCTTTAGGGTTTAGTATGTGTTTATTACCTCTGCAGATACCATATATTGACCAGTAGCTGTCAGATATCTGTATTCACTGTCTCTTGGGAACTGTTGTTGAATAACTAATACGAAGTGGCTTTTGATAAAAACAATAAAATCAGTTCTGAAAACACTGAACATAAAGAAAAAAACTACCAGTCAGTCGAAAACATTTCATTGTCAACAAACAATGCTGGCATAAATATGCACTGCTCCTTTAAGGCAGTCTTAATTACAGTAACAGTCATAATTGTTCAGATAGAGAATTTACTTATATTATATTCGAATTTTACTAATTTAACCAAAGTATTTAGCCTGATTGGATGACATGCTCTGTTTTTAATTAAAAAAATGGTCACATAAAGGTTAAAAAAAGCCCTTGAAAATCGATTGCAGGGGCAAATATTGCCACTTTATAAAAACATTTGATTTGACACTGGTGTTTAGTCATGAGGTTCTATTTAGGTTAGGATACCACCTTAGAAGGTACTGTAGGTAGTAGACAGCAAGGCAGTTCAAAAGGATTTGGAACAACAACTTCACTCACCTCACTCTACCCCATAAAGGGCACAAGATGAAATTAATATCAGTCATTTAAACAAATTTACTGCATCATAATCTTCCATATTGTGCCATAATAAGAGAATCGTTACTGTTACATCAGATTGCAACAGTGCGAATCCACGCTCTCGGAAGAGGAAGTTGCTGACATATCGTTGGTCTCCATTATGAAGGCCTGAATGTGTTGCCTTCCTCAGGACAAATCATCACCAACATCATCATCTACATGTGGCTCTCTGCCCATCGGCCGAGGGGTGAAAAACATTGTACAAGTATCCTTTGTTCTCTCTTCTTGTTATGCAAACTGTTTCCTCACCTGCGGATATTTCCTCCATTTAGTTTTATTATGAAAGGAGGTTTATGTGCTTGGAGCACTATTTTCATCTGTTAATGGCTCGGAAAAAACAGAAACACATACTGTATGCACGCACACTCCCAATGGGAGGATTAGACGAAACAATAATTTTGCCAGCTATCATTATGTTATCCAATTTGGTTTCCATCACATCATTCAAGCACAGGTAAAAGACTGTGGGGAAAAATGTATGCCTTTGTTGATTAATGGTTGCTGCTAATACATAATGCAGTAATACTCAAAGGCAAGAGTTCAAAGCACCTCAGGCTTCGACCAAATGGACAACACACAGTCGTTCAATTACATCAACTAATTCATGCTGCACAGATCATCATTCTGTATTTAGTGTGCTGATCGGAAAAGGATTTGCCACAGTATTGCTAAAATTATGTGTTATGTAATCCTTACAAAAATACCATAGTGCATTTGGTACATAAAGCATGCAAAAAATATCATAGTAATATTAATTACAGTTTTAGTTGTTACTCATGTAAAATAATCTAAATAGTCTATCCTCTATCTCTCTATCTCTCTGTCTATCTATCTATCTATCTATCTATCTATCTGTCTATCTGTCTGTATGTCTGTCTGTCTATCTATCTATCATCAATGTTTGGGTGAACTAACCCTTTAAGCAGCATGATTTGTATTACTTTAGCCAATAAACTGTCCAATCAGAGAAACACAGCATGGGTGGTTTTGTTTTCTTAATTGTTACAGTGAAAATATCACTGCTTTGATTTTCTGATTATGATGCCTAAAATCAGAATGAAGACTCCTTGAATTAAGGTTTGATATTAAAAAAAAATGTCAAGGCTGAGAAAGAGCTCCAAACAAAATTGAGGGAAAACACTGTAAATATGCCATCGGCTATGAAGGCGCAGTAGTATTGCAAATTTAATTACAATGAACAATTTTGCTCACTTTAAATGTAGGCTGTTTTGACTGTAATAATCTGCCTCACTTCGTTTCAAACCAGCGCTGCTTTATTTGACGAGATCATAGTTTCAGACTACGAGCATTTGCATTTACCAAAAAAAAAAAAAAAAAAACACTAAATCTGCAAACACACATCACTCAAATCAGCTTTTATAAGAGAGTGGAGAACTTTGTGGGTGCTATTCTTCTGGTTATATAATTTGCTTATTTCCTTTTTGTGAAGTTTTTCTTCTAAACAGTATTCATGAGCTTTTTCTTCCTTCTACAAGGTTCTATTGCCTTTCTTATTAAAATTTCCTTTGTTCTTTCTTGTTGTCCCTGTCTGTGATGTGCATACTGAGGTGGCAGAAGCCTTGATTTGGCTGGTGTTTGTTGTAGTAGTTGGGGGTATGTTGGGTTCTGGTCCACGGCCCACCTCCTGGGGTCAGAGTTATAGCCTCACACCTGCCCACCCCGGAGGAAATCCCACCTGCCTGGTGACTTTGTGGGCCAATTCCTGTGGTAAAGGCAGGCTAGGGGAAGTCATTAGCTTCTCCCTGTGGTGAACTTTTAATTCAGTACAGCTCACCACAGAGAGCTTCAATCTACTGCAGAAATCTGCCAGTAACAGCGAGATTACAGATTCTTTGACTGCTCAAAATTTGATTGCATATTTTATTCTATTAAATATTTTGGCTTATTTGGTAATGCTTTCAACTACAGAGATTGTGGGACTCAACACAAAATAAATGCACAAATAGTCTGTAAATAACATGGGGGCTTAAAAATCAGATATACCAGATTGAATAGGATTTTTTGACATGCTTCTAAAAATGGGATCTTAAAAATGTACACACACACACACATACACACACACACACACACACACACACACACACACACACACACACACACCACTCAAAAAAAGGAAGGAATAATGTACAATTCTCCATTCACTATCACAAAATTTACCCTGACAACTTGATCAGGACCCCAAAATAGCTCCTGAACAAATTATAGGCTGGGTAGAAATACAGATTTTTCTATTAATCGCAATCTTCATTTCGATCCTGATATCGATTCTTAAAATCCCAAGATCGATCTATAATTTTAACATTTATTTCACTTTTGTTAGTGTTTATTATTATATCTGTTAAATAAATATTATTATTATTATTTTTTATATTTATTTATTTTTTCATAACGTAACAAGTTAGAAGGATTCCTATATAATTAATAGCATTAGCCAAGAGATCATTTATTTTATATGCAAGCAAAATGGACATTATAACTGAAATATACCTGAATCAATTACAATCGAATCGAATCAAATCAAATTATATCGAAATCACAATCGAATCGAGAGCTTGTGAATTGGAATTGAATCAAATCAGAAAATCTTTATCGATACACAGCTTCTATTTATAAATAAACAGAAATTATATATTAATTTAAGTTTAAATGGTTCTATTATGTAAGAAGAGAGTGCGGCTTGACATGACAGACATGAAACTAGCATAGCTATGTAGGAAATGTGTTGCTTTCAATTAAACAGTTTAGTGATCTTAATACAAGAAAAATAAAAAATGTAACTTAGAATGCAATCGTATTCCAGAGATCCATGTAATAAAGCTCCATAACTGCCATAGTCAGTCTGGATACATCACTCTCACACCATTCCTCCAATTTACTCTCACTTTCACACTCCCAGACTCACTCGCAAACAATTTCAGCACTTTTAGATACACACGCTTACACATAGACAATCAGCAAACACAAACACAGCCACCGGTTGAGTTCTTAGCTGTGTTCTCGTGTGTTTAAGCCTGATACTTTCTCAAAACACCCAGCCAGGCTATGATACTGTTGGAATGCAAAAGATAGCCTTCTCCCCACAGGCTGAGGCTGATCTCTGTCAGAATATAAAATAATGAAGCCAGATTAGTGGGAAAAATTTGTTGGAGGCAACAAATGAAACAACTGCCGCATAAATGCTACTGCTCTCAGAGCAATGCATCGGCTCCTGTATGCATGCTAATGAGCAAGAGAGAAACTTTAACATGCAGACAAAAAGCATGCACATGCCTGCAGTCTTCAGGAAGGTCCTTTGAAACTTTGGCTTCCCAAGCTACAAGCTAATTTTTACTTAAAGCAAGTAAAATACCATCAAGCTATCCTTTTGGAAACAGTTGTTGGCTACACTGCAAGCTAGGCAATGCCTTTAAATAAATAGAGATATTATATATTTCTGTTCAGTTTGTAGTCCAAAAAACCTGGAAGAGAATTAGCATTGCAATTATTTTCCTCTGGAATCCTCAATGGGTTATTAGAAAAGCAGTTTTCAAATTATGAGTAAAATAAGGTCTGTGATTGAAACTTGAAGAGACTTTCACTTTTTTTCAATGACAAATTACTCACAGTCATACCTCAGACGTGAATTTTGATTTTGCTTTATACAAAATATAAGTTGCTAAATACTTGTTAAACCTGGTCTCATAGAATCACGTCATTATACCTACATTTTTGCTAAACGTTTTGCTCACAGCTTTTCTGTGTGTGTGTGGGGGGGGGAGGGAGGGGGGGGCAGGTTTAAGTGGTTTACGAGGACTTTTTTTAGGTTACAAACTGGTAATTACAAGGGTATTATGCTATAAATGTGGTTTATGAGGACATTTCTAGTGTCCCCATAATTTAAATCGATTAAAAAAACATACTAAACGATGTTTTATTGAAAATGTAAAAATGCAGAAAGTTTTTTGTGAGGGCTAGGTTTAGGGGTAGGTGATAGAATCTATAGTTTGTACAGTATAAAAATCATTATGTCTATGGAGAGTCCCTATCATTATAGCTGCACCAACGTGTGTGTGTGTGTGTGAACACTAGAGGTGCTACAACAAGGACTTTCATTCAAATCACGAGTAAAATGGCAGATTATGGGTTCCTAAACACTTATTTTTCACTCTGTTCTTAACACAATGCCATCTTATGACGTCAAAATACTTTTACTATGATTTTGCATGACTTGTTAGGCGATACATTTTTACCTTTGCATTACATGATCAAGTGCATTTACAAGCTTGCTCAAGCACAATCACTTTAGCTCAAGCGATGCACTTATGATGAGGAGGAGTCACATGAGCTGAAAGAGAAGCACCACAAAATGATGTGATTTTAATGTCACATGAGTTTACATGCTTGACAAATCAGACAACCACGTAGTCCCTATGTGGCAACTTATTTTGGCATTACAATGAACAGATACATTTAGACTTAATGAGTTAATTGAGTTACATAGTGATGAACAGCAGCATTTATCTAAATATTTCACCACAAAAAACAAAGGCTCAAACAAATCAGTGAATCATTTATTAGAAACAGTTTGTTTAGGTGTGTTGTTACTTTTAGTTAGTTACTCCCAATCACTGCATACATGGTGTATTACTCTCCACTTTCAGAAGGCTAAATCTCTGCTGAAGCTGAAAGCTAAATCCAGACACTTATCATCTCATAAAATGTCACATTTCATGACACGCCAATCAGCGTCCTTCACAGTTCACTTCAGATTTCAGAACGTTTGTTACGGCTCTCAAACTGAAATGATAAATGAGAGTGGGAAATTTTAATGTTCAAAATAGTCAGTCCCAATAAATAATATTCTGTGCAGCACATTTAACATTCTGACACTGTATGCTGCATCAGCAATGCTTAAAAAGAACTTAACATTAAAAAATAAGATGAGTATAAATCTCTGAAAGCATTTCCTCCAACGTGTCTCCTCCACCCAGTGTCGAGTCATTTAGCTCTGCGATACTCCACTAAAATTGTCACTGCAAATAAAGTGTAAACACAACCCAGAGCCTTGGGCATTCTCTCGAGGAATACTGCAAGAGCATCTAGTCACATGTGACCAACCTTAAAGAACACCCATCCATTCCTTTTAACATAATGCCTTTGGCAGTTTCATAAAATAATAAAAGCCACTGAGTAGATCACTGGTTCTTAACTGGTGAATCACAACCCAAAAATGGTAAAAAAATTAGTCCAGGTCTGTTCTGAAAGGAAGAGAAAACAATGATACATATTATAAAAATGCAACTAACCACATAATTGTATATTTAGGATTGCAAACTTTTAAAAGGGAGGACAAAATGCTTCCCATATTTTTAGTTGTTGTTGTCAAAGGCTGTGCACTCATTCAAAAGTCTGTTATATTTTGGTTCAAATTCATCTGTGATTTGATGAATACTAGCTAAATTAGGCAGATGCCAACATGGGTAGGTTGCATGCCCTCAATAGTAATGCATATTTATGGACTCGACCCCCAACCCAACCCAAACCTAAACCTAACCATTAGTGGAGTAAAAATTCAATGTTAAGGTGAAAAGAGCAACCTCCGAATCACGCTCATCACTGATTAAGCGAACGCGATTACTTCCTGGTTTCAGTATGGATACAAACCCAGGTCTCTCACGCTACTGACTCAATGAGCTGCCGGTCGAGCCATGTGGGAAGGTAAACTCACTGAAACTGATGCAAAAATGTCTGGTGGGAAATGTCACATGTCACTGTGTCAGCATACTGTTGCCGATCCTGAAGTGTCATAACTTCTGGAAACAGCATGCCAACTTCCAGTGTGATCATATTGAACAACAAGAAGGTTAAATTGGCATTATGGAGGTTTCAAACACTAAACATTCAGGAATCAGAATCGGAGCCGATCCCAACATTTCTGGAAAATTCCAAACAGATTTTCTCAACAAAAAAAAAAAAAATACAGCAAAATGAAATCTTTTTCAATTTCATGTTTTCAGAATCAGTGGAATCTATTTCAAGATTCAAATCCAAATTTTCTAAATTCTTAAGAAAAAAACTGGAGACAAAATGAAATCTTACAATAAAGAGTATAATATAAAGCATATGTCACACTATACATGATTGAAAGTATGAATGACAAATGATCATGTCAAGCCCATGAGCGGAGTTGACTTTCGATATTCAAAACCTCTGAATCAAAGAATCTAAAAAAAAAAAAATTAGGTTTTCCGAATTTATAGAATCAATTCTAATATTCAAATCCAAATTTTCTAGATTCTAAAGAAAAAATGAGAGGCAAAATTAAATCTTACAATAAATAGTGCACTATAAAGCATACTTAACACTATTTATGATTGAAAGTATGACAAAAGATCATGAGACAACAATGAGCAGAGTTGACTTTCGATTCACAATGCATTTGAAATGAAGAATCATATTTTTTTGGGAATTGACTCTCAGCCCTACTAAACTCTGATTTCAATTCCAGGTGTTCAGAATCAACAGAATCGATTCTAAGATTCAAATCCAAATTTTCTTAAAAACGGAAGGCAAAAGGAAATCTTACAATAAACAGTGTAATGTAAAGCGTACTTTACACTATTGATGATTGATAGTATGAATGAGAAAATATGTCACGCCCCTGAGCAGAGTCGTCTTTTGATTCCCACTGCCTCTGAATCGAAGAATCAATTTTTAGTTTTTGTTTTTGAGTCAATTCCGAGGCCAACTAAATTATTTCAAATGCTAACCTCCAGGCTCTGTAGAACCTGATTTCTTTGGCCTGACTGTCACAGGATGTGTAACTGTCAATTAAGTACTATTTTGCATAAACCACACTTTTTATTCCCTATGTTGTGTGAAGAAATTTTTTTTTAATCATCACACAAAGTTCGTCAATCAAGTTTTTTTAATAATACTTATTAATAACAAGCTTGATCCAGGGATTACTGTGCCATTTGGTTGCCCTGGAAGAAAGAGCGCTTGCTAAATGGCAAGTAAAATAACAAAAAATCCTCAAGGTTTATCCATCTGTAAATAATCAAGGATTGGCAGTTGAAACTTGTTGACAGTCAAATCTAATAAACTCAAAATAACTTGTCGCTCTGCTTTAGGATGAATACAGAAAGAAACCACTGATGTTTATAAAGGTGTAATATCACTGTAGTCACATCACTCTGCAAATTTAGTTCAAATCGAATTAAACCTCACTGTATACTACCTAGGCAGTTTACCTTTTTAAGACAGTATCCTAACTGTCATATGGGAGCGCTATATTTTATTATACTTTTCATGAAATGAAATTGATTTAAAAACAGCATTTCTCTTGATTGTCCATCTGAATTTTTCACTGAGCTCATCAAAATGAATTTGTCTAATATGAAGGACACATGTCATGCTTCCATAAAATGTAGTCTGCCTCAGATAAAAATGATAAAAATCTTAGGAGGCAGAATCATTTTGATGCCTAGTGCCTACTGTTTGGAACAGCCTTTGTGTAGGGCACGTACTGTACCTATATGAAACCTTAAAACATTTTAACTTGCTGTCGAGGTAGGCAGCTCACTAGGTCTTGGAACAGAGCTAGAGACTTTCAAGACAGCTTTCTTTCTTGCTTTCTTTTTTAATAAGTGAAATTAACTAGTCTACTGTAAATTCTAATTCAACATTGGCCAATAATAATATGTGCCACCTCAACACTCTGTTCTCCTCCTTCAGCACCAGTACAGCTGTATAGTGTTGTTCAGGGGCACAGAAAGAGGGACACGGACACAAATCTCATGAGAAGCCAACGTTTGGTCCACAAGACTGAGCAGATTGGCATACCTGGGAGTGGTGATGAGATTCATGTATGCGAGAATAGAAAAGGAAATGGAACCAGAGGTTGTCACTGTAGTACAAACAGTACACAGTGTGTGATTTTAGGCAGGGCTGAGATTTCAGTGGTCTCTCTGGCTGCTCTCGCCACATGCTGGAATCAGCCTACTCTTCCAACACACACCACCTGCCACACTTTGAGGTGTGTATGTGTGAAATGGGAAAGTGTGCTGGGAGAATAAGCATTGTTAAAATTGCATCCTCTCTGAATGGATTAAGGGTAGAACCATGGAGCAGCTGTGTCAATAATGTGAAGATTAACACAGCACAGACTGAAGATTAAGAAGAAATGTGCAGATTGATCCAGTGTTCGGCCTTAAAGGAATATTTTTGGTTCAATACAATTTAAGATTAATTAACAGCATTTGTGACTATGTTATTTACAACAAAAACTAATTTTGACTTGTCACTCATTTATAAAAAAGAAAAAAAAAAAAGAAAAAAAAAAGTGGTTACAATAACTTACGTCACTTACAATGGAAGTAAATGGGGCCAGTTCAACAACACTCAAGTAAACATACTGTTTCAAAGGTAGGCCTATAGGTACAATATATAAACATTATACATGTTAACATGACTATAGTGTGATAAAATCACTTACTAACCCCTTCTGTTTAAAGGTATATCCAATACCAGGTTTACAGGGTTTCGCTGTCATGGCAATGAAGTTGTAATATTGAATATATTGTAACTGTAAACAAATAAGGTTAGTAAGTGATTTTATCACAATAAAAAGCTTTTTTTTAGGTTACAAACTGGTAATTACAAGGGTATTATGCTATAAATGTGGTTTATAAGGACATTTCTAGTGTCCCCATAATTTAAATCGCTAAAAAACATACTAAACAATGTTTTATTGAAAATGTAAAAATGCAGAACGTTTTTTTGTGAGGGATTGGTTTAGGGGTAGGGTTAGGGGATAGAATCTATTGTTCATACAGTATAAAAATCATTATGTCTATGGAGAGTCCTCATAATGATAGCTGCACCAACGTACGCGCGCGCGTGTGTGTGTGTGTGTGAAAAAGACAGACATTTTCTCCAGTCTCTGAACCCAGACTGTTAGAAGGAAACAGGCCATCATTACCCACAAGCTCAACTACATTAATTAAGTCATATGAGCCAATATGACAGAACAAGGTTTAGCTAGTCTATCCATGGTGTTTCTATGAGTGAGAGAGAGAGAGAGAGAGAGAGAGAGAGTCATTTTTAGAACAGAAATGCTATTCTTAGCCATAGTTGTGTTAGTAGGTCAGTTCTCAGCCTGTGTGTATCTACTGATTGTGAACAGAGAAATAACAAACGTCTGGAAACAGCAGTGTCCATTAAGACACACAGCAGAAGAAACAAACATGCACAGCAACACAGCTGCAATATTTATAAAAGCAAACACAAGCTAATGGGCCAATTAATTAGAGAATATGAGAGAAACCTGTTTGATAACATTAATTATATGTGTAATTATTTATGGTAATGCTAGTTAAATTGCTAAATTCACCTTTAATGAAAAACAAAAACAATATACAACGATTAAACAACACATTAAAACCACCTGCCTAATATTGTGTAGGAACCCTCATGCCGCCAAAACAGCGCCAACCCGCATCTCAGAATAGCATTCTGAGATGCTATTCTTCTCACCACAGTTGTACAGAGCAGTTATCTGAGTTACCGTAGACTTTCTCTGTTGACCTCTCTCATCAACAAGGCATTTTAAGACAGTGAACTGCCACTCACTGAATGTTTTTTGTTTCTGGCACCATTCAGCGTAAATTCTAGAGACTGTTGTGTGTGAAAATCCCAGGAGATCAACAGTTACAGAAATACTCAAACCAGCCTGTCTGACACCAACAATCATTCATGCAATTATCTAATCAGCCAATAGTGTGGCAGCAGTGCAGTGCATAAAATCATGCAGATACGGGTCAGGAGCTTCAGTTAATGTTCACGTCAACCATCAGAATGGGGAAAAAATGTGATCTCAGTGATTTGGACCGTGTCGTGATTGTTAGTGCCAGATGGGCTGGTTTGAGTATTTCTGTAACTGCTAAACCAGAGGACCCCCCTTTTAAAATTTGGTCCTTGTTTTCCATCACATCTGCAATGCTAATGTGGGAAGATGTCTGCTCACAAAGTTTGCTGCAATCTCCACTGAGAACTAAAAATTTAACTTCACTTCATTTAAAGAATTCCAATATCAAGTCTAGTTAAGCATAAAAAACACCAAACAAGTTCCTTGAAAGATAGCATTTGCAGCCTTGTCTTGATTACATGTCCAAAAGATGAACTTTAAATGTTTAAAAAAAGACTATGAGTTTTTATTTTTAGCATGCAGATACATAGAGCTTAAAAGGTTTCAAAATCAGTTCAAATTTATGAATGGTAATAAATAATAGCATCTATAGGCTACATAGTTTTTGGCCTAGATCCATTGTAACCACACACTGAGTAAGGAAGAACACTTGGGAGGAAGGTGTACAAGGGAACCTAATTCTCTGGAGAATGTCTGCTAGAAATGCTGTTTGTCCCATGAGCTGTGCTTTCTTAATTACAGCTACTCATTGGCCTTTCTCTACTGAGCAGCATTACTCACACACTCACACACACACACATCTTTCACTACATTAGGACATCTCATAGACACAATGTTTGTTTTTTTTTAATTATTATTATAAGGTGGTGATGATATTTATTATATCCTAACCTATAACCTACCCCTAAAACTAGCCCTAATCTAATCTAAATGAAGACATACAATGAACTTCTTTACCATAATTGTTTTTTTTTATACATGTAACTATAAAAACTATACACTAGCCCTACACACCAACCAAAATATTTTTTTTTTTGCTTTCTAAGAAAAAAATAATAATTTTGAATTATTTTTCCAAATGATGGCATCCACAATTGACCACAAACAAAGGTTTTGTCAGATTTACCTAACCTCAGGGGAGAAATGTGTTGCAAAACTACAGTTAAGTACATAATCACACATTTGTTTAGCTAAATGGGGACATATCATAGGCTTCTATGGATTTAATATAAACCTAATTATAACTGCTATAGACTAACCCTTATCTGTAAAAGAAAGTTTTTTGCATTTTTAGAAAAAAACAGTATTTGCCCCGAAACTAAAGCTACATGCACACACCAATCAGAACTGTGTATCGTGGTTTTAATCCCTAGCCAAGGGAGTAAAACAGGTAGAAGAATTATTTATACAGTAAACAACAGAGAAAAAGAAAATAGGGAAGAGAGCAGGGGGGTGCATAAACTATGAGGAGAAAGAATGAGGAAGGAAAGGAAAAAAGAACAGCTTACTTCTCAGTAGTTTTATGGCAGCAGCTTGGTGCTGCTCTGCATTGGCAGAAGTTAGTGAATGCAGCTCACTTCTTGCACAGACACCAGAGTTTCTTGCAGAGTCTGCTATTTCACAATCATCAGTATAAACACACACACAAAATGCACCCAATACATAACAGATTAACATTTAAAATACTATTTACAAAGGCTATGTCTCATTACATTTCGTAGTTTCCAACGATCAGAATCAGTGTATCATACACACAAATTTGGACACCAAAAAGGGCCTTTTTAAACTAAATTATGGAACAGTCATGACTTGATCACCTGCAACACAATCACACATAAAATGCCTTAAAACAAAAGCTAGAGTTTACTAAAAACATTGCTGTTGACTGATCATTCTGTTATCATTTGTTTCTATCATGCATCTTTAATATAGCTAAAAAAAATAAAATAAAAAGTACAGTGCCATTATGAAATGCATGAACAATGTGCTTGATCTCCATTTTTGCCATTTAAATGACTTTAGATTAGAAGATATGACGACATTTCCGGTAAGTTAATATAGTGAGCCGCAGATACAGTGATGTCCACATATGGACTGCTGGACTTCAATGGTCATCTGTACTATAAGTAGCCAGAATTATTAATAGATGGTACCAAAAAAATTATTGCTGATTTTGACTGTAATTTCAGTTTCCATGCCAACTGACAGTCTCCTTCCTGACCTCTTTTTAGAATCCTTAATTAATCGTTAGGATGTTTAAGGAGTCAAGACAGAGATCGTCATGCACACACACACTTACAGTAGCTGCCTTAATGGGGACATTCCATAGACTTCTATTATTTTTATAACCCAACCCAATAAAGCTAGATACTATAAGTAATCTAGACAAACCCCCACAACCTAACCCTAAAATTCATTTTTAGAATTTAAAGAGCAGCTTTATTTATTTCCTAATTTAGGACGTACCTGAATGTCTCCAAAAGGGAGGTTTTGTCAGATTTAGCTCACTTTTGTGGACAATTTTGTTCCCAAACTCTAGCTGACTCACTTATCTATTTTGATACTCTTTTGTATGTCAATCATATCCAAGCAGAGGAATCATTCTAAGAACTTGTTGACCCTGCTGGGTTTCCAATAAAGAGCATTTTGCTGTGATTTAGCTGTTTTCATCCCTCTGTTTCTGTCTGTCTGTTCCGCCTTTGCCCTCAGAGACGTTGATGGAATGGCGATGAAAGGTTTCTAAAATGATTTGGATTGATTTGCTCTCTTCCATTGAAAGCCATCATTTATCATTCATTCCTCACTGAAGCACTGAACCGGCCAACGACTGATCTTCCCCCAGAGAAAGACTTCTCTCTCCCACAGGCAATCTGATCATCATCTGCAATTGATTAGCACTGTTGAAGCCTAAACAGTACACACAACTATCCTTAAAGGTGATTAACTTTTTTTATGTAAAACATATTCTTCTTTCCCCTTTTAATGTAAGTCCCTCCATAAACGCTCCCTCTTTATAAGGTTTCTTTGTCTTCATTATGTTTTTGCAAAGCCAGTGTTGGTTTGTTTGACTGAAATTACAAAAGCCTCTGTAGTCATACTTTTGATGCTACACTTTTATAACTTTACAAACTTGAGCTATTGTTTAAAAGATGCCCAGCTACAGAGAGCTTTGATTGGCTGAAGGACATGTGGGGAAAGACTTGCAAACAGAACAAACTGAACATGTTTTTTTTTTGTTTGTTTGTTTGTTTTTCAATTCTCAAATGGTCAAAGGGCTTTCAAAAAACACATTTGTGTTTTTCAGGAACATGACAAGGATTATAGGCTGACTGTGTGACAGCCAAACAGAGAGGTACACAATCAGAAATGCAGACAACATTGGCTGGATCTCAGAAAATGACCAAGATCTGTTTTAAAATGTTCTACTGCTTCCGATGCTCTCCACTGGCTCTGCTGTTTCTCTAATGTTGCATTACAGTACTGTTTATCTCGCTCACAGACATACGCACAAACACATATGTAAGCATGCGTGCCCCTCTCCACTGTGTCTACAGCATGAATGGCGCAGTAATTACAGCGTGTGGCATCTCTTACTGTGACACTTGCCACTGCCAAGAACTACAGAACAGATAAACACATTCTTACTGAACACAAGGGTAGGCTGGATATGCAATGGGCACAAAGGAGCTTCCACTGCAGCATTCATACTGCCTGCAGCTACACGCACTTTCACTGCAAAATGTGATCGTAATTCATTGTTTATGATTTCAGATCTATTTCCAACCCTTTTGCAGAATGTAAGATTAAAATGAAACTTAAGGGAGAATTACATTTGGAAGGGAGATAAAGACAGTGCTGTATCAGATAGAAAACTACCCTGGCATGCGCTGTCAAAATCATTTTCTTAATCAGTGTTTTGGCTTCTTTTCCAGGGAAAATCCTTAAACTAGATTTGAGAAGGGAAACTGCATAAGATTTTAAGACCTGTTTGTAGAGAATAAATGTTGAATTTGGTAGACTTGGTATCCTATTTGCAGATTATCTTGACTAAATGTAGCTTTATGGTTTAAAAAAAAAGAACACATAAGAAAAAACAGCCCTTTTAACATACTTGAAAACAAAAATACTCATTAAGTAAATATATTGAATTTAGTCTGTTTTCAAAAACCTCATTGGAAATTGTTTGGCAAATCTTGTTTTGAGAATAAATCAAACAAAATTTATGCTTAAAAAAAGTAAAAATTATTTTCCAATAGGCTAAGAAAAATACTCTTAATTCAAGATATACTGTATTCTCTGAAAACAAGTTTTATGTTAAACTATTTTGCTTCTCAATATATGTTGTTTTAAGGATGTTTAGATATTTTTACTGGAAAACAAGACAAAAATACTGACTAAGACTTGTTTTTAAAGAAAATCTGTTTAATTTAGTCTATTTTGATAACTCTACTGGCAGATTGTTTGACAAATCTTGTTTTGAGCATATATCGAACAAAACTTGAAACAAGAAAAAAACTATTTACCCATAGGCTACAGAAAATAACCTTGATACAAGACATACTGTTTTATTTATGATAATTTGCTTCTTAAGGAAATATATAATGTTTTAAGGATATTAAGACATTTTGGTAACACTTTATAAAATGGTCCGTCATTAATAGGTAACTATGCAGGAATTAATGCAGGAAAAATGAGTAGTACTACATTAACATTTTAGTTACTACTATTAACTAATATGGAAACATGATTAACTAATCAGTAAGTAATTGTGAACTGATGACTGAGGTAGTTCACTGTTAGGTAATCAATAATTACTGAATTTGATTTGCCTCATTGAGAACTATTATCTAACTATGGCTAATTTAAAATACCTACTAATTAATTACTAATCAAAACATTAACATGTGTCTAAAATGTGAGCTATTATGTTTTTATTGTTAACAAGATCATGAAATGCACCTTCAGAGAAATATGCGCCTCACGTGTGTTCTTTGTGGGAATTAATTTATGAATGTAACAACTCTCTAAATCATGGCAACAATGTCTGTTAGAGTATCATAGTCAGCTTACAGATGTATGTGTCCAACATGTGTATTACTTGGGATATCTCTTCTGTTCATTACAAATTATTAACTTCGGCAGGTTTGATATAGCTGGAGGTCTTTTTAAAATAATTTTGGTAACCCATATGTAATGAGTCAAGTGTTACCACATAAACATGAAGGAATTACTAATTATTTTAAAGTGAGGGTCATGGTAACACATTATTAATTAATGAATATACACTTGAATATACACAAAAAAAAAAAAAAAAAGATTTTATAGTCCCTCTCAATATTCATAATATTGGTCTAGTGATATGGGTTTTTTCCATGGTTAATTATTACATTATTAAATTTGGTCGCAATCAGTCCTGAATATGTGGTTACATCCTTGACTATGATACTCTAGCAGACACTGTAGCCTTGATTTAGCGACCTGTTACATTCATAATTTAATTCCTGCAAAGCATGCAGGTGAGGCGCATGTTTCTCTGAAGGCGCATTTCATGATCTTGTTCACAATAAAAACATAATCATTCACATTTTAGAACATGTTCATGTTTTGTTTAGTAATGAATTAGTAGTTATTTTAAATTAGCCATAGTTCTCAATGAGGAAAATCATATTCAGTAATTATTGATTACCTAACAGTGAACTATCACAGTCATCAGTTCACTATTACTTACTGATTGGTTAATCATGTTTCCATATTAGTTAGTAGTAACTAAAGTGTTAATGTAGTACTACTCATTTGTACTGCATTCATTCCTGCATATTTACCTATTAATGACGGACCATTGTTATAAAATTTTACCGACATTTTTACTGGAAAACAAGACACAAATGTATTTTTTTTTTTTTTTTTTTTTTTTTGCCTGCTCACCACAGAAATAACACACAAACAAATAACATAGGACTCAATGTAGTATACAATAGTAAGTATGCACAAGCATACTTATGTTGAATCACATGGAAAGAAACGAGAGAGATGTTGAAGTTATCTGGGGGAAGTTAAATTATTTTACTCTGGCTGTCAGCAGTGAGATGGATGCATTCAGACTGATAAGCAGAACCACAGAGGACTCTTTAGAGGCCTCTCTATCTCTCTCTCTCTCTCTCTCTCTCCTGATTGTCAGTGTGTACATGTGTGCTGGCCTCCAGAGACATAAACATAAAGAGTACATCTGTTATTTCCTAGGCCCGCTGAGCCGCCACCACAGGGGCCCAGTGGAGCCAACTACCTTACCACAAACACATACAACACAATCACGAGTACCTCATAGGCGTTTTTATACCTTGCAGTGTGGGCATCTTACATAGCCACAAAGCCTGTGCATATTAAATGCTGTCACACTGAATATTTAGAGGTGAAGTGTGTAATCCCTGTGACCCTAGTAGCACCAAACAGAACAAAAAAAAAAAAGTCATTTATATTTTTATAGCGCTTTTTACAACACACATAATTTCAAAGCAGCTTTACAGAAAAAAAAAAGAAAAAAAAGAAAAGAAGCTGTAATATCAGTAATGTCTTAGAGTCATAATAGTGTGGTTTAATAAAAAAAAAAAAAAAAACATTACTGTAAATTGTAAATAAATCCATTAATAATATCTGTATTTAGACCTCCAGTGAGCAAGCTAAAGGTGACTGTGGCAAGGAACACTGTAACACAACTTCACAGAAGAAGGGAAAGAGAACACAGGGAAGTGGGTTTTCCGGGCTCCGGTAAGACTTTTAATCGGCCACTTCAATGCTTCACAACTTATACAAACTCATCAGCTTCACAGGCATGTAGACTTTTAAACACATTAGCTTCACAAAACACAACAGATTAAACACAACAGCTTCAGGAGCACCGTGGCCTTCCTTGTGCCAGACTCTTTCTCTCTCTCTGCTGGTGGCATGGCTGCTTATATGCTGCTCTCCCCATGCTCTCTGGAATTAGAGACAGGTGTTACACATAATCTAGCTCAGGTGCAAGCGCCCTTACCACTTTCTCTCTCTCTGGACGGACGCTTGACCACGCCCCCGCTGCCCCAAACACAAACCTCCATAAGATGTGGATTAATGGAGAAAAATAACCTTGGGAGAAACCAGGCTCACTGTGGGGGCCAGTTCCCCTCTGGCTATCCAGCATGAATATAAAGCCAATACAAGTTATTTATGTGTTGTACAAGTCATGGTTTAAAATTAGTAAATTAGTCAATGTTTAAACTACAAGATTTTGTATGAACTGTAAGATTAATAACTGAAGTCTTTGAAGTCCATCCTGAATTAACTGGGGAAGTGCACACAGATACATTGTCTTCTAAAAAATAAGGTTTCCTGAACACTCCCCATGTCTGCTAGTCATCGGTAAACAGATAGTCCCACCCAATATTTCCTTTTAAGCTGCCACATATTTATGATGTTGCTTCCATGCAGTTGGAAAAAAAGTTGGAGATTTTGTGAATCAGAGCTAAATTAACTGGTGCTTAATGCATCGTTTTTTTTTTTTTTTTTTTTTTTTTAAGGATGGAACTGAAGCTTCAAGAAACCTAGCCTGGAAATATGCAGCGCTGATTAATTTGCGAGATATTTTATTTAACATGAAAAGTTCAAGTTCATACAGAGGCACACAGAAGCCATAC
The DNA here is from genome assembly GCF_019703515.2 of Myxocyprinus asiaticus. Lineage (NCBI taxonomy): Eukaryota > Metazoa > Chordata > Actinopteri > Cypriniformes > Catostomidae > Myxocyprinus > Myxocyprinus asiaticus. The sequence continues at coordinate 9,650,556 of NC_059390.1, read as the reverse complement.
AACTTTGTTTTTTTGTCTTGTTTTTGTGGCCGCAAATTATTATTATTATAATTTTTTTTTTCTCCCTTTCTTTTTTGCCAGAAACCAACAGAGAAAACAAGAGAGAAAAATTACAATATATGACCTCTGGGTAAAATTAATTATTTTTATTAATATATTGCTAATTACATTTTATTTAGTCATTAACATAATTAATTAAATTATTTATAATAAATAATTTAATATAATCATAAATATATGCGTCTTTCTGCTCAAGTGGCTAAAGAGCTGGCCCAACAGAAATAGGTTTTGTACTGCAAGATTAAAAATTAATTACAGTACTGCTAGTCTCGCTCACAAACATGCACACAAACACGTGTAGGCATGCATGAAAACACCCCAGCTCAGTCAGTGCCCCTCTGTGTCTTCAGCATGAATGGTGCAGGTAATATTGGTCCTGCTCCAAATGTTGCTATGTCAGGCTGGTCTCGATGCTCAAAAACTGTTGCAGTGTTTTGATAGAGCCACAAAACCTGTGTTTACACTTTTGGGAAAATAAACCTACAACCTGTTTCTAATCATGTATGTTAAGATTACATTAAAACATCAAAAAATGACACAGTTCACTTTTAAAACACACACACACTTTTAAACCTTTTATACCAAGTTTGTAAAGGAGAGAAGAAAACTGACAGTTTTGCAGTAGGCAGTAATGTGATCAAAGAGAAAGCAGCTGAAAATGAATTTTCTAAATTAATAAAAGATAAATTTAGGAGAGTTTAAAGCCTCTCTGTATTTACACTCTGTTTCTGTCATAACTTGCCAGACAAATTAAATTACAGAGCTTGTAATGGAGCTGACGAAATATGAAAGAGAAAACTAAGAAAGCTATTCTCCATTGAAGCATTGACAACCTTATAAAAAAATCAATGTTTCACCACAGGAATGCTCTTTTGTTTGAGGACTGTCATATTATCACCACCTAGAAAAATACATTAGGAATGTATTTTTAATACTCTGGAATAGGCTGTAAAACACACACACACACACAAAAATGCATTGCTGAGTAGAATGGTAAAACGATTCTGGTTTCAGAAAACATACCTGTTTTATCTTCTCACTAATGCAATACAAATCAAAATGAAGGAGAGAGGAGAGTAAACACTTTCTTTGCTGTGAACCATCTGACAAGAGAACGTCCTGTTTGGAAATGGATTTGGCCTATACTAGCATAGTGCTGACTGCATGCTGCCAAGTACATTATACATACAAAACACAAAGTGCCAAAAAAAAAAAAAAAAATGATAAGTAGTATTAAAGGATGCTATTCCAGACCTAGTCCTTATTTACACTGTGGCAGCGGGGGCATGGTTGAGCGTCCGTCCGGAGAGAGAGAAAGCGGTAAGGGCGCTTGCACCTGAGCTAGATTATGTGTAACACCTGTCTCTAATTCCAGAGAGCATGGGGAGAGCAGCATATAAGCAGCCACACCACCAGCAGAGAGGGTGAGAGAGTCTGGCACAAAGAAGGCCACGGTGCTCCTGATGCTGTTTAACCTGTTATGTTTAAGAAGCTGATGTGTTTAAGTGACTACGTGTTTATGAAGCTGATGTGTTAAACACCTACGTACCTGTGAAGCTGATGAGTTTGTGAAGTTGTAAAGCACTGAAGTGGCCTATTAAAAGTCCTACCTGAGCCAGGAAAAACCTGCTTCCCTGTGTTCTCCTTCCAGCATGTTGTGAAGCTGTTTTACACTGGTGCCGAAACCTGGGATCATTGAGGTACGCCCCATGGAGCCCTCCCAGCTGGCCGAGATCCTCCAGTCCATCACCAGCCTACATCAGAACCACCAACAATCCCTGCTTGAGCTCCACCAAGACCAGGATCGCCGCTTCTTTGAAATCCTGCGAGCTCAAGAAGAGGACTGGCATGTGATCCGGAGCCTTCTTGGCCAGGAGAGAGCCCCGGCTGCGACCCCGGACAACAGTAGCCCACTGCCCCTACCCACGCTCCTGAAAATGGGGGCGTAAGACGACGTGGTGGCTTTTCTTGATCTTTTTGAGCAGACGGCTGAGGTCTGGAGCTGGCTGCATGACCAGTGGGCGGCCAGGCTCCTTCCGCTCTTGTCCGGGGAAGCCCAGCTTGCTGCCCAACAGCTGCCAGCGGCTAACCTCCTAGCCTATGATGACCTGAATAAGGCCATCCTGCAGCGGGTGGGTCGAAGTCCGGAGCAGTACCGACAGCTCTTCCGGACCTTGAAGCTGGGGAAGACTGACCGCCTGTTTGCCTTTTCCCAACGGCTCCGAGATTCGTGCCGGAAATGGCTGCTGGGAGGACGTCGTGGGAGTCATCAATCAAGTGGTATTGCAGCAGCTTATCCTTTGTCTGCTAAAGGGAATGGTGGAGTGGTTCCAGTGCCACCGCCCGGCTTCATTGGAGGAAGCTTTCCAACTCGCGGAGGACCATATGGTGGCATACCTGAGGGCGGAAGAGCACTCTTCTTCTTCTCTCTCTCTCTCCCTCTTCCCCCTCCCCCTGTGTGTTCCCCCCTCCCCCTCACTCTGCTCTCTCTCCAGAGCCCGTTCCTGCCCCACGGAGGTGAGGAGCTCCGCCACTGTGGCCAGTTCCCCAAGCGAGGTGGGGGACACACCCCCCTGCCCGTACAGTGCCCTGCCGCTCTCCCCCTCAGGTGAAAGTGTCCGCCGACGCAGGTGCGGGCGTGACGCCAGGGCCGGTCTGCTGGAGTTGCAGGGATCAGGACACTTCCGGGATCAGTGCCCTGTGATAGAGCTGGGAATGGTGGTCCGGATCCCCGTCACTCCGCAGGCTGCCCCTGATCGGGCCAGAGCGTACCGGATACCGGTAAGTGTCAAGGGGGGTACTCACCAAGCATTGGTGGACACGGGTTGTAACCAAACCACTATCCACCAATGCTTGGTTCAACGCGAGGTTTTGGGCACAGCTAAAATGGTGAGGGTGAAGTGTGTGCATGGGGATATTCACAACTACCCTGTGGTGACCCTTGTTATTAAATTTCAGGGAACAAAACATAGAGTGGAGGCCGCGGATAGTTCCCGCCTCACCCATCCGCTGATTCTGGGGACTAATTGGCATGAATTTAGAAATGTATTAAAGGGAATATGCGCGGATGGGTCCTGCACTAAAGCAATGAGATGTGAGATGTGTGATGCTCTGGCAGGGAGGCGGAGCCAGGGCCGTCTTTGTCTGTTCCACGTCAGGATGATGTGAGGGGGGGAGAGGCTGCAGCCCCTCCCGTCCTCGGGGGATTTCCCTTTGGAGCAGTCATGAGACTAAACCCTCAAGCACGCCTTTGACAAAGTGAGAGTGATCGATTGTCAACAACTCTAGCCAGGTGTCACCCTTTCATATCCTTATTTTGCAATTATAAATGAGCGGTTGTATAAAGTGATGCAGGATGCTCAAACAAAGGAAGATACAACCCAGCTCTTAATACCGCGGAGTCATCGGGAAATGGTGTTCCAGGCGGCTCATTATAATCCCATGGCGGGTCATCTAGGGGTAAGAAAAACACTGAACCACCTAATAGCCCGTTTTTATTAGCCAGGCATTGGCGGCGATGTCCACATGTGGTGTGCGGCTTGCCATGAATGTCAGCTGGTGAACCCGCCAGCCACCCCAAAAGCGCCATTGCACCCTCTTCCGCTGATCGAGGTCCCCTTTGAGAGAATTGGAACGGACCTCGTCAGGCCATTAGAGTGGTCAGCATGCAGACATCACTTTGTATTGGTCCTGGTGGACTATGTAACGCGATATCTGGAAGCAGTGCCTCAGTGCATCATCTCAGCACGCAGTGTTGCAGAGGCACTCTTCAAAATAATCTCCTGGGTGGGGATTCTGAAAGAAATCCTCACCGATCAGTGCACAACCTTTATGTCAGGAACACTACGTGAACTTTACGAATTATTGGGCATTAAATCAATCCGCACCAGCGTTTACCATCCAAAAACAGATGGCCTGGTGGAGCGATTTAATAAAACCCTTAAAAATATGATTCATAAGTTCGTGCATGAGGATGCTAGAAATTGGAACAAATGGCTCGATCTACTGTTATTCACAGTACGATAGGTCCCACAAGCCTCCACGGGATTTTCCCCATTCGAGCTGCTATATGGGCGGCGCCACGTGGCGTGCTTGATGTTATACGTGAAGCTTGGGAGGAGGGACCTTCAAACAGTAAGAAAGAAACTCAATACGTTCTTGATCTTAGAGCAAAACTCCACACTTTGGGGCAACTAACACAGGAGAATTTGCTCCAAGCTCAAGAACGACAGAGCCGACTGTACGACAGGGGAACGCGGCTGCAGGAATTTGCACCAGGAGATAAGGTACTCGTATTACTTCCCACATAGAGCTACAAATTACTCGCCAAGTGGCAAGGACCCTTTGGGGTAAAGCGAACCGATAAGAGGGGGCACACGTCAAATATATCACCTCAACCTCCTGAAATTGTGGAGGGAGGAGTTCCCTGTGACGTTGGCTATGGTAGTCCCGGAGAGGGCAGAGCTCGGGCCAGAGGTGAATACAAAACACAATAATTTCACCCCGGTCACTTGCGGAGGCCACCTCTCACCGTATCAACTCGCAGAGGTTGCCAAGTTGCAAAAGGAGTTTGCAGACGTGTTTTTCCCTCTACCGGGTCATACGAACCTCATACAGCACCACATCGAGACCGAGCTGGGGGTGGTGGTACGTAGCCATCCCTACCGATTGCCAGAGCACAAAAAGAAAATTGTCCAGAAAGAATTGGATGCAATGCTTGATATGGGGGTAATAGAGGAATCCCACAGAGATTGGTCCAGCCCGGTTGTTCTAGTTCCTAAGAGGGACGGGTCTGTACGGTTCTGTGTGGATTATAGAAAAGTCAACGCAGTGTCTAAATTTGACGCATACCCAATGCCTCACATTGATGAGTTGCTCGATCGGTTGGGCACTGCTCGATTTTATTCAACATTGGATTTGACAAAGGGTTATTGGCAGATCCCCTTGACACCAATTTCCCGTGAAAAAACAGCCTTCTCCACGCCGTTTGGATTACACCAATTTGTGATGCTTCCGTTCGGTTTGTTTGGAGCCCCAGCTAAGTTTCAGCATCTCATGGACCAAATCCTCAGACCGCATTCAGCTTACGCCGCTCAACATGCAGCATCTGAGGGCGGTTCTGAGATCACTGAGATGAGCGGGACTCACAGCAAACCCCAAGAAGTGCGCGATTGGGCGGGTGGAGGTACGGTATCTGGGGTTCCACTTGGGCCACGGACAAGTGCGTCCCCAAATTGACAAGGCCCAAGACCAAAAAGGGGGTGAGACTGTTCCTGGGGCTGGCTGGCTATTATAGGAGATTTATGCCTAATTATTCAGATGTCACCAGCCCACTGACTGATCTCACTAAAAAGGGAGCTCCAGACCCGGTCCAGTGGACGGAGCAGTGTCAACAGGCGTTTACGCAAGTTAAAGCCGCACTTTGCAGGGGGCCGCTTTTACATTCACCCGATTTCTCTCTCCCTTTTGTCTTGCAGACAGATGCTTCAGACAGAGGGCTGGGGGCCATATTCTCGCAGGTGGTGGAGGGAGAGGAGCGCCCGGTGCTGTACATTAGCCGCAAGCTCTCACTGAGGGAGACTAAGTACAGCACCGTAGAGAAGGAGTGTCTCGCCATCAAGTGGGCGGTCCTCACTCTCCGGTACTACCTGTTGGGGTGGGCCTTCACCCTCTGCTCGGATCACGCCCCACTCCAATGGCTCCACCGCATGAAGGATACCAACGCGCGGATCACCCATTGGTATCTGGCTCTTCAGCCATTTAAGTTCAAGGTGATCGGGGGGGGAGGGGGGGGGGGTAGACAGGCCGGATGTCTCCCCGGCCTGAGTCGGGCGGTGGGGATATGTGGCAGCAGGGGCGTGGTCGAGTGTCCATCCGGAGAGAGAGAAAGCGGTAAGGGTGCTTGCACCTGAGCTAGACTATGTGTAACACCTGTCTCTAATTCCAGTGAGCATGGGGAGAGCGGCATATAAGCAGCCACACCACCAGCAGAGAGGGTGAGAGAGTCTGGCACAAAGAAGGCCACGGTGCTCCTGAAGCTGTTTAAAATGTTATGTTTATGAAGCTGATGTGTTTAAGTGACTACGTGTTTATTAAGCTGATGTGTTAAATGCCTACGTGCCTGTGAAGCTGATGAGTTTATGAAGTTGTAAAGCACTGAAGTGGCCTATTAAAAGTCCTACCTGAGCCAGGCAAAACCTGCTTTCCTGTGTTCTCCTTCCCACCTGTTGTGAAGCTGTTTTACACACACTTATCGAGCAGTATAAAAAAGATTTGGGCAAAAGGAGTAGCAAACACAAGACTTTTAACATTGTGGAATGAGTTTTTCAGGTGTGCAGGTAAAAGAAAAAAAGACTAGAAAGCTAGGAATGAATGACAGGGTGTGGAGAGAAAGAAACAAACAGTAAATCACATAAAGGAAAAAAAACAGACAGAGGAATCTATAATTAGATAGAGCCTCAATTTCTGCCCATTTGTCTTTTCTCTCTTTATTTTTATTTATTGTAAACCTACACCAGCCAAAAATGCGCTGGTGTGCAGAAATACAAATTAGGAAACTGGCAGCGACCAATAGCGTGCCCCTGCTCTGAGCGCTGGGAGGAGAGCCAGGAGCCAATGATGGTAAATAAATGAGAAAGACTTTCAAAAATCACTGCCTGTATTCATCTAACGAATGATTCACAGTTGCTAAATGCCATAGATGGGAGTGTTAACAAATATGCATCTACAATATGTCCCAATTACACAAAAGGCCCCATATCACACCAAATATGGATTGGTGTTCAAAAGTTGGGAGTTTGTGCCAAGTCGTTTTTCACTGTACTGTTGTGATGGAAAAACATGTTTTAAGAATGATTTTTTTCGTGCATTGTTTCATATGGTTTCCCAATTCAAAAAGAAAGAGATGTTGCTGTAATGTTGTTTGTCTAAGTTTTTCATTTATAAAAGATATAATAATTTGATCATGGTCTATAAATCAGTATGTTTTACCAAGAATGGAACTTTGGCAGGTGTTTAATTTAGTGCAATAAAACAGGATTACTTACTTTAAACCAGGGGTGTCAAACATATGGCCCGCCAAGGAGTCACCTCCAGCCCACGGGATGATTTGCATGAATAAGTAATGTTAGAAAATATTCACGTTGATTTAGCCTGTTACTTGGGTAAGATGTATTCATACTATTATATTATGAGCAACAGCAGAACAGATAAACATTTAAATTTGTGGTGTTGCCTGTATGTTATAGCTTGCATGGTCAGTTGAATTTCTTTTAATTATGCGGGACATTCAGTGCTCGCAGTGTCACGTGTATCAGCGATCGCCACACATGTCTGAGGGTGACACAATATCCATGGCCACACATTCCCACAGTGAAGTTTCTCTCACGGAAATAATGACAACATGGACAGGTCCAAGGATAAATATTATATGTAATAACTGTTGCATTGTTTCCGTCCCATTGAACTATTATTAATTTTAATCAGGTTTCAGTTCCTTGATGCTTATGTTCGGTTTTATATGGTTTATTGAGGCTACAGCTCCAGCCAAAGAATGAGCAGTTCTCTCTTTTTCTTGTAAATACTATTGTTTGATTTCCTTCAACTAATTGTGTGTGTATTTGTGATGTAACTGCTGGCTAATGAAATTAGTAAATTCTATGTTTTTCCTTTTGTTCAGAGTAAAATTAGCACCCACCAACCCGTCAAATGTGGATATTTTATGCGCAGTGGTGGGTTATTTCTGTGGCGGGCGACTTACAAACATCTTGGAGTGACATGTGACAAGAAATGTTGTCACACACAAAGACATGTGTTTGAAGAAACACACTTGATTATATTTTGAAGAACAGATGAAAGAAAAGCCGTTGATTCGCTGTGTATTCAGAGGCCCTCTGCCGCATATAAGCGCAACGCTTCTCATGGAACACGTGCATGCAGAGTGCTCACTGTTTCTGTTGTTTCAGTCATCTGAAAATACAGTAGTCTGCAGCTGCAAGAACAGTGTCATCCATGAGAATGCTGCAAATGATTTCAGGCCATCTCAGGAGGTGCTCTATGTTTAGATCGCTTGATTTCCACGGAGCAGTTCTCGTTTACACACATTGTGAATGCAACATTGCTTAATTCCATTTAAAACAATTGTGGCTGAATACATGACCATACAAAGCAAATGACATGCAGCGACATTAATAAATTGTCATGTGTGTTATCATAATTCACTACAGCTTCAGAAGTGGTGTTTTGTATACCTTTATGAATAACCAAAGGAGCTGGTAAAAAAATCAAAATGGCTGGTGAAATTGGGCAGTCACAGCCACTGTGGCTGGTGGGCAAAAATAATTCATGTCTTTTTACCCAAGTGTTAGCTATGAAAACAGCATCTTTCTATTTTCCAGCTCCAATTTTCCTTTGCTCCACTGCTGAACTACCAGCGTCACTAAAGAAATTATATTTTACCCAAGTTGGGAGATTGCAGTCTGAATTGAATGTGGTGACATAAAAAAGCGTGCACCGTGAAATAACACCAAAACGCCTTTCTATTGTGTTGCATTTGCTGGCTGTACTCAACAACAAACGTGGTGACTGGTTTAGTCCGATTCATGACTAAATGACTCGTTTGAGCCAGTACTTTTAAAACAGTGATTCACCAGCTCACGAGTTCTCGTTTTGAATTAGTTTGACAAATCCTTCAGTGAATGAACTTACAGAATTACTCAGAGGGGCTGAACGAATATGTGATTTTCTGCAAGTTGCTCTCACTCATGTCGAAATGTTTTGTGTACAAAGTTGATAAAATATGATAATATATGATGATAAAATTTTGTTAAAGATAATTAATCATTTTAACATATAATAACAGATAAGTTATTTAAACAAAGTTAAAGAACATATATATAAAGAACATTTGAGTATATATATATACACACATACACACACAGTATATATTCACAGTATATATAATGTATATATATTTTAAAATATAAACTTGGCCCCTAAGCAATGTCACTTGGTCCAATCAGGCCCACGACCCAAAATGAGTTTGACACCCCTGCTTCAAATTTATGGAAGCTAGAAATGCGTTTCATTAAATCCTTTTCCTTTTCACGCTGTGCTTTAGTTTGGATAAACTTTCAGTGCCTAATCAATGTTAAATCTGTTAATCTGAGACATCACTCTGTAAAGATTAAACTTAAACTCAGTGCACACAGGAAATGCATTGATTTAGCTGCTTTACGCCTCTCATCTACACTGGAACGGCATATTTCTCCACCGAAAATGTTCTCCATTAATGCATACTTAGGTAAAATTGTGATGTTAGGAATCTAAAACAGTATGTAAGCATGTCAACTCATGAAACAAATTGTTTAATGCCTATAATTTAATGCTGACAAGACTGACCTACAAACTAAATTGCACATGACTATGTGGTCATGATTATTACAATCTGTAGGTGGAAGATGTGAAATACTTGTTTTATGTAGTTATAACCATTTAAATAGGTGACTAGGCTGACGTTTTTGAAGGAAGATGTTTAGGCTATTCTAAATGATAACACTTGAGAGAGGAAAGCCCAGGGGTCTTTTTGGAAAAAGACAGCACAGCAGAACATTGTTCGGCATTTAATTGGCTCAGGAGGATAAAGAAATAATTAACAATAAGAGACGAAGGCCATTTTGAGTGACCTAATTAGCAGAACTGCTGGAGTATCACACTGCAGTGTCTACAACAGGACTGCCTATGGGCCTTTCCAAACAGACAGGAAATGGTTGTACTGTATTCACTGTAGCGTTGCAGTAGATTTACATATTTGGGAAATTGTGTGCCGGTATGTGTGTTTTTGTAAACAGTGCATTTATTATTATTATTATTATTATTATTATATATCTTATTATATATATATTTTTTTTTTTGCAGTACTACCTGCTATTGGCATTGTTTGCATTAAACAGACATGAAAATGTAAATGCAGGGCTTCCTATCAACCAATTCAACTTTGATTTTTTAAATGAATGCTTGAAAATTAGAATCTAAAAAGCAGCACTATGTCCATGTAGTCCACACCAAATATTGTAGGTGTGACAACCACATTGAAATGCAGCAGTAAATCCTGCAAAACATTCTTCGTTGTGAGTATAGAATACAGGAGCTACTCCTGAAAATGATTATGCTTGGTAAGCTCAGCACATGTAGATTTTGCCCATTACAACGATTTGAGCGTTGCATGTACACACCTTTTCTGACTTTCTTACCAGCTTATCCAATGTGCACAAATGTTGTGTGTATGCCTGTTCAGGTTTTGATCTGGAACCAGGCCTGCTTTCTGCTTACTAAAAAAAATAACATGCATGGCTACTTTCTGAAGCATGTGAACTTTTGCAGATTGTTTGATTACACTCCTGTACACAAAAATACTTCAGCTTTCCTTTTATTCTTTTCCTTTGAATGTGGCCTTCACAGCCAAAGACGAGAAACTATTCGCTTCTCAGGGGTAAAACTCAACTCGAAACATTTATTATGTGTAGCAAACAAAACTTGCAGCCACATTTCTGTAAGGTCAATAAAGCCCACGTATCATGAAAAATCATGCTGTATAGCACATAATCAAAGCACAGCATTCAAAAAGGTCTCTGTTAAAGCACAACCTAAGATGAAAAGAATCGCAGTCTTTTTATATTCTTTACATAAGCTGTTTCTAAAAATGGCCTTCAACCTCATTTTGAAAGCTCACAGGTAATTCTGCATGCCATGTATTCAGTTCAAACTTCAGTTATGGTGCCCCTCACCTCCAGTGTTGAGGAAGCACTTTGAAATGACAAACATTTGTTCTGTAATTTAAAGTAGTTAAACTACAGTAAAGTTACTTAGCTGCATTACATGCTAATAAGTCATTATTCACCATAGTCGCTGTATTTGCACATTCAAGGCATACTCAGCTCTTCAATGAAGACTCTGTATTTGCGGGAGAAAGGAAGTCTTATGTGTTTGGAACAACATGAGTGTGAGTAAATACTGACACAATTTTCATTTTGGGTGAACTACAGTTTTCTTTTAAAATCGAACAGATAGTTCAGGAGTTTCAGTACAAAAAAACACTTTCATGCAAAGCAAATAAACCAAACTCTGGCGTCAAACAGACTCACACCAAAAGGAAAGTACTCTTGGTTATGCTGCTCACCTCTTATATTGTTAAAAATCAAACTGTCTACTTCTAATTATCAACAGTTCTCTTACGAATAGCAGTATTTTATGAAAATATTTAGACTTTCAACTCTCACATTTTTTGGTGGAGGGGGAATATGGCACATTTCTTTTCTGAGGCCAGCAATCGGAAGTCATAAATGGATGTGCAGTCACGGATTCTGTAGTCCTTTTTTGAACCATGACAAGCTCACGTTTCCCCAACCAGACCAAATTGCTTTTGCTCTTTTACTGCTGTCAACTGTTCTGTGGTAAATACTGATCCTTTACGAGAGAAATATACAGCATGGACAGAAAAAAATAAAGAGAGCTATTCATTTTTTTTAAAAGAAAATGTGCTTTTTCTTCTCGATACACTGTTAGGTTTGGACAATTTGAACGAAAACAAGGCCTTAGGTGGACTGTGCACATACATACAATATGTACATACACACATCTACACAAATATTCTTACACACAAAGACTCACACACAGCTCTCAAATATTATGAAACTCTGCAAAGTGTACATTGTGTACAAAGTGAAGTGTGTGTGTGATTGGTTGAATCAGAACTATCTGTTGTATCAACCAATGGAAGACAAGGGAAGTGTTTAGGAAACCTGTTTGAAATCATTTTGCAATTTTGTTTACCTGCTTTAAAGTTTTATAAATTATAGGTTTGTTTTCCAAAGACTGATTCTTTTTTTTTTTTTTTTTTTTCTAGCTCTGGACTAAAGTAGAATTAAACACCTCTTTTTGAATGTATTGATTGTCATATCACAGGCAAGCTTCCGTAAGTGCTTTTATTCCATGTCATCCTTCTGCCATTTAACCCTCATTTCTTACAGTGAACCTGCTCTTCAGATCATTGGCTCAAATGATAAGCTTCATGTTAGTATTTCCCCAAAGATCAATAGGCAAGCAAAGAGGCTCTGCTATATCTGGATATATTCAAGTCTCTCTTTCACTCTTCCACATGGTCTTAAAGGAACAGTTCAAACGAAAATGACAATTCTATCATTATACTCACCCTAATGTCATTTTAAACCCATATGATTTTCTTTCTTCTGTGGAACACAATACAAGGTCACACTGCTTTTTTCTATTCAAACAAAATTACACAGTGATTACTGGCTTTCAAGCTCCAAAAAGGACAATAAGCACCATAAAAGTACCATAAAGAAAAAGAAAAAAGTCAAACTTGGCATGATGCATTATGAAGTGTCAAGTTTTAATGAATGAGATTTGAGAGCGCCTGCGAAGAGGAAGATTTCATTTGGTCTGTTCCTCACACAAAGCTATCGTATAGATTCTGAGATCTTGGAATAGAGCACAGCAGTGCCTGCCCAATTTTTCAGCCGATTCAGTCTTGCCAGTATTTTTCCTGTAAATTTTTTCTATAGAGATTTCATAAAATCCTGCTAAACAGTTTGAAGCCATGAACCAAATTGACCAGCTCCAAAGTGAATCACAATGTTACAAACTTTGATTTGAAGCAAAACATTATTTGAAATTCAGACAAAATGCCAATGCTACAAGACTGTGAGGGAATGAACTACAATCCCATAAAGCATTGCGAATGATGTAATCGAATTGAAAACCATAGAAAAATACAGTGATTTAAAGTTGCTGATTATAAATATAAAAACAATATATTTACACTTTTTATTGCAAAATTGTTAGTTTGAGAGTGTAAGAAGAATGAATACACTGCTTCATTCGCATTGCGCTATGAGAAAGGGCGGTCCCTACCGAGCTCATTTAGTGTGGTTTTTTTTTTTTTTTTTTGGCCGTTATTCTTTGATTAGTGGATCATTTTCCTTCAGGATAATGGGTAGTGTAGTTCTTTTTTTTTTAAATTAGGATGAAATAAAGCAGAATGATGGCTTTAACAGAATGATGGCCTCTCCTCGCCACTCACGGTAGGTCTGTTTTTAAAGGTTATTGTAAAAATCTATTCCCCTGTGGGGAAAATTAATGGGATTTTTATTTGCAGAACGAGACAGCTGCACTCTGTATAGTGTATAAGACATATGGATTACTTTTATGGTGTTTTACAGTGTTTTGTTGTTGTTGTTGTTGTTATTGTTGTTGTTGTTTTTGGAACTTGACAGCCCATGGTCATTGTATTGTTTCGTTGTATGGAAAAGAGCTGCCTCAACATTCTTGAACATTTTTTATTTTGTGTTTATCGAAAGTCATGCAGATGTGAGATGACATGAGGGTGAGTAAATTATCACAGAATTTTTATGTTTGTGCGAACTATTCCTCAAACTACCAGAAATCCTAGTTATTGCCATCAGATGTTGGGGAAGAATCTGAAAACTGTTTTGGGGCTTGGAAATGTTGTCTATGGTTTATTGATTTATTTTAGCTCCTGTATGAATATAATGAATAATGCAGACAATAGATCACGGGAGAAAGCCAAATGCATGATACAGTGCAAACAATGAGCTTTCTGCCAGCTTCACCTTGACAATCACAGATTCTCACATTGTTCTGAATCAAATAACCATTCTCAAGGTGCTAGCATGCTGAACTGAAATGCTGATGAAACAGCAACAAACAAGCATGTGCATTTCCCTTAATGCAGTGTTTTCCATTCTCTTCACTGATTGCACAAAAGCATGAATAACCAGAGTTTTAAATTTTCTGAAGAAAATGTGAGTGGTGCTTGCCCGTGCAAAACTTGACGCCACCGTGTTAGGGTACTCTGGGTGGTTGTCATGACATTGCTATGCGGTTGCTAAGGAGTTATGGGTAGTCGCTAAGTGGTTGCTTACTGGCCCAAGTTAAAAGAGCCCACCTCTAAGTATCTAAGATATTTTGGTCCCCACAGTAGATATGGCTCAGGTCGCTCCTCCTTCAATGCCAAAGTCTAGGGGATTTTTTCCACACGAGCAGTAACAGTGATGCTTGATTTATAACAGTCCTCAAACTGAAGGTTTTGTGTGAGCTTAAGGTGCAATCATTGTCAACTTATTGGCTGTGGCCTCACTATGCACTCTATTGTTCAAGCTCCATACGCCTAGAGTCCCAGACAGCTTGTGAAAGAGCTTCTCATAATCTGTCATGTTATCTCCAAACCCTCCAGCAAACAGCTCCAAGCTTAAGGGTCTGTCTTAAGTGCTGATCGTCTGGGGCAGTGAACAAGCTGTGGAACCTTCTTCATTTCTGGCTCATCAGAAAACAGAAAAGTGAGTTTTAGAGAGACCTTGTGTTGACATAAAGGCTGTGATCCACACACATAAGAAAGCTCTGCTGACCATAACAATGCATCAAAGAAACCCTGAAAACGTGAATATGATGGAGCTTTTGTGGCAATGCGCAGGGGGGATTGATTTTCTGGCATATAAGTGGAAATGGTCAGGTCAGACTGTGTTTTAAAGGAAGAGTGAACCAAAACACACAATCTGAACTCAGCAACATATAAAAAGCTGTATATGATACAATACGCTGGTCAAAACATGTTTTTTTTTACAAAAAATCATAGCTATATTGTCCATGTTCGTGCATTAAAGTTTTGCCAGAATGTCAAGGTTAAAACGCATTACTCTCTTAACAGCCACGTCTAAATATTATTTTATCCTTCACAATTTTCTCAACCCTCTTTTCTGCCCCTTTCTCTTCTGTCCTCTCCTCTTCTTCCACTCTTCCCCACCTCGCTGTACACCAATTATAATTTCACAGACCTCTTAACTCACTCCTCCATTCCTGACCATAGCACATCTCATGATGCATCATGCCCCAGTCACACAAGCGGCAGATTCCTTCACCAGACTCTGTCAGCTCGGGCTGATTGGGAAATACTGCTTAATTATTGAGCCCGTAATAGCAGGCCTGCTTGATATCTGATAATTCTGAGGAAGAGAGCGAGAAAGAGCGAGAACAGAGGCATATTTTATTCCTCTGCCTGTTGATGTTATTATCCATGTGTAGAATTTCGTTATGCTAAATAGCCATTCATCAACACAAATGGCGACCAGCAAAAGGGACATATAAGCAAGTGCAGTTGTGCAGCAAAACCCAGTGAGCTGCTTTATTTATTTATTGCTATTTTTATGACTTTTTTGAACTGGAGAATTTATTGTAAATATTAATTATTATATTATCTTTTTCTATTCCAAGTTACTGATCAAGAATGTTTTAAAACATTAATGGGTTTCTATAGAAATTGTGCATTGCAGTTGATTTTTTTCTAGAATCTAGAATGACCTTCTTACAGTTACATGTTGTTACATTAGAAACATGCTTAAGTGCTAACATATTGGAATCAACTGTAAGTCAAGTCTCCCATGCTACTCACATGAGGAATGCTATTTCGGTAGAATGCAGCGTTGTAGCCTTTGCAGAATATTCAATTCAGTCGTGAATGATGTTCCATTTTAGTTAGTATACTGCCTTAAACATGCATCTGCATTATGCACTAGACAGACGAGGCAGTTCAGTATGTTTTGTTACAAATTTCATTTGCATGAAGACAATATAATATTTTTTTTTTTTTACTGTTCTTCATCTGTTCAACCATCTGCACCAATGACTATTAAAACACCCAGGTATGCTCATCACCTGCTAGCACATTTAAAAATGGCACATTTGATGGGAACGAAACATTTCAGCATGACATCACGTGATCCTGCTATATTTAGACATCAGAGACAGCCTCCAATCTGCCAGCGTTAGCCTCCGCGCAGGTAAACAATGCTTAATCAAGGCCACAGGTGAACCATGAAGGAGCCGGAATACCTAAACTACCTGATTAAACTATTAAGCTAATAGCTTTTCGCTTGCAGCCAAACAGAGGGTGAGAGAGAGGCAGAACGAGAGAGCGAGTATTATCAGCACAGAGAAAGAAAGATGATCTCTGCTTCCCACAAAGAGAAGCAGCAATCTGCCGTACTGTAGGGAATTTCTCTATCTCTGAAATGAGAAAGAGAATGAGTAGTGAACACAGCTCTGTTCCTCTCTATCATGGTGGATCAAGCAGACGGTGGAGTCTAATAGGAGAAATCAACAACAGCAGTGCCACCGTAATGAAGAGTCGTGTCCTTCATCTGGTCACCTCTACTGTCAAACATGGCTAAAAATAAGCACACTATATCACGCTTTGACTGCACTTGATCCAGAGGGCAAAGGTCAGATGCACTGCACTTTATCACCTGGGACAAAGGAGGTCTAATACCTGGAGAATACCAGTTTTCTTTTTACATGCTGTTTAGGGGAGGGTAGGTCTGAAATTGATCATACTACAATAAAGGGCCTTTCACACTTGAAATCATTAACCCCGGTTTATTCTAAACCCGGGTAAACGGAATCCTGGGTTATCCTGTTTCATGTTTCACACTGTTCATACTTCACCCTGGATTAATAACTAATCTTGGGTATTCATGCTCCGATGTTTCACAATGTACATTTGTAAACCCCAGGTTAACGTTCTTATTTGCATACTGTATTTGCAGTGTCGATAACACTGATTGGACGAATGCAGCTCGTGACGGACACGCAACCTGTCAATGGAGCTGCTCTGCTATTCTAGTTCTTTCGTCTTCTGAAATATGCCACGAAAACACAGAATACTCTCTCTTCATCACGCCAGTTATCGCGTTTGCCACCACTGTTCAACACTTTACCGGATTCCCTCAGATGGAGAATGTAAACAGTGCGTGAAAGTTTCAGTGACGGTACAAAGTGCATGAATATTTAATGAGGTAAGCCCTGAGGCTTTATTTAATTGGTTGTCTGTTGCTAAACAACTTTCTGTAACATTCAAACACTGCATCATTTCACACTGTATACCTTTGGCACCGTAACGTGGGGTTAACCTCGCAAATGTGGTGCTAACCCTGCTCCGGGGTGGGGTTTCATAACCCCATGTAAAAAGTGGTGTTAACCCCCTTTCAAAATTGCAAGTGTGAAACGTTGCTTTACCTGGGGTTAAAAGTGGGGTTTAGAATGAAGATAATCCAGGGTTAAGCACAGTGCGAAAAGCCCTTAATAGACCAGGGTGGAAAAAACTCTCTCTCTGCGAATGGTTGTAATGAAGACACTGAAGACTTTATGGGAAAAAATATGCCATGACCTGGACTAGTGACTATCCTGAGCTGTGACGTCAAAGGCAGCAGACAAGGAAAATTATAAATCCATTTCACTCTTTTCAGAGCAGTCACTGGCAAAAAAAAAAAATATATATATATATATATATATATATATATATATATATATATATATATATATATATATATATATATATATATATATATAGATAGATAGATAGATAGATATATATATTTCTTTAGAATACTCAATTACTTTTACAGCCATCAATGGAAAAGAAGATTTTCGCACCCAAAATGATGTAGTTACGGCATCTACCAGCATTTACATTTACATTTATTCATTTGGCAGATGCTTTTATCCAAAACATAGGTTTTCAAAACAAGAAGACAGTGGTACGAAAAGTGCCATAATACAAAGTTCCCTATTTGTCACTCACTCGATGTTGTGTCGATGTAGTGACACTAGGGGTCACTCTTGGGAGCCCAAGACACCTCTGGTCTTTGATAAAAGGCCAATGAAAATTGGCGAGTGATATTTGCATGCCACTCCCCTGGACATACGGGTATAAAAGGAGCTGGTATGCAACCACTCATTCAGATTTTCTCTTCGGAGCCGAACGGTCATGCTCATTGAGCTGAATTCTACTGTTCATTCACCTCTGCTGGATCTGACGGCGCATTTCAGCGGCTTCTCCCTCCTCTGCACTGGTGCACTGCAGAGAACGCCCCTGGGCGCTTCGGCAGAAAACAAAGAGAGTATATTTTCTGAAAGAGCCTTTTCCTCTAAAAGAGTATATTTATCTAAAAGAGCGACACACACGGAACGTCTTTTTAAAGACGCGTCTTTTTAAAGATGCCTTTCCGATTGTGTGTTATTCCTGGTTGCGGTCGTTATCTCTTAACTTCGGATGGTCATGATTGCTGTCTTTCGTGCAAACTGGGTGCGACACACACAGAGGCAGCGTTTGTGGATGGTTCATGTTCTCATTGCGAGAACATGACCATGGCAACGTTGCGGTCGCAGCTTGCTTTCGTACAAAAGCAAGCCACCCCAGCGGCTCCCCGCCTCGGTCCTTCTACCTACGGGTATGAGGCCAGCACGGCTAGCACTGGGGGCGATTTGGGGAACCCGATGGGATCGCCTCTGCTGGGTATCCCCCCGCAGACCTCCCATTCCCCAGCACGCTCGTCTGCCCCAGTCGGGCTTCCGGATGAGTTTGCCGGCTCGTCTCACGGAGAGTCTGGCTTCTTGTTCGGAGCCCGCAAAGATGATGAGCTCTCGAGCGCAGCATCGGAGAGCGGGCTTATCCAGTCGGACGCAGAAGCCTCAGCTGGGGACGATTGCCCAGTCACAGGCTGATGCCAAAATGACGGACATGCTTTCCCGGGTGGCTCAAAAGCAGCCACGCCCCGCTCCAGTGCCATTCTTCCCGGAAGTGCACGAGGAGCTGACGAAATCATGGGAGGCACCTTTTACTGCCCAGCCCCGATTCCGCAGTTCCCCCGCTCTCACTACCATCGATGTCGGGGCGGCCAGGAGCTATATGGTGATTCCCCCGGTGGATAAAGCGCATGCAGTGCACCTATGCCCGCAGAGTGCCGCGTCCAAGCCCTGTAGGCTCACGTCGTCCCTGACGCGTCCAAGCCCTGTAGGCTCACGTCGTCCCTGACGGTTAGAGCCTACAACGCTGCTGGACAAGCCACCTCTGCCCTGCACGCCATGGCTCTCCTGCAGGTCAACCAAGCCAAGGAATTGAAAGAACTGCACGAGGGTAGTTCCGCCCCAGATTTGATGCAGGAACTGCGATCGGTGACCGACCTCGCTCTCCAAGCGACGAAGGTGACGGCGCGGTCTCTCAAAGGTGGTTCAGGAGCGCCACCTTTGGCTCAACCTGGTCGATATGGGTGAGGCCGACAAGACACGGTTTCTTGCTGCCCCCATTTCCCAGGCTGGCCTATTCGGCGACACTGTCGAGGACTTTGCCCAGCAGTTCTCAGCGGTGAAGCAGCAGACGGAGGCAATCCGGCACATCCTGCCCCGGCGCGGCTCAAAATCCCGCACGCCATCTGCTCGTCGCCAAGGGCGTCCCCCTGCGGTGACTGCACCGGCTCCGCCGCAGCCTGCCCCTTCAGCCCGGCCCCGGCGTGGAGCCCACCGCAGGAAGCAGAGGCCACCCATCTCACAGTTGGCGCCTAAGAACCCATGGAGGTCATCAAAGCGCCCCGAGACGGGCGACCCAAGGACGAAGGAACCCACTCACCTGGAGCTGGTAAGAAGACCACTCCATCCCCCTTTTTTTTATTTCACCGCATGCCCAAGTGGCTGCGGTACCCAACAGTTCAGCAAAAGAGCGGCTTCCTTCCTCCCTGGGTCACATACCCGGTGTGCACAGTCATCACCATGACTACCGTCCACGGGTTTTTTCTTGCAGGATTTGCGCTCCAGCGGTGGACTTTCCGCCCCTGAGCGCCCAGCTGTGGCACACAGCCGCCTGTGATGTGGCAGTCTCCATGGGTTATGAGGACAGGCCTCTTCCTCCCCCATCCCAGGCTGTTCCGGGGGTGGTCACAAGGAGCCAGGTAAGTGCTTCGATGTCCCTAGACTCAGCACGGCCACGACGTGGTGTGGCACCTCGAGCTCCACCCCGCCACGAGGCCCCACCTGCCAGTACGTCCGACGGCGTTGTCCCATTGGTCCCCCTTGCGCGGAACTTGGACACGTGGCTTGCGCTTTCCAATCCATCGCGATGGCTGATCCGGACCGTCTGACTCGGCTACGCGATTCAGTTTGCCAGGCGCCTGCCCAGGTTCAGCGGTATTCACTTCACCTTTGTCAAGAATGAAAATGCTGCTACCTTGCACGCGGAGATAGCTACCCTCCTACAGAAGGGTGCGAAAGAACCTATCCCTCCAGCCGAGATGAAGAAAGGCAGTGGGTTGCGGCCAATCTTGGACCTGCGAGTACTGAACCGGGCCTTACACAGACTCCCGTTCAAGATGCTGATGCAAAAATGCATTCTGGCGAGCGTCCGGCATCAAGATTGGTTCGTGTCAGTAGACCTGAAGGACGCGTACTTCCATGTCTCGATCCTTCCTTGACACAGACCCTTCCTGCGGTTTGCATTCGAGGGTCAGGCGTATCAGTATAAAGTCCTCCCTTTCGGCCTGTCCCTGTCTCCTTGCATCTTCACGAAGGTAGCAGAGGCTGCCCTTGCCCCGTTAAGGGAGGTGGGCATTCGCATTCTCAATTATCTCGACGACTGGCTAATCCTAGCTCACTCACGAGACATGTTGTGCGTACACAGGGACCTCAGCTGACTAGGGCTTTGGGTCAACTGGGAAAAGAGCAAGCTCCTCCTGGTTCAGAGCATCTCTTTTCTTGGTTTGGAGCTGGACTCAGTCTCTTTGACGGCGCGCCTTACGAACGAGCATGCCCAGTTGGTGCTGGCCTGTTCAAAGGCATTCAAACAGGCCAAATAGAAAACAGCAGTTCCACTGAAACTTTTTCAGAGCCTCCTGGGGCATATGGCATCCTCGGCGGTGGCCAACCCGCTCGGGTTGATGCATATGAGACCACTTCAGCACTGCTCCAGACTCGAGTCCCAAGATGGGCATGGCGCCACGGGACACATCGTGTGGTCATCACGCCAGTCTGTCACCGTCTTTTCAGCCCTTGGACAGACCTCTCCTTTCTACGGGCAGGTGTTCCTCTAGAACTGGTCTCCAGGCATGTCGTGGTCATGATAGATGCCTCCAAAACAGGCTGGGGCACTGTTTGCAATGGGCATGCAGCCACCAGCCTGTGGACGGGTCCGTGACTGCATTGGCACATCAACTGCCTCGAATTGTTGGCAATTCTGCTCACCCTGCGGAGGTTTTGGCCGTTGATCCAGGGCAAGCACATGTTAGTTTGGACAGACAACACGGGAACGGTAGCATATGTCAACCGCCAAGGCGGTCTGCGCTCTAGTTGTACATCACAACTCGTCCGCCGTCTCCTCCTCTGGAGTCAGCATCACTTCAAGTAACTGCGAACCACTCATATCCCGGGCAACCTCAACACTACAGCGGACGCGCTGTCATGGCAGGTTACACTCAGGGGAGAGTGGAGACTCCACCCTCAGGTGGTCCAGCTGATTTGGAGTCAATTCGGATGGGCACAGGTGGACCTGTTTGCCTCCCAAGAATCCTCCCACTGCCCGCTCTGGTACACCCTCACCAAGGCTGCACTCGGCATAGACGTGCTGGCACACAGCTGGCCCCCTGGCCTACGCAAATATGCATTTACCCCAGTGAGCCTACTTGCACAGACCCTGTGCAGGGTCAGGGAGGACGAGGAACAGGTCATCCTGGTAGAACCCTACTGGCCCACCCAGACGTGGTTCTCGGACCTCACGCTCCTCGCAACAGCCCCCCCACACACACACAACGGGGCACCCTCTGGCACCCACGACCAGACCTCTGGAATCTCCATGTCTGGCCCCTGGACGAGATGCGGAAGGTGGTAGACACGATCACTCAGGCTAGGGCCCCCTCTATGAGGTGCCTGTATGTCTTTAAGTGGCATCTGTTCGCTAAGTGGTGATTTTCCGATGGGAAGACCCCCAGAGATGTGCAGTCGGATCAGTGTTTTCCTTCCTGCAGGAGAGGTGGGAAGGGAGGCTGTCCTCTTCCACCTTGAAGGTGTACGTTGCCACCATAGCAGCACACCATGATGCAGTCGGCGGTAAGTCCTTAGGGAAGCACGCCCTGATCATCAGGTTCCTAAGAGGTGCCAGGTGGCTGAATCCCTCCAGACCGCGCCTCGTTCCCTCATGGGACCTCTCTGTAGTTCTTCAGGGTCTACAGAGAGCCCCCTTTGAGCCTTTGCAGTCAGCCGAGCTTAAGGCACTCTCCTTGAAGTCTGCCCTCCTGACTGCACTCACTTCCATCAAGTGGGTAGGAGACCTGCAAGCGTTCTCTGTCAGCGAAACATGCCTGGAGTTCATCCAGGTTACTCTCACGTGATCCTGAGACCCCGACCGGGCTATGTGCCCAAGGTTTCCACCACCCCTTTTAGGGAACAGGTGGTGAACCTGCAATCGCTGCGCCAGGAGGAGGCAGACCCAGCCCTGTCATTGCTGTGTCCGGTGCGCGCTTTACGCATCTATTTTGATCGCACGCAGAGCTTTAGGATCTCTGAGCAGCTCTTTGTCTGCTTTGGTGCACAGCGGAAAGGAAGCGCTGTCTCCAAGCAGAGGATCACCCACTGGCTCATTGACACCATAACTATGGCATATCTCGCCCAGGACACGCCGCCCCCGGTAGGGCTACGAGCCCATTCTACCAGGGGTGTAGTGGCTTCCTGGGCCCTGGCCAGGGGTGCCTCTCTAACAGACATTTGCAGAGCAGCAGGCTGGGCAACAACCTCCGGGTGGAACCGGTTTCGTCCCAGGTAGTGGCACGCAATACAAGCGGATAAGCCTGGGATAGCCAGCAGGGTGTATCACTTGCACATAGCGCCTTCCACCTCCTTTTGAGATGAAGACGTGTGCCATTAATTCCCAGTAGTGTTCACAAGTTTTGTTCCCTGGTTGACTTCCTCCGAGCCCTGTGGCTGTCGAGTTTTCGGAGAGACTCGCTGCCGGCCCAGTACACGTGCTAACAAAGAGTCCTGTTCTGGGGTAGGTGCTCCGCATGTGGCGGTTCCCTGTAAGGCTAACCCCATGCGATATATATCTTCCGCTAATTTGTTTCCCTGTTGGCAAACTGCATCTTCCTTGGGCAGAGCCCCTCTGCCCCAGTCTCCATGTTCGTAGTAACCACTCCCCCATTGGGTAGGATCTACCTTGAAGACTCTCCACATGGTCGGAAAGACCATGTGACGTATAATTCCACTTAAATACCCCCCCCCCCCCCCTTTGGGCGAGGTGTGGTCTCCGCGGTGTCTTCCCCTTGGGAGGGACACCCCCTGACTAGACCTGGCGGCCCAGTCGGATAATCCCCCTTCTTTTTTAGGGAGTGGAAAAAAGAGAAGGGGAAAAGATGCCACGACTGGGTTAAGCCTGTCTCTATCTTTTGGGTAGTCGACTTGTCCCCAAAGGGCCATTCGACACTCATAACTATGTTGGGGGAGGTTACGTGTCAACCTGGTGTGCTGGCTATGATGCACACAGTAGTCTGCCCACCACACATCGCCAGTTCACGTAACACAGTTCAGCCAATTGTGGCGTTTCATATAGGGACCCCTAGTGTCACTACATTGACACAACGTCGAGTGAGTGACAGATAGGGAACATCATGGTTACTTGTGTAACCTCCGTTCCCTGATGGAGGGAACGAGAGGTTGTGTCCCTCCTGCCACAATGCTGAACTACCCGCTGAAATGGCCGGATGTTATATCGGCTCCTCAGCATAAAACCTGAATGAGTGGTTGCATACCAGCTCCTTTTATACCCGTATGTCAGGGGTAGTGGCATGCAAATACCACTCGCCAATTTTCATGTGTCTCGGGCTCCCAAGAGTGACCCCTAGTGTCACTACATCAACACAACATCTCGTTCCCTCCATCAGGGAACGGAGGATACACAAGTAACCATGACGTTTCACTAGCATCAGAATAGCAATCAAAACAGATTAAAGTTCAACAAGGAATTAAAAAAAAATTGTTTTTTATTTTTTTAGTGACTGGTTAAGTGCTCATGGAAAAGATGTATTTTTAGCCGTTTTTTGAAGATAGAAAGTAAGTCAGCTTCACGGATGGAATTGAGAAGGTCATTCCACCAACATGGTACGATGAAGCCGAAAGTCCGGGAAAGTGTTTTGGTGCTTCTTTGTGTTGGTACACAAGCGATGTTCCTTAGCTGACCACAGGCTTCTAGTGGCCGCATAGCTCTGCAGAAATGATTTTAGGTATGCTGGAGCAGACCCAGTGACTGTTTTGTATGCCAGCATCAAAGCCTTGAACTTGATATGTGCATCAACTGGCAGCCAGTGAAGAGAGACAAGGAGTGGTGTAACATGTGCTCTCTTTGGTTGATTAAAGACCACACGTGCTGCTGCATTCTGGATCATTTGCAGGGGTATAATTGCACATGCAGGGGGGCCTGCAATGAGAGTGTTACAGTAGTCCAGTCTAATTATGACAAGTGACTGAACAAGAAGTTGTGTGGCATGTTCAGAGAGGAAGGGTCTTATCTTCCTGATATTGTAGAGTGTAAATCTACATGATCTTGCGGTCTTTGAGATGTGGTCTGTGAAATTTAGTTTGTTATCGATGGTTACTCCTAGATTTCTGACCATTTTGGAAGGCGTTACTGTAGTTGCACCCAGCTGCACGGTGATGTTGAGTTCAACAGCAGGGTTAGCTAGAAAGACAAGGAGTTCGGTTTTGGCTGGGTTAAGTTGCAGGTGGTGTTCCTTCATCCAGGCCGAGATGTCTGCCATGCAGGCAGAGATTCGAGCAGTCACTGTGGTGTCGTTGGGCTGGAAAGACAAGTAGAGTTGCGTGTTATCAGCGTAGCAATGGTAAGAGAATCCATGTGCCTGAATGATGGGTCCCAGTGATGTTGTGTATATAGAGAAGAGAAGTGGCCCAAGCACTGAACCCTGAGGTACCCCAGTAATTAGCTGATGTGGCTTGGACACCTCACCTCTCCAGGCTACCTTGAAGGACCTACCTGAGAGATAGGAATTAAACCAGTCAAGCACAGTTCCTGTGATGCCCAGCGATGAGAGGGTGGAGAGTATGATCTGATGGTTGACTGTGTCGAAGGCTGCAGAAAGGTCCTGTAGAATCAGGATGGATGATTTGGATTCTGCTTTCGCCTGTCTCAGCGACTCAGTGAGAGAGCAGGGCAGTCTCGGTGGAGTGCCCACTTTTGAAGCCTGACTGACTGTCATCCAGCAGTTTGTTCTGTGAGAGATAGGCAGAGATTTGATTGAAAACTGCCCTTTCAAGTGTTTTTGCCATGAATGGGATAAGAGAGACTGGTCTGTAGTGTTCTATTTGTGTGGGTTTAAGTGCGGGTTTCTTCAGCAGCTGGGTTACTCAAGCCTGCTTAAATGTAGTGGGAAAAGTGCCTGTAAGTAGAGATGTGTTAATTATGTGAGTGAGTGCAGGTAAGATGGACAGAGAGATGGCCTGGAGAAGGTGAGAATGAATGGGGTCTAGGGAACAGGTGGTGGGGTGGTTTGGAGAGGAGGAGTTTAGAGACCTCAATGTCAGTCAGAGGAGAGAACATAGAGACAGAGGAGTTGCATACAGGAGACGGGTGTTTGACAGGGTGAGCTGCTGAGAATGTATTGCTGATGGTTTTAACCTTATTAGTAAAAAATGTGGCGAAGACATCTGCTGACAGTGATGTGTCAGGCGGTGGAGGGGGAGGACAGAGAAGTGTGTTGAATGTTCTAAACAAGCTGCGAGTGTCTGTGGTGCTGTTGATCTTGTTCTGGTAGTAGGATGTTTTTGCAGATTTAATGTTATCTGAAAAAGTTGCAAGCAGAGACTGATACTTACCTAGATCTGCTGGATCTTTAGATTTCCGCCATCTCCTCTCAGCTGCCCTGAGGTCAGTCCAATGTTCACGAAGGATGTCAGAGAGCCAGGGGCTGGGTGGTGTAGTACGTGCTGGCTTTGAGGAGAGAGGACAGATGTTGTCTAGACAGGTTGTTAAAGTAGAGCTTAGTGTGTCTGTGGCAGTGTTTACATCAAGGTTGGAAAATACATTTTGTGTGGGAAGAGAGGTAGAGACAGCAGTGGAAAGGTGAGAGGGTGAAAGAGAACTGAGATTATGGCAAAAGGAAACCAAAAGTGGAGTCTGTTTTAATTTAGATGGGAGAGTCATGTTGAATTGAACAAATTAGTGATCAGAGACATGTAAAGGAGTAACAAGAATATTTGAGTTGGTACAGTTAAGTGTAAAAATGAGGTCCAGCTTTGTGAGTCGCTGTGGTGCTTAGTCTGTCCAAGTCAAAAGAGGCCAGAAGAGCATTCAGTTCAGTGGCCTGGGGCTTGTCTTGGTGTATGTTGAAATCACCAAGAACCACAAGTGGCTTACCATCCTCCGGGAAGGAGGACAGCAGGACATTCAACTCCTCGAGAAAGTTTGCCAGCTGACCTGGAGGGCGATAAATGACAACAACATGTATTTTTGTGGGTTGCATTGTAGTAATAGCATGGAATTCAAAAGTAGTATTGTTACATAGAGAAGATTGTGGTGAAAAAGTCCAGTTGTTATGAATGAACAAAACTGTTCCCCCACCCCTACCGGTGTGTCGAGGGGTGTGAGAAAAGGAGAAGTTGTTGGAGAGAGCAGCAGGTGTTGCTGTATCATCTGGACGTATCCATGTTTCTGTCAGTGCTAGGATGCTGAGGGTGGACTGTGTGGCAAAGGCTGGAATGAAGTCAGCTTTGTTCATAGCTGTCTGGCAGTTCCAGAGTCCCACTGAGAAAGAAAGCGGAGCAGGTGCTGAAGTGCAAAGTGGCCGTAGGATGTGTGGGTTGCGTTTTGTCTTGCATCTGTATCATGTAAATGGTCTGTAACAGATAACAGGGATGTGCTTGAAGGCATATGTTATTTGTAAAGTAGACATGTTAGTATGTACAAGAAAAATAAGAAAAGAGATCAAATAAAAGATACTTAAGTGCTATGGTAAGTGGCGCCTTGTCGGTGTCCTTGCTCGGTGGACTCACACAGGTAGACTCGCTGATCTTTACACAAGCAGGTCTTCACACGAGGAGGTCTTTACACAAGGGTTACCACTTCCGCTGCCACGTCAGCATTCACGTAAAATATATACACAATGATAATGAGCCGTACAGTGAAAAAAGCAGGACACACCTTAATGCTACTTAGCACAAAGCTAGTCACGTGGGCAACCGAAACTACGGGTCGCACGAGGTGAACAGCGCAGGAACAAACGCAACTTCAGTACACCACAAATAAATTATGCTGCGCTTTAGCAATAAATAATCCTCTAAAACAAGTGAAGCACTGTTTATATTAACTAAAAACAATGATGGTTTTACACACACTGGACAAACAACTCTAAATCTAGCAGTGAATACACTGGGACAAGTTAAAACAATATAGCACACACACCAACACACGTTTAAGCGACGCGAGTTCAAGCCAATAAACAAACAGCACAAGTCTAGCAATGAATACCACTCTACAACTAAGTAAAACAATGAAATAAACACACTTACACGCAACCGCAGACTCCTGTAGATAAATCGCTAACTTGCCCATTCTGACCTGCCGAATCTTGACACGTTGAGATAAACGGATGATTTTCAGGGGGGTTGGGTGAGAGCATTCAGGTGGTTGGAGAAAAAAAAGGTTGGTTGAAACAAGAAAAGACCCAGCCAAAAAGGAGGAGAAATCAATTCGGCAGAGGCGACTAGGTTTCAATTCATTCCGAAGCAGCACGGATGAATTATTTCCAATTTCCAGCTAATATTGCCTTTCTGCATGCCTGAACTTTGCCTCGCCATCAACGCACTGTGCAAAAAAAAACTTCAGAAGCTGTCAAAAAAAGCTGACGACTGGAAAAAAGAGGGTGGGGAAATGACGAACGAAAAAGACTGAAAGAGACAAGAAGCGTCCCTCAATCGAAAGTAAAAACATGCCAGACAAATAAGAAAGGAGAAAAAGAACTTTCATTTCATCCAGGTCCTTTGGTGTTTTATTCGCTGGTAGCCACAAGGGCAATAAAGTGATTGCAAAACATTTCCTTCTCCAGGGATGTAGAGTATAGTAAAGGCGATGGCCCTTGACAGGACTTATACAGCGAGCAGATTGTACAGTGTTTTAAGAGGGAACCAGATTGAATTTGAAGTATTACCCTATGTCACACCATTATATTCCACTTCATTTCTGCCTGTGAATTGACAACAGAAAAAACTGACCCTTTATTTCTGTCAGGCCCTTTAGAGCAGCTTGCCACTTTTCAAATTAATTCAGGATGACTCTTTGGACTGCCTTCCTGCTGTGAGGATGCTTCTAGGTCATCCACACAATGCCTTAGCACATAAATATTGTCAACACTTGCACAAAAAAAAAAGAAAGAAAAAAGGCTTAAGGGTCAGGTTTAACACAGATGTGATTTGTATGAGAAAAGGGCAGGGCCAGACATATGATCAGCCAATGGTTTTTCAGAGATGTGGTGGTAATTAACCCTCTGATGCATGAATTATGTTATCTTAAGAGTTTCTTAAAAGAGGACAAGAATAGAATAATTCCCTTTCTCTTTTTTTCCTCTAAAATAATGTATTTTTTGAGAGAGTAACATCAGAGATAGCACTGACAGAGACGGGTCACTGGTATACTTGTAAATTGGAGAAATCTAGAAATGAAAGTCCAATTACTTTTTGATGTCAGTATCACCTGTCAGTTTTCACAGAAAATGTGTATGTGCATTAGTTGGACCAGCCAGAAAATTTGCTTTTTTTATTTTATTTTTTATTATTATTTATTTATTTATTTTTGCTTGATTTGAGCGACTTGATTCAACGACAAGTATACTGTAACTGTAGGTCATCTGCGTAGTAGTGAAAATATATGTATTTTCGAATCATAGAACCAAGAGGCAACATATATAGAGAAAACAATATTGGCCCTAACAGGAATCCTTGTGGAACATCACAATTTATTGTAGTAGAGGAGGACATCTCATCTCCAACAGATACTACAAATTTCCTATTCGATAAATAGGAAATAAACCACCTAAAAGCCACTAAAAAAGCATCTAAAGCCACCCCAGACATTCCCACCCATCTCTTAAATGTATCAATTAAAACTGAATTATCATCTGTATCAAATGCTGCAGTAAAATCAAGCAACTCTAAAAGGGAGCTCTCCAGCGTCCTCCGCATTTCCAGTAAGTCACTGGTAACCCTAAGTTTCTGTACTGCTAATTTGAAATGTGTTATTTTGTAATGTTTACCAACTGTTTTAAAGAGTTTTGTCTTCCCCCATTCAAGCAGATAGGAGCTGTAGTTGTATCGCGCTTTAATCCATAGAAAATAGTTGCCGGAGGTGTTACGAATATGGCTGCAGAGTGACTCAGCTTGCCTTAAAGGAACTTTGGTTACATATCTGTCCACTTCAATAGATAATATAACTGTATATTATAATAGCAAATATTCAAAATGTTCTTGGTCTATTACCATTTTTGTCACCATTTTGAATTTATGTAGACATTAATAAAAACCCAATGACAAATAAAGAACTTTATTTAAAGAATAAAGACACTCATCTAGAAAAATGGGAAAGGGTCAAAGGAAATCCCTCAAGGGGGTTTGTATGTAACATCAGAACCTGGATTGTCAAAAGTAGCTTTTAGTATACAGAATCTCATTCTTCTCACCTGTTCATTTTGTAGTTGATAAATCATTTTTGTTTGGGATAATTAAGTATAAATTTATTATAATATATTTTTTGTGCTCTTTGCCTTTTATTACACAAACAAGTAAAGGATGTCAGGAAATTACTGAACAAAGATAGGGGTAACAGAGCATGACAGTCCAAATTTAAAGCTGTTTTGCAGGTAAGAGTATGTGTGCTACACTTTGCCATGACTCTGAAAATATTTCAACAATATTTCTTGAGCCAAACACCTTTTTTGCCTTGCATACTTCATTCTCAAGACATCCCTGTGTAAACACACCACCACAACCCACACTGTCACATGTCAAGGCTGTGTACAATGAATAAACTGCTCAACTGGAATGTCACTTTCCTGCATATTTCCTTGAAGAAATTGGTCTTGTCATCAAGATATATTATGTGTAGTTTTGTAACGTATGCTGGAACTGCTGACAATGATGGCAATGACGAAGACGTGAAGATGAAGAACCCAAGTGCAGTTTATTAATAAACGTGAAACACCCTAACTACAAACATGAACAATCATAAACTTGAAACTTGGCTTGACATAAACATGAACTTGACTATGCACATACCCATTCACATTCAATATATTGACAACCACACAATGGAAAACATGAGGCTTAAATACATGGACATGGGGGAACATAAACCAATGAACAAACAGAACTGATAACAAGATAATTAAACAATAAACCAATGAAAACATGACACATGAACATGGAGGGAAAACAAGAATCACATGACAAGGGAAACAAGAACTAAACATTTCAAAATAAAAGACATGAATCAACAGAATACACATGACAAGTTTACATAAAGTATGGAGTCAATATCAAAGCCTACAATTTGCACTAAATACATAACTGACAGTTTTATACATCTTACGGTTTAAGAAAGCATTGTGAATGGGACATTAACTTTAATAATCTGTCCACTGCAAGGAAATGGTGACAGTAGCAAAATCACCTCCTCCATCGCATTCACCTAGACAAATTCACGCAAACACACAAACCAGCACAATGACATACAAGCATCAGATGTCAATCAAATTGTGTCTTTCCTCACTATGAAACAGTCATGACAGTAGAACAACATGATAATGTGAGTTATTGTTACTGTTGATGTTTTGGCTGTTTGTCATTTTATATATCATTCTCATTCTTGTTTCTTTTTTTTTTTCATGAAATTGTGGAAATAGGGTGAATTAGTTTGAGTTTGTGCCTAGTGGTGCTTAAGTACTGGGTAACGAGCGAGAGGACAGCAGCTGTCACAGAGTGTGGCTAGCTCTGCTGTTTACCTCATTCCCATAATGCATTACAACATTAACTTATTGACAGCTGGTGGAGAGACAGATCTGTGGGTGGAAGGCCAAAAACATTTGGAGGAGATATTTTTAAGATATCAGTTAGCAAAGGAATGAAAAAAACTTATGAAGCTTTCGATTTTCAAGAATTTGAGGTGCTCTTTTCCATTGAGACATTTGGTACGAATTATCACTCTTCAGAAGCTGAGTGCACATGAAGAAACTGTTATTATTGATTAAAATTCTCAGCTGGTATCCCAAGATACCTGAGCAGACAGAAGATACTGATAAGCTCTCCCTTTCATTTTCGTTCTTTCTGTCTCACTCAGTACCTAGATCTGTGCAATCCCTAACTCAGTTTGCTTTCACTCTTTCAAGTGGATGTACTGTACAGTAACTTATATGGGCAAAAGAGCTCAACTTCAGTACCATGGACAGCACCCGAAAGCCAATATACCAATTCAGCTTTAGTCCTGGAGGGCCACTGTTCTGTAGAGATTAGCTCCAACTTTCATAAAACTGAACAAGTTATTAAAGATTTTCCAGATTACAGGCAGGTGTGTTTGATTTGGGTTCCAAGCCTAATTTGGAACCCAACTTAACTGTGCAGGCCTGTGTGGAAACAGGGTGAAATATGTTGAGTTTGTGTTTTGAGTTACTTTTTACTTGTGTTTGTTATTTTCGAATGGCCATCAATGGAAAAGCAGGCTTTTTTCCCCACAGAATTGTATAGTTAATAACTGTTACTGTAGTTCTTTTTGCTGTTTGTCATTTTAGATATCGTTCACATAAACATTTTATTTGTTTCTTGTTAAAAAATGAATTTCTAAAAATACATGGCTACATTTGAATGGCTGTCAAATGAGAAACAGGCTTTTTGCACACAGAATGGTGTAGTTATGGCATCTCTTTAAATGTTAACGCCACTGTCCTGTGATTTCCATGACAGCGGCATGATACGTGAGTTTGTGGAAAAGGCAAATCTGGACAGTCCAACAACGCTTTCAGGCAATTGCGTCATTTTGAGTTCTGAAACAGTACAGTAATGCTGACTCAGCATTTTTATTGGTGCACAAAACTCATGTAACTCTGATGAAATATCATGGAAATGAACACCAATATGCCCCACAAGAGAGTTATCACCTGTAAAAATGATTGCACAGTTAACACCATTCAACTGAGCAAGCTATACACCAGTGCAAGTTATCGATCTTGTATAATGAGAATCACATGTAGTTTTCTTTGAAAGAGGCCTATCACACTGTAGTGAGTTCCTAACACATCTGTATTCAGATGAAAAATCAACCAGGACAGCAGGCATCTACCAATCCAACAAACACATCCAGACAGACAGCAAACAGGCAGACAGACAGACAGACACATAGATTATACAAACATTATACTGTACATAGATTACATATATGTAGGTAGCTTGGTAGGTAGGCTATAGATCGGTAGGTAGGTTATAGATGGATAGGTAGGTAGCCATACAGGAAGGTAGGTTATAGGTTGATAGGTAGGTAGGTTATAGATAGGTAGGTAGGTAAGTAGATTATAGATAGATGGGAAGGTACCAAACCCAAATATATGCCATTGTTTGGGCAGATATAAGTTTAGTTACTTTAAAGATCTAATACTGATGAATTATAGTTCTTCCATGATATTGATCCACCAGTGATCACTAACAAACTGAAGGCCGTTTCATACCGAAAGCGATGCAAAAAAGCGAGACGAATCACCAACAAATGGCCTATTCACATCAAAAGCATCACAAGTAATCACCATCAGCACATCCACACTTTTACAATAGTTGGCATTGATGAGTTTTACTCCGGTACATTACTGGTGTGTGGTGAGCATACTGGCGCACTATGGCTGCCGTCGCATCATCAAGGTGGATGCTGCACACTGGTCGTCGTTGAGGAGAGTCCCCTGTTCACTGTGTAAAGCGCTTTGAGTGTAGTGTCAGAAAAGCGCTATATAAATGTAACGTTCATTCATTCATTCAAGTGGCGCAACGACTTTCAGCTGGTCCGCCCTCCAACTAATATGTCGGGCAAGGAAAAAAAAAACTTTGTCGACGCAAGGATGTTTGCTCCCAGTGTGAAAGAGTCCTTATAAATCTATTGGTTCTATTCAAAATCACGTTTGGTCTGAAAAGGGGTTAAGATACAGCATCATACAATTCAACCAGCCAGGAATATGGTTCAACAGTTTTATGCATATCATCTTAGAGAGAGAGATGCCAGCTGTTCTCATAAGACTATTGTACTGAAGATGAGGAGAATGAAGGGGGGTCTCCTGTCAGAGAGGAATGAGGATTAGTCAACATGCCTACTACACAAGCTGGAACAACCCCCTGTGTTGCATCTCCACTGCAGACAAACAAACATACACACACACACACAACTACACACATACACGTGCATACACAAATGCACACAGGAAGGCACAAACATGTACATAAACATGTCAAGGAAGAAGGATGAACACAAGTCCAGGAAGTTGACAGTGACAAGCCAACAGTTGTCACACATACACCTCCACTACGACGTTCAAATGCACACACGTCCTATCTACTGTTCCAATAATGATTTTTAACCATGGCTGAAGGGGTAAGTACTGTACATCTCTAGTAAGACACCTGTCACCATGAGTGATCAAATTTGATCCCAAAGCATACTGTACACCTCCTGCAGCATTAGTTGTGCTGCTCATACAGTCAAAAGGCCATGCTAGATGATCCAACAATGTCTACCTAATTAAACCACCCTCATCTCTTCTGATGCATAGTCTCAACATCAGAAGTGTACACCCACAGGTCATCACTGACTGTCTGATGCATTAGTTAGTCACCTTACATGTTGTTTCGATAATCTTTTCCTGTCAAAGTGGGCAGTTCTTGTCCAAAATACTGTAAACTGTGAATAGGACCAGACTTAATGTTGACTGTATATGCAAGACCGATACTCATAAGATTAATTATACAGCCTCTTAACCCCTGTGTAATGATACTCCCTGCTTTGACTGTGCTCTCTGGGATGAATAATCTGAAATCTCTGGCAGTGGGATTTTGGGCTCTCAGTTTTCTAAACACAGAGTTTTGTCGAAGATCATGATCCATGTATAATCTCTTTTTATACTAATGAAATTGCAACAATTCCAAACACCTCAGCAAGAATTTAATAATAAGTAGTAACAAGCAAGATTGCAGGATTTGAAGAGACTACGATACCAATGCTAGTCACTCTCTATCTCCACCCCCCCCCCCCCCCCCACCACCCCCCAATCTCACACATCAGTGCTTCTAGTGATAGTATCTAATTGAAGTTCTTAGACACATCCACTCACTTGGCTAATTAACTAAGATTCCTCACAAGGTGTCCTTCATCCCCAGGCTATAGGGTGAACTGAAGAAGAAAACTGCAATCAAAAACACTCCCCTTGGTGAGCCTGAATTTAACACCCCAAACTGGCCATATTTCACCACCTTACAGCCTAACCAATCCCACGGCTCCCCGGGGACAAACAACTCTCCCTCTGACAGAGACTGAGATTTTCTCTCTCTCCCGACAGCTAGAAGGTTCACCTTCTCACCTAGTAAGACACATTGTCCTATGTCCTCTCGGTTCCTGCGAGACTGTGTTTCTATATTTATCCACATTTCATTAGGTCTATTTGTCTCCCGTGGCGGGGCTGTGCTATGTATATTCACCAGTTATTATTAGAGAACACTTTGCGGTCGCCATGGCGGTCTAACGGCGGTCAATTACACCACAATGCCAGGCTTACACGCTGACATCTGTTGCATTGCGGGTCATCCCAGGAGTGTCCAGCCTGATCTCATGAAATCTACGTGAACATGACAACGTTTTTCAATCCAAAATTTACATGCTGTGCACGTTTGGCTGCAGTTTTCCAGTGAAATGTCCATCTGGAGGTGTCAAAAGCAAGTAAAATGGTGTTATATTCAGACAAGGTTTTAAGGTGAATTTTAGATGGATGTTTTTAAAACATACATCCCTAACTGAAAACTTTTGCCTGAACCTAACCAGTAGTGTTTTAAATATAAATGAGACGTTTAAAAAAAATGAACACGTTATGTGTCAGCTTGAGTTCTTGGCTGGTCTTGAACCGTAGTTTTCCGTCTCTAGGACCAACGGCCTATCAGGTGAGCTATAGCACAAGCAGTATTTGTTGGAATAGGTGTATATATGTAGGTAGGTCTATAACACAAACATTAAAATGTATCGTTTTTCAAAAGATGTGTTGGAGTACAAGTGTGTCGATATAAAATAGCAGGGTCTGAGTAATAGAGAGAAAAGTAAGAATTTATAAAGTCATTATCAGCCATTAAAGTCATGATTTGAGTGAAAGTGAATAAAACACAGTTATTTCTCCAGGAAACTGCTGGGAATTGTACTTGGAAACATGTATAACAAGTTTTGCAAAAATGTATATAGAGTCACGTTTTCACTACGAAACCAGGTTGGAAGTGTCGTATATCTTTGAGCTTTAGTCAATATGGATTTTTCAGTGCTACACTAAATGCCAATGTTTTGTTAAAGCGCCAGATTAATGAAGGGCAAATGGTCAATAACGTTAAGAAAAAAAACTTAAAGGAATAGTCATAATTGACTTACCCTCATTCCAAACTCGAATTACTTACTTTCTTCTGTGGAACAATAAAACTAGAGATTTTAGGCAGAATGTTCATGCTGCTCTTTTTAAATGAAAATGAATGGGGATGAGGGCTGGCAAGCTGCAAAAAAGCAGAAAAAAAAAACGAGGGTGCGAAAATGACAACAATACTTATAGTGTTTGTTGTCTTTATCTTAACTGGTGGAACACAGCGCATGCAAAGGCAAGGTCATGGGTTCAATTACAAATGCATACCTTGAAGTCACTTTGTATATTGTATAAGCATCTGCCAAATGCATAAATGTAAATGTACTTAGAGGTCAACCAATATATCATTTAAATGAACCAATAGTTGCTTTTTAGAACTATCTGTTATCGCTAAAAATCTATGGCGATGCTTTTTTGTATTAGTATTACAGTATTTCTCCTTTGCTGTTGTGGAGTGGTCCAATTTGTTACAGTAAGATTTTTAAGAAATTAGCGCTCCAAAGAGGTTTTGTTTTTCAGTAGAAATAAGTTCATCATAATTTCATGTTAATGTTTATATTGATTTTGACTGACGGTGGTAAGAAAAGGACAAAATTCTGTTTTTATATAATACCTGATTACCGGAATACAGTACAGTTATGTCAAACGATCGCTGATGATCTACAGTTGATGAATAACTGCTCATTCAACATTCATTATCCCATATAACAAAGTTTATGTTTATGTTGTAATACATTGTAGATTGATTGTAAGATTGAACTCTATGTTTAGTTTACCTTGTGCGTATGTGTGAGCTGGGAATATTTAAAAATTTGCTGGGCTTGTACACATGCACCAAATATTATTTTTTCTGGTTATTGTTGGCATTTTGGTTGCACAATAAATTTTATTCATTTTGGACACTTGATGGCTCAAATTTTTTATTTAATTTTTCTGCATTCAGTAAACCGATTTTAAAACTATAGACCAGCTTGTTTTCTCACATTTCTGTACTGGCAAAATCCACTTTTGGTCCATTGTACTAATTAAAATGGCACTCTATCAGTTTCCTTTTCCACACCTATTATCTCTCTCTTGTTTCACTCTCAGAGTGGCATGGACTTGAAGAAGTTAATACCTGCACATCAATGAGGCAGTCTTTTTAAAGGCAACTGCAGAATGCTGAGCCCATACGTCCCCTATTACACCAGGGTCTTTTATTTCAACCTAAAAAACACAAACAGCCCTCCTCCCTCCCAACACACACATACTGTATGTCACAACCGTTGTGATCTCCAAGCCTACACTCTCCCAGATATCCCCATCACATGTTAATTCATACAAGGACAAGGCACATCAAGCACTGTTTAATCTGCATCTCCATCTCTGTCACACCCTCCCTCCATAACAGGAGTGAGATGAGAGTGAACGAGCAGGAAAAAAGTGAGATTACTTTCATGTTTATGATAAGAAGACAGATCGAAATTAATGATCGCTGATTGATTGCAGTTCTGTAATGTCAGCGGGAGATGAAAGCGAGTCTCATTAGAAGTATAAGAGTGAGGGAATATAACAACCTCAGACTTAATAGAAAATTATGGAAAAACAGGCTAACATATATATACATATATATCACAATTAGGCTGCTTTAGTTAAGTCTGCCATTACCAGAAACATTGATCATGATCTATAACTCTGCAAAAAATTGAATGGCATCTACGCTAATATTATTCTATTTGTTTCCAGAGCCGATAAGATCCAGCTCCGTTCCTGCTTGGTGTCAGACTCCACTGCTACGTGTCTCTGAGTGATAACGACTAAATGCAGCTGGTGCCAGCCAGACATTACTTCAGTCTATTGCGATAGACTTCAGAGGATGAACTGATTCCAACTCCAACCATAAGACATGGAATATTCTCATGCCACTGCCTGAAACTTGGACGTAGGATGTACCCCTCCGAACCTCACCGAAATGACATGCCGGTTGAACTGCGATGCACCTCATTGATCACTGCCTGCATCACCTTTGTCTATTGATGGACACTCTTGAAATGGAATACAGAGACTATCAATTAATTGCCAACAAAAGCCTTGATCAGCCAACTAACAAAAGACAATGCATCTATGTGAACTTCTGCAGTTAATCCAGGATGGACTTCAAAGACATTAGTCATTAATCTTACAGTTCATACAAAATCTTTGTATAAACACTGGACTTTAACACTTACTTACACTAAAAAAAAAAAAAAAATGATTCCTTGCTTCAGCAAATATTGATCATTAAAATAAACTGATTTTACTCAAAACATAATGCTGTCAACTTTCCTTAATTATATGCTATATTTGTGACACAAGATATTGAGATTATGCTGTATTCATAATAATAAAGAAACTTTGATAACTGTTTTGTGTGAAGTGACAATAATCTGAATTTTAGTCAACCCAGCCTAATTTTTTTAAGATTGCATGGGACACCACATGATGCAGAATGTGACTGAATTTTAAGTAAGCATATATGGGGCTGACTGCCATTTTGGATGAGGAGAGCTTGTGGTGGACAACACCAAGTTTTTGCCAAAAAGTTCAGAGGTAAATTATTTTAAACGTGTGAAATCAGTAGAGGTTTTTTTTTTTTTTCTTCTGTTGCTATCAATTTTCTGTGTATTCAAGATTCTATTTGCTTAAAGAAGTTGTTAACTTACGTTACGTTTGCAAATCTACAGTATATTAAACGTTTGTCTGCATGAGGCTAATTAGATGTGTACATGTTCACAGTCGAACAAACACAAAGGAGCCCGTACATTTTTTTCACCAGGCACATCCTCATCTTCAACCGCTGCTCAGGGCCTTCACTTACAACTCATCAAACTCCACAAACAACAGGTAATTCCAGTAAGATAATCGCATTTCTACACCTATTTAAAATGTTTAATGCAAACTTCAAATTATACATCTTGAAACCAGCTAACATTTTCTGAGTGTTGGTTTATATTCAGCTTCATCAATTGCATGTACAGTTTTAGCGTTCAGTTAGTGTTAGAGACGACATGAATAAATACATCAATATCAGGTGAAGTATTCGGTCTCTGTAATGAGTTTCACTGTTGTGGTTGCCGCTTGCCTTAAACGACATTGAGGTTGTCAATGGTAATAATTAATATTCTGTATGTGGCGCTTACACCATACTTTTCTCATGGGAAAATACTGTGCTTTCTCATTATCGGGCAGTGGCAAAGAATTCCTGTGGATTTTTCACCGGAGAGACAGTTCATCTTCAACCGCTGCTCAGGCGTCACTCACGCGGCAGAAACTCCGCAGGCAGCAGGTAACTCCAACATGTAAATCGCTTTTCTACATGTTTCAATGCAAACGTCTCATTGAACCCCTTCGTCTTAAAGGGAAACCAGCTTACATTAGCTGAGTGTTGGTTTTTGTTCACTTTTCAGCTTAATCAAATGATTTTAGTAGTTCACCCAAAAATGCTATTTCTCTTGTCATTTGGCCTTCTCGCCCCTTATGCCTTCTCAAACTCGTATGACTTTCTGTCTTCTGTGGAACACAAACCACTATATGAACAAACACACATTATATATCCATCAAAAATCTTTGTTTGTGTTTCCCTGAAGAAAGTCAAATGAGTTTGAATGGCATAAGACTGCAAAATGATTAGAGAATTATCATTTATGGTTTGCCTCAAGGAGACTCCCTGATATCAACATGTGTAAGTTGGTTTGTAAAAAAAGAGTCACATTATAAGTATAATACTGTTGCAATATGTAGCAGGGTTTGCAGCGGTTGAAGTCTCGTCATGAATCTTAAACGTAAACTAGCCATACATGTTGCTTATCTTGTCAGTTACAATTATACTTTTTTTTTTTTTTTTTTTTTTTGTCTAACAGGAAAGGGTCATTTAAATTATAGTCCTGGCAGGTCTACAACTATAACTGAAAGAAGTCATCAGAGGTTTTCAAGGCAAAAAAAAAAAAAAGGTAGGAAACACATTTGGATGACATTATTCATATTTATATAGCACCATTTTAACATATCCACTGACATTAATATAAATGTATGCATTTGGTACAATGGTTGAATAGCTGTGTGCTTCAAATGGCAATTCTCTCATCGTTTACTCACCCTCATGCCATCCCAGATATGTATGAATTTCTTTCTTCTGCAGAACACAAACTAAGATTTTTAGAAGAATATCTCAGCTCTGTAGGTCCTCACAGTGCAAGTGAATGGTGATCAGAACTTTGAAAGTACAAAAAGCACATAAAGGTAGCATTAAAGATATGAATACGACTCCAGTGGTTTAATCCATGTCTTCAGAAGCAAAATTATAGGTGTGGGTGAGAAACAGATCAAAAGTCATTTTTAATATGAGTTTTCCTCCCTGCCCAGTAGGTGTTGAAATGCACAAAGAATGTGAATCCCCAAAGACAAGAGAAGACAAATATGAAAGTCAAAGTGGAGATTGATAGTAAAAAAGCACTTAAATATTGATCTGTTTCTCACTCACACTTATCATATCACTTCTGAAGACATTGATCCAACCACTGGAGTCATATGGATTACTTTATGCCACCTTAATGTGCTTTTTGACCACCATTCATTGCACTGAATGTACCAACAGAGCTGAAATATTCTTCTAAAAATCATTGTTTGTGTTCAACAGAAGAAAGTCCTACACATCTGACATGGTGGTGAGTAAATGAGATAATTCTTATTTTTGGGTGAACTATCCCTTTAAGCATCACTTTTCTTTTTACTCTGTAATCATTGATTTTGGGGATATTTAATTGTGCAAATAAATACAATGGAAACAGTTAATATACATTTTGACAAAGATTATTTCTATGCATTTAGGAAGAGGAGTTTGACCAAGCACAGAAAGGAGCAGATGCTATCAATGCTTTGGAGCAGCAAGAGGGAAAGTTGCCTTTCAACCCACTGGATGTATTGATTGTCCTTGAAAATGAGTTGGGGACATTTGTCAAAACTTGGGTGAGTGCACTGACTTTTTGGGCTTCTTTATGCCCTTCACATCAGCTACCCAAAGAAGCTGACACTTTTTCTTTATTTTTTATTTTTTTGAGGTCATACAGTAAATGGTGTTGCATCTTGATGATGGCAATATCTGGCCAAGTTGAAAAGATCTTTTGAATGAATAGTTTCATTTATAAATACAAACTGTTTCTGGTGTTTTTGTTACAGTATTAGTTCAGAGAGTTTTCTCCTACTTGCATGTATTTCTGCAGTGTACAGTCTGTTAAAATGCATTTTGAATTGCATTTATTTAGATTTACTGAAATTATTTAAGTCATTGCATAGCCCACTTGTTTTTATGTTTTTTGTTTATCATCATGATTTTGTTACTATTTTTGTATTTGAGAACGTATTTTGGTTCTAGGAGAGCATGAATATCTATGTTAGATTGTAAATTTGTAAACAACAATAAAAACCTTTGACATTCACCAGTTGTCTGTTATTTCTTCAGGTCATTTTATTTTAAAGTTAATTGAAAGTAAATGAACAGAATCTAAAATTTGAAGCTGCTAATAACACTTACAATTGAGCTAAATGAGCTTAAAATGCATAGTTGGGTAAACAGAGACTCTTAGGGTTAAAAAAACCTTAAATGTAGTAGCTGGCATGGCATAGTACTTTAAGTAAACATTTTTGAATGGAAGCTCATTAGTTTGGCCATAGCCAGCTACATTTTTTTAGGTAACGTTGCTTAAAATTCCTAGTGGAATTTGCTTAAAAAGTGGGATGCAAAAATGATGCACTATATTTTTAAGCAAATCCAGCACATTATTTTTTTCAGTGTAGTTTACAAATTTTAAACCATGACTTGCACTGCACACAAATAAATAATACTGGCAATATATTCATGCTGTTTAGCCAGAGGGGAACTGGCCCCCACAGTGAGCCTGGTTTCTCCCAAGGTTATTTTTCTCCATTAACCAACATCTTATGGAGTTTTGTGTTCCTTGCCACAGTCGCCTTCAGCTTGTTCACTGGGGTTCTAAATGCAATTATTATTTAATTATTTATTTGTATACACAATTTACAATCATATTTAAACAAATTACACAATGATGACTCTTAAGACTTTATAGCTATTTCAGTTTCATTGTCAGTTAAAGCATGATTTTCTGTAAAGCTGCTTTGAAACAATGTGTGTTGTGAAAAGCGCTGTACAAATAAAAATGACTTGACTTGAAATATAAGGTAGACCAGGGCTAGATGACACTTTTTACTTCAGTAAACATGTCTCAGTGTAGGTTTATTTTCAGTTAATTTCTGCATAGCCACATGCCTTGAAGTCTTCGCTATAAAAAAACCTTGAACATTTCCACCGTTCTTATCCAGGAAAAAAGATAAAGTTCATTGAACACACATTGACCTTTTGTGACAACTTGCCTGAATAGTGGGGTATGTTGTTGCACTATTTGGGGTAAGTTGTCACAATGGAACTTGCCACTAAATCACTGTTGTAGATTTCATGTGAACATTGAGGGGTGACAGGGGAATGTGTCGCCAGCATCACAACCACCAAACCAAAATCTATGCCTCTCTTTAAATCTGCACCAGCACTAAAAAACAGCCCATTACAGGCTTGTCAGTAAAATTTGAACAGTTAAATGATTATGAAGTATAAAATGATTAATTAAACAACAATAATGGTAAAGGTAACATACAAAAATAGCAAAACAATATTATAGCCTCAAATTTTGTAATTAATAATTTTATAATTTATGACATTTAAAACACATGTGACAATATTCCCCAATTGAGATATAGATATAGATATAGATATATATATATAGATAGATAGATAGATACATACGCTGTATATATAACATTGGTCTGTTCATCAATGGTATGTTTAAACCATATATTATACCAATGTTCAATACTGAAACATAAATGATTAGATGTACTTACTAGTAAATAATTTTTCAAGTAATATTTATATAATGTTCATTACCCTACCTGTACGTCATAATATAGATGTACAGACTTCAATAGATATGCAAATCAAAATAAAATGTAACTGTTTGTGGTCACATGTGTGCACATATTTTACAGCGGCTTTGATCATGGCTCATCCAATCAAAATTTTGAGTCAGAGTCACTAGCTGTTTTATCCAATTCTGATTTACAACGTAGATATGACAGTATACAGTATATACAATGTGTGTGTGTGTGATGTATAGAAGGATTGAAGAACACATATATGTTTGCTGTCAGACTGTCTGGCTCACTAAACATACACAGCTACCGTGCACACACACACATTCTACATATACTGTATTAGGAGTTACTAGAGGACACGCAAACCCCACACAAATCTCTTCATTCTTACACAGTACACATCCTAATGTCTGCCAGACTCACACACTTTGGCCCAGAGCACAAGCCCTCTGACCACACCACCAAACCATCATCTCTCTAATGTGACTGGGTAAACCCTTAGGTCTGCCAGCTGCTGCCATTCTCCATGTCCATAGCACACACATACACACAAGCAAGAGGCAGCCTCGCAAATAAGGTTAACAATGTTTGTATTTTAGGTTGACAATGTTTGTATTTCTATTATACTGGGGACTTTTCATTGACTTTATTCTGACTTATTGATATTTATATATGGTTGTTTATTTTTTCATGAAAATTTCCTGCAGGTATTAAATTCTGTATTGTGCTTAAAAGATTTCTGTGGTGGAAATGAATTTTTAATGTTTTTAAAATAAAATAGCTGACACCTTTGTATTGCTAAGATTAATTTCATGGCTAACATTTTATGTATCCTAAATACATGCATTATTAAATAATATGTTTTCAATTTTTTTGCATAATTTGCCAAAATTACAGTGTGACTGGAAATGATGCCCAAACAAATTATTCTCTTCACAAGTGATATTTACCTTGATTTTTTTTGTGTTCTTCAAAAATCAGTTATTTCACATTTAATCTTAACCACATTCTTCACTGACACTTTTGTTGACTTAGTACACTAACTTTAAAAAAATAACTTTATTAGGGGAAAAATTGTTTGGTGTGGTGGAAATGGCCCCACACAACTGAGGGACAGTTGTATTTTCTTTTTTTAAATGGACAGAAAGAAGAAGAAGAAGAAGAAGAAGAAGAAGAAGAAATTATAATAATACATAATTTTCATCATCATCATTTAAAAAAAAAAAAAAAAAAAATATATATATATATATATATATATATATATATATATATATATATATATATATATAGCTGAAGTCAGAAGTTTACATACACCTTAGCCAAGTACATTTTAAACTCAGTTTTATATAATTCCTGGCATTTAATCATAGAAAGCATGGCTTCGTCAGTTAGGATCACTACTTTATTTTAAAGAATGTGAAATGTCAGAATAATAGTAGAGAGAATTATTTATTTCAGCTTTTATTTCTTTCATCACATTACAAATGGGACAGAAGTTTACATACACTTTGTTAGTATTTGGTAGCACTGCCTTTAAACTCTTTAACTTGGGTCAAATGTTTTCGGTAGCCTTCCACAAGCTTCACACAATAAGTTGCTGGAATTTTGTCCCATTCCTCTAGACAGAACTGGTATAACTGTGTCAGGTTTGTAGGCCTCCTTGCTCGCAGATGCTTTTTCAGTTGTGCCCACAAATTTTCTTTT
This sequence comes from Myxocyprinus asiaticus, assembly GCF_019703515.2. NCBI lineage: Eukaryota > Metazoa > Chordata > Actinopteri > Cypriniformes > Catostomidae > Myxocyprinus > Myxocyprinus asiaticus. The sequence goes on along the minus strand of NC_059390.1, from coordinate 9,606,292 downwards.
GGATTGAAGTCAGGGCTTTGTGATGGCCACTCCAATACCTCGACTTTGTCAATACATCAACATAATTTTCCTCATGATGCCATCTATTTTGTGAAGTGCACCAGTCTCTCCTGCAGCAAAGCACCTCCACAACATGATGCTGCCACCCCATGCTTCAAGGTCGGGATGGTGTTCTTTGGCTTGCAAGCCGCACCCTTTTTCCTCAAAACACAACGATGGTCATTATGGCCAAACAGTAAAATTTTTGTTTCATCAGACCAGAGGATCTTTATCCCCATTTTCACTTGCAAACTGTAGTCTGGCTTTTCTGTGGTGGTTTTGGAGCAGTGGCTTCTTCCTTGCTGAGCAGCCTTTCAGGCTTTCAGTCGATATTGGACTTGTTTTACTGTGGATATAGATACTTGTCTACCAGTTTCCTCCAGTATATTCACAAGGTCCTTTGCTGTTGTTCTGGGATTGATTTGCACTTTTCATGCCAAAAACGTTAATCTCTAGGAGACAGAATGCGTCTCCTTCCTGAGCAGTATGATGGCTGTGTGGTCCCATGGTGTTTATACTTGAGTATTATTGTTTGTACAGATGAATGTGGTACCTTCAGCCATTTGGAAATTGCTCCCAAGGATGAACCAGACTTGTGGAGATCCACAATTTTTTTTCTGAGGTCTTGATGATTTCTTTTTATTTTCCCATGATGTCAAGCAAAGAGGCACTGAGTTTGAAGGTAGGCCTTAAAATACATCCACAGGTACACCTCCAATTGACTCCAATTATTCAATTAGTGCATCATAACTGGCTAATTGCCTAAAGGCTTGACATCATTTTCTGGAATATTCCAAGCTGCTTAAAGGCACAGTTTACTCAGTGTATGTAAACTTCTGACCCATTGAAATTGTGATATAGTCAATTAAAAGTGAAACAATCTGTCTGTAAACAACTGTTGGAAAAATTACTTGCACAAAGTAGATGTCCTAAACGACTTACCAAATCTATAGTTTGCTAATATGAAATCTGCGGAGTGGTTAAAAAATGGGTTTTAATGACTCCAACCTAAGTGTATGTAAACTTCTTCAACTGTATATATATATATATATATATATATATGTGTGTGTGTGTGTGTGTTAGTTTTAATAATAATCATACCCCTGGGACATAAAATTGCCCAAAGGACATTCCCCAACCCCACCCCTAAACCTAACCCTCATAGAAACCTTATTGCATTTTTTCATTTTCATGATCTTCCATGTCTCTCTCTCTCTCTCTCTCTCTCTCTCTCTCTAATCCCCCCCGTTTCCTCTTTGCTGCTCACAATTCACATATTTTCAAACCAAACTTTAAATCCAACTTCAAGCATTATGAAGATTATGAATATTAAAATCAAAATGCAAGATTACAAGGTGCTCCCAGCTACAACATTCTGTATCATGGTCAGTCTGTATTCTGTATGTCTCAGAAAAGAAGGAAGTTTGAAATGAATGCACTACGGTCAAGTGTGTGTATCTCCCGGAAAACAGATCTTATTTTATCTCAGCTGAAGCACTACAAGTTCTTTTTTTCTTTTTTACAAAATGCATATCAGAAGATCTGCTATTAACTGAGTGTCAGGTTTTCTTATGCTGAATTACCATAAAATTAGTTTCATACAGTTCTTCTAGAGAGAAAGAGATGTAATTTGCCCCCGACACATTGACAGGCAGAATGCACTGTATCAGAGAATGAAATGTCAGCACAAATGGCCAAATGTATGCGAGAAAACATATGAGCAATTCTGCAGCATGTGTGAGTATGTGTGTTAGTTGTAAGTCAGAAAAAACAGTGCTGATAATGCAGACAGTACCTGATATTATAAACACTGTATATATGAAAAGCATGGAGAGCTGGGCTTCTCTGATTTTGTGTTAATATTGCTAAGCAGTTCCCATCCCACCACAACACAGTGCAGCCTTGTTTCTGAAAGCATTTTTCCCCTTTCATTCTCAATAGGCTTTTTTATTTATTTATTTATTTTTATCTTCAATTAAATGTTCTAAGCCTTGAACAAAACCAACCAGTTCTGTGATGAACCATCATTTGATTCAAGTCTAAATGTACTTGAAAATAGGAAAGAAGTCAAAGGAACAAAGACTGTGTACTTAGATTATTTTATGTGGGAAAGAATTACTCATTTCATGAAGACTTTCGAATGAAGCAATCAAATCGGAAACTACTGTAGAAATATTGACTCAAGTGATCGATGTAAACATAAAAATACCTTATATTTCAATTGTATTGCAAAATATTCAAATATATACAAAGTTATTTGAGAATTTGGGGACACTACATTATGTGATTCACAATGCTTTATAGAAGTGGTCGGTAACCCTTTAGCTCTTTTTCTATGATTTCCAAGGTAACAGCAACTTCTCTGATTGGCGAATCTCTCTTCAGGATTATCGGTAGTGTAGTAATTCATCCATCTTTATTAAAGGCATAGTTCACCCAAAAATGAAAATTCTCTCATCATTTACTCACCCTCATGCCATCCCAGATGTGTGACTGTCTTTCTTCTGCTGAACACAAACAAAGATTTTTAGAAGAATATCTCAGCTCTGTAGGTCCATAAAATTGCAAGTCAATTGGGTTGAGCTCAAAAAGCATATAAAGGCAGCGATATGATAGGTGTGGGTGAGAAACAGATAAATATTTAAGTCCTTTTTTAACTATACTGTAAATCTCCACTTTCACATTCTCTTTTTTTTTTTTTTTTTTTTTTTTTTGGTGATTCGCATTCTTAGTGCATATTTCCACCTATTGGTTGGGGCTGGTCAAAGGTGGATATTTATAGTAAAAAAGGACTTAAATATTTATCTGTTTCTCACCCATATCTAACATATCGCTTCAGAAGACATGGATTTAATCACTGGAGTCTAATTGGATTACTTTTAGGCTGCCTTTATGTGCTTTTTGGAGATTCAAAGTTCTGGCCACGATTCACTTGCATTGTGAGGAACTGCAGAGCAGACATGTTCTTCTAAAAATCTACATTTGTGTTCTGCAGAAGAAAGAAAGTCATACAAATCTGGGATAGCATGAGGGTGAGTAAATGATAAGAGAATTTAAATATTTGGGTGAACTACCCCATAAAGTGTAAAAGTTGTGAAAAAAGTGATGTGTTCTAATTTCCTGTGCAGTACCAAACAGAATACCTATTTCAAGGTTTCTTCAACATTTCTACTACACATTCCACCCGTTTGGAGATACAGATACTACCGCCCCAAACTCACACCACTGGTTGAACCGTAAATTGGTGTATCGGCCACTCAAACAAGTAGCAATGTTCTGATCACAAAGCCTCAGTGGTATTACTCTTCTGAAAATCAATACAAGAATGGCTTAATAGTTGTGTCTGCACAATAAACTGTGATGGGAGAAAATATTTAAAAACATTAAGATTGCATATTTCATTTGTAATCTTTTTGATACATCACCTATACAGGGATATAAATGCAGTCAAACAAAAAGAAAAGCCTGTGAATGATTACTTTTGCATTGAGGCGAAGAAGGGGGGAAAAAATAAGATGTTTGTGTCATAAAGCAGAGAAGCATTAGTATGCTGCAAGGTGACCAAGCTTCATTACGAGCGTTGAAAACCAGGGAGCCGATAGATCGATACTCTTCTGCTCTGTCCAGAGGTGGGGGCACTGCGGCCCACACCCATCCCAGGTTATGAGTGAGACGCTAAAATATCATTATTTCAAATGTCAGACTTTCAGTGAACACACAGACCTACCCGTACATTGGCGGGATGCATCATTTTAAAGATTTGTTGTTCTTATTTTTCCGCAGTATTGGAAAATTCATCAACGTTGTTGAGTGCTGGCAAGGTGTAATTTATACACAGTTCACAGCATGAGGGTTGTTGATCCAAGCAAGAGAAAGCTGTGCGAGTCAAATCAGTGTACAATGTAATATGGAAAGCCAAATGATCTTTTAATGTTCCCAGCGTTACTCATCATAATTGCATTTTTACTAGTAAGAATTCCGAATAGAAAGATCTATAATTTACTAGTAAAAAAATCACATTAAAGATGTTTAATTGCAGAGCTCTGAAACTGAATTACAGAGCTCTGCAAGTACTTTCTTACTAGTAAGAATGTAATTGCAGAACTCTTTAATTGCAATTCTTACCAGTATAAATGTAATTTTAGAGCTCTACAATAGTGATTCTTTCTAGGAATAATTGCATTGTAGTGCTCTCTATTCAGCACATATTCATATTCATCTGGCTTGTATAAATTGGCAGGTGGAGAGATGTATATAAATATGTACGGGGGGGGGCACAAAATGTATTATGAATACACAGTATATGATTATATATTATTATATATGATATTATATCATATGTTATTATACATTTATTAAAAAGATTACAATCATTACAAATTCATGTAAGAAAAACAATGCCAGAGTTCATGAAAAAATAATACACAGAAATTGCTTTTATTCAATTTTCAAAAGAAGAAAACATTTGCTCTGCTCTTTTATGATTCATAAAAAAAAACAAAAAAATAAATAAATAAAAAAACCATTAAAACTACATGTCTTTCTACTGTTTTGCATGTACACCTCTGTACTCTTTGCAAACTTTCACACAATCTACACATTTACATTCGAAAATGTTTATACTTTTTTTTATTTAATTTTTTTTTATCATTTTCGGGACAAAATCCACAACAGTCTGACTGGCAGGTTTCCTTTTTTTTTTTTTTTTTTTTTTTTTTGGAATGCCTAATTCCCAATGTGCTCTAAGTCCTTATGGTGGCGTAGTGACTCGCCTCAATCCGGGTGGCGGAGGACGAATCAGTCGATCCGCGCATCTTATCACGTGGCTTGTTGAGCGTTACTACGGAGACATGGTGTAGAGGCTTCACCCTACTCTCCGCGGCATCCATGCACAACTCACCACGCGCCCCACTGAGAGCGAGAACCACATTATAACGACCACAAGGAGGTTACCCCATGTGAGTCTACCCTCCCTAGCAACCGGGCCAATTTGGTTGCTTAGGAGACCTGGCTGGAGTCACTCAGCACACCCTGGATTCGAACTCACGACTCCAGGGGTGGTAGTCAGCATCTTTACTTGCTGAGCTACCCAGGCCCTGAATGGCAGGTTTCTAAAAACTATACTGTACATACTGCAGACCGCAGTGGGCCGGCCATATGAGTTTCTGACATGTGAAAACGTCTTTGAACTTTTTTCAAGAGTATACAGAGGTGAATTAATATAGTTAATTCATATAAAATATTATCCTTCAATAACAAAGCATATTTGTGTTTTCATCTCAGTATTCTCAAATAATCTTATGCAATCAATATGTTTGCTAAATAAACTTGTAAAAAATACTTCATGCTAATATCTTAGCATGTCACACATGGCCTTTATTTTGAAATGTAGCCTACCTCAGGCAGGATTTGGAAAGGGAAATGGGTGTAACTGCCTCTGTTTTGCATCTAATAAATACAAGTTTTTACTAGTAAGAATGCAATTGTAGAGCTCTGTAATTGAAATTCTTACTAGTGAAAATGTAATGAGAAAGCTCTAATAAAGTTTTACTAATAAGAATCAAATTGCAGAGCTCTTTAATTGGAATTGTTACCAGTAAGAAGGCAATTGCAGAGCTCTGTAATTCAATTGTAGAACTCAGCAATTGCATTCTTACTAGTAACAATGTCATTGCGATTGCCGCACCAGTTACACCGCCCTAAGGACGGCCCTGTTCTAATTTTTTTTTTAAATCTGTGATGGGAAAAATGTATCCATCATCATATAGACACAGGAAAATTGAAGCTCCACCTGTCCTAGATTAAAGTCAACATGAAATAAAAATACATTTTTGAGGTCTAATTGTGCACAGTTTACCCAAAGGACAAAATGTTTGTCTTTGTAATCTTTCATCAAAATTTAATAACTTGCTCCACTTCTAAAATGACTTTTCAATTCAGATCAGTTTACATCATCAATCCCCCAGTTATTTTGTCAACCAGTTTCCTCCATCTTCTTAGCTTCATTTCGGTATTTAACATTTCTCACAATGCAATTTCAAATCAAGTCCCACCCTACATTTATTTCTCAAAGACTATCCTGTTTCACACACAATAAAACAGATGATGGAAGTAGAATGAGTTGTAAATGTCATTTCATGTTGACTTAAACAGGGTTCAATCTACTATGTATATTCATTCACGTTCATTGCTCATCATTCACAACACAATGAATTAGGATATATTCAACAACAACAACAAAAAACAAAAAACACATTTTGGAAGGGATTTGATTTTACCAATTTTCAAATGATCAGATCATTGAACAGTATGACAGGTGGTTGGAGACAAAATGCTGCAAAATAAGATGGCTTGGTGACATCAGCAGAAAAGGTCGTTTCAGAGGCGGAGCCTCAACTTGATGAAAGATTACGAAAGCAAACATTGTTTTTTGTCTTTGGAATAACATGGAAACACACCAATTAATTGTTCACAATTATATCAGGCATATGTATTAAGATAAGATTGTTTTTTATTTAATGTTGACTTTAAGGACATACACTGGCAGCCAAAAGTTTGGAATAATGTACAGATTTTGCACTTATGGAAAGAAATTGGTACTTTTATTCACCAAAGTGTCATTCAACTGATCACAAAGTATAGTCAGGACATTAATAATGTGAAAAAATACTATTACAATTTGAAAAAAAAAAAAGGTTCAGAACTTCTTAAACTACTTCAAAGAGTTGTCATCAAAAAATCCTCCACGTGCAGCAATGACAGCTTTGCAGATCCTTGGCATTCTAGCTGTCACTTTGTCCAGATACTCAGGTGACCTTTCACCCCACGCTTCCTGTAGCACTTGCCATAGATGTGGCTGTCATGTCGGGCACTTCTCATGCACCTTACAGTCTAGCTGATCCCACAAAAGCTCAATGGAGTTAAGATCCATGACACTCTTTTCCAATTATCTGTTGTCCAATGTCTGTGTTTCTTTTTTTTTTTCTTGCAATTCTTCCCATAAGGCCTGCACCCCTGAGTCTTCTCCTTACTGTTGTACATGAAACTAGTGTTGAGTGGGTAGAAATCAATGATGCTGTCAGCTGAGGACATGTGAGGCGTCTATTTCTATAGACTCTGATGTACTTATCCTCTTGTTAAGTTGTGTCTGGGCCTTCCACATCTCTTTCTGTCCTTGTTAGAGCCAGTTGTCCTTTGTCTTTGAAGACTGTAGTGTACACCTTTGTATGAAATGTTCAGTTTTTTGGCAGTTTCAAGCATTGTATAGCCTTCATTCCTCAAAACAATGATTGACTGACAAGTTTCTAGAGAAAGCTGTTTTTTTTTTTTTTTTTTTTTTGTGCCATTTTTGAACTAATATTGACCTTAAGACATGCCAGTCTATTGTATACAGTGGCAACTCAAAAAACAAACACAAAGACAATGTTAAACTTCATTTAATGAACCAAATAACTTTCAACTGTGTTTGATATAATGGCAAGTGATTTTCTTGTACCAAATGAGCAATTTAGCATGATTACTCAAGGATAAGGTGTTGAAGTGATGGCAGCTGGAAATAGGGCCTGTCTTGATCTGATCAACAATTATTTTTCCAAATAGTGATGGTGCTGTTTTTTTACATCAGTAATGTCCTGACTATACTTTGTGATCAGTTGACTGCCACTTTGGTGAATTAAAGTACCAATTTCCTTCCGAAACAGCAAAATCTGTACATTATTCCAAACTTTTGGCCGCCAGTGTAGGTAAACACATTCAGAATCATAACAAAAGTGCTTTCCTCCATTGGCGGGGGAGAGGGGGTTTGTAATTAGCTACAGAGAAAAGTGATTGAGGTTTACATTTACTTGCAGCCCTAGGATCAGAACTCCAGGAGTCGGTGGAGTAATTGGGCTGCCAGTGTTGTGACAAGACCTGTGGCCCCCCAAAACGGCCCTCACACATGGTGGCTCTTCTTAACAAACAGAAAGATTTGGGGTGGGGGATGGGGAGTATGGGGCTGGAGGCACCACAGAGCTCAAGGCGGAGAGGGCTCTATGCATAAACCATGGCTCCAAGGGATGGAGCAGGTGTTGTATGGTAGATGTGTTTGCAACAGTAATGGGAAATGAGGTTGGAGAGGATTATCAGTTTGTCTAAACTCAAAGCTCGATGCAAATTTCGAGCACAGGTGTAGCCCAGACAGAAAAATGCAAGTCATCTATGTATAGTATGAAGTACGAGTGTGTGTGTGTGTGTGTGTGTGTGTGTGTGTGTATGATAAACATACAGGTGATTCATCACCTTTAATGAAGTTCTTAGCAAGCTGCTCCTCTCATTTATAGACAGGCATGCACCACCTGCAGCAAGCACCCTCCTGGTGACTGATTCAACCCAACCTACAGGTGGCTTTTCTAATTATGTCTCCCTCAGTCTCCCTCTTTCACTCCTGTTCCCTTTTTACACAATTTGCAAACCTGTGTAAATAGTGGTACCCTAGTGTAAATTTTTACAAATGCTATTTGCATTTAGTCTTTTAACATATGTTGCTATAAATAGTTTATTATAAAACAGATAGTTCTGACTCTAAATTCTGATTAGATGAGGCACGTTCAAAGCCTTTGTTAAATATCTGATTAAACATCCACACCTGTATTACTGTTATAAGTTGCTACATTGCTTTTCAACCGTAAAAAGCCTTCAGTCATGTTAATGAACTTTATTACACAGCTCGCTGGAATACTCCATTCCGATTGGTCAATCGCACCATATAGGGGTCGGATATTTAAGAATACTGACCGCAAATCCCTGCATTAAAAATATTTATTATAGGAATTTTCAGCTTTTATTAATTACTATAACTTGTCCGGGCCTGTAAAATGTCATTTTAAAATTCCCTGATATTTTCAGGTTTTCAATGACTGCGGGAGCCCTTAATATTGATGTTGCCATTATTGTTTATTTTACAATAAGGTTCCATTTGTTAACATTGGTTAACAACATTAGTTCAAATGAACTAACAATGACCAATATTTATTAATCATTTATTATTCTTGGTTAATGTTAATTTCAACATATACTAATCAATGTTTAAAATCAAAAGTTAATGCACTATGAGCTAACATGAACTAATAATGAGCAATTGTATTTTTATTAACTAACATTAACAAAGATTAACAAATGCTGTAAAAAAATATATTGTTAATTGTTTGTTCATGATGCCTAATCCATTAACAAATGTTAACGAATGGAACCTTATTGTAAAGTGTTACCCTCGAGTCTGTTCTTTACACTGTTACCATGACTAAGGTGGTAAAATCACCCTTTACCTGAGGTAAAATCACAGTAAAATCATCTGTCTAATTTAATATATTAAACATAAGGCCATGTGTACACCTCCTTCAGGCAACATCTCTGACATTAAATTTACATTTGGTTGTGGCTTTGTTTTGCTCCATCCCTTTCTGCTCCAGCCTTTCTTTCACATTACCTCCCTTGCAATCCATCTTCCCAAAAATTAGAATTAAATGATGCGTGGTTGTACACTTTTACAAACAGACCTCTGTTTATCCAAACTAAAAGTTCTATGCAGGTGTGCATTTGTTGGTCTAAGAAAAAGCTGCAATAAATAGCTCTTCATTGCGTCTATACTGTTCCATATATAGTGTGCGGATGTTCCAAGGTCTGCGAGTGCACACAAGAGCTGCTCCTCATTCACGGCTGCTTCAGATAATTGTATTGATTCAATGTGTGGACTTTGAACAGCCCTCAAAAGTAATCTTTGTCTAATTAATTCTTGAGAGTGATGAGAAAGTGTGTGTGTAAGGGCAATCAAGTGTGACCAGCTAATCCAAGTGTGACTAAAGAAAAGGAAGAGAACAAGTGTTATAAACTCTTAAGTTAAAACTTTGGACCGCCATACATGATTGGTTATCCACACACACAATTTACTTGAATGAGCATGTTCAAACAAACAAGTCAGTAGAAGCAATATTGACACTGATATACTGTACCTCATCCAAACAGACGCTTCTGTCACACACACTAAACACAGTTTCCCCTCTCAGAGTGAAGATTATGAACAAACACACACGCAATGCAAATATGTACCCTCGCGATTCATGACAGCTCTTAGCATTTAGCAACAAATGCCAATGTCTCAAGACTAGTAATGCTAATTGGAGCTGCTAATCGTGCCATTATGTTCATTTTGCCCTGTAAGAGTCCTGAAGAGCTTGCAACTTGACATGTGAGCTGAAAGTGTCATAGAAGCAGCACAAAATGGCATGATTGCTTCAGCAATTGCATTTTTTAATGTCACATTTTATTTTTATGACACTATCGGTTAGGTTTAGGTTTAAGGTTTAGGGCAGGGAGGTAGGTTTTGTGTATTTAAAATTCAATAAGGCAATATGTTTAACGAGCCACATAATATCATTTTGCAAAACTGTCGCCAAGCAGAGACAGTTTAGCAGAGACGGACCACTGGTATTAAAATGAATGGGAGAAATCGGAACACCCAATGGCCAACGGATGTAGAAATGGAAGTCCCGCTTACAGGTAAAAAAAACAATCACCTTTTAGATACAGGCATCACCTGTCAGTCAACTCAAGAATGTGCATTAGTTGAACCAGCCTGAAAAACAGCACTTTTTAGTGTGATCTTATCTAAAGATGCACAATTTATGATACCATTGTTGTCAGATTTTACTGCTGATTTGGAATATGTTCTTTGATCGTAATCTTGACCAACCGTTTTGGAGATTTCGGTCTTTCCCCATTCAAGTAGATAGCATCTGTACTACCATTCCACTTGTTTACATTGAAAATAGCTGCTCAACCTGCCCGGGAGAGTTCCAAAGATGGTAGCAGAGTGGACTGACTTGCCTTAAAAGATACTTTGGCCACAGTCTCATATTTTTTTATGCGTTCAAGATGTTGTTTTCAGTTATGTCTGAGAAAAATGTTTTGTTTAAATGAGAAATGACTCAATTATTATTATTATTATTGTGAAAGTCCCTAGAAATCACAAAAAAACTAGCAGTCATTTTTAGAGCTGTCGATTTAATGTGTTAATTCAGTGACTAATTCTATAAAAAATGTGTTAAAAAAAAGCCACAAACCACACTTACCCACAACAAACAGCACAAGATGGGGACACCTCAATGTCGCGATGCAACCAAAGCTCCAAAAGCATCTCTGACTGATTGGCGAATTTAATTGCAAAATGGATTGCTGTGTTGTTTTCTGAAAAAAATGTTTTTATTATTATATATATGTTAGAATTATTTAAATATAACTATTTATACTTATTTATCATTATATATTGAAGTATTGTCATTTTAGGGGATTTCTCAGCAAATATTTATATATGCGATTAATTGCGATATTTGAATTAATTAATCGCCATCCCATGAAATTTTAATCAATTGACAGCCTTAGTCATTTTACATATCAACTAGACGGCCCTTTTATGTCTGACATCTATTCTATTATTTTGCAATACTTGGCCAGAATAAGATGCAAAGTGGACCAGCCTTTATGCTGAAATTAAGCGATGGCTCATTCTAGTCAAACTTTAGAGCCAATCACACCCGAGACGCTCAATGTACAGTAATGACACTGAGAAGGGCTGATGGCATTTAGCATTGGTGTGAATTAGCGACAGTATGAGCGGAGGTGTCTGAAGGTTAGCGGGCTTGTCCTCATCAGGGGAGAAGCTAAGCACTGTCTTCATGATAAATAAAACACATTCATTATGGCAGCTCTGCTAATGGCCTGAGAGATAGAGCCGAGATGAGCAATGATTCCTATCTGTTTAGTGCAAGGTCACCACCCGCCTTCTCTGTTTCTTGCACTTTCTTTTTCTCCTTCACTCTAATGTTTTGTTCTTTAATCTATTCACGTAAATAACCATTTTCAAGCAAACAAGAATTTGTCAGTTCTCTCTGAACCGTATTGTAATCTCATAGTTTTCAGCTTTTTGTCCCTTGTTCCATTTCATCTCCTCTTCTATCTTTTGTTTCCTCTCCCTTACAAAAAAGTATTGTGGCAGTACCATGGTATATTTTGGTATCCAGTGGGGCCATTGTCCCACCATCAGATGTTATGAGATAGTAATACTGGTATTTTGATATTCCATGATACTAAAACATTACCATATTCATGTACCATGATATCTACAAGGTACTCCGAGGTTCTTCAAAGAATACCATTGTACACATAAAAAACACTGTATTACCACCATATCAAATCCTTGGTAGTACCATGGTACTTTCTTGTTGTGTTAAGCAGTGCTGTGTGTGTCTGCTACATGTGTTTTGCCCTTTGATCTACCCCTGTGATTGATTGGCATTTAGCCTAAACTGTGTGGCTGGCTGACACACTAAGAGGTTGTGGGTAGTGTAGTTTATCTGATTGCGAGTGCCATATGGCTCTGAGAATCAAAGGCACGTCTGCCTGAACAGCCGGTGGAGCACAACCTTGTCAAAGTGACACAAAGTGAATCGTAACCTGTCAGGAGACTTTTAGACCCGAATAAATAAGGTTTGATCTGGCCCAGAGTCCAGCCGGCCCCTGGCACAAACAGACACAAATCGACATCGCTCTGCCTGGAATGAAAATAACCCAGTATGCAAGGGTAAAAAAATACAAAGGAACCCAGGGATGGTTTGGCAATGAGTTTTTCCCATCTCTCATCCAGACATGTCGTAAACATGAGTTTTAAAACATGGCAAAGGAAGAGACACCTCAGTGTTTGCTGTCAAAATCTCTCCTCCAGCCGTTAAGTAAGTGTCACAGAGAACTGCCATTGTCAGGCTCTGCATAAGCAAACGCACACACATCGGAGTCACACTCACAGTCAGAGCTGTCAGAGAGCCAGTGACAGCAAACAGACAGCATGCATCACGACACCATGATGCTGATGAGGTGCTAATTTAAAAAACATGCAGGAGGAGTGTGGTCACCGTCAAGAGGAACACAAAGGAAAAGCTACATCTCCAGAGGAAATTGATAGACTGTACATTGCTGTTTATAATTACAATATAGGTACATTAAAAAGCCATTGGGTTATTAACAGATAAGATAATGGGCCCTATTGTAATAGCGCTAAGCATTAAGCACAGCACTATGAGATCCTTCATATGTGCAAAGTCAGTAGACATGGCCATGAAGTTTTGATATTCTCATGAAAGCATGAACTAAGTGTGTCAGACTATTGGCATACAGTCTGACACACATTGCAGTTTATTCTGTGTGTAAGATAATTTCATTTAATTTCATTTATTCATTATTGATTTTTGGCTCAGTGTTCCATTCTGCAGAAAACATTGAAAAGAATTCAGCTGTCAAAACATTTGTCATTACAGTCTGCAAGACCTTCATATATCACTAAAAAAGTACACTTGCACCATGTTATCTTGGCGCTAGATTCCTTTCAAGAGATAGATTCCTTTCAACTTTTTTTTACAAATGTTGAATATTATTGGTCACAAAGGACTGCTACATTTTTTTCCAAGCATTAATTTGTAAAAATGAATTCATTTGTAACTAAATAGGGAGGCCATTACTATGATTGCCAAGCAGTTGCTTAGAAACAGATTGCCGTTTCTGCCCACTCAGAATCATAAGGATCTCTTGTTACATTTCCGTTCTTGTCTAAATGTTGTGCTTTAAAGATTTCATGTCTCGTGTTGCCTTGTTAGAACACTCTACCATCCACTTCTCCACACCATCTCCTTCCTGTTATCATAGAGTATTTATTTCCCAAAAGCAAGCTCTCGAGTAAGGGCAGTCTTATTCAAAAAAAGAAAAAGACTTGCCTCAATGTACCAAACCCCTTATTATGGGCTTCAGGAGCAAGGTTCACCTCCACAGATGGATGTTGGGCCATGGCTCATCATTAATGCAGATGTTGGAGAAGGCATGTCTGGCCCTCCTGCTGATATACAGCCCTACTGAGATGTTCTAGTTGCCTTAGATTCCATCACCCTTACGACTGCTGTGTGTGAGATAGGGAAATGTGTCTTACAATAATCATCAAGATTCTCCAGAATAGATATGATAGAGAATGTTGTAAAAGATAGGAGTGTTTGCAGTAGGACCTCTAGATCTTGTAGAAGTCTCATTTGAAGCCTAAACACACTTGTATATAGTCGTGCACAGACAGATGGATGGACGTGCGAATTGATGGATGGCAGATTAAAGGCCTTGTGTTGGGTTTGTTTACATTTGAAATGGAATTTTAATTTACGAACATTCCATTGGCTCGCTTGAACATTCCGTCAATGTTAGTCTATGAGCAGACCCCCCAAAAAAAGTGTGTGTGCCTCTTGCTGTGTGTGCTTCCAGCCACCCCTGAGTGTCTCACCAGAAGGAAAACAAAATTCTTTGTTTCCACTTTGTCAGATGTAGTTTGGTTCTGTGCTGTTAAGCTTCAGCCCCATGTACCGCCACTGCCAGACTTACATATCGATCTAGGAAGGCTGCAGTAACTCAGGTGCTTATTTAATCTAATCAGCCTGGTAAATATGGCATTGCTGTGGATGGATGCATCCCTGAATGCTACTTTTGAGCATGAATAATGGAATATGTTGAACTGGAGGATAGAAGGAAACTGGGGAAGGAAAAATCTCAATGGAGCCAGTACCACCCCTTGCCAGCCTGAATATATGTATGCATTAGTGTGCACGTGTGTGTGATTGACTTCTATGGAAGTCCAATGGGGCCAATTACGGCTGTGAATGAGAGAATGAGTGAGAGTTAGAGGGGCCAGGGTTCAAGCTAATCTGTCAGCCTTCCCTGACAGATTTATTTAATGGACTGAAGCAAAGAGTTGAATTCACAAAAGCATGGACGGTTTGTACACAAACACAAGCACGCATGCACACATACAATTTAGACTGCCTATTTTAACAATTCAGGTTACACTGTAATTAATAGAAGGTTACACTGTCAATATCAAGTTTTACTCTCATCAACTTAAACACAAGTGGTTGACCAATACAGTTTTTTAATGACTGATATGGATGATGATATCCAGAGAGTAGGGTGGCTGATGGCTGATATTAGTGAGAAAAAACAGAATTTATACATATACATATACACTCACCAACCACTGTATTAGGTACACCGGTACATCTACCTATTCAAGCGGTTTTCTAATCAGCCAATCATGTTGTAGCATTTGGATCAATCAGACACACAATTATTCATTATTTAATGAATAATCCAACAGACGTCTCAAGACAGTAACAAGCAAAGGTCCAAGTAGGCCAAAGCAGACTCCGAGATGTCTGCTCTCCCACTAATCATTATCAGCCCTTACTCCCCCTTTGCTGACACTGGTCCAGCAACTAGTGGACCTCAGAGACATTTCAGGTGGGGGAAGGTAGCCACATGCAAAAGCAAAGTAATGTGGCTGAGAAGAAACTCACTCCATTCTCCCATAGGAAAGACACATAAAGCCCATAAAACAGACTTCATTAATTTATAGACAAACTGTTCTATAAATGAACATGCATATCCTCAGGACATTGTGTGTATGATTATTACTGTCTCGTATAGTGTCTTTTGTACTGTATACCGTTTTGTGCATGCTTTATGACGTAAATGTAAAATTATTGGTATCATGCTTCCTATCAAATTAATCCTTGTGTGATGCCCTAAACATTGGAGTAGAGCATCCCCTTATAGCATGCATTGTATGCTTGTTATATTAATCAGAGCATAAAAGGGCACAAACTGCTAGCTTACTCCAATCATGCAAATGAGTCAGCTTCCAAACAAAGGAACCTTTCTCATTGGTCAAGCCAAACTCGAGAGGAGTGACCTCCCTCAGGATTTAAAGGGCACTGTCGGAGTGACCTCTCTCTCTCTTCCCTCTTTCTCTCTCCCTTCTGCTCATGGTTGTTGTTCATGTGAGAATGGAAACACCCGGTCCGACCACGAGGTCGCGGGCCGGCAGGCCTCAAACACATCAAGCCATGTGTAACTTCCTTGACCATAACAGAGTCAAACTAACACCACAAGTTCATCAGCATTTCTTCATTAAACGCGGAAGAAATTGATTGCAACTTCAACACCATCGACTCAAGGAACCATCAAGACTTTTTCCTGAGACTGCATCCGGGCGCTCTCTCAGCAGCCAAGGCATTGCAAGTATCATACAATTAACTAATTAAACAGAGGTTTAGTATAAGCTGTGAACCCCTTTGTTAACAAAGGTGCTTTGAAGTAAGAAACTGATGGTTAAATTACTCTTTTCATAGCTTCATTCCCCTGTTCTGTTCCGGTTTCATTCACTTTCACTTTTCCATTTCCCATGTATGCATGATTTGTGTGTATGTGTTTGTTTAGATTAGTTATGTGTTCGTGATTTAGTTAAATAAAGCTTTTGTGTACATTCTTGCGAGTTGATTCTGGTCTGCTTGTAAATCAATGTCAATTTAACGATTTGATCACAGCTACATGCTAAGAGTTATTTTTCTATGGCCACGAAAAATATCCTTTCTGAAAGTTGATAGACGATCAATACTGAGTGTTCGCTGGACGAACAGATTAATTGATTGTAATGTTAATTCAGCTACATCAAGTTAATTCTATTAACTGATCCAAATATTTATAATTGATTATAACGAGTTATGATTAATTATTCATATTCCCCTTTTTAAGATAATTTGACTGTGTTATATTTTGATAAATAATCTCATCCCTGTTTTTAAAAGATTTAGCTTCAAAGCTGTACCAAAATGTGTGTAATATTATTTTCAATAAGCCATGAGAATAATATTACTCCAATAAGAGAATTAATCATAATTCCCTTATTAAAGCTAATTCCTTACAAAAGAAATTGAGAGCGGATACAACAAGACGTTGTATTACGATTTTAATGGTGGAGAAATTTATTCAGACAAATAATCTAGTTATTTGTCATTTATCTAATTTATAATGGTTGTCGAACGCGACTAATTCCATTATAAATTCCCTTACATAATAATGTAGAATAAGGACAGTTTATTTTAATTCCTGGCTCACACATACCGTTTCCCTACATATAATGGTGGAGGTACGCGGGCACTTTAACCCATCCCGTGTACATTTATACTACCAAATTTGCTACAATATGGCAGCAGTGCAATGCATAAAATCATGCATATACGGGTCAGGAGCTTCAGTTAATGTTCACATCAACCATCAGAATGAGAAAAAAATGGGAACTCAGTGCATTCGACCATAACATGATTTTTGGTGCCAGTGAGCGACAGTTCTGCGGACAGAAACGCCTTGTTGATGAGAGAGGTCAACGGAAAATGACCAGACTGGTTCGAGTTGACAGAAAGGCTACGGTAACTCAGCTAACCCTTCTGTACAATTGTTGGGAGCAGAATAGCATCTCAGAATGTACATGATGTCAAACCTTAGGCGGATGGGCTACAACAACAGAAGACCACGTCAGGTTCCACTTCTCTCAGCCAAGAACAGAACGCTGAGGCTGCAGTGGGCACAGGCTCACCAAAACTGGACAGTTAAAGACTGTAAAAACATAGCCTGGTATGATGAATCTCGATTTCTGCGGAGGTACACAGATGGTAGGCCCACTGCAGTCTCAGCTTTCTTATTCTCTTTCTCATTCCTCATACGATGTGTTGCCACTAGCTTTAGCGCGTTTAGGTAACTCCACCGCTTCTGCACTGTACGACAAGCAGCGAGCTCTGAGTGCATGAAGTGGCCAACATTCCACACTCTTTTTTGACGGTTGAAGAAGTGCATCATCCGGGTTCTCATAGTACACTTCTTTTTGTTGCATTGTCAGTATTAGCACACTGCTTGCACTACTTGCACTTCAAAATGACATAGAATAGTGCAGAAGTGTGTGGTTTGGGATGCATCATCTGTCTGCTTTATCAGCCTACAACTAATAAAATATACAGAAATGGAAATGACACATATACACAAACACACATAAACATAGTCATTCCCTTAGATCACTGACACAACCATGTCATATCAGCAGTTTTAAACACACATACACACTTACAACACAACACTATATAACACTGAACAGACCATCAATTTACAAGGGTATGTCATACAAGATGTTATGAACTCCAGTTTGTGTGTGTGGGGGGGGGCGGCAGGTTTAAGTGGTCTACGAGGACTTTTTTTTAGGTTACAACTGGTAATTACAAGGGTATTATGCTATAAATGTGGTTTATGAGGACATTTCTAGTGTCCCCATAATTTAAATCACTTAAAAAATATATACTAAATGATGTTTTATTGCAAATGTCAAAATGCAGAAAGTTTTTTGTGAGGGTTAGGTTTAGGGGTAGGGTTAGGGGATAGAATCTATAGTTTGTACAGTATAAAAAACATTATGTCTATGGAGGGTCCTCATAATGATAGCTGCACCAACATGTGTGTGTGTGTGTGTGTGTGTGTGTGTGTGTGTGTGTGTGTGTGTGTGTGTGTGTGTGTGTGTGTGTGTAATACATTTACATTTGGCTGACATGGTACTGTATACCCAAGACATGCTTCAATACAGTATACACTCACAACCAAAATTAAGTCCAGATTTTAGCTGCAAGAGACAGTAACATAAGCAAGAGAGAGAGACGGCGTGAGAGAAAGAGCGAGAGAGAGGTCAAGGTTTCTAAACATAAGAATGGTTGCTCTTGCCCACAAGGGACACCATGTTCTTAATGAGCGAGCCTGTGTGTGCGTGCGTGCGTGCATGCGTGTGCATGCATGTGCATGAGTGCGTGTGTTTGTGTTTGTGTGTGTGTCCTGCCCCAGTGAAACAGAAATTCAGGGCTCTCAAACATTCTTTTACTGTCAATACACACACAAGATTTGCAGACAGAAATATCAAAAATCATACAGTTTCACCTCAAATCAAAGAGAATTGCTGTCCATCAGATGTTGCTCAAATGGCCTACCACTGTAAACACTGTAATGAGAAGCTCTAATGTGTATCCAGTTTCTACATGCCCACAGCATTATTAGCATAACTGTTTCAATGGAAACACCTGATATGAAGTTAACAAACAAACTGTGGAGATCAAGTGTTTACTGACTCAAATAAACTGTTTGCACTTATTGACAAAGTAATGAGCTGATTCTTAACTGTAATGAGAATGATGAGGCAAGAAAAAATGACATTTTATGATGCAAACATTTATGTTTTATTAATGCAAACTATAGTTTAATGGCTGGAAACACGTACTTGCACTACATGATCACACAGGAAGTCTACACGTTGCATCTGAATGTTCATGTACCCTGAAATCAGCCACATGATGACAAATTACTGACAAGTGACATCCACCATCAGATATTTTTGCATCAATTCAACCAAGTTTACATTTACCTATGGCACAACTGATAGTGTGTTGCATGAGCAACCTCTGAGTCGTGGTTTCTGACTGCATGGAAACCAAGAAGTACTCGCGTTCACATAAACGATGGTGAACAGACCAATTTCATTACCAGAACTTTTGACCCACTGTTGCCGAAATCACAGTACAATTAGTAGGTACTTGCAGCCAATACATTTTCACAATTCACCCACCATTTGCAGGTGTTGCGAAAGTTACTTTTGGACACTCATTTTATGTGAATAAATTTAGCAGAAGGCTGCCATTGTCTTATAGCACTTGACAAGTAGCATGGGTAAAAGTTTAACAGTTCATGGTTTGGTAAATCAGAAGCTGCTGAATTGCTCTCCATCCTTGTTTACACCAACCAACGAATCAAATGAGCTCATTTGCATTTCTGTCAAGTAACAGCTTGTGTAAACAGATCACAAGTGAGAGGAATGTAAACTAATTTCACCATATAAAAACCAAAGAGGAAAAAGAGAGGGACACAATGTAAAGGGTGTCAGTAATCCAAAACAAAACAGATGAAGGGATACACAGAAAGGGAAAGGAGAAGGAGAAGAGGAGAAAATTAATTACGGGTCTCTATTTTTTTTTTTTTTTTTTTTTTTTTTTTAGATAAATGAGTAAGTGAAATCAATGAGAAAAGCCCAGGGCCATAGCAAATCAAACATAAATCCTACATGCACACATATGCAGCCGACACAGTAATGTGGCTTTGGAGAAACCATGAATCTAGAGAATTTAGAGAGGGGTGTTTACTATGGATGCCAATGGTGCTTTTTGAGAGCTTGAGATATTGTATTTAACAGGGATTAAAAAAAAACAAAAAAAACAGCCAGGAGCCACGTCTGTCTGATTAGCTGTTGGTTCAGTTGATTCACTCGTTTCAGACAGTCACATTTCAAAATTTAATTACACATTTCATCTTTCTGTTGCTTCTTTTTAGTAGTGTGCAGTGTTTGCACTATTCATTTGTTCTCTCTTTTTGCCATTACAGAAAAGTACTATGGTTGAAGAAATGGTTGGCTATTGGTAGCCTTTGAAAATTAAATACATTTGCTGGATCAGGGTACTGATCCACCACTGGGTGGACGGTTAGAGACTGCACGAAGACTTAAATTCTTAAATTCAGGAAGTAACCCTTTTATTTGTCACCACTCGCATTCAATTTACTGGCTTCTGTAGGTGTATTTATGTGTGGTTTTCTGTAAAAACATGGAATAATACAAACATAAGTATTTACCTGTAAATAGTAAATACAACTTATTACAATTATAATACTTTATATAATAATCAGTATGTAAATAGAACCAGAATGGGCATTGCAAGGTGAAGACTCCATATTAAAGCACACACACCTGAACATCTGAAACTTGACTCTTTGTTAGCGCCGTGTGTCCCAAAACTTAAGTTAATGGTGCCGTACTGTCTAGTCTATGAGTGTGCATGAGCATAGCAAGTTGCAGCCCACTGACAAAATAAAAAACATATTAAGAAATATTTCTTGATGGTGAAATAACATATAAATGATAACATTAACATATTACAATAGTCTAAACAGGTGAACTAAAGTATACAAAATACTCATTTACATGCACTCTTATCATAAACACACACACACACACATGTAAACTTATTTACACCGTGGGCATAATAGAATATAAACGGGGATTTCCGGTTCTGCCTCCTCCGAGATGGTTGCACTTTAAGGTAGCTCCCAACCGCTTTGAGAGCAAACTCATAACATAAGGGCAAGAATCCTCTTAAAATCATGTAAATGCGTTAAATAACCATTAAATAACTAGTAACCATTTGAGGTATCGATAAGGATGAGTCACGGCAAGAGTAATAAGAAGGAATCGACTACTCTACAGACTTCGGAAACATGCGCAATCGTGGGCTCAGACATGGCTGCAGAACTGCTTGCGGAGATGAGAGACATGAGGAAGGACATCAGTGCAAAGTTAGAAACTATAGAGGGCTCTGTTAAAGTGGTTAAAAAATGTAGTTAAGGGACTTGAGAAGAGAATTGAGTAATCCGAGCAAAGGATAAGTGCAACCGAAGACCGGAACGAGAGATCGGATAGATTACTTGCTTACATGCTATCAAAGCAGCGCCAACTTGAAGAAAAGTGTGAGGATTTAGAGAGTTGTTCACGTAGGTCAAACATTCATATCTACGGAGTTAAGGAAGAAGTGGAGGGAGAAGGGAGCATGACTGGATTTATGGACACTTAATTAAAGATTCTGCTTGGCCTCCCGGAAGTTCAAGATCTTAGCATAGAGCGCACACACCGGTCGCTCATAGCTAGGCCAACGGATTCTAAAGCAGCACCGACTGTGGTCAAGTTCCTGCAGTTTCAGACAAAACAGAAAATACTGTACACAGCATGGAACAAAAGAGGTCTAAATTATGAGGGGAACGCCATCTCTCTGGACAATGACTACTCGCGGGAGATTCAACTAAAGCATAAGGGATACAGAGACATTAAAAAACAGCTGAAAGATCGTCACATAAAGTTCAAATCTCCTTACCCCGCATCTCACAAAGTGCTCCTAGACAACAGCGAGAAGACATTCCACTCTGCATGGGAGGCCGTGGATGGTCTGATGCATTTGGGAATAACAGCGAACCTCTCAGAAAACAAACTGTTGGACAAGGAACTGAGCCAGCTGGGTTGGTCGGCACATAAGCAGACCGGCGAAAGACGTCTCACGATCGCTGTACTGAAGGACATGAAACACTGGCTCCCTGAGTCAGATACATTTGCTGTGCATCCAAATGGAAATGGAGACTCTGTAAGATATTTCCAACATAATTAGTGTTGGAATGAAGTGGTTAGAGACAATTTTTTTTTTTACCTCCTTGCAAACATTAAGTGAAGTTATTTTGAATATGATTTGGAGTATATCTTTTGAGTATATCTGAGAAATAGTATGACTCAATTATGTGTTCTACTACATATTAATGAATGGGTTTGCACTCGAGACTTACTATTGATGCGGCAGCGAAAAGGAAAGGGGGGAAGTGTGAAGTGGGGATGTTTCAAATGTCATGCAGACTACTCACTTGACTGCTTTTGACACCAAGCAGTTGAAGGCCCAGGACTCAAATTTTAGGTGCTGTATACTCCTTCAAACTCTTGCCATAACATTACTCATATGTTGTTGTTTTTTCTTTTGTAATACCTGTTCGTGGCAAAAAGGTGCCACATGGATGTGGGTCGACACTGTGGAAGTTCACAAAAGTGAAAGTTCAAGGTTGTATATAGTTAATAGGTGTTCGAGGTTGGATAATGTGTTTTATATATTCAAAGTTGGGATTTTTATTTTTTAATTTTTTTTCTCTCATGGTCTGCTCTTATGATCAGCACAATCAGAATTATGGTAACAGTACAGTTAGTAAGCTAAAATGTTAAGGGCCTAAATAGCTTGCTAAAGAGGAAGAAGATTTTCAGTCAGCTCAAACAAATGAAAAAGTCAGATTGTCTATTTACAAGAAACTCACCTTTCTGATAAAGAACATGAAAAATTGTCCAGATCATGGGCTTCACAGGTGTTTTTTTCTTCTCACCTCTCCGGTCGTAGGAGGGGGGTAGCAATTTTATTCCATAAATCAATCCAATCCAATTTAGTGTATGTTCAAAATGTAAAGATAATGAGGAGCTATGGTGTCATTGAATGTCGAGCTATGGTGTCTCAATGAGTAGGGCTCTTAAGGACAATTGCATAGAATTAGGATTTTTATTTGGAAGCATCTTCACACAAGTGAAAGGGACTACACTTTTTATTCTCATCTCCATGCTTCATATTCCAGAATAGATTTTTTCTTTGCACCTAGAAATGAAGTACACAAATTTTTGGAATGCAAAATTCATAACATTACGTTGTCAGATCATGCACCGATATCAGTTTTGTGGGATGTAGGATGGGACAAGTCGACAAGCATGTGGCGGCTTAATATTTCATTGGTGGGGCGGTTAGAGTTTCAAACATATATTCAGTCAGAATTCAGGCAGTATCTGGATATAAATGATACTGACGAGGTCTCCCCAGTCACATTATGGGAGGCAGCAAAAGCAGTTCTTAGAGGTAAATAATCGCTTATGCGTCAGCTTTAAATAAGGCAAGAATTGCTAAACGTGTTGATTTGGAAGGGAGAGTACATACTTTGGAAGAACAGCATAAGCAGAAAACAACCGTTGAAAACGTAACTTTACTTAATGAGGCTAAAAGGGACTTGAATGAGCTGCTTACAGAAAAGTTGAAAGAAGTTTAAGGTATTTAAAACAAAGATTCTATGAACATGGTAGCAGATCAAGTAGATTAATCACCTTTC
This sequence comes from Myxocyprinus asiaticus, assembly GCF_019703515.2. Taxonomy (NCBI): domain Eukaryota; kingdom Metazoa; phylum Chordata; class Actinopteri; order Cypriniformes; family Catostomidae; genus Myxocyprinus; species Myxocyprinus asiaticus. The sequence continues at coordinate 9,582,553 of NC_059390.1, read as the reverse complement.
AACTCAGGAAAAGGAAGGGGCTCAACACAGTACAAAAAATTAAGACCGGAGATGTTAACACTCCCTTCTTCTTCAAACCAAAGGAAATAGCTGATGCTATTTGATAAAAAAAAAAAAAAAAAAAAAGTAACAACAGTAAAAATAGAAGAAACTGGGACATAAATTAACTTTATAAATGTACTCAAGATGAGTGCTGCAGAAGTGGAGGCAATAGATGCACCAATCACTATAGAAAAACTTAAGGATACAATTTTACAATTAAAAAATAATAAAAGTCCAGGAACGGACGGCTTTACGAATTAATTCTATAAAACATCCTGCGGTCAGATTAGCCCACTTTTGGCAGGGGTGTTCTCTCATGCCCATAAGAATAGTGACTTGCCTTTAAGAAACCATAATCACTGTGATCCATAAAGAAGGAAAGGACCCTACTGTGCTAGTTACAGGCCTATCGCACTTCTTAACACGGACTGTAAGGTACTGACCTCAATCTTGGCAAGAAGGGTGAATACAGTAATTACAACTTTAATGTATGCCGATCAGACAGGATTTATAGTAGGCTGGCACCTGCAAGATAATATTCGTAGGTTAATTAATATAATGTCTCACAGCACCACTCTCCCAAAACCTTGCATGGCATTAGCGCTTGATGCAGAGAAGGCATTTGACCGTGTGTCGTGGCCTTTTCTGTTCAAAGTTCTAGAAAAATATGGCTTTGGTCACAGTTTTATCCACTGAGTGAAGTTGTTGTATTGTATCCCCCAGAGTACTGTAAGGGTTAATTCTCAGCCTTTCATACTCGAGAGGGGAACTAGACAGTGGTGTCCCCTATCGCCACTTCTGTTTGCCCTTTGGATAGACCCATTGACCCTGTTGATTAAGACGACCCACATATCTATGGAATAGAAGCAGGAAATGAAATGCATAAGGTATTACTACATGCAGATTACGTAATTGTATATATATATATACAATATATATCTCCAATCCAATACACTCAGTCCCCAGACTACTGCAAATCTTGGAACAATATGGTAAATATTCCGGTTATATGATTAATGTTGGGAAAACTGAAGCTTTAGCTATGAACACCCTCATCACCACTCAGATAAAATCCCTTTTTTCCTTCAAATGGCCAAAAGAAGGTATTAGGTACTTGGGAACCCCCAAGTTATACCCCCAGATTTAAATAGATTATACAGTGTAAACTATTCTAAACTGAACCCTTTCATTTTCGGGCAAAATGGAAATAGTCAGAATATCTTGTCAAGACATGTATTTTTATTTCTGGTTCTCCCTTTGTCCCCTCCAAGGTCTATGTTTGCTGATTTGGATAGGTTGATCTCTAGGTATTTTTGGTAAGGTCATCACCCTAGGGTACACTACAAAACTCTGCAGTTATTAAGACCCTAAGGAGGGTGGGGGCTTCCAAATCTCAGGAGATACTGGCTAGCTTCTCAATTTAGGGGTATGGTTGTATGGGTTTCTGACAAAATAGAGACAAGGTGGTTAGAAATTGAAAAAGCAGACAGCACCTTTATTCTACTAGCAACCGTCCCATTTAGTGAGGAATTAGTAATGTGGTCTCAAGTGACATATTCAGCATGGAGGGAGGTGCAGAAGGCTTTTAACCTTCCCAGGGGGCTTTCATTATTAACAACCTTGACACGAAAAAAGGGATTTTTACCCCTACGATTAGACTCTGGTTTCAAACATTGGGCTGGTTGAATCTGCAATATATTTATCAACTAGTACATGATCAATCTTTCAAATCCTTTGAACAATTGGTAAGAGAATTTAACCTCCCAAGGACTTTTATAGGTACCTTCAAATACGAAGTTACCTTCTTAAACATCCAAATTGGAATAAGTTAAAAGACACTCAGATTGGATAAAATGTCAGTAAGATGGGGGAGATCGCTTGAATGTCGATCTCCGAACACTGATTGGTCCAAGGAGGTTGCCGTGTGTGTGTACGTGCCTCATCATAGAGAGAATGAGATTTGACAGAGCAGGTTAATGTGGCAGCAGACAGTGGCCTTTTTTTACAATGGTAGTACCATGGTACAGAGAAGTACTGTGGTACCATGGTACAGTACTGGCATCATATGGTAATACCTGGTATTTTGCAGAGGACGAATGATAGTGGATTTTGCAGATACCAATAACTAAGGTGGTGGAAAAGGCCGATAACAAATTAATCGGCAGATAGTTTTTTAAAACTGTTTTATAGAAGATACTATGATGGGCACAGAAATAGAGGCTACAAGAGTTCAAAAGCAGTATATTGTGCAACCAAAATCTGAATAATAACCAGAAGAATTAAGATGGAGTATAACGCGAGACTTTTAACTATTAACAAGCTATAAACTTGGCTCTGTTCCAATGCCCTATATGTAAGTATTTAACAAATACAAATGTTTATAGCCAACATATTCACCAGTTGAAGAATTTTGTGTATATATATATATATATATATATAAAATAAAATAAAAAATCTGCAACTATTGGAATAGATTTGACTGATAACTGATAGTTCCAAAAACAACTATTGCACTAATCGGTAAAGCCGATATATCGGTCTACAGTCTACTAAGTGTGTAATCCAGGATGGACTTCAAAGACATTAGTCATTAATCTTAAAGTTCATACAAAATCTTTGTTTAAACACTGACCCTTAACACTTAGTTTAATAATTTTAACCATGACTTGCACTATTCATAAGTAATACTGGTATTATATTCATGATGTTAGCCAGAGGGGAAACTGGCCCCCACAGTGAGCCTGGTTTCTCCCAAGGTTATTTATCTCCATTAACCAACATCTTATGGAGTTTTGTGTCAGTCGCCTTAGGCTTGCTCACTGGGTTTCTAAATATAATTATTATTTAATTACTTATTTTTAAACACAATTCACAATCGTAATTTATCAAACTACACAATGATGACTCTAAGACATTATAGATATTACAGTTTCATTTTCTGTTAATGCATGATTGTCTGTAAAGCTGCTTTGAAAGGATATGTGTTGTGAAAGGCACTATACAAATAAAAATGACTTGACTTGATGTGTACCATGGAACTAAATGGTTACCATATTCATGTACCATGGGGTTTACATGGTACTCCAAAGTAGTTTAAAGAATACTTTGATATTACCATGGTAAATGTCTATAAAACATGGAATTTCTGTGATATATGTCCATAAAAATGTGGTATTACTATGGTATATGCCCACAAATATGGTATAACCATTTTAGATATCCAAAAAATACATGACATTACAACAGTTTACCAATGGTGCCATGTCCAAAACAACATGGTAAAACCATGGTACTTTTAAGTATATTACACTACAGAATGATTTTCATATTTACTGTGTATGTACTATACCATGGAATTTACATTTTACTTCTAGGAAAAAAAAAAAAAACAATACTTTGATATTACCATAGAACGTCAAAAAAAATAAAATAATAATAATAATAATAAAATATCGAAAGTACATTTCCAAAAATAATAATAATTATTAGTATTATTATATTGTGGTAGGCCTAAATGACAAGGAAAAAAAATTACATGGTACTGGTACTTTGATATTTACCATAGTACATAGTACAATTGTATTTACATAGCACTTAAATGTATTTCATAGAGTAATGTGACATTACAATGGTACATGTCCTAAATAAGAAAAACATTGTATTACTATACTCAATGTCCATGGGAACATGTCCAAAAACATAAAACCAGGGTCCTTTAATAAATATCACAGCACTAAATGAGTTCTATATTTATAAGCCACTGTGTATAGATTTTACTCCAAGGTACTTAAAAATACTTTAATATTACCATATTACATGTATATAAAAAAAAACATATTGTCAAAGTACATTTGCATAGACACAACATGGTATTACTATGGTACCATGTCCAAAAATACATGGTAATACCATGCTACTTCGAAATATACCATAGTACTGAATTATTGCCATGTATCATGGTATTTACATGGTATTTCAAAGAATACTATGACATTGTATGACCATGGTACATGTCCTAAAAACTATGTAATACATATCTATTGCATTTCAGCCTCAACAATACATGCTGGCTATGCTGCTGGATTAAAGTTGTGTGTAAATTAGGTTTGTGGGTAAGCATGCTGTCCTCTGGACATCACACAGTGACTGCATCTTGGCAGGTTGCTTGTCTGACTTGTATTGGATCCAGTGGTCAAAGTCTATAAGCTGGAGTTGTGTATGTGTCAGTCATGCATAGGGTCCCGCAACATTAACTTCACCCCAAGGGTGTACGTGCAGGTGTGTGGTCAGGTTTTCATCCAAAAGAGCTCCAAAACTACAACTTCCAATAATCCCCCAAGACCTTGCGATCGAACAACATAGCCTTGAGCTCTATGCTTCATTTAGTCCCTAAACCTCTGTTGTACAAGCACACAAAAGACAGGATAATGCACATGGCCTGCAGCAGCATTAAGATCAGCATACAAAAACAGGAAAAATATCAAAATTATTACTCATAAAAACTTAATACTCAAAGATGACTAACTAACTAACCATAACTTGCTCAGCAGGGTCCTCTTCAAACTACTACTTTGCCATGACAGCAGTTTACTTTAAAGAGTCAACTAAAAGTAAATGACAGTTTACACCAATGCCTACCATTTCAGGATGCAAAAACAAGTGAAATTGAGCACAGTTAAGTGTTTGCATTTGTTTAATTATGTAAAGCAGTGGCTTCAGGGCCCAGATTTTACATTGGACTTCAAGTGGCAACTCAGTAGAGTACCAAAATGTATTTTTTTTTACCTTCCAGTTTTCCGAGAATGAAGGCATGTCACGCAACTTACCTGTGTGTGCATCTATCTAACTTAGCCAGCTTTTACCAACTGACAGGCATCAGAAAAAGTTTTATTGGACATAAGGCTTTCTATGTCCACAACAAAAGATATGGGAAATGTTTTCTCTTCCCTTTTTGTCGATAAGCCAATTTATTTTACCATCCTCACTATGCACAAGTATATGGTTAGTTGCATTTAGCATTGTTTTCCCCTGCTCTTTGCAACCCTATCATTTGGGTTGCTATCCAGCGATTGAGAATCACTGGCATAAAGTATGCTTCAGGCCTTATACTCATAATTATTTAAAGCTGTCTGTGTTATCAGCTGGAGAGTACATCTTGGAATTAGTATTCAGTGTCTGTTCTTTGCTAATGAGACACACATCCAGTCAGATTCTGAAACTACCGAAATGTTTGTGGAATGTTTGCACTGCATGTCATATCAGAGGATCTGAAAATAATGAAATGTGTTTTATCTCGTCTAGGTGAGTCAGTGTTATTTACTTTTTACACAAAATCATCCTTCCTGTTAACAACAACTGTCTATCATTCTTCCATATTTCTATTTCATTTTCTCCTTGTACCTACCTAGCAAACTAAAATACTAAAGCATACGTCACAGCATACGCTGTTTCGTGAAACGCAACACATTATGCAATACTAAACGTTTAAAAAAGTAGTACTCTGCATAATTGTCATGTTCAGTGCTATTCTGAACATGTCCTTGCTGTCCATCTGTGAAGACTGTCTGGTTGTCTCTAAGCAGCTTAACGTCTGACCCACACACACAGACACACAAGTATAGAAACACACGCCGAGATCCTTGTCCTCCATCATTCCTGACTTCACTCATTCTCTCAGAATGCCAGAATCGTTGTGCGTTTCATGGAGAAACACAAAACAAGATTCATATCCAAACACGATATCTTCTTGAAATAACATTGTTCATAATAACATTGTAACATTGTATAATCTGAGACTGTGAAACAATAATAATAATAATAATAATAATAATAATAATAATAATATCGTAAGTACCTTGTAATGGTAAAGGGTGCAGAGTTGTAATTGTAGAGTTAATGTACCATCTACAGCACCCATTCCCAGGGGGAGTAGATGCTTTCATCCTCTCCTTCACAAAAACTGAGCTATGTATGTGTAAATATATTAATCTGTCTCTTTTTACAGGCAATAATTACCATCATTATAACAGTAATGTGAAGGCTATGATTGAGAGAGAACAGCAGAGCACTCATTTGCACGATGGCATGTTTTCATAATTAAAGCTAAACTTTCCACAAGGCTGTTAAATGGATGTGTTTCAATTGAGGACATTTCCCTCCAAATGTCAAAATCATTCAAAAGGCCATTCTGACATCACAATGGAGGTCAGAGCTAACATTGTAGCCCGCCAAATATCAGAAGCAAAGACAAAAGCATTCTACTTCTGTTCTCAACAACTGTCTATAATTCTTCCATATTCCAATTCTCCATATATATTCCATAAAACGCAACACATTATGCACTACTAAACATTTTAAAAAGTAGTACTCTGCATAATTGTCACATGAGCCAACTACATGGCATGTTTAATTAAATGAAAAGCATTCAGTCTTTGTACTGAAAATTGTGGTTATTCTGGAAAAGTGATATTGCTGATATTACATTCAGTTCATTCATCCCACATAGTCGCTTTGGATAAAAGCGTCTGCTAAATGACAAAGGGGTTCTATTTTCATGACTGCGCTAGACGCAGTGCTACGTGCAACAACAGTGTGACTTAGGCCAATTACACACTAGGGAAAGCTCTGACGCATGTGACGCATGGGAGTGTGAAAGGTCCATTTGGAAGGCGTGTACTTGAGGGAGGAAGTGGTTCAATTTTAAAACAAGTGGCAATGGCCTATAGAGATGGCTATCTAAAATATAACTTTTCAATAATGTACAAAAAAAAAAACACTGAAACACACTCTCTGTCCTTTTAATGCACCATCCCTATTAAAATCAATACATTTGGGGCGTTCTCTGACACAGCGTATACTCTAGTGCAGGACTCGACAATATGTACTGTCCAATGGCCCGATGCCACTGTGATTGAGGTTCAGGCCAGTTGCTAGAACTGTCACTTCCCAATCGGGCCAGTGCTGCGTTCATAACTTCAGTGCAAGCAGACAATGCAGACAAAAGCACAAAAATTACAGAGCTAACACGGTCTTCTAACAAAGCACTCGGAGACGAGCAAGTTTGATTATTACACTGAGCGCATAATATACTGGATGCGGCGAGGCACAGCCGCGTGAGCACACAAGAGCGTGCAGACACCGAGCGTGTTCTCCAAGAACTGTCCTCACTCTGTTCTAAGTGTCTTTGCAGCATCTATTACTAATGTGTTGAAGATTGCAGAAAAAAAAACCCTACTTCATGAATTTTGGAGCGGGATTGCACGTCTTACGCAACATTTTAATGATCCCTGCAAATTCCATGTTCACAGTGCGGGACATTCCCACATTTTTTTTATTTTAACATGTTGGTGATAATAATGAATCCACATATAAGAACATAAGAAATCAATAGTTTCTTTCTATAGCACTGTAAATCTTTGTCTCTTCGTGCATCTCTCTCATCATCTCTCTCCGTGCAGCTTACACGCTGTTTAGTGCAAGCGATTCAGTGTGGTTATATAAGGCGTAAGCTGTAATTTTCTATCTTACAAACTATAAATGTGATACAATTTAGGGAGAATTTGTATTAAAAACTAAATGCAGTGTGTAGGCACCTGTATCCAATTTTGCACGAGAGTGCGTATTCAAAGCTCAATTTTCGTGCAGTGCAAAGCACTAGTGGGCGTGTGTGGGAGTGCTTGCGCTGTCTAAGGGTGTTTGCACAGAAACATTTGGTGAATGGTATGTTAATGAAGTGGTGCAAACCACAATTTGCTATTTTCCTGAGAAATATATCATTGCACTAAGATGTCTGAGAAGCACGTTTATTGTCCAAGCAAAGTCTAAACTCAGTTCCTGCATTTGCAGTTTGGGGATTCCACCAGCAGATGATATTAAAGTGTTATCAATCACTTTTAAAACTAGCCATGATTTGTTTGTCAGTAGTTGAAGATGATTAATAATACAAATAATAATATGTTTATTTTGTATAGTGCCTTTCCAAAGCTCAAGGACGCTGAACAGAAATTAAACATAAAACATTCAACAGAGAAATGCATAACAAATATACATTACAGAACAATGAACAGTGCGAGAGCAGCAAAGTATGTTTCAAGAGTCCCTTAACACTGTCAAGACTGCAGATGAGACAGAACGATAGAGGCACGAGGAAACACAAACATCCTCTAGTATTTCACCGCTAAACACCATAGCACTGGAACGATGGCAGACAAAATGAGAGAGAGTTCACAGCAAGGACATTGTTATTGCACAAAAGCATGCAAGACACAAATGGTCCATGTTTCTATTATTCTATGCATTACATACAGCCCATTAATGATAACAAATTATTTTAATTGCAATAACAAATTCTTCATTTATATCGATGTTGCTTGACAGGGAATGGAAAATATAAGAGCCCATTAGCACTTTGCACACGTGATTTCGCCAACCTACTTGCACCTTGCGCATCCTTGCACGAAAATATTAAAACTTCATGGCCATGCCCACTTACTTTGCACTTATGATGTATCGCATAGTGATGTGCTTAAGGCATAGTGCACTTAAATAGGGGCTTAAATGTAAAATGTAAGACAAATAAATCATTGTGGTATAGTATATGAAATAGTATTCCACACAGTGTGCGCTTGCATTTGCATACGTCACATACTGTAGTATACATAATATATTTAGTGCAGCATTTGTAAGAACATTCACAGTTTTCCTGACCAACCATTGGAGGCACCATGATGATTCTGATTGCCACTAGACTGTTTTCTGTTTATGGTTTTCATAAGAAGGAATGTAAAAACTACCAAAACCAGCAATCAAGATGGAAAACAACCATTTTAAGTGTAGTTGGGGTAAAAAAAAATAGTTCAGACTCAACTTGTACAGTCGTTGTTGGAGTCGTCTTAACAACTCGAAGCAGTTAATGAAATCAATGTAACTAACTTCAGGACATTACTTCATGTCACCTACTCACTAATATGAGGCACTGTCAAAAGATGGTCATCGAGACTCTGTAAAGTATCGACATTATTGAGCCACATGTTTTTTATTTGGAAGTCTTTACAAATTTAATACGTTAAACATCACATTATCCGCTAAAAACATACGCCGATGCAAGTGAAAGCACTGGAGACCGGAAAACTAAAACAGGCTTCCGTTATGAATCGTGAAACACTTCCCTGTTGAGATAAAAGGGGATAGTGCATTGCTATTCTGAACATGTCCTTGCTGTACATCTGTGAAGATTGTCTGGTTGTCTATAAGCAGCTTAACGTCTGACCCACACACACAGACACACAAGTATACAAACACATGCCAAGATCCTTGTCCTCCATCACCCCTGACTTCACTCATTCTCTCAGAATGCCAGAATCTTTGTGCGTTTCATGGAGAAACACCAAACAAGATTAATATCTAAACACGATATCGTCTTCCTGAAATAACATTGTTCAATTGATATAATCTGACACTGTGAAATAATAATAATAATAATAATATCGTAAGTACCTTGTAACGGTAAAGGGTACAGAGTTGTAACAGTAGAGTAAATGTACCATCTACAGCACCCATTTCCCCGGGGAGTAGATGCTTTCATCCTCTCCTTCATTAAAACTGAGCTATGCATGTGTAAATATACTAATCTGTCTCTTTTTACAGGCAATAATTACCATAATTATAACAGTAATGTGAAGGCTATGATTGAGGGAGAACAGCAGAACACTCATTTTCACGATGGCATGTTTTCATAATTAAAGCTAAACATTTCCACAAGGCTTTTAAATGGATGTGTTTCAATTGAGGACATTTCCCTCCAAATGTCAAAATCATTCTAAAGGCCATTATGACATCATAATGGAGGTCAGACCTAATATTGTAGCCTGCCGAATAACAGAAGCAAAGACAAAGGCATACTAATCCACCACAATTATGGCATAGGGAATTTTGACAATCGACTCACATATCTGATCTTACCTATTATTGCTGGTCCATTGCCTGACATGTAGTGTGTATTTTATTGATTTTATTGGCCAGACTGATTGAGATTGATTGTTCACAGGTAGGTATATGTGTGGACGAATTGAATGACGTTGAATGAAGTTTATATCCTCCACAAGCTCAAACAGAATCTCTCAAGAAAGAGTCTTCCATAACTAATTTGACAATCTATAGATAGCATTACAGACTGCAACTAGATTTTTGTGAGTCATGCTTGCTCATGTACCACCACAATGCTAGAATGATATGGGTGGTTGCTAAGATGTTTGCTGGGTTGTTAGTAGGTAGTTGCTTACTGGCTCAAGTCAAAAGAGCCCACATCCAAGTCTTATAAATATACAGGTTTAACAGTCAATCAGGTAAATATTGCAAGTCAAATCACTTACAATCACATTCAAGCACACTTCTCAATAAACCGCACGATTTGAGGTATTACTGATTAGATTAGGGCCCCTTGATCATTACATACTCCCTTCCCTCTTGGACCACAAGGGGGCCGACTAAAACTGTCTAATTGAGCTATTAAAGCTGCCAAAGTCTTACAACTTTTAGTATATATAAAAAATAAATAAATAAATAAATACCTTGCATTGTAGGGCCTCCTGGTGGCTCGATGTCCCTAAGCAGCCACTTATACCGCTTATAGCTAGAAACAGCCCTGAACACAGCACAGAGAAAGCACTCTGAATCTTCAAAGATGAACATCTTCTATATATCCTAAGAAGTTACATTCAAGGTTTCAAATATTAACAAGCTGCAATAGAAAAGGTCATATTGCAAATATTTTCACATGTTGTCCAGCATTCTTACATTATATGCATAAATTAACAGAAAACAACCTCCAACCCTTGAGAAAATGATGATCTGCTAATGTAACAGTCAAGGATGAATCCAAATATTCAAGAATGGGGAAGATCAAAATAATTGTGTTTGAATATTGCAGGTGAAGTGTCTATGGATGTTATGGACTGGAAATAGTTTGTAGAGATTGTAAGTTCTCCAGAGTATGGAATATTTTAATTAGGGCTGTGAATAATAATTTGGTGTGATTTATTATATATAAATATACGCATTAAAAAATTTACGCAATTCTTCATGTCCACAGACCAATAATAAGGAATATTCCTACTATGGGAGCAGTTCAAGCTTGAAGTACCACCTTTTTTCAACAGGGGGCAGTATGTAAAATTCCAGCTGTATAGGCAACGCTGTCAGTGTTGCCAGATTGGGCAGGTAAAAATGTGCTTGTGTGGGTGATCAAAATTTGGCCTGCTTTGGAATAATTTTTGCGGGTTGTTAAAATGATAAAATTAAGAATTTTCATTGCCCATGCAACTAAAATAAAGAAAAAGTCTCAACACACAATCATTCAATTAAATAGCCAGAACACTGATTGACAGAAAATGTGTTTAATCCTGTTCAGAGGAGCTACGAGTTGCCACATCCACCAGCAAGTTCTGAATGTGCGCGATCTGCAGGTGTTGCTCATTGATTTTTGTGATAGAAATTAGGCAATCTTAACAATGACGAGGTAAAAATGGGGAAATTACCCTAATATCAAGTGGTGGTTAATGTCAGGACTAATCTGTGGAGTTTTTCTTGGCAAAATTGCACCTTTGAGTTTCTCACATGACCAGGCCACTGATGCCTTTTGGCTAGAAGTTTAATGCTGTTGAGAACACTGCAGGATATATTGTGAAGTTGGCACTCATGGTGATCATAGTAGTATCATAAAGTAACACGACTTAAGTGACTTTTTAATTTGCTGACTCATGGATGTGCACACGGAAACACGGAATGATTGAACATCAGCTGTCACATCCACGATGACAGCTGTCTAGGAATTTTGACTGCTCTAAGTATTAGTGAATTCACCTTACTTAAATGACTATAAAGATTTACAGTTTTCTTAGAAGTTGAATGAGCCATAACAGCGTAAATAGGTAGGACAGATTATATATAACCTTTATATGATATATTAATTTAAAAATAGGTCTATTGAATAACAAAAACATACATGGCCTACTTTCATTATTTGGCTTCTTGAAATCCCAGGGCAGCATATTTGTTACTTTTCTATGTGTGTGTTTGTTAATATGTGTGAATTAAGAAAAATGGGTAAATGGAAAGGTTTTTGGAAACTTTATCTTTGCTTTGCTTAATTTTGTTGTCAAGGTTGTACAAGGTTAATGTGCATAAAATTTTCATATACACTATTTGGGCAGTTTTTTTATGCATTCAGGCGGGTTTTGTGCAATCATTGGGCTGGAAAATGTCAAACAAATCTGGCAACACTGACAGCTGTACCAACAACAAACCACACTCAGGCTTGCTTGACACTAGCAACAGCACAAGATGAGATACATTCTTACATGTACAGCTAGACAGAGTGCAATTCCTAAATCATTGGTCTCGAGATGTGTTTTTCTAAGTTTCAAACAACATTTAACTTGAAACAGTGACCTAAAAACGTGATGTTTATGGCGCAACCATAAACAGTGATATGTTTCAAAAGCCCTTATTTTAAATCTATCTCTTGCAAAATTGCTAAGGACTGTGGGCCAATGATAGGTTTATGTTCAATAATAAATAAATAAATAAATAATACATTGATTTCCAAAGTATTGGACTGTAAACTGTACTGTTTTTTATTGTCTAATCAATGCTTTACTTGTCTGCCACAATAATCTAATGCATTTTATTTATTTGAATTATATTTACAATAGATAGATAGATAGATAGATAGATAGATTAATCAGCATATCATGTAATTAATTTGATTTAAAAAAATCTGATTGACAGCCTTAATTTTAATAGAACTTTAACTCAATTGTTAAGGATTTCGGTGGTGCATAATGGAATATTCCGCAGGTCCTAACCTAACTCCACAAAAAGCTTAGCCTCATGTCCAGTCTACGCCCTTTACTTAATAATATCCCAACCCACACAGATGTTATTAAAAAAATTAAATTTCTAAAATTTGCTTCATTCCATTCTGCATTCCTTCGTGGAGATGCTTACGTGGCACTGGCAGGTAACTGAGTGACTGTAACAGAACCCGATTTGAGCAGCGGTTTCAGAGGGCCCGCGGGACTCAAGCAGAACCTGAATTCCCATCTGTCATATCTCCTTCGTCTTATAGAGGTAAACCTCATCCATAATTCATCCCGACATGCGCAATTATGTGACTGTAGTAATGTAATGAAAAATGAATTGCAGAGCCAGTCATTGTGATGGCGGTTTAATAATTCAAGTGAATTAGATCAAAAAAGGGCCCCTTTTCTCCAATGAGGCTGGTAAGGGCACAGGAACCACAGATAAAATTCAATAATGCAGATTCCTTTTGCGTTCGCTAAACTGCTTTTTATAGTGGTTCATGGGCAGGGCTCCTTCCCTGGGATGTTGTGCTAACTGTACTATTAATTTGGAGGACTGAAAGCTGTCGGTTTATCTGCTTCGACCGTGGGCTTACTGGGGTTGCATATATTTAAGTGAGAGTGCTAGACAGAGATTTAGACGTCTCAGATTTCAAAGTGAGTGATAGCGGCAATACTGAGACAACCTGATTGTCAAGTAATTCTAATTGGAAAGCTGGTGATGTGTCAGCGTTTGAAGGCTTAAACACTTTACTGAGACAATGAGCTGAGCTGGGGAACTAAGTGGAGAGAAGTAAAACTCAGAGAGTTTTTAAAGCCAATGTTGAGAGTCTTAGAGCCAAACTTATACAGAAAAAAAAAACTCTACAATAGATTTCAGGTAAAGAATCAATTTATCTGATGCTTAATTTCTTGATTAGTCTGGGTGTGAAAACAGCACACAAAGCTTTAAAGGTGATAGCTCACCCAGAAATTAAAATTCTGGCATCCTTAACTCATCTTGTTTTTCCAAACCCGTATGAATTTCTTTCTTATGTTCAATACAAAAGCTAAATGTTTAAAGGCTACCCTTTTATGCATAATTAAAGTGAATAATTACTGAGACTGTCAAGCTCCAAAATGACAAATAAAGCACCTTAAATGTGTCAAAAAAAGTGTTTCATATGACTTGTGCACTATTTCAAGTTTTCTTGCCATATCAAAACATTGCTCTGTTTGTTTGAGCATCCCGATCAGCGTAACACAGCAACATTGGCTCAACCAGTGGTGTGATTTTGGAGCGGGGCTATCTTTTTGTTCGACTAACAGAAGATGGGGAGAGTGTTCAGGAAACCTGTTTGAAAACAGTCATTATTTTTGCAATTCCGTTCGGTCACACTAGTGGTGTAAAAATGACACATTCCATGTTTAAATAAAGATACGAGTTAGACTCTCCAAGTGATGCAAACAAGGCAGATCAGAGTTCAAAGGACTTAAATAGTACCTACATGTATCATTATGCAGTGCCAGTCTAATGTGACAAAGTGTCCCTCTAAAAGACGGAAGGTTATTTCTCCATCAGGTACTGAATGAGTGCAGTATATCTGACAGCAGCTGAAGGTTACTGTCAATTTGAGTGAACAAACCCCTGCTCTCTTTTCACTTCACACAGAGGAAATAATTGAAACAGAATGATGGACATCATTACTGCTTTGCCGGGCATTCAACAAAACAGTGCAGACAAATTCTGGAGCAGAAACAGGCTCATTTCATCAGATTCTGAAGGAACGGTCTTTGTTTACAAATGCTAACTGAGCATTCAATGTGTTCAATGTGTTCAGTGCATTCAACTGAGCGTTCAATGCTCGTTCATGAGAAGACCGAGTTTAGGCAACCTCTCAAGTGACGTTAGCTCATTGGTATGTTCACGCGAGAACTGACGGGTGTGTGATTAAACAGGAAGTGCAGCTTGGTTTGTTTACAACAGAATGCTGTACACCACAATGGGACAGAGGTGCCTTAGATTGTTCCTGGCAGTGTACTCAGCCTTCTAGGCTCCATATGGAACAAAGCTTCATTGATTTTGCTTTCATTTGAACATGCCAACGCACTTCCGTCAAGCGAAAGGCTGCGTGACCTTGGTCCTGTCATGACCACGCATTGGAGACTTCCTGGAAGTGAACATTTATAGTGAAAAAGAACTTAAACATTGATCTTTTTCTCACCTAAAGGGACCGTATCACTTTAGAAGACAATAATGTAACAACTGAAGTTATATGGATTACTTTTACTACGACTGTATGTGCTTTTTGGAGTTTTAAAGTGCTGATCACCATCAACTTGCATTGTATGGACCTACAGAACTAAGATATTCTTCTAAAAATCTTAATTTGTGATCAGCAAAAGAAAGAAAGTCATACACATCTGGGATGGCATGAGGATGAGTAAATGATGAGAGAATTTTCATTTTTAAGGTGAACTATACCTTTAACTTTCACAAAAGCTACATGATCAAATTAATTTCAACCTTGATGACTCACATGAAGCTAATACCACATACACAACCATATACTCATATACGCTTGCCTCAATTACTCATTATACGATTGTGTGATATAACTTCAACAAGCAGGTAATCTTAAACTAGATTTTTGTCCTAACAAGTTGTGACCGCATTGAGTGACATGACATTTTGTTGGTCACAGTGCAGACAAAATAGTGTTCTAGGTTGCTAGGGCATTGCTGTGTGGTTGCTAGGGTGCTTAATGGTCAAATTAAGTCAAAAGAGGTAACCCCTAAAAATCATCTCTATGATAGTTTGGCTTGCGTCCCTCTTTCAATGCAAGTCTATGTGATTCTTCTCACCCACTGTATTGTCAACAAGGTGAAAATCAGAAGTCTGATTGCTTATTGGTTAACAATACTGAGGTATCGATATGCGGAATTGATTCATGTTCATACCACAAAATGTGCAGGACGGGTTATAGACCAAAGTTTAATACTAAACCCAAGTGTCAGTAATAGTTATAGTGACCACTAATAAATTATTGCTTCTAGTTCACAATTAGGTGCCCTAATAGTCTGGGGGACATATAAATTGGTGCTTGCTATATGGACAACAGGCTCCAGGGCACAAATTTTTGATATATTAGATGCCAGGGGAAAAGTCACTAATATCCATGAGGAAAATGAAACTAGATTGGGCGATTCAGTATTATTCAACAGAAAAGCTCTACCTGATAGACCGGAGAAACTATAACCCAAACCTACCAAAGACCCTAAACCTAATCCTCATAAATCAGATAGTGCTTTACTCATCATAAATATGAACGAGTCTTCTCCTGCCATCTTACATTTAGGAAATCCGTGGCCAAAAGGTGAAAAAAATTGAGAGAACTCTTCTCCATACTCTGGAACATGGATTATGGTGATAGATGACAACAAGATTAGACTGTGCCGTATTAATGGCATACCTGGCCAAGAGATTATTAACATGACAAAAACAGAGCACTTTTCTGTCACCTGATCACTCACCATTACCGTGGAGGAGACACACAATCTATCTTGTACAACTAGAGAGGACATTCTACATTGTCAGCACTTTTGCACCTTACCGCAGACAGTATCAGTGAAGAGAGAGATTGTGAGAGAGAGAGACAGGAGAGATAAGTAGAGAGAGTGAGAGACAGGGTCTTAATCTATCACTGCAACAATTTCCTAGTAATTCATTATGACATCATTTATGACTGTTATTTCTGTCTTTTGTTCTACTAATGTCATGACAAGGGCATTTCTGTAGAACCTCCATCATACACTACTATTCAAAAGTTAGTTTACGTTTTTTACGATCTTAAAAAAAAAAACCTGTCTGTCTAAAGGCTTATTCCTAAATGCTTGTAATTAGTTTTGTAGACAATAATAAATTGTGCCTAAATATTAGTTTCTTTACAAAACTTATATTGTAACTAAATAGCTTTTTTTAAAAGGAGTGACTATTTGCACTAGGTGTAAAAAAGAACCTGCCACACAGCGTAGCTTTTTGCACTCCAATAGTGTGGTGGAAACACAGAAATTGAAAACAAACTGTGATCCTAGTGTTGCTGCAGTGGTGTGTGGTGTAATGACACTGTGGATGTGCTTTTCTGGTGTGGACAACCCAGGTTTGATTTTGCCTTTTGTCACACTTTTTTCCATCTTGTTTTCTGTCTTTTAATATTTCCTGACTCTTAATATTTCCCTTAATACTACTTATAGCAATAAATAAAACTGAATATGAAGGATTAATTTCTTCACAGTGATTTGGTCATGGTGAAGGTCTGGAAGTTGAGAGAAAGGTTTGATCTGGGTAAAAATAACCATGGTTTTACTAAAGTCATAGTAAACATGTTTTTATTTTTATTTTTTAATTACATATTTTTTCACTTTATATTTTTGTTTAAACAATCCTTTAGAAAAATACATTACAAAAAAATAAATTAATTATGTTTTAATACAATTAACTATCGTGTTACTTCATTAGTAAGATGTTAATATAGTAACCATGTTTAATTTTGTGGTTACTATGATTTTACTTCAAAATACCATTGAGATACTATGGTTGCTGTAGTAAAACCATGGTTAATTTATGTAAGGGAAGGTTAGGGTTAGGTTTAGGGGTAAGGGTTGGTATATAAGGTGTCTGTGGGACACTAAATAAACACAATATATAGTATAGTGTCTGCCAATATTTGCACTGAAGATACTTTTTTTTGCTATTTATATTTAGTGGATTACACAAATGGATTCATAAAAGCTGACAAGAAACTTTTTCCTCATTAAAACAACGCAGTTCTAAGTTTAAGTTCACTTGATTTACGTGCTTTTTAGAGGAATGCGAACATAGGAGGGTTAAGTAAAACTGACAATAGTGAAATTTTTATTTTTTTATTTTAGTGTGGATAGTTAAGAAAAAGCAGCCAACAAGTCTCCAGCATAAATGGGAACTACTTCAATGCTGTTTAAAAAGCATTTCAGGTTAATACCTCTTAAAATTGGTTGAGAGAATGCACAGATTGTCCAAAGCTGTAATCTAGACAAAGGATGGCTACTTTGAAAAAACTAAAATGTAATTATAGTTCTGATTTGTTTAACATTTTTGTCACTACAGTATGTAATGCCCATGCTTCTAACTGTGTCATTTTTCGCTCAAAACAGTGTAATATGCGACACAATGTTCAAGGACGTCTGTCCTAGTGTGCATGATTTTAGATGCGGTACTTTCAAGGGGATTATAGTGTCTAATTAAAATGCCACCATTAAAAAATATCAAAACTAAATAATAATAATAATAATAATAATAATAATAATAATAGTCAGCCTGGTCTCATGAAATTTACATGAACATTTTTGCAATTCAAAATTTACATGCTGTATAACATGTTTGGCTGCAGATTTACATTGAAATGTCCAACTGGAGGCTCCAAAAGCAAGAAAGATGATTTTGTATTCAGACGCAGCTTTAAGGTAAATTTTAGATAATTTTTTTTTTTTTAAATATAAATGAGATGTTTAGAAAAGACATCCGTACCTTATCAATGCCTAAACCTAAAAAGCACAATTTCTGAAGCAACCACGTCATTCCGTGCTGCTTCTAAGTCTCTGTCATGTCACGTGTCAGCTTGAGATCATGGCTGGACATGAACTGCGGTCTTCTGACTCTAAGTCCAGTGCCCTATCAGGTGAGCTACCACACAAGTTAGTCATGATGGAATAAGTGTATATATGTAGGTGGTTCTGTAATACAAGCATTAGAATGTATTGTTTTAAGAAAGATGTGTTTGAGTAAAAGTGTATCGATATCATAAAATAGCAGGATCTGAGTAATAGAGAGAAAATTAATATATAACTCATAATCAGCCATTAAGGTCATGATTTGCATGAAAGTGAATAAAACACACTGCTGTTGTAGTGCCTCTAGTGTTCACCTGAAAACTGCAGGGAATTGTACCTGGAGACACGTATAATAAGTTTTGCAAAAATTTATATACAGTCCAATTTCACTAGGTTGAATATAGTCTACCACCAAAGCCAAAGAACTCAGTGGTCTGAAAACCAGGAGTACTGGTCAAATGTTAAATCAATGCTAGCTCATCTTGAATAAATAGTCCTAAATAGACTTAAATAGCAGTGTCAGTAATCACCACTAAAACTTTCGTAGGAGGAGTTACCCCATGTGACTCTACCCTCCCTAGCAACTGGGCCAATTTGGTTGCTTAGGAGACCTGGCTGGAGTCACTCAGCACACCCTGGATTCGAACTTGCGAATCCAGGGGTGGTAGTCAGCACCTTTACTTGCTGAGCTACCCAGGCCCTCCCCCAGCAGATCTTATTAATGTAGTCCTCCGATGTGACATAGTCCCGTAGGAAGTATGGCCGTCACCGTGTGTGCCATGGACGTTGCACCACATTTGTAATCTGTCCACGAGGGGAAAGAGGTGCAAGCAACTGAGGCCTCATTACGTCCATCGATGGCGCAGGGCTTGACGGGAATCCAAGGTCTTCAGAGCCCTCAGTTGTCCTGACCTCCACCCGTGGCTGATACGGTGCTAAGCCTATGCAGCACCACTGTCCAGTGCCGCTGATGCCCCATACGACCCCTGTATACAACATATGAGATCTTTTTCAACACCTCACGGGATCCCAGCCAATGACTATCCAATTTAGGAGAACGCCCTTTTTTCCTGATAGGGCAGTAAACCCAAACATGATCTCCAGTGCCAAAGTCCTGGCTGTTTGTCCGTGCATCATAAACATGCTTCTGCTTGCCAGAAGCCGCCTCTTCTCGCTTGCTAGCCAGGGTGTGAACTACCCACAACCTGTCCCACAGCCGACGGAGGTAATCCATACTGGAGCCACCAGGAATTTCTGGCTCCAGAGGTGCCCCAGAAATTAAATCCATGGGCATTCGTAGCTCATGTCCAATCATGAGCCCTGCAGGAGTATATCTGGTCGACTCCTGCACTGCTGTCTTGTATGTCCACAGGATCAAAGCTAGGTGTTGGTCCCAGTCACGCTGATTCTTGCTAGTGAAGATGGCAAGCTGAGTGGCTAGGGTGCAATTGAAGCGCTCCACTAGACTGTCACTCTGCAGGGAAGAGGGGTGGTATGGGTCTTTCATACCTCCAACCTCCAGCAGACCTCCGTGAACACCTCCACCTCGAAGTTCCGCCATTGATCGCTATGAATCTCCTCAGGTACCCCGAACCGGCAGAACATTTCCTTGACCAACTTCCCCGCAGTTGTGATGGCACTTTGGTCAGGAAGAGCATACACCTCTGGCCACTTCGTGAAATAATCCATGGCCACCAGAATGTAGCGATTCCTGGCTCCGAGGTGGGAAATGGCCTGAGTATGTCTACCCCAAAGCATTCCATGGGTGTCCCCACCAAGTATGATCCATGCACCGCTTTTAGTACTTGTGGCTGGAGGGGCCGTGGAACCAACAACGGGAACAGGAAAGTTCCATCCACTGGTGACTGGTAGCACCGATACACCAAGCCAGATCCAGAGTGTCCCATTACGAGTGGTAGGCTTTTACCTCTGCTGTCCGCTCCTCCAAACACTGACAGTACCAGCATTCCCCAGCCTAGCAGGGGTGACTGGAAAGAGCGGCCAGGCCGATGCTGAATTTCAAAGTTGTAATCCTGCAATGCCTCCAGCCACCTGGCCACCTGGATCCTTAAAATTGAGGAGCCAAGTCAGCGATGCATGGTCTGTCCACAAAAGGAATTTCTGTCCATACAAATATGTCCAGAAGTGGCACAGAGTCTGTACCACCCCAAGTAGCTCCCCACATGTTACACAGTAATTCCTTTCAGGACGGCTAAGTGTCAGGCTTTAGTAAGCAATTATTTTCTCTCCATACTCCCCGACCTGGGAGAGCACAGCCCCAATAACTTTGTTGCTGCCGTCAGTGTCCTCAGTGAAGGGCTAGTCTTTACGTGGGTACGCCAGCACCAGAGCATGGATCAATGCTTGCCAAAGCTTATGGAAAGCCATGGCGCAAGCCTCATTCCAGAAAAAGGCCTCCCTTTGTCCATCAGCAGATACAGTGTGCTGGCAATTGTAGCAAAGTCTTTGAGGAACCGCCGGTAATAGGAAGCTAGGCCCAGGAAACTCCGCACACAAGCAACGTCATTGGGCATGGGCCAATCTTGCATGGCAGCCACCTTTGCGGGGTCAGTGGCCACTCCAGCAGCACTTACCACATGACTCAGGTACGCTGTTTCCCTTCTCAACAGCGTTGCTTTTCTTGGGACTCAATCGCAAACTGGCTCAGCGGATCGCTTCAAAAACCTCCCGCAAATTACACAGTGCCCCTTCAAAGTCCTGTGCATGCACTAGGAGGTCTTCCAAATAGACCAGCCAGCTGCTGCAAGGAATGTCCTGTAGCACGCGCTCTATCAGTCGCTCGAATGTGGCTGAGGCATTGCACAGCCCAAACGGCATAACCCAAAACTGCCACAGCCCCTGCCCGATGGTAAATGCAGTCTTTGGTTTAGTGTCCGGGATAGATCTACCTGCCAGTAGCTGCTATGAAGGTCAAGGGAGCTAAACCAACTGGGCCCAGCGATATAGTCCAGGGTGTCATCTATCCGGGGCAACGGGTACAAGTCCTTCCTCGTGACAGCATTGAGGCATCAGTAGTCCACACAGAACCGCCATGATGAGTTTTTCTGTTTGACCAGCACTGCCGGCACTGCCCACAAGCTGTCCGAGGGTTCAATAACTCATGCCTGCTCCATTTCCTGTATTTTCTGTTCCACCACCAGCTGCTTGGTCAACGCCAGACAGTGTGGTTGCAGGCGGATGGGCTATACAGTGCCCGTGTCGATGTCATGCTGCACTAGCCCTGTATGACCACACTCCTCGTCCCCAGCCAGCAGGCTGCAGGTCTGCGGTGCCCAGTAGGACACCTGTGAAGACAAGAGAGATGGTAGAGCCGTATCCACAAGGGCTCGGCAGAGGTAACCGTCCATAGTGCATGAAATGAAGAGGCCGTGATCCTGACCCCGCCATTGCGCATTTCCCATGGAAGGGGGTAATAGGTGAGGTGAGAGGCTGTCCCTCCTCCCAGCCATTCTCCTCTAGTTTCCCGACGACACCACACAGACTTTGGGGTTTAAAAAATCTCCTTTATTGATGTTACCAAGATGGAATACAGGCAGACATGATTAACACACAAGAGCTTTTGCATCTGTTGCATAACACAGATCAAGCTTAGCACTTACAGCTCACAAAAGCACCTTACAAAAAGCACTACACTTCTACTGGATGGTGAGAGAAAACTATAAGTACCCATAATCCTTTGCAATGTGAAAAGCCAATCAGAACTAAGAAAAAAGTTAAGCTGGGATGCTACAATTCTGACCAAAATGTCACTAATCAATATTTACATAACATAAATAGATTACATTAAATAAGTAAATATTCCTTGTCAAAGTATCAAGCCAAACTTGCAGTGATTGCACACTAGCAGCAATGATAAGCAGATGGAATTATTGCCACAATTGGCTTCCTCAGTGATCAGACTGAGCATGCTCAAAAGCCTGCAAGTTGTACCTTCAAGACAAAACTGAACATTGTATGTTCTTGTTGTTTAAAATTTTCAGTTGATCACACTGAAAGGCCTAAAAGATTAATTTATTGATTTTTTTTAAGTAATCTCAACTTTTTCTATATTTGATAGTTCAATCAGCTTTTAAAATAGAGTTTGCCTGACAAAATGGAAGTTGGATTTTTTACAGTGTAAGATGTGCTCCTAAAATGGTATGGTAAGTCATAGACAAAGACTCTTTTTACCTGTACAGCACAGGTGCAATCGGACAGGAGTTACTGAGTATTCCATCTCGCTCTGTTCACCTCTGAATAGACGTTGATGGGGCCAAAAACCCTGAATGTAAGTGTCTCTCACATTATTATGGAAGGTAGGGATGGATTTCTTGGGACTAAGAAACATAGTTTTTAGGGGATGGTGTTCATCATTTACTGAAACACTGCTCTCCGGTCTTATTTAAAGCATCTCACTCTCTTTCTCTCTCCCTCTCAATGACTTATCTACCATTCTTTTCACATTAGATTTCATTCAATCATGTATACTGCTGTGGCAGAGCTTAAGGTGGTAAAGATGACTTTTTTCATGTCCCTGTTCAACACAGATCTAACAATACCACCTTAAGAAGGGATATGTGAATAGTATTTATCTCTGTCTGCACCCTATTCATTCGCTAATCTCTCTAGCTTTAGTTTATCTGCCTCTGCGTATTGAATCAATCACTCTTTGTGCTATTCTGTTGTCTTTTCCTCTGGAATAAATTACGAAGCATGGCTCTCCATGTTTCTGATTGTTCATTAGCAGTGCTTGCCTATTACTATTGCTTATCCTTAGGGTTAGGGATTCAAACAAAGCCCTTCAGACATTTTAAACTTCATGACATAAAGCACCAAAGCATGTCACAAAAAAATCTACCCAAAAAGAGCAGATTATTGTTATAGATGGTGATGCCTTCTTTTATGTCTGCATTTCACATTTATAACAACAACAATAATAATAATAATAATACTTATTATTATTATTATGAATAGTACAAATATTAATATAATTCTTTATTGTTGCTATTGTTATTAATAATCTAAAGCTAATAATAATTATTATTAGTTATTATTTATATTACATATTAGTATTATTATTAATAATATTAGTAATAATAATACTTTTATAATAATAATATAATAATTTTTATATAAAATATAATAATTTTAATAATAATTATTATTATTTAAACAGTTAATATATTATTATTATCATTATTATTATTATTATTATTTTCTACAGTGACTTGTAATTGATAAATAGTACTACGGCAAGATAAAATGGAAAGAATCTTTTCAACATTGCTATTACACAATTATTAAAATGTAAAAAACATGTAATTACACAGCAACTAGATTTTGCTTTGATATAAACAGATTTTATATGCCGATTTATACACATTTTGTATACAACAAAGATCTTTTCCAAAATCCCAGTGTAAATGGCTGAAATATCAACTGGACACCAAACGCAGCTAAACGCATTTGCTCAATGGCCCAATGCCTCCCTATCCCACCCCTGCAGTGTAAAGAGACTGCACTAGGGCTGCTTTGTCAGCCGTGACCTTGTTGTGCCTGTAATAAACGCCCAGGCGAATTGGGTGGCTCCTCCTGAGAGAAGCCATCAGCGTTCCTTATCTGAGAAAATCGTCAGGTTTTCCTTCTTTGCTCCTGCAGCAGAGCATCTGACGGGTTCTGATGCCCCTCCTCCCAGCTCCTCACCCACTTCAAGTTAAATGATGATGATGGTGGAGGGAGAGTGATGAAGGGTGAGCTCACTCTTCATCTCTGCCAAGCTGAGTAATATGGGATGAAAGATGATCAGATACGACACCCCCAGCCGTCCAATTACACACATGTCAGTATGGATGAGGGGAGGGGGGCATTATTCATTATGGTTGCCACAGACACCTTGCCACATCACGGTCTGTGAGTGTGTGTTGGTATAAAGTTAGTAGTCACTGCTAAAGACATTTTTAATGTAACATCACACAGGACGGTAAAAATTAAAAATTACATTTTATTTAATTTGTTATTAATTTTTTTTTATTTAATATAAACATATTTTAAAAAAGATTTTAAAAAATTACATATTTTTTCACTTCATATTTATATTTTTCTTTAAACATTCCTTTAGAAAAAACAAACTATTTTTTTATGTTTTTAATTTGCAATAGCTGGAAATTTTTCAGTGGCATACAGTGCAAAACATTACTGATTTGTTTATCATTCTCAACCCATTCTTTCTGACGCTTCCAAGCTATCACAAGCCACTCGCAATTTTAATGAAAACTCATCTATATCATCTTCACAACATTCAATACATTACCAAATGTTTACATTTGCAAGGCATAAAACACATGCATATAAAAAAAAGGGGGTTTTTTGGAACGTAAAAACATAAGCAACAGGCCAACAAGGCAAGTGAGAGAGCCGTCAACTGGCCAGAAACTCAGGCCCCGGGCCATAAAATGCTGTGGGATTTTTGTACTGCTCACTCATGGCTCAACTTGTCTCATTGTGTTTGAACATTTAAATATGCGTCTCATACACGGATCATGACTGGAAATGCACTTGACAGCTTTTCTTGGCAGCCTGCCTTCTTTTAATAATTCAGTACTTAAGTGCATCAATTTTCCTTAAACAGAGACACATCCATCTCCTCTTTAAATGAATGATGAAACCTAAAAGATAATCACAAACTACAGAGTTGAAGCAAGTCACAAGCACTCATGCGATTATTTAGGTTGGACCACAGACAGTATCCCAGTTTGTTTTTCTCTCTGCCAGCCAACTTCTTAAAATAATTTTATTGGGTTTCTCCCAAGCTTAGGTTGAAGCAGGGGGTGCCAATGTCACTCAAAGAGATGGACCAAATCAAATGTGTGGTCCAAAACAAGAACACCAGTTCTTTATTCTACTTTCATGCAAACACACAAACAGTGATTTGGATGCTACAAACTTTTAAAGAATATCAATAAGGCCCCGTTCACTTCATTCCTTTAAAAATAACTGTTTAGAAGGGCATTTACTGTAAGTTGTTACTAGAAAGAAAAGGCCAGATTTATTAGTTGTACCTGTATATTTGGCTTGTTCCCAGTGGATCCAGGTTCATTTCGATCAGTGGTGAATTCTCAGGGCCAGCAAAGCCTTCTCTGCTGGTCTAACATGCCAAATAAATAAATATTTTTCATCCTTTCATTCTCAATCACCTTTTTGCTTATGTATTTTTAATCGCTATCCACTCTTAATTAATCTACAAACAAATAGACAAAAATGAAAAGTTTATCCAGTCAGAATTTATTCATTGATGCTTACAAGCGAAGTGTGACAACTGTTTCACAAATCACATGCCCGAAGCCGAGCTCGTTAGCCAAAGCAGCGTGTGAGTCTGAGCTCCACCCCCTTAGGCTTTCAGAATTTCCACAGAATCCCTCAACAGTGCAAATGAATGGGCAACTAAAGTCAGATTGTCAGATTCATCAGCCAATCAGATTGATTTATTTGTTCTTGGTGGGTGTGATCTTTAGGATATGTCCCGGTCAAGGCCTTCTAGCTGGCCTTGAGTGACGCAATCATGCTTTAAGTGATGTACGTAATTTGAAAGCGAAGAGCGTGAGATCTTGCTGATGAGTCAGCTGTCATTGCCGCTATCGCCGTTGAGAAAGAGATTCTTACGGATTTACAAACCTGAAATGTTCTGCATGACCATATGATTGCTTAATTTATTAAACAGGTAAATTGGTAAGTGCTTTTTCCATTGTTATAGCAACATCAGGAGTTTTCTACGTGTAAATTAGGCTGCTTGAGCATTCAGTGTCGGATCAAGTTTTGAAAAGTAGGGCTGCGTTCCATTCAACTCGGAAAGTCGGATTTTACAACTGCCTACTAGGAAAAGTGCAATGGAATGCATCTTTAAGTCAGAATTACAACTTGTAGGCTCGTGCAGAAATTCTCAACTCCGATTTCGCCGAGATGCAGGGGCATGATGTCACACAAACATGTCGACACTCAGGGAGATATACAAAGTAAGTGATAAACATTCACTTTATTAAGTAATATCGATAAATGAGTTAGTTTCCACATTACATGATATTAAAGCTTGTTTAACAAACGCCTGCAGAAACAGGTGTATGAAACATTATAATCTCTTTTGATAATCGTACACCTGAAGCACAAATGCTAGCGCTGCAGCATTGTTTATCAGTTGGGTTGCTAGGAGACATCTCTAATGAGTCAAACCCGTGCTAAGCGAACGGGAGCGGGGAATGGAATGCATTTAGGGTCGGAGATATCAAGTAGGAATATCCCTCATCCAACTTGAATGGAACGCAGCATAACCGTGTACCCTGATGAAACGAAATGTATTGCAAGCAACATTTAAATCGCAAATATTATTAGATAGATTTTTCCAGGTATTATAGTCCTCCTTGGTAGATTCGTATGAAAATGTTTTATTTTTGGAGACGTTCATTTCATAAACAGTCATGCTGCAGTTAAAAATAGGCTTGCTTGAGCATTAAGTGTCATTT
Organism: Myxocyprinus asiaticus; assembly: GCF_019703515.2. NCBI lineage: Eukaryota > Metazoa > Chordata > Actinopteri > Cypriniformes > Catostomidae > Myxocyprinus > Myxocyprinus asiaticus. Next base: position 9,555,510 of record NC_059390.1, on the reverse strand, counting down.
CAAGTTATGGCTTTCATGCGTGGACGTGTTTTTAAAATGTCAAATGGTATTAATAGTTAGCTGTGACAAAGTATGATGCCCAAAGGCATAGGGTGTCTTATTCATTGTGAAACTGTGTTTCCTTAATGGCATGAATCACACTGAAGGCCTAGACTTTAAATGCACAGCCCGCCACTGATTTCAATTATGAATTTCTTCAAAAGCTTGCGCATTTTTACTTTAAAACAGCTTACTTTCTTTAAAATAGAGTGTTTCATTAAAATGTGTTCAACAGAAGAAAGTCATACAGGTTTGGAACCACAAAACCATTAGTAAATGACAGAATTTTCATTTTTGTGTGAACTTTTCCTTTAACGTATGTTTCAATATTTACTAATTTGAGTTTGTGTCTGCTGTAACAATGGTTTCAACCAGTCTTTAGAAATCACACAGAGCAGAATAACACCAATATAATGTCAAAATAGGTGTTAACTGTGTTAAATAAATGTGAACATTTTCAGATCTCCAAAGTTGTTCGTACATAAAAGCGTACATTTTACATTTCAGTGTCTATTCAAATATACAAAAATGTACATGTGTTGGAGCCACACTTTATGTACGAATACTGTACTAATGAATAATAATGAGATCAAAGAGGTTGTTCACTACACACCAGGCCACGTCTCCAACTAATCTTTGTTTTATAACAAATATTTCTAGTTTCTAATGTTCCTTCTTATGTCTATGGCTATCTTTACCTCATACTCAACAGAGCTAAGAGGTATGTGAACAATGACCCCCAAAGCAGAACCTTTCCTCCTCACTGACATCTGTTAATTTCCTCTCCTCTTTTTCATCCTCTGGTGGCTCTGTTATAATTTTTCCTCCTGACTGCTAATAAAAAACAGATTTTCACCTTGCCGCAGGCTGCAGGAATATGATAGAATATCTGATGCTGCTCATATCAATGGTGGTGGAGTGTCATATAGAATGGAATGCCGCCCGCGTAAGGATGACTGACCTTGCTACTGTCAGGCCTGCAGGGCAGCTGAGGAAAGGGAAGGGCGATCCCACTACCAAGTACTATCAAGGCTGATCTCACCAATATCGATACTAACACTGATACCTCTTTTAAATGGAAAGCTTTTGTGATAAAAAAAAAACAACAACAATCAAACAAAGAAAACAGGCAATTATAGACATTTAACATTGAAAGGCCTATTAAAGGGAACCTAAAAATGAAAAAAAAAAAAAAAATCAGTCATTATTTACCCTCATGTGGTTCTAAACCCGTATGATGTTCTTTCTTCTTTGAAACACAAAAGGAGATACTGTATTAGAAAGAATGACAGTAGTCACAATTTATTTTCACTATATGACAAAAAGATGCAATAAAACTAAATGGTGACTGAGACCAATTTTTTACTTCCGGTCGCTCTCCAATGCACATCCATAATTTAGTTGGGTTTCCTTAATTCAGTTAGGTTCCTTCCTACTTTAAGTATTTAAATTGAGATTACATGGTAATTTTAAAGGGGTCATGACACTCTTTTTAAATAATTTTATTATCTTCCCTGAGGTCCACTTATAATGTTAGTAAAGTTGATTTGCACTAAAACAGTCATAATAATATATGATAATTTTCCACCCTGTCTCTGGCCCTTTGTCTGAAACGCTCGGTTTTAAGCTTTCTGCCCATTAAAACTTCAATGTAAATGCCCACTGTTCTGATTGGCTAACATCATGCAGCCCCTCTAATACAGCCATATTTGAAACGCAATCCGAAGAAAATTAACAAACTTCACATTATAATTTTTAAAATGTCAGGAACACATACATTTATAACTAATTATTTATTTATTTATTTATTAACTTTATTAACACACAGTGCATCTAACACATTTCATCTGAATACATCAAAATGTTCACTCAAGCACAGCAACTATCAAACAGTCATGACATTTGAAACATTCATGAATGAAACTGGTTACTCACGGTTTTGCGGTCCAATAGTGTTTTAACTGGCCCATCTTTCAATAACAGTTCTTTTGCCAAGCTTGAATCATATTGTGACTGGTTCACAAGCAATCCATGCTGAAATGTTCAGAATACACAAGCGCAATCCATGGTGATGTTGGGATGCTTCAACCGAACACAAAAGACCAACAATTATAAATAGCACAGATGGGTGCAAATACAGTCCAGGATGCATTCAAACCAGCAAGACAGTGCAGCTGAATGAAACAGAATGGGTGTCTCCTTTTTAGAGTTATAACTTGACATCGCAAAATGTATGATAATGGTGAAAGCCATTTAACTAGTGTATGTTTATGTAAAAAACATTTAAATCCAGATAGGCACGTGAAGGTGTCCTGTGTAGGCTAAGTCCCCTTTGGATGAATCTCCCATGACAGGCCCTCTCTCCTTTTTGATTTGAATGATTGTGACTGAGCACCATTGGGCGGGGCCAAGGGTGCAATGATGAAAAATAGCCGTTGAAGTCTTGCTGAAGAGGCAGTCAAATGCAAATGTGTTTGGTCTCTGTGACATCACAAGTTCCACAAATTTCAAATGAGCCATTTCAACAGCCAGGTTTAAATCGATGTTCTTTTCCTATTAAGGAGGAAGTTTTCAGTTCAGAAACTTACAGTATGTTTTTATAGTACAATGACCTCTTATATGTCAAAAGATCAAGGAAAATTTGATTCCTCATGATTCCCCTTTAAGTTCAGCCAAAGAGTTCAATTTAAAGTTAAGAGCCTTCAAAATATTTGAGTTAGTGTATTTCATATTTCAAGTTAAGTGCAATTAACATGCATGTGTTGTACAAAATCAGAGTTCTGCTAACTTATTAGGGTTTACAAAACGACAAATGATCAGACTTCTTTTTTTTTTTTTTCTGTTAAGAAACAATTACAGAACATTATCGATCATTTAACAGCTTGTATAGTTTATAGTTATATCAAACACCTCAAAAACCTTTAAGACAATTAAAAACATCACATTTAGTATCACAAATATCACATTAGTGAAGTAAAATACTAAAATACTACACTGCCCTCTCTGTTTGAATGAATGCCGTAACTAAGAGCTATCTGTTGTTACTGCTTGTGTTTTTCAGCATTTATGCTCATGTTCTTATCCTGAACAATTATTTGTTAACAAAGTTCATTTTTCCCCAATTAGAAAAATATGATGCATATTGTTATGCTAAATAAATGCAATTTAGTTTTATTAAAATAAAACAGTTAGAATTTGTTTGCAAGAATCTGTCCTTTTGAAATACATCACACATTTGCAGCCGAAAAGCGTGCCTTGACTCATGCTAGTCTGTGTGTTCAGTTATAGTAGTAGTAGCAGCTTGTGTTTTTCCAAAGTCACTGCAGAAAATCTATATCAAACTCACTGGGATGAGAACGGGAGGAGTCAAAGATTGTAAATGGCGCAGAACATTGAAGGCAAGACAGAGATGGGCAAACTATCCAGTTCCAAGTAAGAGGAGGGTAAAAAAAAAAAAAAAAAAAACATACTGTGCCAAACATCTCTCTTTTCTCCTCTCTTCAGCCCTCATGCGTCTGAATATGTGTGTGTGTGTGTGTGTGTGTATGTTCTTGTTTGTTTGGGGTGAGTTGAACATCTCAGACACCCAAAATCCCTGCAGCTAACCCTAGACCAGCTGAACTGTGAAATAAAAAGTAAGCCTGCCAGAGCTCTGGAGTAAATAGAGGGAAAGATGAGAGGAATTTGAGCGTAAAAATAGTGGATGCTGTCTTGGTAACAAACAGTGGCCCTAAAGTGAAGTTTTGAGGAACTCCACAGTTCCGATCTGCTTCCATCTAATTGCATTGAGACTACACAAGTGAATTTTTACATACATTTCAGCAGTAACTTGGTGATGAATGAACTGATAGCTATACTAGAGGTGCCACAGTATTTACACCAACAGTCAGTTTGAGGTTTTTAGGGGAATTCTAAATCCCAAAGGTAATTAAAAGCAAACAGATCATGTATATACAAAAAGAAAGACAATATAGACCCTTGTTTTTAATGGCGTAATTCATATAAAAATATTTTTTATTTATTTATTTTTTTACTGACAGGCCACAAAGCATCATAAAAGCACCAAATAATTGTCCATACAACTCACTCACATGAGTGCAAGAGTGCCGCTCACAGTGCTGTCTTGGTTTGGGAAGTATTTATCCTATTCATTTTTTCCCAAAGGGATTTCATAAAATACTTCATAAAGGAGTTCTAAGCCACGATCCAAACCAACCAGTTCTGAGGTGAATCACACCATTACAAACTTTAATTTGAAGCAAAACGTATTGAAAATTGGTAAAAATAAATAAATAAAATACAGTGTATGGAAAACAGCTTGGATTTCTGCAAAATATTTCTTTTGTGTTCCACAGAAGAAAGTCATACAAGGTTTGGAATGACATGAGGGTGAGTAAATGATAACAGAATTTTCATATTGGGTGAACTACTCTGTTAATAAAAATGAGGGGATTTCAGAAGCATATACAAAGGTACAGACCTTCAGAATGCATTTCTATAAAACCTTGTTTATTCAAAGTTATCAGTTGTTCAAATAAATGATGCTCTCTTTTGATTTCCTTTTATTTAAGAAATTTTTCAATGATCAAAAAGTAGTGTCGGCCTGGGATCTGTGCCACCATACTCTCTATTTCTCTGCCAAGAATCACAGCTACAGTGCATGATATGTACCATCAACAGATTGGTGGAGGATAATGTCATCTCAAAGTGCCGTGCCAAAATATTAAAGCTTTTTTATCCCCAAACAATACCCCTGGCAACAGATATTACATCACGCCTCCATTTCACATAACGTTCGCCTGGCACAGAGTGCAGGCAGGTGGTCACACAAGTTTGAACAGGGATATATGAGGTAACAGTCCATTTAACTGCAGTGCTACTCTGAAACTTGAGATAACTGTAAAAAAAAAAAATAAGGCAGCAAGATAGATATGTTCCCAAGCATTGATAAGACAGAGAGTGCTCTGGAAATCATGACTTTTGCAATTCCTTTTGGTGCACATAATGCAGCAAACAAATTATTCACAATTCACCTTTAAATAGTCCTGAAGGGTGACCAATTAAAGTACAAGTACTCCATGTAATCTCTCAATTAATATGAGGTCACAAAACTGCAAGCATATACATTATAAACAAATTTGAAAATGCTGTTTTAAGATGTAGATGGAATGTAGCATGCCACATTGCAGCAAACTGCTGTCACTGCTGTAACATGTCATATCACCTGCTGTAGTACTCATAATACTTGGAGAAGCTGAATATAATCTCAGAAATTGAGTAAATGCACTGTATAGAGAATGTGCAGCATGTGCGATGAGATGTGATATGCTGAGGTGTGGTGTATGTATTCATGTCAGTTATATACTGTAGGAAGGTGTCAAGAAAGCAGCTGGTGATTTGGTGTGCAGAATGTCTTCGTGTACACGCACAAACACATTCTCAACAATTTTCCAAAGGCGACAGAGTGATTCTGCATAAGTGCCACCTCAGTATTACCCTTGTGAGCGGCGAAGATTAATTGCATAGTTAGAAGTCAGATCTGTTGACTGGGAATAATTAACCTTTTGTATATGCAGGGTGAAATAAGAACCAAAAGCTAATTTTTTAGAGGAGTATTTAAAGACATGCCATCTGAATAAAATTTGCATATAGATGATGGCTCTGTTCTTGCTTGAGAAAATCATTACCGTATTGCAACCATATTTTCTTTTCAGTCACCAAGCAGGCAGACATTTCTACACCTTGATTCAAGACAATGCTGTAAACTTTGTAAATATGGCTTTGAAGATGACATGTTTGATTTCTGCACCACCAGAATCACAAAATGGATTTGAAAAAATAACGATTGCTTTCAAACAGTTTTCCCGAACACTCCCCCCTCTAGAAAAATATCTAGAAAAAAACATTGTTGGAGCAAATGTTGCTGTGTCGGGTTGGTGGGGAAGTTAAAAAAAGCATAATGTTTTGAAAGTGCCACAGCATTTACACTGAAATCATACAAACTGCTTACTTATTGTACAACATAACAAATGGCTCGCTTTTTATATGTACACGTTGATGTAACGACTGTCACAAGTGTGTCGATGGTGCATCGTGATGGCGTTATCTGGCATAAAGAAGTTGCATATTTTCCATACACGTAACCCTTTGACCGTGTCTCATTATGGGGTAAACATACTACGGCAGACCAGACCTCAGTAAATAACGTAAGCATGGCCGTGATGTATATCTCCGTCTCTGTTATATCACTCTTGTAAATGAGAGGAAAGGAGCATGTGGGAGCATCACTCAAGCTCCGGTGTCACTCTGATGAATGCACTTTTATCAGCATCCCGCTATCCCAGACAAATGGCTTTTAAAACAAGTTTGAACTGCCACAAATCCATCAAATGTCAGCCACGCCCCTAGACTGAACTTATGGTGAAGCAGGGGTATCATAGTGACCCATAATACACCCAATCAGATAGAGGCAGAGAGAGTGATAGACAGATCTGTCGTTCCCTATCATTTCTCCCATCCTCTATCCCAGTGGTTCTTTACTGGTGGGTTGTGACCCAGAAATGGGTGGCATGTCTGTTCTGATTGGGTCGAGGACAGTAGGGCGAAAACAATGCTCAGTGCAAATTATAAAATTCAACCAACCATATAATTGTGTATAGTTAGGATAAAAAAATAAATAGGCTTGTCAATTTTTAAAAGGGAGAAGAAAACACTTCCCATATCTTGTTTTGTTGATATCAAAAGCTGTGCGCCCATGCAGACTATTACGATTTGTGTTTTGGTGCAAATTTATCAGTCAATTAATTAAAGTTAAATGAAATTAGGCAGATGTCAACATGAACAGGTTGAGTGAGATTCCCTGATTCTCGAAAAGTATGAACAAAACTATGCAATGTGGAAGAAACTACAAAACAATCTACATTAAATACAAGTTCACCTGCACATATTTGGGCCTATTCAGTTCGTGGTAATGTTAATACATTTCTAAGTTTTATTATTAGGTCACCACTGGATTTCCAATGTAAAATCTAGGTCCTAAAGCAAAACCAGCTGATAACTAGTGATAACTTTTTCTCGATTCAGATTTCCCGATTTCATTCCTTTTGAATTCACTACCTCTTCATTCAATTTAATTCAATTCCGATTTGCAATATGATTTGATTCTGATTAATTTGGTTATATTTCAGTTGTAATGTCCATTTTGCTTACATATAAAATAAATTCTCTCTCAGCTAATGCTTTAAATTATAAAGGGAACCTTCTAACTTGGTACATTGTGAAAATATTAAATGTAAAAATTAACAACAGGGCCCAAACTAGAAACTATGCAATTCAATTGCTATTTATTTATTAACAGATATAATAATCAACACAACCAAAACTAAAGTAAATTTTAAAGTAAAATTATATATATATATATATATATATATATATATATATATATATATATAATATAATTTTATATAATATTTGCCATGAAGGGGTGTACGTGGTCTGCAACAATCTTTAGGTAGGTGGTACATGTCAAAGGAACATCCACATGAATTCCAGGACCCAAGGATTCCCAGCAGAACATTGCCCAGAGCATCACACTGCTTCTACCGGCCTGCCTTCTTCCCAAGGTGCATCCTACTACCATCTCTTCCCCAGGTAAACGACGCACACACACACCCAGTCGTCCACATGATCTAAAAGAAAACGTGATTCATCAGACCAGGCCACTTTCTTCTATTGCTCCATGGTCCAGTTTTGATGCTCACATGCCCACTGTTGGCTCTTTTGGGGGGTGGACAGGGATCAGCATGGGCACTCTGACTGATCTGCAGCTATGCAGCCCCATACGCAGCAAGCTGCAATGCACTGTGTGTTCTGACACCTTTCTATTATGGCCATCATTAAATTTTTCAGCAATTCGCACTACAGTAGCTCTTCTGTGGGAGCGGACCAGACGGGCTAGCCTTCGCTCACCACGCGCATCAGTGAGTCTTGGGCGCCCATGACCCTGTCGCCAGTTCACCGGTTGTCCTTCCTTGGACCACTTTTGGTAGGTACTAACCACCGCATACTGGGAACACCCCAAAAGACCTGCCATTTTGGAGATGCTCTGACCCAGTCATCTAGCCATCACAATTTGGCCCTTTTCAAAGTTGCTCAGATCCTTACGCTTGCCCATTTTTCCTGCTTCCAACACATGAAATTCAAGAATTGACTGTTCACTTGCTGCCTAATATATCCCACCCCTTGACAGGTTCCATTGTAACGAGATAATAAATGTTCACCTGTCAGTGGTTTTAATGTTGTGGCTGATCAGTGTATGTATGTATATGTATATGTATATATATATATATATATATATATATGTATGTGTATATATATATATATACATATACATATATATATATATATATATATATATATATATATATATATATATATACACATACATATACATACATATATATATATATATATATATATATATATATATATATATATATATATATATATATATATATATATATATACATATATATATACATATATATATATATATATATATATATATATATATATATATATATATATATATATACATATACATATACATATACATATATATATATATATATATATATACAGTGGGATTTTAAACATTGATATTGGGGTCGTTCAAATGAAGATTGCGATTAATTGGAAAATCTATATTTTTACCCAGCCCTATTGAGAACTACTGCCAAAATCCAATACTTATTTTTTCAGTGTATTTCCCTTAAGAAGTCCTGTGAGGCTTAAATACATGACACAATACACATATTGGCTTTAGGAGGTCAAATAAATTAGGTATTTAATTTCAATGTACCTTTACCTATCTCTCTCTTCTGATCTCTTTTTTCATAAATCTCACACACACATTCTTTTCTAATAACATTCAGGCTATTAGATAACATGAGGGTTTCAGAGGGAGTGGAGAAATGAGAGCCAGCTGGAATTCCCATCGGAGCACTAATCCATCTTACATCAGCCAGAGTTCAATCTAAACACACACACACACACACACATCATGTGGCCACCCGCCAAGAGTATTACACTGTAGTCAGTGGCCCTCTGCTTTGAATGGTATTCTTATCGCCCAGTGGAACATCATATTCCATCATTTTAACTTCAATCACTCAAATGAGGTGAAAAGGCCAGCAAGGTGTAGGCCGCCTACTGTCTAATACCCTCTCATGGACATTGGGAGAAGGCAAAAGGATGTCTGCTATGGGGATTTTATAGAGTCTCTTTTGTAAGTCTTAATCAGTGGCCAACAGATGCCTCATACCAAATTCCCAGAAACGGTGCTGGTATTGTGACGCCACATTGGCTGGGGTTGTTCGTACACACAAGGAAAGAACATTGCACACAGACACACACACAGAATGATGCACTCATTAAGCTGTCCAGCTGCAGAAAATGTAATATTACTTTACATTCATCTTATTATCTGCTATTTTTAGCATCCTGGATCATTATCGACAAAGGACAATCAGGTCTACTGACTTTTTGACCCTACAAATCCCTCTTTGATCATATCTTACACACTCTAGTATGTTTTTTCTTCACCAAAATACCACTCTGAAGCCGTTTTACCTTGTTTTTTGAAGACTGAATTATCTTCAGTACTTATCACTTTCGACGATGCTGAGGATGCTATTGTGTTTCAATGATGCATGCAAATGAAAATAGCTGGAACTGGAATATGTTGAGATTTCTTATAAGGGTCATTGACAAATAAGGTTGTCATAGATGATAAAAATAAGAAAAGAATGTCAAAAAAATTCCAGAGATTTATGCGTGCACGTGAAAGTTTCACATGTGATCGAGAAAACTGTCACACGAGCAAGATAAACTTTTCCATGCGCACAAGAAAACATTTGCATGCTCACACTTTACAATTTCCAGTGTATGAATATCTTGTTTCCTTTTGCATCAGCGCCATCTCACGGAGAACATAAGTGCATGGGTGCGCATTTCTTGGGGTAAATATGGACCAAAAGTGACAAAAAACACACTAGTTCAAAAATGTTGGGGCAAAAAATGCCCTGGTTTCTATTTTTATTTTTACTATTTGAGATTAAAAATCTACCTTTAACAGTAGCATTACACACAAAACACATATAAAATATGTTTTGATAAAGAATAAAACAGACACATTTTTATTTGTTTAGAAAAAAATGCCCTCATAAATGTAAAAAAATGCCCCTGAAAATGTAATCCAGTGGCCAATAATTTGCCCCTTTATGGAAAAGTTCATTCTGACAATGCAGTAATGTAATAGACATTATACTGAGTGAGAGCTTGTAACTTTCAATGCACTTGGATTTTGCATTTTTATTTTTTGACATCCATTCAATGTCACTGCACAGCATGAGCAGTTTGAGTGTGACGCATAATAATAATCAGAATAAACTACATTTTCCTGCTATGACGTGATTCAAGGAATTACTCTTTATTTATCAGTAATTCAATCATAGTTTCTGTTCTGTTGTACTTGTGTTACAAATACGCTCCCTTTGATTTGGTTACGCAAGTGCGAGCTGTGCGCATGCATGCAGGGAGAGATGCGCGAGTGTTTTGAGTGCTTTCTCTTATGTCCTAACTCTCAAATGGTGCTGAGAAGTCTGTGAATCATTTTTCATGTTTTGATGAAACAACAGAATGAACCAAATCACTACAATTAATTAAACTTCCCAGTGCTGCAGAAGACATTCTAGGAGAGTGTGCTCGGGTCGTGCGGCTCTATGCACGCTCAATATACTGTGCAGCCACTCACGCTGCACAATGGCAACTCTACTCAGTTGTACAATGCATGTGTAAGATCTGAGGAGCTGGGAAAAAGCTTGAAGATTAAGAGAAATTATACAGAGAGGCCCCCGAAATTCCTCAACGTCATAAATTAAAGACTTTGCCCTGTTAACACCCAAAAATCTACCAAAACCGGGTGTAAATGAGCTGAAAAGGCCTGAAAAGAGTCCATAAAATCAGCTTTGTTGAGTGTCAACTGTCTTAAAGAACAAAAGGATGATTTTAACCCTCTTAGCTGAAGGAACAACCTTCCCCCAAACCCCCATTCAGAACTAAACCAGTCTTTGTCCTCGATATAACCAATTTGCTACACTTAAAAATTAGACTAATAAGGGAGCACGAGACATTTCCTGTGGAAGCCTGACTGTCATATACTAAAACTCCTACACATGACAAGAGAGAGGATCATTCTTTCTTTGGAATGATCCCTTTGTAAACACTCTTTAGCCGTAACCAAAACTAGTGCTTTTCTCTCTCACTCCATATACACAAAACAAACTTTTCTTGGGTTTTTACAATGCATATACAAATATTATGAACTATAACAGTATCAAAAGTCTTCATTGTATCATCATTCTACACTGCACAATGCACAGTCTGTTTTTGATAGTAAAAATTAATCTTACACAAATTATTATAGCCTGATGTAACCTTTAAAATGTGTTATGACTTGTAATCACTTTTATAATTGGTGATTATTATTTTTTATCTTGTATTATCCATGTTGAAATAGTTAGTTAACATCAGAGCAAATGTATCATGTCTGATATATGAAGGTTTGTGTTTCTATGAGGAGAGCAATGGGTGAATTAATTTTATTGTTATGATTTGTTTTATTTAAGATATAAAATTTATGATTAAAACATGTACTTTTCTGAGCAGGAGTTTTAAGATGCCTTTACACAAAGGATTGTAAATCAAAAAGGAGGGAAAAGGGTGATCAAGTGACATTGTAAAGACACTTCTGATTGGCTTAGAGCCTTTTTCAGGGTTGGACCAAACCAAAATGGTTAAAAGAACATGCCTGACATCTAGAGAAGTCTCTCCTGTTCCAGCAGACGAGTTTGAATGTTGTCACCACGTTAATTTCCAAGGGAAACTCCCTTGGGATCAGGAGGCACCGCGCGGGTGTCCTCATTCTCTCTCTTCCGTGCTCTCTTGCTCGTCTCCAAAATGTAACCTCTCACTCTTTGGAACTCAGAGTTCCGAGAGTTATCATCACATTCCATCAACAATCTGCCAAAATTGACCCTTCAACTGCATCAGATCCTCCAAGATCTTCAACAGAATTCCAAACATTGAACTAAGCAAACTTCCACAAGCCAAAGGACTTCAAAGAACTTCAACAGCAACCCAACGTAACACAAGTACCTCCTAACTTTCACTGAAAGTGCTGGTGTTTCTTTAATATAATTTGAGTAACCTGATCTCAAATCACGGCATACTAAATGAAGTATTAAGGGTTCTAAAGGCATGGTATAAGGACTCCATAAAGTTCATTTTCCTGTTACAGATCATTTCATTAATTCTGTCAAAACTCATTCATTAATCTGTGTTCATGTTTCGTCTGTGTGTTAGTATAGTTTATGTTGTAGTTTAGTCAATAAAGTTTTGTTTGTATTCAAAGAGAAGTTGACTGTGGTATATTTTGATAAGTAACTCGTCACTTGATTCTTAAGATCTACGCTTCATGCTCAAGCAATATTTCAGCATATTTATGATATTATTTTCAATGGCCATGAGAATAGTATTACTCTAAAAAGTTAACAGTCATATCAACTTTCTCGTGCACATGCATAAATCTCTGGATTTTTTCCCCCCGCAAAAGGTCACTTAAGGGGCTCCATTCTGTTTACTTCACACAGTCATGAGGGGGTGCTCTCTGCTCTTTTTTTTTTTCACTTTTTTTTTCACCTTCTTCATACAGTTAAACCACTTACACACTTAGAAAAAAATATCAAAATGACTCTGAACACGCATACTCATCATACAAGAGGTAGAGGTGCATTCAAGTTATTGTTTTTCGAAGTAATTACAAGAACTGCATTTTATATTTATATATATATATAAATTAACTTTATAGATCAAGATGATAGACTAAAATTATTCTTCAAAACGTAAGCCTTTTTAGGTACCAGGCAGATAAATTTACAAAACCTTTATTTAAAGGAATAATTCACCTAAAAATTAAAACTCCAAAACCTGTATTACTATTTTCTTCTGTGGAGGCTGAGCTGCTCTTGTCATTTCAATTAAAGTGAATGGTTATGGAGGCTATCAGGCTCAGGTACTGTAGCTTTAGAGAGTTTCACTGTGAAACTGGGCTGCTACAGTATATCAGACAAGATACTGTCGCATGCAGCGTCATCTACCTTCAAGGCATGACAGCGATGGTATTCAACTTTTCCTTTCCAAACATTTTCACCATGAAGCATGTTTTACTTCCTTCTCTGATCCCTCATTCATCATTCCACCTTCCCAGTGACGATTTTAGGGGGTGGCCTGTGGTGGCCTGGGCCACCCCTGAAATCTCTTTGGCCACCCTGTGGCCACCCCAGAACTGACTGGTAGTTCATCTTGTTCATCAACACAAGAACGAAGAACCAATAGAAACACCTGTCAATCAAAGATGACATCTCAGGTCATTTGTTGATTTAGAGCCACACTGACCCAGGGTCAGTTTTATATTTCTGACCATTATAGTAGTGGTGGGACTGAAGCTGTGTGAGCTGATCTTTGATCAGTGGGGGGAGGGGCAGGCCGCGGGTGGCCAGGCAGGTGCCGCAGGTCGCGGGCAGCGGGCGCCAGGTCTGGAGTATAATGGTCGGTCAGAAGCACGAAGCTGACACGTGCTATCGTCTACCTCCAACTTCCAATGAGTTGACGACGTCGATTTGTGGTCAAAAAGAAAGCTGTTATTTGAGAGGTATGTTCATCTAATCTAACGTTTAATTTATCCCGAATTTCCATGTGAATGTGAAAACATTTTTTTCATTGTTACAGTTGCTAGGTTAAAGAGTAAGCTAGACCCTACACCACATTCAGCATGTTATCTTTATATTGACATGAAATATGAAATGCCATGTTTTCTGATTTAATGACGGAGGTGTGTAAAGCGTTTTACAGATGTATATGTTCAATAGCTAAAGTTATATATATGGCTAACCTGTGTGTGAAATGGAAGGGTTTGTGCTGTGACTGTACTTTAAATCTTTACATTAGTCATTTATGAGCACTTTACGTGTATTATTGGTCAGTCAGACCAATAAAATCTTCAAAGATTTTATACCTTATTTGACATTTTAAATATGCAGAGGCAGGGCAAATTGCACTTAAATGCCGCAAATGATTTGACTAACTATTTTATTTGGTAATATTCAAAGTAATTGAAGCTATCAGAACATGTGGAAAATAAACCTGAGTAGACACTGTAAATAGAGTTTTGTTTTTTACAGTATTCAGAGCTCAATCTGCAACTTTGGAATTTCCAGACAGACACCTATAAGCCCTCGTACCCAATTTCACACACTGATTTGTACCCAATTTAACAATATTTCTGCTGGACAGTGCAGTTATAGCTAATAAATGAATGAATAATTGATTGAATGATTGATTGAATTGCGCCTCAATCAGTTATCACCTGTACTTGTATCTTTTTATGATTATACACTATACCTGATGTTATACGCAGATTAATTCTTTACAATGAGAATAGCTCTTAAAAATGTGTAACTGACTTTTCCTAAACAATTACTGATTTAAAAATGGATGTTATGTTAAAATAACCAGAGATTCCCAGAAACTGTAATAGGTTGAAATAGAACAGGAATAGAAAACTGTCAAATGTCAAAACAACAGTCTGATATTGAATACAAACAATTCAGTGAATGCTAACAGGAGTTTAAGAATTAATTTATTCTATATGTGTAGATGTTGAAGCAAAGCAATGCGATATTTACACATTTTGATCATGTGCCATTCATAAAGGTTCTCCCGGTATCGCCACCCCACACTAGGTCTGTGCCCCATCTTGGCCACCCCAGTAAAAATGTCCTGGATACGCCACTGCACCTTCCTGAGAAGACTCTGTTGGGTGCCAAATACACTATATGGCCAAAAGTTTGTGGACACCATATGTGCCTGATGAATGTTTGATTTCAAAACCTTAAGCATCAATTTCCACCTTTGCTTTAATAACAGCTTCCACTCTTTTTGGGAAGGCTTTCCACTATACTGTATGTAGTAACATGGCTGCAGGGATTTGCTCTCATTCAGACACAAGGCTATCAGTGAAGTCAGGAACTGATGTTGGTCGATGGGGCCTGACTTACAGTTGCTGTTCCAGTTCACCCCAAAAGTGATCAGCGGGGTTCATGTCTGGGCTTTGTGAAGGCCAGTCAATTTCTTCCACGCCAGACACAGAAAACCATTTCTTTATGGACCTCACTTTGTTCACAGGGGCATTGTCATGCTGGAACAGAAAAGGGCTATCCTCAAACAGTTGCCACAAATTTGGAAGCACACAAAGCCCAAGCCATTACATAAAGAAATATTAAGATTTTTCTTTACTGGATTTAATGGAGTAACCAAATTCGTTACTAGAAGGGGGTGTCCACAAACTTTTGGCCATATAGTGTATGACCTTGCAGATCATGAGTGACATCCGGGCAGTAGGGAGGACTGATTAAACAGACAAAAATGATATTTTAAAAATAGTTGGTCTCACGATCCTTTCCCTCCCTCTCCAGGCATATGAGCAGAGAGTAGTCTCCATTAGGTTTAATCAAATCTGGAGTTTTGTTTGGCTTGTAGTCCATGTCTGTTAGCTTTGAAGCAATCAGTATACTAGTGTGCTCCTTAAAGTTGACAGTTATATTTTTGCAGTTATTCACATTTAAAATTTACAGTCATTCTCCAAAAATATTGATGACTCCTCTTACACTATATAGATTTATGTCCAATTAAATTCTCTCTTATGCCATCCCAGATGTGTGTGACTTTCTTTCTTCTACAGAACACAAACAAAGATTTTTTGAAGAATATCTCAGCTCTTTAAAGTCCATACAATGCAATGAATGGTGACCAGAACTTCGAAGTTCCAAAGAGCACATAAAGGTTGCATAAAAGTAATCCATACGACTCCAGTGGTTAAATCCATGTCTTCAGAAGCGATATAATAGGTGTGGATGAGAAACAGACCAATATTTAAGTCCCTTTTTACTATTCATCTCCACTGTTACTTTATACTTCCACATTCTCCTTTTGTTTTTTGGCGATTCGCATTCTTAGAGCATATAGCCACCTACTGGTTGGGGCTGGTCAAAGATGGAGATTTATAGAAAAAAAAGGACTTAAATGTTGATTGGTTTCTCATCCACACCTATCATATCACTTCTGAAGACATGGCTGTAACCACTGGAGTTGTATGGATTACTTGTATGCTACCTTTATGTGCTTTTTGGAGCTTTAAAGTTCTGGTCACTTGCATTGTATGGACCTACAGAGATGAGATTCCTCTAAAAATCTGTGTTCTGCAAAAGAAAGTCATACACATCTGGAATGGCATGAGGGTGACTAAATAATGAGAGAATTTTCAGTTTTGGGTGAACCGTTCCTTTAAATAACATCATGTTTTTGTAAAGTGAAGCTTAGAGCCACTCACACCTCATCCATTAGCCTGTATCAGTTTCCCTATCTTTTATGTGTTTATACAGTTATGCAAATGCTAGATCCTAAAGACAACATGTCTAAAAAATTATTAAAGCAGGGCTTGGGGCATATCAGTGTGTAAAGGTGCACTGTCTGTGTGTGTGTGTGTGTGTGTGTGTGTGTGTGTGTCATCTTTGCTGGAGCTGCAGCTGTGATTGTTTGAGGGTAAATGGAGGTTGGAGACAGAGATAGAAAGGTGTAATGGAGCATGCCACGCGCTTCAGGCTCCTAAAGACACACAACCATACAAATCCATGGCGTAACTGTCTGACAAAACGCTAGGTGCAACACTTCACCTGCATTTGAGGCTCATTTCATATGAGTCTGTTTGAGTGAAAGTACAGTTCGATTGGTTGGTGTGAGAGCGGGTTTCCGAACGTACTATAAACCACTGAACTGCACCATTTGCATCTCTTGCAATGCATCTGCAGCAGAGAAGAGCAAGTGCTGGTGGTAAATCCAAAGAGACAAATACATTGAGTCTCACTGAGTCTCCAAATTCCTCTGCTGTTTTGTGTTATCCTTGTAATTCTCTGTGAAATGTGAATTATCTAAATACTGTGTAATTTAGAGGAAGAGAGCAGGCTGTTTTTCCCCATGTCAGGATTGTGTTAACAGAACAGGCTAATTATGGGAAGAGAGTGAAATGCCAGGCCCTGCTGTCTATAACTCCCACTTGTTGCTTATTTTGGTGGAATGATGTCACACAGACAAAAGAAAGCATGGCACGCTGACCGTATCCCTGCAGCTGTGCACTATTACCATCACTGAATAGCCAAAAGAGGGAACAATGCTCTCAATTACAAACATGCAAAGCACACGCAAAAATCAAACATACACTACCGGTCAAAAGTTTTGAAACACTCATTCTTTATTATAATTTTTTATCACATTTTAGAATAATAGTAAATAACATAAATGGAACTATGGGAATTATGTTGTGACTAAACAAAATCCAAAATAAATCAAAACTGTGTTATATTTTAGCATCTTCAAAGTAGTCACCCTTTGCCTAGAATTTGCAGACATGTACTCTTGACATTTTCTCAACCAACTTCTTGAGGTATCACCCTGGGATACCAGGGATTTCTTTTCAAACAGAAATTGATGTCCAAGTCTTCAATTTCAAAAAATTTTTTTTTTATTATTAAATTTTAGTTTTATAATGAAATAAATTAATATGGTGGCACAATTATATTTTTGTCAACAAAACTAATTTCAAACATTTAAGGACACGCCTTCAGATCAAAAGATTTTTAAGATCATGAGAAACATTTCGGTCAAGTGTTTCAAAACTTTTGACCGGTAGTGTATATTTACAGTATATGCAAGCATGTTAACAAGCACATATGCTAGCAAATGCTCACATATTAAGCCATTTGTGCTGAAATATACTTACAAGAATGCACAATAAAAATAATGCACAATATAGCTATAAGCAGCAATTATGGGGCCAAGCACCAACATGGCAACCACTACACAACACTAAGCACAGCCCAAAGAGCACATATGAAATACAGAGCAAACACACACAACATTTCAGCCACCCCAGGATGGATTCAAACCTATGCCTCTCCATTCCACAAGTCAATGCTCTGTCCACTGCACCATTCAAATTCATGTAACTTTTCAACAGAGATCAAAATAAGAATTTAGTAAGCACAATACAAAATCAGCAGAACTACAGAAAGTTGCCTCAGCATGACATGCAGAGGCAGGGATCGACCCTGTAACCTTCGGAACTATAGTCAGGATTTAACACACTGCACCATTTGGTTGCCATGGCGCAGCCTTAATAGCAAGGAGACATCCAGAGTTTAGAGTCAGCAAGTGTAGGTTATCTTTTGAACTATAAGTGGCACTGTCTCAGTTATCAGGACATAATGTTGATGATGCATACCAAATTTATTTTAAATCTGACAATGCTTTTAAAAGATATCACTTTTTAATAAAATTCAATTTGGCAGGGGGACAGTATGGCTGATATGGTCAACATGAAATCAAAATAACCCAATTTATTTATCCAATATACATTTCTGGTTTTATTGTGCATGATACATCTATTTAAAAGAATGTTACTCAAAAAAAAAAAAAGGTCTTCATACTATTTTTTCTTAAAAGTTATTAACTCTGAAAGGTCTTTTCTTTTTGGTGAACATAACCAATTCCTCTTATTTTTCAGCCCCATCTCTCAAACAACTTGGTTCCATTTTAATATCCAACATCACTTTTTTACGATCCAATCAATTCCTGATGGATAAATTCAAGTTCCGCCCCATTATTTTTATTGATTATCCTGTTTCATTTGAAACACATCAGATTACAGAAGTAAAATGGGTTGCATATGTCATTGCACGTTGACTTTAAAAAAGGAACAGTACAGAACATCAGAACTGTTTTTGCAAAATATTAAGAGGCTTTTCTCATTAGACACGAAGCATCGCTCCCAAAAAGGCCACTGCTATCATGAATAAAATGTGTCAGAAAATCAGTGAGGTCACATTTAGCACTTTAGCAGAAACACAAAGACAGGGTCATGGCACTTCAAACAGAATGAACCCCAGCAGAGCGTATGTGACTGTCGTCATGGTAACCGCTATTTCAAACTTTTGAAACAATGAGACGGTGACCATGAGCAAGACACCATTGTCGTCTCCCTCATACTGTATCTGTCTACCAATCAAAACGCTGCTTCAACCCCATACAGTCCCTTTCCACAAAACACTCATATCCATGAAATCATCCCATCCAAAACTGATTATAACACAGAGATTTTAATCAACACTTTCTGATTGAACTAAACCATGTTAAATGGCTTATGTAATCAAGGGCTTGACGTGAGGGCATTCAACAGGGATTTCAAATTAGATACACAAGACAAGATATTTAGCTTTAAAATATTTAAAGGCATCAGCATGAACAGTGACTGGCAAATTTTTCAGCGCATTTGGTTCCATAAGCATTTTCCCCCATTCATTTTCTCCAGAAGCATTTCAGTAAAGAGTTCTAAGTCTTGAACCAAACCAACCAGCTCTGAGATGAATCACATTACATTATTTGAAAATTGAACTGTACTTTTCCATTAAGGAATAAACTACTCAATTAATGAAGCACTGTGAATGACAAAACAGAATAAAAAAATGACAGTAAAATAAAAAAAATTTAAAAAATGGTTTAATGGATTACAAAACATAAAACAATATATACTTGATTTGTTTCAGATATTCAAATCAAGCTAGTTCTTCAAGAGCAAGGATGGGTCGAGGCTCGCCAATATGCTGACAGATGCATCTGCAAATAATCCAGAACTTTGAGAAAAATGTTCCCCAAGACAAATTGGAAGGACTTTGGGCATTTCAACAGTGCACAATACAGTTAAAATATTCAAGGAACCTGGTCAAATCTCGTGCATAAAGGAAAAGGCTGAAAATCACATCTGAATGCACGTGATCTCCGATACCTCAGTCATCACTGTCTTAATAACTGTCAAGCATCTGTAATAGATATACTTAGGTAAACCTTTGTCAGTCAACACCAATCGCCTCTGCATCCACAGATGCAAGTTAAGGCTTTACTATGCAAAGCAGAAGCTATACATCAACACTGTCCCCACTGTCCACTATCCAACTGAGAATGTGTGGTGCACAATGAAGCGCAAAATACGCTAATGAAGACCCTGTATAATTGCTCAGCTGAAGACAAGCATAATGGATGAATGGGGAAAATTCCGCTGGCTAAACTTAAACTTGTGTCTTCAGTTCCCAAACACGTAATAATTGTTATAAGAAGAAATGGTTATGTTACACAGTGGAAAACACTCGACTGTCCCAACTTTTTTGCAGAATGTTGCTCACATGAACGTTGATCATGCACTACACGGACGGGTTTAGCCATTGCGCATCCTCTCTGTGTGTACATCAGCGTCTTTACCAAGAACATCGATGGGAAAATATGATTGGGCCTCATCCCATTCTCCCAGTTACAGGAAGCTCTAACACAGAGCAGTATGGCTGCATAAGTCAGTGAACTGAGTATTTCACCCTGTGTATCATGTTGTGGCCAGAGGAAGACTAGTCTTACAATCCCTCTGCCTAAACATATTTACTGATTTTTTAATGCAATGTGTATTAACACATGAATCAATCGCGTTTCACTCAACCGAATGTTGACCTCATATTACTTTAAAACACGAAATGCGCATGTGCGTTAGCGAGTTGATTGACAGGCGACGTCTGTATCTAAAAGGTGATTGACTCTTTTACCTGCAAGCCGGGACTTCCTTTCTACATCCATTGACTGTTGGGTACTAGAGCTTCTTGGTTGGGCATTCCAATTTCTCCCATTCATTTAAATAGAAGTGACTCGTCTCTGCTAAATAGTCTCTGGCCTCACACTCAATGCCCAACATGCACTACATCTCCTCCCTGAAGTTTGCACACTTTTACTCCTGATTTCTCACAATACAGTGACAGTAGAGGTGTACAAAAGCAACATATTACTTTATTGAAAAAGTAACTCAGATATTGTGGTCTAAAATAAAAAATATTGCACTACTTTACTTGTTACTCTGGAAAAAGTAATCTGATTATGTAAGTTACTTATATCGCGTTATCCTCAACACTAGCCAGGACATCTCCAACTGTTTTCACTGTTTTAATGCTTTCCATACCATTTCAACTAAGGATAATAGTGTAATTTCAGCTCGACAGCTGCTGTATGATACTGTTAATATAGTGATTAACATTGATCTATTTAAGGCCATGACCACATAGTCAGACACTGAAAAAGCAATATTCATTGACTATTCATCTGAAAATTGGGGGGACTTGTCGTCCTCAGTGAGTGCATATTTACACTTTACCTTACCCCGATAAAGGAATGCCGTTTAAGGCATTTAAGGCTCTTATTAAGCATACGGTAATCGGTTTAAGAACGCACCTGTAAAAATGATCAGTGTCTATGGCAGCTGGTTGGGAGTAAAAATCATAAGGAATTTAAAGATCCTGATTCCACTCAACAATTCCATTAAAGGAATGTTCCGGGTTCAATACAAGTTCAGCTCAATCGACAGCATTAGTGGCATAATGTTGACTACCACCAAAATGTATTTCGACTCATCCCTCCTTTTCTTTTAAAAAAAAATAAAAAATAAAAAAATCGAGGTTTCAGTGGGGTAGTTTTTTGGAGGGTTTAAAAGCAGAAATGTGAAACTTTAATTTTATAACAGCACTTACATTAATTCTTCTGTTAAAACTCATGTATTATTTGAGCTGTAAAGTTGTCAAATTGTAAAATCGTCATTTTTACTGTCATTTATAGGGTTTGTTGACATTGTCATGGCAATGAAGTTGTAAAATTGGCTATAACTTTACACAGAAAAGGATAGTAAGAGATTTTATCAAACTAAAATAATTTTTACACACATATTGTTTATGTCATGAGGCTATACTTTTGCTATACTATACGTTCATAGATTGGCCCCATTCACTGTCAAGTGCCTCACTGTGACCCAGATTTTTGCTTTTTTATTTTTTAGAAAAGGAGGGGCAAGTCAAAATACATTTTTGTGGTAATACCCAATCGTGTGTCCCAACTACAAACTAAACATAACACTAAAAAAGAAAACAATTCTTATTTGGTAACATAATTTAATGTTTTGTGTTTAGAGTTCAGTCTACATCTGCGTTCAAGAACCGTTAGGAAACAAGCATCTTGATTCGGTTCCAGTGTTTTTTTATTTGTTTTTGTTTTTATTGGAAAAATAGGTTCTCAATTCCCAACCTTAATGGTAGTTACAGGCCTGGATCTATTACCAAATATTTAGCATAATTCTCTTTACAAATGTACCTCCGTAGGATGATGAGCAAAACCAAACCTACAATGTGGGACAGTTGGTTCAGTTAAAGCGATAGTTCACCCAAAAAATTTTATTCTCTTATCATTTACACACATTCATGCCAGCTCAGATGGTGGCAATTCTTTCTTCTGCTGAACACAAATTAAGATTTTTAGAAGAATATTTCAGCTCTGTAGGTCCATACAAAGCAAGTGAATGGTGACCAGAACTCTGAAGGTCCAAATATCAAAAAGGCATCATAAAAGTAATCCATACGACTTCAGTGGTTAAATCCTTGTCTTCAGAAGGGATCCAATCGGTTTTGGTTGAGAACAAACTGGTAACTCCTTTTTCACAGTACATTTTGCCATTGCATTTTCTAGGTACGATCATGATTTCAAGCTAGATTACGCCTCCTAGAGCTTGATGCATATGCAGAGCGCTACATTGCACTTGGATGTTTAATCAAGCTCGAAATCATGATCGCCAAGATAAGGGCTGTCAAGACTTATAGTGAAAAAGAAATTACATTTTGGTCTGTTCTTACCCAAACCGATTAGATTGCTTCAGTAGACATGAATAAAACCACTGGAGTTGTAAGGATTACTTTTATGATGCCTTTATGAGATATTCGGACCTTCAGATTTCTAGACACCATTCAGTTGCATTGTATGGACCTACAGAGCTGAAATATTCTTCTAAAAATCTTAATTTGTGTTCAGCAGAAGAAAGTCATACACATCTGTGATGGCATGAGGGTGAGTAAATGATGAGAGAATTTTCATTTTTGGGTGAACTGTTTCATTAAGGTCAGCAAACTGTTGAGGTCTTTTAATATGCTCTCCAGCGCAAAAGGGATTATTTTCTCAAAGCTAATTAAAGAAAATAGACCATCTCATCCCCACTTCTCTTCAATGTTATGAATAACAACTGACATCTGAGAAGAAAACCTCCTCCCTGGCATTGATTGAAGTATCCAATTTGTACGACACATTGGAGGCCTCCTTAAAAAAAAATACAGATTGGCTCGTAGAAACAATCAGTGCAGTAGTTAGAATGGGCTGTAAGGAGCAGGTGGATGAAAGTTTAGGGAGGGAGGGAGCAACACAGATGAGTGAAAACCCATTTACAAATGAAAAACAGCCCACAGAGTAGCACCCAGCTGATGGGTCATTAACAGACTCAATGGTACGAAACAAAGCACTGCAAAACATTTGCCTTTAAAGAGTTTACAACATATGTAGGCAAAATCACTAGGTATTTTACTCTCTTTCTCTTCATTACCCATCTCTGCCTCTCAGATGTGTATGTAAAAGGAATGTTTACAGATAAAAACTTTTGATTGACCCCTTGGTAGTTTTGATCAATTATACTCAGGGTGGAGTTGTTGCATTCTGCACTCTTAAAAGGCTTTAGATGGTTCTAACGCTCGTATTCACATTCCTTTCCTGATGACTATTGTCTGGGCCTGGCATGTAACCATGGCACCCTGAACTGCCTATAGAAGTGGTGTGTTCAATATACCGAAGATGAAGGCAAGCATTCTCAGATAGCCATAAAGGCCAACAACTCAATGTTTCACATTGTATTTATTTATTTTTTTTAGTTCTTTTGAAGGCTTTGATTTCCTCTGGATTTTCTGATGCATGTTAACAAAGCCTTGACAGGTAAACTCAAAGAGATGTCTTGTGTAAAAGACATTTATAAATGGAAAACTCACCAAAAATGAAAATGTTATTTACTCACCCTCATGTCATTCCTCAAGAAAGTCTTCACTTCCACTGCCGTTCTCTTTCATAGATTTTCAGTGAATAATAAAGTTTAATTCAATCTGTTCCCCAGACAAAGTTATCGCATGGCTTCAAAAGACTTGGAATAAAGTGCACGGGTCATATTAACTACTTTTACAATACATTTATTGAGCTTTTTTGTCACATTTGTAACTTGACAGCACCCATCCGGCATCTAACATCTCCTTTTGTGTTCCATTGAAGAAAGAAAGTCATACGCGCTTGGAACGTCATAAGAATGAGTAAATCACAGAATTGTTCTTTTTGGGTGAACTATCCCTTTGAAGCCATGTAACTTATCAGAACTGATATGTATTGTTGGGGGATGGTTATAATGTTAAGGCAGTATTAAGCTACACATTAGGCAGTATAGAACTAGCTCTGACTCTGAAGTGAAACTTGTCAGTGTGTCCATCCTCTTATCATTTGCCTCTCTTTCTCCTTGCTGTTGTGTGTTTCCTCTCTTTCATGAATGATTGAGGTGGAGAGGTTAGCACAAAGGGTGCAGAGAAAGCAAGGGCACTCTACATTCAGCCCAGATAAAAGAGCTTGTCAGGGGAAGTACAAGTGTGAATGACGAGTCTGACCAATTGAGGAATAGAGAAAGAGACTGGACGAGCAAAAAACAGGCTGACAGATGAAATACCTAGTGCCATGGGGCCCCCATCAGAGCCACTAGATGCCAACTTGTGCCAAGCTCAGTGACCCGGCAAGCCTAAAATGACATCCACAAATATACATGGTGTTTCTGAAACTAAGGGCTCTTTTGTGTCTAGAGGGTTGATTTTTATAACAGTGAACAGATTTCTTGGAAAAGTTTTACCCTGTCTTTTTACCATTGCTTTCAAATGCCTTTCCTTT
Organism: Myxocyprinus asiaticus; assembly: GCF_019703515.2. NCBI lineage: Eukaryota > Metazoa > Chordata > Actinopteri > Cypriniformes > Catostomidae > Myxocyprinus > Myxocyprinus asiaticus. Next base: position 9,530,430 of record NC_059390.1, on the reverse strand, counting down.
GTTTGACCTTGTCCCAGACTTCCAATCTTAAAATATAAAAAACAAAATATATATATATATATATATATATATATTACATTACATTTAAAAACTATTATAATCTAAAAATAACAAAGAATAAAATAAACAATTTCAATACTTAGTGCAAAAATGATTCATATACATTTTTACACAAGTTACGACTATCCATCAGTTGTGCAGTTATTTCCATCACAACCAACAATACTAATAAACGTTTAATAAAGTTAGTGCAATTGGTGATCAAGGAGACAAGTATCAGTGAGGAGCATGATTGCGGTATGATATGCGCATATTAGTAATGAGAATATATTTTTATTGTGCATCATTTCCAATCAAGCTGTCATTTTGTCAAGTTATAAAAAATAAAAAAAATGTGAAAGGAATATTTTTAATTGTATTTCGGATAGCTATGATGTTAGCTATGAAATTAGCTTTAGCAAAACAGAGGAGGAAATGTGGTGGAAATGTTCATGACATTTCAGAAAATTGACAAAAATGACAAGATACTCCCATGATGCATGTATATATAGTTTATTTTCTTCAAGTCCACATGGTAAAAAAGTGCCCAATATTTGTTTGAAGAAACACCCATGCGTTCATTCACACATGGACATTAAATGGCCACTGATCTGTAAGTGGCCCTAACATCCTCTGCGACAAAAGGAAAGGCCCTTCACCCACCCAAGGACATGTACAGGAGCTGGGCACACAAACAACAAGCCATCTATTAACAGCCTGAGAGGCTCTCCATGAGTCAGTGTCACCCGAAAAGGACGAGCAGACCTCCATCTAATTACACAGCCATGCTCACACCATTACTCCTTATAACCCTCCTATGGAGAGGCTGCTAGGAAAAAGGGTGTGTATGTGTGTACGACAAAAAAGAACCAGAGGATAATGCTATTGCTCCATTCCATTTTAACAACCTATGGTGGTCCTAATTATCATTTGTATTGTACAGTGACCTAAAAAAGTATTTGGACAGTATGTCACATACTGTACAAAAACATCTGAATGTCATCAAACCAAGTGGCATCTGCAAACACATTATGCTAGACCTTTTCAATGGCTATTTTTGCAATGAATTTTACCCAACTGATTTAAAGCTCATTTTTAGTGAATTAATGAATTTCACACAAGTGTCCTAAACTGAAAAGGGGGTGGGGGGGTTAACGCTTAACTTTAATTTAAATTTAATTGTGGACATTGGTTCCACACAATGAAATTGAGCTTCCTTAATATGAAATTAAAATGTAGGCTCCACTCAAATGCTTGGCGTAGCTAAAACCTAAATGGACTGAGTTAACCTCACTTAAATTTGAAATGTTAAAATAACTTCATAGAACCTTGCAGATAGCTATTAGTTAGCAATAATAGATCTTGACATATTATATATCTTTTGTATAGTATGACAACTATGGTGCTTCTGAAGGTTTCCTGATCCTCAGTCAGTATTACAGGTGCATCTCAATAAATTAGAATGTCGTGGAAAAGTTCATTTATTTCAGTAATTCAACTCAAATTGTGAAACTCGTGTATTAAATAAATTCAATGCACACAGACTGAAGTAGTTTAAGTCTTTGGTTCTTTTAATTGTGATGATTTTGCTCACATTTAACAAAAACCCACCAATTCACTATCTCAACAAATTAGAATACATCATAAGACCAATAAAAGAAACATTTTTAGTGAATTGTTGGCCTTCTGGAAAGTATGTTCATTTACTGTATATGTACTCAATACTTGGTAGGGGCTCCTTTTGCTTTAATTACTGCCTCAATTCGGCGTGGCATGGAGGTGATCAGTTTGTGGCACTGCTGAGGTGGTATGGAAGCCCAGGTTTCTTTGACAGTGGCCTTCAGCTCATCTGCATTTTTTGGTTTCTTGTTTCTCATTTTCCTCTTGACAATACCCCATAGATTCTCTATGGGGTTCAGGTCTGGTGAGTTTGATGGCCAGTCAAGCACACCAACACCATGGTCATTTAACCAACTTTTGGTGCTTTTGGCAGTGTGGGCAGGTGCCAAATCCTGCTGGAAAATGAAATCAGCATCTTTAAAAAGCTGGTCAGCAGAAGGAAGCATGAAGTGCTCCAAAATTTCTTGGTAAACGGGTGCAGTGACTTTGGTTTTCAAAAAACACAATGGACCAACACCAGCAGATGACATTGCACCCCAAATCATCACAGACTGTGGAAACTTAACACTGGACTTCAAGCAACTTGGGCTATGAGCTTCTCCACCCTTCCTCCAGACTCTAGGACCTTGGTTTCCAAATGAAATACAAAACTTGCTCTCATCTGAAAAGAGGACTTTGGACCACTGGGCAACAGTCCAGTTCTTCTTCTCCTTAGCCCAGGTAAGACGCCTCTGACGTTGTCTGTGGTTCAGGAGTGGCTTAACAAGAGGAATACGACAACTGTAGCCAAATTCCTTGACATGTCTGTGTGTGGTGGCTCTTGATGCCTTGACACCAGCCTCAGTCCATTCCTTGTGAAGTTCACCCAAATTCTTGAATCGATTTTGCTTGACAATCCTCATAAGGCTGCGGTTCTCTCGGTTGGTTGTGCATCTTTTTCTTCCACACTTTTTCCTTCCACTCAACTTTCTGTTAACATGCTTGGATACAGCACTCTGTGAACAGCCAGCTTCTTTGGCAATGAATGTTTGTGGCTTACCCTCCTTGTGAAGGGTGTCAATTATTGTCTTCTGGACAACTGTCAGATCAGCAGTCTTCCCCATGATTGTGTAGCCTAGTGAACCAAACTGAGAGACCATTTTGAAGGCTCAGGAAACCTTTGCAGGTGTTTTGAGTTGATTAGCTGATTGGCATGACACCATATTCTAATTTGTTGAGATAGTGAATTGGTGGCTTTTTGTTATTTGTGAGCCAAAATCATCACAATTAAAAGAACCAAAGACTTAAACTACTTCAGTCTGTGTGCACTGAATTTATTTAATACACGAGTTTCACAATTTGTGTTGAATTACTGAAATAAATGAACTTTTCCACGACATTCTAATTTATTGAGATGCACCTGTACACTGACGTTCTCTCAGATTTGCCTCATGTTTAATGCAATACACTATGATTTTTAAGTTGCAATATTCCTATCCTTGACCTAACCATTAGCTCCACTCTACTCCAACACCTCTAAATCCCAACATAAAAGAACATTTAACACTAACAAGTCTCCTAATTTTTTTTCTTAATTTCAAAACGCACTTCCTCATATCAGTCCTGTGCAAAGCATACTGGGAAATGTAAATCCACGAACAAACAAAAACTTTTGTGGGATTTTTTGCTTGAAAAGTGTGTTTGCACTATATTTCTTAGAAATAAATGACACTTTGTTTGATATTTTGTTAAGAAAGGCAAAATACAATTGTACATGTTTAAAGGAATAGTTCACCCAAAAATGAAAATTTGCTGATAATTTACTCACCCTCAGGCCATCCAAGATGTAGCCAAGTTTCTTTCTTCATCAAAACAGAATTTAAGATTTTTAGGATTTCATTTCAGGCCTCCTCCTTTAAAAAAAAAATGCAAGTGAATGTACTCCATTTTTTGATGGTCCAAAATGCATATTTAGGGTGCATCAAAATAATCCACATGACTCCAGTCGACAAATAATGTTCTTCTGAACCCAAACGATTGATTATTTTTAGAAACAAAACAAAACTTATATACTTTTTAACTACAAATGTTCACTTCCGTACATCTCTGTGACGTGCACTCATGAGACGGATGACATAAGCTTGTTGGTAAGGTCACGTGGAGGAGGAGGAGGCAGGAAGCGCATCATTGTTTACAAGAGAAACTTGCACAGGCCACAGACCTGTTTGGTTTGTGAAGCACCATTCACAAACTAAAACAGTCCAAAACAATTTCAAAACGATATAAAATAAAAAAAAATCATTTCCAAATTATAATAATAAAAAAAACATTACTGCAGTAAATAACCATCCTTTATTTCGGAGCACTGCCGTTGCATTACCTACTTGTGCTTTTTCTTTAGCAGAAATATATAGGCTATATGACTGTCAGGAATTCAAGCCACACAAGTTGTAATTAGTGAAACCAAGTGCGAGAGCGTTTACAGAGATTGACAGGATTCACAGGGTTTACACAGTGAGATCAATGGTACATGAGGAGCTGAGTGCTGAGGGAGGTGTAGAGCCCGAAGGAGGTGTGACAATGAAAGATTTCACACATACCTGAGCTCACTGGAAAAACAGCACGGGCACAGCCGATGAATTCAGATATTGACCCCTTGTTTCTTTCGATGGTCTGAAATCCTCAAGGGTAAAATGTTCACTGCACACCCTCCAATATTTGAGAGAATGTAGGGGTGTACTGATATCCAGGTCAAGCGTGATAAGCCAGCGCTTCAATCGCTCATGATCATGTATAGGCAATCGATGAAAAGTTAATATTTTTCCCTACATTTTCTTTGGGGTTTCTGAAGATTGAAGCATCCAGGATACACACACCAAATGACTATTTTGAACAATACACTTATACAAACACAAATCTACAGCAAAGACAGTTAAACTTTTGTACAGCGCTGCTCCTTTTGTAAACAATGACGCGCTTCCTGACTCCTCCTCCACGCGTGACCTTACCAACAAGCATACGTCATCCCTCTCATGAGTGCCTGTCACAGAGATGTACAGAAACGAATTACACTTGCATTTTTTAAAGGAGGCGGCCTGAAATGAAATCCTAAAAATCTTAAATTCTGTTTTGAAGAAGAAAGAAACTCAAATACATCTTGGATGGCCTGAGGGTGAGTAAGTTTTCAGCAAATTATCATTATTGGGTGAACTATTCCTTTAAGTGTGGTTTACAGTAAGTGTTCAAAATGACACTCCCTGGGCACCATGAAGCAGCCAGTCCAAAATATTTAAAATAAAATAGTCAGGTAATGGTGCAAACATCCATCATGTAGGTATGCACTTTTCAAGCACACGTATGCACACACACACACCTGCAACATGCCTCATCAGCTCAGATGCAGACTGGAGGAGGATTGGGCTTAAAATTCCAGTTTGACCTGTCAATCCCAGCATTCCACACTTGATGAAATTCCCTCCGGCCATCAGTGGTGAGATCAATCCACAGACAGTGATATTACTTGCTACTACATCAGCACATGTACCAGGTAACCATCTGCCATTAAGGGCACAGACTCAGTAGCTGGTTAACAACATGCATATTGTATTGAGGGGAACAAGCTCTTGAGTTTGTTGGCAGTGAGTATACTGAGGAAAGTAATCCGTAGGAGAATAGATTTTTCCAGAGACAGACTATAGGTCCATGGCGTTCACTTGTGAATAGCATGGCAGCATAATTGTGGTGCACATTTTGCAGTGTATGATTACGGTCCAACCATCAGAGACAGGAGTGGATGAGATGTAATCAGATGCAATCTGTAGAAATAGGGTTGATAAAAGATAGAAAGAGAGTGTGAGAGAGAGAGGAGGAAAGGCATCAAGTTCAAAAAAGTAGAACAGACCAGGCACATCAGCCACTGCTGATCCCAGAGCTTTTCGCAAATGTTTTGGTCAGCTTGGACACGTTCAGAGTTATTCTTTTTCCAAGCCACCTGTTATGAACTTAAAGGCCTTCTTTTACCTTTTGATCCCTCTTTTGCAACATGATCACACTTAAGGTCGGCATGTTGTTTCCGAGAGTTCCGTTACCCTAGGATCGGCCACATTATGCTGACTTACCGACAAGCGGCATCTCCTATTCAACATTTTTTCATCGGCTTCAGTCAAAGTTCCCTTGTGGCGCGACTGGAAGCGCATCACGTCAGCTGTTTGGGAGACCCAGATTCAGAACCCATTTTGACACCAGGAAGTGATCACGTTTGCATAATCACTTACTAGCGCGATTCAGAGGTTGCATTTTTCTCTCGAACATTATATTTTTACTCCACTGATGCTTAGGTTTGGGTTGGGGGGGGGTTTAGTTTATAAAATATGCATTCCTCTTCACTGTATTACAGCCTCTACAGCTGAAAACACCTCACTTCACTACTCACATTTGGCACCCCTCCGTGGACAATACACCTAGAAAATGGAGCTCACACATGCCCGTACACCCAACAACACTTACCGCCTTGGCCCCTGGGGGCAATGTTTTTCAGTAAGTACAGACCGATTTTAGCTAAAGTTTATCTACTGTTTCACTGTGAGATCAGTCTGCTCACGTGTCCAGAAAAGAGCGTTATGACCCTGTTCTGCTTCGAGCGCATAAACACTTCAATCAGCGAGAGAAAAAGAGAGAATGGCACATTTCTAATGTGATGCCAATTGAGATTGGTTATTCATTAGGCCAATTACAGGCCGCTGGAGAGGAGAGCACTGCGGTTTGGGGTTCAGGAGGTGGCAAGGCACTCACCTGATTAAATAGAAAAATGACAGTTTTAACCTGAGCAAGGCGCTGGAGTAATTAACATTTACTGCACATTCATTGCTTAGCACAGATGTTAAATTAAACATGCAATTCTACTCAAAATGGAGAACAGAACATCAGATTGGTGGATCAGAAAGACCAAGAGATCCTTACACCTGATGCCAGGGGGTGTGAACACCGATCAACAGCATTGGCGGAGGTCTGCTGCTCAAATTAAGAGGAGTCACAACTGAAAACAAGCCTATAACATTAGCACCACTAGTGGCAGTATGCAGAATTGCAATCTGTTTGAGCGGCCCGACATCATTGGCTCAACCCATGGTGTCTTAGGTCAAACAATGGCAGACGGTGGAATGTTTGTTAAAGCAATAAGCCACAAGAGGCTACATTAAACATAATGTGGTCCTCAGTCACCATTCACTTTAATTGTACAGAAAAAAGACTGGTGGGACTGATGGAAAACATCGTCCTTTTGTGCTTCACCAAAGAAAGAAGGTCATACACATTTGGAACAACATTATATTATTATTATTACAATTATTAAATGTATTTATATTAATAATTGGAAAAAATATTCTTCCTCCAAGTAATGTATTTCTTGAGCCTAGCTGTGGGCTGTTTACACCTCCTAAGAAACAATTCAACTTGTACCTAAAAAAATGTATTTTTCCCTAAAAAAAAATTGTGTATGCAGTTCTCTTTAGTGTCATCAGCAGCACAGGAAACACAAATTTTAGTTACACTTCCCAAAGTTTTACTCAAGTCTCATGGCTCTAATTTACTCATAAATCAAAATAGAAGCAGCACAAATACACATTTGTCAGACAAGAGAACAGTCTATGCTTGTAAGTGCACGGTAGACCACTATAGTTTTTCAGTGATACCTGATGAGTACCAAGTGAGTGAGCAAAAGAGAATGAAGAACAAATTCACATTTGTATTTCGGTTTTCCAGTAAAAAGGAAAGTTCCCAAAAATGAAAATTCATTTACTCGCCCTCATGACATCCCAGATGTGCATGACTTTCTTCTGCACAACACGAATGAAGACTTTAAGAAGAATATCTCAGCTCTGTAGGTCTATACAATGCAGTGAAAAAAGTAAATGGTTGCCAGAACTTTGAAGGTCCAAAAAGCACATCAAGGCATCATAAAAGTAATCCATACGACTCCAGTGGGTAAATCCATGTCTTCAGAAGCGTTATGGTAGGTGTGGGTGAGAAACAGATTAATATTTAAGTCCTTTTTTTGTTTTTGGTATTTCGCATTCTTTGTGAATATTGCCACCTACTGGGCAGGGAGGAGAATGTATAGTAAAAAAGGACTTGTTGCTCAACCACACTTATCATATAGTTTCAGAAGTCATGGATTAAACCATTGCTGTCAATTGGATTCTTTTTTTATTGCTGCCTTTGTGTGCTTTTTGGAGCTTCAACATTTTGGTCACCATTCACTTGCATTGTATGGACCAAAAGAGATGAGATTTTCTTAAATCTTTGTGTTCAGCAGAAGAAAGAAAGTGATACATATCTGGGAAGGCATGAGGGTGAGTAAATGATGAGAGAATTTAAATTTAAATTTAAAGAACTATCACTTTAAGCAGACAGATGTGTTTATGGTTAAGAGGCTGTGGCTGGCACTCCTTCCATTTGAATAATACATTCTGGGTACTTTATGCATAAAGAAGTGCAAACACTTTGAGATGTTGTAGACCAGCAGAGAGATGGAGCCTTGTGGTCTCAAGTGAGTGTGGACTTGAGCACACTCTCTCGCACATACCAAAAAACATTTTACACAGATAGAAGCTCACTACAGCATCAATGGATAAACAGTATCCCACAATTACAGGCTATCCTCGCCAGTCCGGCACTCGTCTCATGTTGAGTTTTCTAGGAGGAAATAAAAATGGTAATGTGGCCCTTAATCCATGTCGGTTATCTTTGAAGCCATCTATAGTACATGTATGATGATAAATATACGGAAAATAAAAATGTACACTTATTATTTTGGGAAAATGGAACAAAAATGTTGATGTCTCACCTTGCACTCAAGGGCGTATCCCAATTTTAGTCCAATAAAATGCTTTCTAGAATGAGATGTCCCTCAACCTAATACCACCTGACACTGACTCGCAAAAATAAGTAGAAAATCATGGTTAGGTGTTATTCCTTTTAAAAAAAAAAATAAAATAAAAAAAAACTGAGTGATTTCAAATGTCCCGCTTCCTGTTTCAATAGGAAATACATCAACATAGGAAAGAAAACTCTAGCCTTTACGCATGCAAACACGCATGAGCACAGAATGTTCCACTAATTTTGTGTGGCATACACAAGATACACAGATACAAGTAGAATAGATAAATGGCCATCCACTGAGAATGACACAAAATAAAGACACACATACATACACATATACTTACTGCACTGCCTGCACTACTGCCCCACTTCCCCCAAGGTTTCTACTTTTGTCCAGAACAACTGGGTTAGCAGACAGAAATGTAGAGGGTAGAGAGCAAAAGTGTTAAAGGGATAGTTCACCCAAAGTTGAAAATTCTGTCATTTACACACCCTCATGTTGCTCCAAAAAAGTATTACTTTCTTCACTAGAACAGAAAAGTAAATGTTAGGCCAAATATTAGCCTCAGTCACCATTGACTTTCATTGTCTAGAAAAAGATGGAATGAATGTGAATGCTGACTGAGGCTAACATACAGCTAAACATCTCTTCTTGCTTTCCACGGAAAAAAAGGCAGTCATACATTTTTGTAACAACATAATTGACCATTTTCATTTTAGGGTGAGCTATCCCTGTAAGAGGAAAAACATCAAAAGAAGACAGATTTAATGTCTAATAGAAAAGCAGAGGTTAATGAACATTTTAATGAAGGGACAAGATAAAGACATTTTTGGTGCTTTTGTTTTAGTTAGATTGTTCAGCAACTGCAGAAAACTGATGAAACCTAGTCATGCGTTTTAACTCAGAGAACGCATCGAAGTGGAAGAGTGCCTTTGATCTAACAAAAGAATAATAAGAAGAATAGAAGACAAGAAAAAAAATGTGATATTCGGATCCTCTGGTCTGTTAATGGATTGGACTGATGCGTCATTCCTCCTGGATTAGAATTCCGGCTCATATAAATAGGAGGAGTATTTTTATCTCTTGGTCTTCTCCTCCACCCCCACCTCCCCCTTCCTTCCAACTCTGAATAGAATTAATTGCAAATCATCCACTCAGCCTTATATTACATGTATAAAAGTTACAAATGCAAACGTGTGGAAGTGATTTGTCCATTAGAACCCATTTATGGTTCTGAAGAAATCTCATCAATTTCTGTCTCGTACAGTTCAATGAGCTTAAAACTAGAGATCTTGAAGGCATGGCAAGATGATCAGAGATTGCACAATGAAATAGAAAGATGGCCTGTTGGTTAGTGGGCTGACTGCAGTGGTCCATTTAGCTGCTGCCCAGATGGTCAGAGGGAGGAAAAAACAGAGTGTTAATCACCATCTCAAAGCCACATCATGAAAATGTACAATCAGGAACACTAACGGCTAATTATAAGACCCTTTCTTTCCTCTATCACTGCGGTCTTCTTCTCCAACACCTGTCTCTCTCTCTCTCTCTCATTCCCACCTTTGGTGTCATATAACAACTCCTCATCTGTTCCAAGTAGAGGCCACGTGCAAACATATACGTTTTTGTTTGAAAGCATAAAGTGCATTATTTTTGCTATGTTTACGGCTGTCATCTACAATAGCATGGCGGTTTCCTCCACCAAAATCGTAAGCGTTTCGAAAATACATAAATTAGTATTTTGGAAAACAATGACTTTAGGAACCTGAAAACCTAGTCGTTTTACAAAGTATGCAGTAGTGTAGAGCGGTAGAGCACCGTTTCAAACGAAAACAGATTAGCCATAGTTTTCGATTGAAAACCCCACTTTCAGTTTCCTAACATCATAGTTTTCCAAGGTATGTGGTTATGGACAGCGTTTTCTAAACACTCGGATTTCGGTCGAAGAAAACACTGTTCAAGTGTGGATGAGAAGCATAAACGTAGTGAAAATGTACGCGTTTTTAAACAAAAACATATTAGGCCACGTTCACACTAATCCCTTTAAATTTGAAAACTCAGTTTACTCTGTGTAATAAGAATATGTACAGATATGTTAATCATTCAATACCGTAGTATCAGCCACAACATTAAAACCACCTGCCTAATATTGTGTAGGTCCCCCTCGTGCCGCCAAAACAGCGCCAACCCACATCTCAGAATAGCATTCTGAAATTCTATTCTTCTCACCACAATTGTACAGAGTGGTTATCTGAGTTACTGTAGATTTTGTCAGTTCAAACCAGTCTGGCCATTCTCTGTTTACCTCTCTCATCCACAAGGCATTTCCATCCACAGAACTGCCGCTGACTGGATGTTTCTTGTTTTTGGCACCATTCTGAGTAAATTCTAGAGACTGTTGTGTGTGAACATCCCAGGAGATCAACAGTTACAGAAATACTCAAACCAGCCCATCTGGCAGTTTTGGTGGCACGAGGGGGACCTACACAATATTAGGCAGGTGGTTTTAATACTGTGGTTGATCAGCGTATATCAAAGTACCATGGTACGGCCACAGTACATTACTGTAAGGGAAACTATGTCCATCAGTAGCCTTCCAGTAAATTCTCATTTTAGATTTTCAGCCCTTCAAACTGCAGTTCAAAACCCCTAACCACTTGTGGATAACAGCACTGACGTTTTCTGCTTTAATTTGAAATGAGGTCACTTTGATAAATATTAGTGTTATAATACTGTAGCATTTATGTAATTCAAGCTGTTTCGGAAAAGTGCTCTTATATGCATTCATCCATTGCATGATTCATGACGTGACTAATATTGCTTTTCATTTTCATTTAATCAAGTCTGTTCATGTAGTGTCTTCTGCCATCAAGTGGCCAGAGTTTAAAACTGCTCCCACTCAAGTAATTCACTGAATGTCACCTTCTGCTTTGTCACATCTATCCCATATGTCATATTCATGCCCATATATACACTGCATAACTATTCATGCATATGTAGTCTTATAGATTTTTGTTTCCGAGATCTGCAATCTGTGTGCATAGAAACAAACACAACGCTTTATATTGCCATGTTGAATAATAGCACCTTATAAATTTACCCCTCCTCTTTTTGCTGCAGAACTGCATTCCTCCAAGAGTATCAATTGGAGCTCCTATTTATGATTCATGAATAAATTGAAGGCAGTGTATTTTCTATTAACATGGATTAGGCTGGATATGACTCCAGCCAAGGTTGCGGCACGCTTTGGGTTATGTGACTAAAACAGCAAAGAAACAGGCCTCCAGAGAGCTATGAATGACATTTCATGTGTGTGTTTGTGTACACACAGTCATACATGTGTATGCACTTTCATACATGTCATAAAGGATCCCTGAAGTACACATATGAATTAATCAGTGTTGCCAAAGGGTGTTTATCCTCGGAAGTGCGCTCACTTTCAAATGTAGAGGTGTGGTGAAGTGTAAGTGAAAAAGCAGGTGATGGAAATTTCCCATCATGCCCGCAATCTGTCCTCTTCCCCCAGTAAACTCAGCAGATTGCATTTTCTGATAAGACAACCAACCCCTTCCATTAAACAGTGTTGCCATGACGCCTGAGGAATAGTAAGAAAACACTCCAGCATCCACCATTAGTAATGTTGTGTCTTATAACTGCAAATTCCCTCTGAAAAAGGATCATACCGCTAATGTACCTGAGATCCATCATAGTGGTTTCTGCTATTCCAGCTACAAACAGCTGATACAATTATGTTGGCCTGACAAAGGCAACATGCTGTTATTATTTATCCTTTGTTTTTCTAATAGTGTAATATCTTTTCTAAATGATCTGACCTAAGCTTTCCCAGTAGTGGACGAACAAAATGCTAAAATTCCCACAATTCCCATAGACCTAAACAGAACAATTCTGACTATTATTCCTCCAAGTACTGTCATACTACTAGTAGACAATCAATATCCCCTTTAAAAAAATTTTTTTTTTAAAAAAACACTTACATTTACGGAATGTTGAGAATGACTCGGAATGTTCGTGAAATATTGTTTTTCGATTTGTCTAATTATAACCTACTTAACTACCTACATATCTATAAACTACCCATTTACTTACCAACCTACCAAACCACCTATCTATCTATAAAGGTAACCTACCTACCAACCTACCTACCTATGTATAAAATACCTATTTATTTAACTACCTACCTATCTATCTATAACCTCCCTACCTACGACCTGTTTATTTACCTACTATGTATAAACTACCTATTTATTTTTCTACCTACCTACACATCTATCTATAACCTACATTTCTCCCTACCTACTAATAACCTACCTGCCTACTACCTATAATGGTAACCTACCAACATATCAATAACCTATCTATCTATCCATCCTACATAACCTTCAAACTTTTAAAGTTGCAGGCAAGGCTGGCTTTATATCAAGCCAACATTCAAAGTTCGTTTCCACAAACTTTACTTTTCAAGAGCAAATCTATCATGATTCTCCAAGAACACAGATTAACAATGAAATGCCTTCTAAACAACCCAGAATCAAGTCATGTTGACTCTCCCCAGCTTGCGTCACCATCCTGGCAGGAGGTACACCTACTTAATCAAACCCTGTCAAAAGAAGGACGGTCTACCCCACTATACCTCCATCCACAGGTGCAAGGTCATTTACACTGCAAAGTGATTGTCCCTCGCACCAACCAGGTGTTATAATCCCCCTCTCTCCATATAAATGGCTTTCCCCCCTTATGTCCCTTTCCCGGTCTCAGTATAATGAGGAATCTATTCGGATTACTCTGTGCCTCAGAGTTAGAAATATGCAGTTTTAATTCCAGAGCCATTATTGCCATTTACATGCACATTACAAATGACCCTGAATCCATTAGGTTCCTGTCATCCCCCGTTTCTCATTCAGATGGGCTCTATCAAGCCGTTCCTGCAGGCCTGGCCCGAGGTTAAAAAGAAAGTAGAGATCAAGCACCTTTTGAAGAGGAAGTTCATGTAATGATGAGGTGAGAAGGTGCTGCAACTGGGCATCTATCCATCTTCATTTGCAGAGAGAGTTGATTTCAGTGATTTGGACCATGGGCTGGTTGGAGTGTTTCTGTAACTGCTGATCTCCTGGGATTTTCACGCACAACAGTCTCCAGAATTTACTCCGAATGGTGCCAAAAACATCCAGTGAGTGGCAGTTCTGCGGATGAAAACGCCTTGTTGATGAGAGAGGTCAAAACAGAGAATGGCCAGACTGGTTTGAACTGACAAAGTCTACAGTAACTCAGATAACCACTGTGTACAGTTGTGGTGAGAAGAATATCATCTCAGAATGCTATTCTGAGATGCGGGTTGGCGCTGTTTTGCCAGCATTAGGGGGTCCTACACAATATTAGGCAGGTGGTTTTAATGTTGTGGCTGATCGGTGTGTGTGTGTGTGTATGTATGTAGACATTGTACCATAACAACCAAAGGGACGTACAGAGAGTTAATAAGGCAATGGATCTCACCCAATCAAGGTGACCCAGTAATTTGATAAGCTCTGGTTTCCTTCTCATCCTCCTCTTCCTTACCTCCTTTCATCCTGTGTTGTTGGATCTGGTTCCTGCACCAACAAAACGGCCATTTATCACTATGAAACCTGAAAAAATATACATCTCACACTACAGAACTGAAGTGACTCATCTGAAATATTCAAGCTTTTTTATATTTATTAGGACTCTGACAAGATGATAGATGAGCAGAATGTCTGATATAAACTGCACATCTTTAATAAAAACTGAATATATAGCTATATTTTATAGACTATTCTCCAACAAAATAATTTAAACTTGTCCGAACTGATTGAATTTATACAACTGAGAATATTACTCAGATTACATAATGTGGCATAATGATATTCAGGGTAAAACAGTTATGCATTTTCACTCTGCTCATTATAACTGAAGTCAACAAGCTTAGTGATAATTTTAAACAGCACTCACAGATGTTATTCAGTCCATACAGAGTTGAGAAACCCAAAAATGCCCAGAGATTCAATGTGGACTCTATTCAATTCACATCTCAAGACACAAAAGTAACATTCCCACCTCGTTGGAAAAAACAGAGATTACTGAGAAATTTAATCTCAGCTGGAAGTACCAATTGTAAAATGTAAGCTGTTCCTCTTGTGCACAACATGCTTTAATGTGGTTCAGCCCAGTTCTTGTTTGCGAGTCCTTCACAAGATTGAAACAGCTAGATGAGGAATTTGGACCATGACCATGAGCAGTTTCAAAGATGAAATGACTTTTAACTACACCACTCTTGGGACTGCAAGAGTGCAATTCTTTAAACCTGATAGGAGCAGTGTGTGCTTTCAGGTCAACAAAAATGTTATTCTCATCATTTAACAGTATTTTAACAGCATTCACCTACAAGCACAGACATAAAATCACTGGACCAGAGAGGCAGATAATGTCTGTGTGCCAAGATATATTGATATCTTGATAACAGAAAACAATTCTGTTGTGCTGGTTTGAAATGCCCTTCAAAGCCATGGATTTGTCTGAGGTAGATTAGGTTGGAAAACACTGCTATTTTAAATCCTGATCAATTGTATAGCTCAAACACTGACCTGAAGGATCTTTCCTCTTGGGCAACTTGCATTGATTCAGGCTGCAATCTCTAATACCTCATTAACTACTATCCACCTGGCCAATTAAATAGTGTGAGATTGCCCTCTAGTGCCTGTAAATGGAACAAACACATGATGACACAAACAAAACAGACATGACTTAAAGGAATAGGTTCAAAAGTGACAATTCTCTCATCATTTATTCACTCTCATGCATTCCCACACGTGTATGACTTTCTTTCTTCTACACAACACACATGAAGATTTTTAGAAGACTATTTCAGCTCTGTAGGTCCATATAATGCAATGAAAAAGTGAATGGTGACTAGAACTTTGAATCTCCAGAAAGCACATAAAGGCAGCATAGAAGTAATCCATAAGACTCCAGTGGTTAAATCCATATCTTCAGCAGCAAGATATTACGTGTGGGTGAGATACAGATCAATATGTAAGTCCTTTTTTTTTATTATTAATTTCCACTTTTGACCAGCCCCGACCAGAAGGTTTCAAAATGCAAGAAGAATGTGAATCGGCAAAAAACAAAATAATTATTATAAATTAATATGAAGATTTATAGTTAAAAAAAAAAAAAAGGGCTTAAATATTGATCTGTTTCTCACCCACACCTATTATATAGCTTCTGAAGACATGGATTTAAAGCTGAAGTGTGTAACTTTTTCATTGTTAAAATACTTCCTTCTATCCTAGCTTAATATGCAGAGACAGCTATAAGAAAGTCAATCAGAGGTTCATTTTCTCGAAATCTGTAAACACTTTGTCTCTGTGGCACTATAAATTTCCTGTGTTTGTTTAGAGCCACCCGCTTAGACCAAACATTTTTACTCAACCAATGGCGTGAGTTGGGGGCGGGACTATCTAATGGTTCAAACAACAGCAGACGAGAGGCGTTTTCGGAAATCTGTGTTGAAAACATTGTTTATTTTTGCAATTCCATTCAGTGCCGCTAGTGTCGCAGAAATTGCATACTTCAGCTTTTACCACTGGAATCGTATGATTACTTTTAGGCTGCCTTTTTGTGCCTTTTGGAGCTTCAAAGTTCTTATATACACTTGGCTATATAAAACATATGTATGAAAATATAATGTTTATATTATGTTTAGATTTACACAAATATGATCTCATCGCACTTGAAATCCCTAATCTGCACGACTCGCGTGTTGTCAATATTTGACGATGTTGCTGAGTGAAATTCAGGTGGTGTCTTTATAAATAGTTTTTATTGTTTAGAGGTTAAAGGGATAGTTCACCCAAAAATGAAAATTCTCTAATCATTTACTCACCCTCATGTCATTCCAGATGTGTATGACTTTCTTTCTTCTGCAGAACACAAATTATGATTTTTAGAAGAATATTTCAGCTCTGTAGGTCCATACAGTGCAAGTGAATGGGTGTTAAAATTTGACACACCAAAAAGCACATATAGGCAGCATAAAAGTAATCCATACCACTCTAGTGTTTTAATCCATATATTCAGAAGTGATATGACAGGTGTGTGTGAGAAACAAATCAATATTTAAGTCCTTTTTTTGCTAGAAATTATTCTACCTGCCCAGTAGGGGGCGATATGCATGATGAATGTGAATCCCCAAAAACACAAGAAGAATGTGAAAGTGAAAGTGGAGATTGACTAAGCAGGGAGGATAATTTAAAGTAAAAAATTACTTAACTATTTATCTGTTTCTCACCCTCACCTATCATATAGCTTCTGAAAACATTTATTTAAACACTGGAGTCATATGGATTACTTTTATGCTGACTTATGTGATTTTTGGAGCTTCAAAATTTTAGAGATATTCTTCTAAAAACCTTCATTTGAGTTCAGCAGATGAAAGAAAGTCATACTTATCTGGGATGACATGAGGGTGAGTAAATGATGTGAGAATTTTCATTTTTGGGTGAACTATCCCTTTATTGCAGATTACGGAGCCGAAGATTGGATCAGAGATGTCCGTGCAGAATAAAGTTTAAAGCAGCAGTGTGTAATTTGTAATGTCGTTCATCAACGAATCAGTGTTTTTAAACAAATCTATAAAGTGAACGAATTGTTCTCATTCACTTCCGTTGTTTCGATCGTGAACGACTAGAGCAGCTCTAGTAGCAGCTTTAGTATAGCAGCGTCCAAAAGCTAAAGCATCTACCGTTGTACCTCAGTGCCCGGCCAGTCAATGACTTCACATGCAGTGATTTGCAAATGAAGGCACCTTGTAAGGATTTAAATCCAATACCATGGGATGATATCTACTACGTCATCGCTGTACAGTCTGCAGCGTGGAGTACGCTGAAAGTACTTTTTTTTTTAACAATGATTCAGTGACTCACTCGTACCACATCAAATACCCTCATTTGTCACCAACTACTAAAGATGTGATCTGCAGAAATGGTGACTGAACGAATCAGTAAACTAATTTGAAAGAATCTCTTTGGTGAATGGATTCAATGACTCGAGTCACTGGAATGAATCAACACCCCACCCCCCCCCCCAACTTCTGTACCACTAGCGTCACCTAACTGAATTGCAAACAGCAGCTGCAGAAGGACATTAAAATAGTAAAGTTCTAGAATTGAATAGAAGACTTATGGACATCAATAAATGCCAAGTTAGCATTTAAAACTTTAATATGCCAGCACAGTTTTACCAAACAGTAGATTAAAATCATAAACAGTTAGTGTTTCTCCATACATTTCTGTTTCATATCCATACATGTAAAATCACTTTAAAATGCTGCACTTTAACATTGTTTTACTGTAAAAACTGTGGGTTTTCAAACATTCACATGCTGAATGGTTTTTGCTACACCGTTTGGTACAAAAATCTCATCTAACCAGTCACGCAAACCCAGTCTGCAGGGATGTCGGGCCACCTGGGACCCAGTTTGAGCCCAAACCTATTGGAGGGCTGCCATACAGTATAAGTCTCAATCTCTTCTCAATCAGACCTGGTTTAGACTCAAAACCTTTAATAGTGTTTAAGAGACTAAATAGTGTTTTTCATCATAAAAATAAGACCAGTTTTAGAAATAGATAAAAAAAAAAAAAATTTTAAAAAAAATTAAATAAATCAGCTGTTAAATTATGTCTGCAAATGGTCCAGACAGTATCTGTTAACAGGGTGGACATGATTTAGCATATTGCATAATAGCCTTGTTCACTTCTCTACTTCAATATAGCAACTGACAGGCAGCGCAAACATGTTTCATCATTCACCTTAAACATTCTCTATTCTCAGAACCTCAAAAAATAATGTAATACAAAACATCATGGTACATAACCGTGTGAGTGAAATTAACATATCTGGACTTTGGGTAAAGCATATGCAGATACAGAAGACAGTTGGCACAGAAGCTTGCTGATAACAAGCAAAAGATGCCTTCTTGACTGCTTGGAATACACGTTAAGTTAATACGTCATCAAAAGGTTTGGCGCAAGGCATTGTCAGTGAGTCCTGTCTCTTTCTCAGAACGAACAGCTGAGCCTTTGCATAGTGGAGATGGTCTAAAGAGAGTCTTTTTAAGGCACTGTGACGTGGAAGGGACTTCCAGGCACCATTTCTTCACCCCATTTGACTATCAGGATATAGTCTCCTTTCTCCTTCACTGTGTATGTGACGTTGTACATTCTATTGCCCATGTGTTTGACGTACACTTCTTCGCATGGAGTCTTTGGCCCGTGAACTCCTACCATTAACATGTTCGTCCCTGCAAGTTGGAAAGAAAATCTGTTTAGTCATCTGTGTGTTCAATATGGGATCTATCCATCTATTGATTCTAATAGATAATTTTGTTTTTTATATTTATAAAATCGTCTATTCCTGCATGTCTTACCTGCTTTACTGCAGTCTACAGTGAAGGTGTTCTTCTGGCCTATGAAGGCTTTGGAGAGTCCAGCCCCCCTCGAGATCACCTTACTGGCATCAGAAGAGAACTTTGGCATAGAGGAGAAAGATCCGGCCACTGAAGATGATTTTGTCACGGTCTCCACCAGCACTGATGATGTTTCATGTAGAGAATGACCACCAGACAGACGTGCACCTGTGGGAGTAAATATTTCATCATTACTTTGCTTCTTTATAGAAAGATCAGTTCCTTATTTTAAGAAATATGTGTCTTGGTTTTCAGTTGAGGACATGGAAACATCTTTGCCCGACAACGCTCTCACTTTCGAAAGTCATAGATTAATATTAACCTGTGTGTGCTTTCTGTGTCTGTAAACTTGTTTGTTTATGGGTGGAAGAAAACAGGGAGCTTATTTGCATTAGTGGCAAAGGAAAAGTGGGACAGTGTAATATTTTCAAATTTAAATCTCTCTAGCGCTTCAGCACACACACTATAAACTTCATAGTTGTCATAAGCTTATTTGTTTTCAAATCCACTTCAGCATACTGCATGATTATAACTGCATAACCATATTCCCCCATTTTGACATGTGTGCTTAAAGGGATAGTTCACCCAAAAATTAAAATTCTCTCATCTTTTACTCACCCTCATGTCATCCCAGAAGTGTATGACTTTCTTTCTTCTGCAAAACACAAATTTCAGATTTTTAGAAGAATATTTCAGCTCGGTAGGTCCTCACAATGCAAGTGAATAGTGATCAGACATTTGTAGCTCCAAAAATCACATAAAGGAAATGTAGAAGTAATCCATAAGACTCCAGTCATTAAATCCATATTTTCAGGAGTGATATAATAGGTATGGGTGAGAAACAAATAAAAATGTGTCTTTTTTTTTACTCTAAATCTCCACTTTCAATTTTACATCTGAAAGTCACATGTGGTGCCTGTTTAGTTTCACTTTCACATCTGAAAGTGAAAGTTAAAGTGGAGATTTAGAGTAAAAAAGGACTTCATATTGTTCTGTTTCTCACCCATACCTATTATATTGCTTCTGAAGATATTGATTAAAACACTGGAGTCTTACGGATTACTTTTATGTTTCCTCTATATGATTTTCGGAGCTACAAAGGTCTGATCACCATTCACTTGCATTATATGGACCTAGAGAGCTGAGATATTTTTCTAAAAATCTTCGTTTGTGTTCTGCTGAAGAAAGAAAGTCATACACATCTGGAATGGCATGAAGGTGAGTAAATGATAATAGAATTTTCATTTTTGGGTGAACTATCCCTTTAAACCTGTTCAATGACTCATATTTATCTATTTTTTCCAAAGTTTTCGGAATAGCTCACCCAAAATGAAAATGAGGAAGGGTGCTTTCACACTAGCACTTTTGGTGCGCACCCAGGTTTGAATGACGTCAAAGTTTGATTCATTTGGATAATGTGAACGCTGTTTTCATAACTAGGGTGCACACCTGTGAACCGCACCCGAGTCCGCTTTGAAAAGGCAACGATTGATGTGAACTCTGGTATGGTTCGCTGCTGATATGAATGCAACCATATCAAATCGCGAAAGAGAACCATTATTGATGACTTATAATTCTCGTCTTTGCAGGCTCCTAATCACAATTATTACACTATAATGCATTTCTCATACTTTCTTGACTCCAAATAAATCCCTTTCAGACAGCAGCTCACATTCTTCACATCTCTTGCAACTCATCTGTGGGCTCGCAGCAGACAAGAGCTAACATTCTTCGCATCACACACATTAAATGCATCCGTGGCAGACAAACACAAGTGTCGTTCTGTGCATATAAAGTTTTGGCAGTAAATCCAAAGAGAGGAATACTTCAATAACACCGTGAAGCTGATGTCTTCTTTAGTCGTTAACTAGTTACAGTCGTAAACAGTTGCTGCTTGTGTTCACGTTGATGACGCAATCTGACCGCGGTTCGGACCCAAATAATATAATGTGAACAGAGATCAGTGGGGGCAGGGGGAGGGGGAAAGCCCCCTCAATAATAACTGACTTTACATTTTTGATGAACCATTCCTTTAAATAACAGAAAGCCACACCAAGCCAGTTTCCCTGCTATACAGCGTAGAACAGTGGTTCTCAACCAAGGGTCCATGTCCCACTAGCAGGCCTCAGCACTCTTCCAAGGGGGCCTCAAGTTGACTTAAAATTAATTTAAAATAAGAAATATTAAAATAATTCAAATAATTAAACTTATTTAAAATGCTAAAAATACTTTAAGATGTATGCCTACAAATTATAAACAGACTCTTTCTGAAACTTCTAGAATAAAAAATTATCCGTGATTAATTCTTTTAATCAGACACGTCTAATTTCGGGCGAGGGTGCCTTCAAATATTGTCTTGGACAGTGGGGGTCCTTGGAGTCAAAAAGGTTGAGAACCACTGGTGTAGAATACTGTAAAGTGAGATGTCTCACCACCGACTTTGGCCTTAAACGGGCTGCCCACGATATGCTGTGGTCCTCCATATTTGATGGAGATCAGGTAGCTGCCAGGGGCCATGGGTGTGTAGGTGACCTTGTATCCTTCCGGACACTCTTGACACTCCATCTTCACTTTTGAGGGGCCGTCGATGGTGACTGAGAGAGCTCCTGACCCAGCGTTACATGTGTTTACAATGAAGTCTGATGGTACACCTGTAAAAGTGAAGCAAGGAGGTTTATGTGTGTCTTAAGAATTGTGGTTGGCTCATTTAATTTGATTGTTCACCCAAAAATGAACATTCTGTCACCATTTACTCATCCTTATATGACTTATGTGGCAGAATGAATCTGTCTCAGTAACCGTTTACTTTCATTGTAAAGAAAAAAAATTAAAAGTGAACAGTGACTGAGACTGAGACTAACGTATTGACTAGCATCTCCTTTTACATTCCAAGGACGAAAGCAAGTCATGCAAGTTTGGAACAAAATGAGGGTGAGGAAATGATGACTTAATTTTGCTTTTTGGTTAAACTATCCCTTTATTAACTAATGAAATCACAGCTGTTACATACCTGTAGTTCCCTCCTCCAGTCCAGGCCCAAAAGCAGTCACCATTCCTGGGTCTCCCGCCTGGCCGGTATCCCCTACACGAATCTTGAAGGGACTTCCCGGGATGTGACTTCCGTTAAAACGGACATCAATGGAGTGGACGCCGTTCTCCCGTGGAATAAACCGTATCACATGTTTATCTGCAAGCACAGGTAAACTGGTTAAAAAGTACAATCTATCAATTTCCTTTCAACTATGATCAGATCTGAAATGTCTTTGTGTAACATAGTAACATAGATCTTTGGATCCTAGATAAAATATTTAACCTGACTTGTATCTCTGAGAGTGTGTCTGTATGCTCACCATTGTCTAGTTCAGTGATGTAACACTCTTCTACTGTTCCGGAGGGTGTGTGAACTTTTGCATCAATCGCCCCTTTTGCTCCATTCAGCTGCACCGCAAATGAGGCCTCCTGATTTACCTTCAAAACCATTTCCTGGGAGATTGTGAGAAACAGAGAAAGAGAACAAATGAACACTAAAAACTCTTTCCAAAGAAAAGCCGATACTTGAAATCACATTGGCCAACATAAAAAAAATATTTGCCTCTACTTCATGCTCTTATTTTTTTTTTTTATCAGAGACACCCCTTCTTAACTCTTCAAGAAGAGAACTGCAAGTAGACTTGTCTTGTTTTATGATAAGCTGTGAAACCCTGCTCTCTGCTCTCCATCAAGTGCTCTCTCAGAGTGTATTGATAAAGGAGCTGCCATCCACAATGGAGGAGTCTCTGAATCTTATCCCATCCCACTGCTACATAGCAGAGTTATTCCCCTCAACAAAACTCAGTGTAAGTCAGTGAGCGTCTTTGAGTGTGTATGTGCGTTTGATGTGAAATCACTCACTTGTAGGCTGCTGATGGTGAGGAGGCGTGCGTCATCCGACAGTGATGCAATAGGAACGATAAAAGGGCTGTCTGGGATGTGCTCGTCATTAAATTTGATTGACACCTCGTAGTCACCTGGCATCAAACGTATAAAGGCATGAAGTGAATAAGAAGGCCGGGTGCCAATGTAAAACACACTAGTGAGTTAAACATTTGTAAATTATTCATGAAATGTGGCAAACATTCCACTGCTAAAGCAAAACTAAGCTAATATTAGCATTCCGGGGTCTTACCAGGTTCTTGCACTACATAGGCCACACCACAAGACCCGTCCTTCCTGTCTTCAAAGGAAATCTCAGCTTTGCTGGGCCCTTCAACTGCTATGGACAGACCGCCAGCACCAGCTTCCCGAGTCCAGATACTGAACTCAGCTAACCATCACACACAATTATATACAAATTAATCAAACCAATTCTGCTATACTCTCTACAGAACTGACAGACCTCAAAGGTCTAAAGCAAAGTTTGCTTAAAGGGATAGTTCATCCAAAAATTTTAATTCTCTTATCATTTACTCACCCTCAGACCATCCCAGATGTGTATGACTTTCTTTCTTCTGCAGAACACAAACAAAGATTTTTAGAAGAACATTTCAACTCTGTAGGTCATTTCAATGCAAGTGCATGGTGGCCAGACCTTTGAAGCTCCAAAAAGCAGATAAAGGCAACATTAAAGCAATCCATTCCATGATGCTATAGGAAGTGTAATAGAGCTTGAAATCATGATCGCCAAGGAGACTGCTGTCAGGACTTATAGTGAAAAAGGAGTTACATTTTGGTCTGTTCACAGCCAAAACCGATTGGATCACTTCAGATGACATTGATTAACCCACTGGTGTCTTATGGATTACTTTCATGCCACCTTTATGTGCTTTTTGGAGCTTCAAAATTTCAGTCACCATTTACTTGCATTGTGTGGAACTACAGAGCTGAGATATTTTTCTAAAAATCTTTGTTTGTGTTCAGCAGTACAAAGAAAGTTACACACATCTGTGATGGCATCAGGGTGAGTAAATAATGAGAGAATTTTCATTTTTGGGTGAACTATCCCTTTAAATAACTCTATTCTACTATACTTTTGAACTACTGCTGTATAGTAGTATAATATATTACTTGTACTATCTAAAAGCTTAAACATTTCATTTATACGTCCCTTTAAAGGTGCACTAAGAAATGTTTAGGTTATTTTTTACTGGGCACAGTTGTCTTGGGCTAACGAAATAATGTGAGTTGCATGATGTTTTTTTTAATGTTTTTTTTTTTTTTTTAGCAAGTTATCACTCAAGTCCCTGTGCTGCATTTTATGTACAACTTTGTATAGAATTGTTAACAATTTCTTTAATTTTCAATTGTTTTGTTAACAACAATGTTTCCAATCCTAGACAAAGTCATCCCTTACAGTTGGTGATCTACCACAGCTTTGCTAATCGGTTCAGTCGAGTCATTTGAAGAATGAAGTGGACATAACTAGGCCAGGGAAAAAAAATATTGATTTTTAATTTTTTTTGCAGTCTTCATTTGAACGATCCTATAATCGATTCTTAAAATTCCAAGATCCATCTTTTTACTTTTACTTTAAAGTTGACTTCAGTTTTGGTTGTGTTTATTGTTATATTTGTTCAATAAATAGCAATTAATCTGCATAGTTCAGGCCCTTATGTTATTTTTTTAAATTAATATTTTTGTAATGTACCAAGTAAGAAGCTTCCCTGTATAATTTACATGATTAGCTGATAGAGAATCTCTTTTATATGTTAGCAAAATGGACATTATAACTTAAACATACCCAAATGGATTAGAATCAAATCAAATCAAAATCTGAATGAAGGGGGGAATCAAGAGCTTGTGAATCGGAATCGAATCAGATTGGTATATCTGTATCAATATCCAGTCCTAAGGGCTACCCAGGGTGAAGAATAAAATAGCTTTTTAAAGGCTACTGATATTACTGGAGTCTAAATCTCTTGTGAGCGTTCATTATTTGAAACATCTCTCAGAGGTCCTACTTATTTCTTGGGGTGTAAAACCTTTTAGTGCACCTTTAAAGACCTCACAATATCCCAGATATCCTAGTTCCTGACTTTCTGTTTCTTACCTGGAACTCCAGCCACTCCCCGGTCCAGTCCAGTACCACCGGCCCGAACCTTGTGGGCCCCTCCCTCTCCCAGGGGCCCCACAGTGAACTGGAAGGGGCTTCCAGGGACATGCTGGCCCCTGTACTTGACATTAACAGTGTGGGGGCCCATCTCATGAGGCACAAAGCGCACACTGTAGGTGCTGTCCTCTCCTTCTACTATCTCAGCATCTTCTGTCTTACCGCTGGGACTCGTCACCTGTGCGGTCATCTCCTGAGTACCTGTCTCACCTGAGAGAAAAAGAGAGGGGTAAATGAGGAATGGAAGAAGGAGAAAAGCAGAGAGAGAGAAAATGAGAATGTGAGAAAGAGATGGAAGAGAAGAGAAAGAGACAGGGACTCGTAAAATACATTTCACATATAATTTGAGGCATTTCTTCAATAAGAGCTGCTGTTTTGGCTGGGCTGGCCGCAGAGCTAAAGGCTGCTCAGATTTTCCAGCTCGGCTCTCCTGTCGTAAATGTTTGCAGTGGAAAGGGTGCACTCATTCCCATTGAAAACCCCATAAACACCCACACAATGACTTCATCTCACACATACACAATGGCAAAAAAAAGAAACTAACAAAGAATTTTGACTGCAAAATGTAAAGTATAATTCACCCAAAAATACAAATTCTGTCATTATTTACTTATCCTTGTGTCGTCCAAACCCACATGTTTTTCTTTCTCTTGTGGCACACAAAATAAGATTTTGAAGAAACTCTAGCTGCTCTTTTTCACACAATGAAGGCATACAATGACCAGGACCAAAAAATGACAAAAAAGCACCATAGAAGTATTTCATATGACTTTTGTGCAATATTCCAAGTCTTCTAAAGCAATACGAGAGCTTTGTTTGAGGAACAGAATTTAATAAAAATAGTTATTTACTAAAAATCATCATCAACCAATAACATTTCTCATTGCTGACATTAAATTAGGCACAACGTGTCTTAGCATGTTGTATTTGAATGTATGCAAGCAAATGAGATTTAAGAGCTACGGCTTAGGTAACACTTGAAATATAGTGCACTAGTCTTCTGGGCTAGTTTTAAGTTACTTTTATGGTGCTTATTTATCATTTTCAGAGTTCGATATATCCACCAGGACACTCTGCAAGATATCTTTTGTGTTTCATGGGGATGCGGGGGGGTTGAGGAAAAAAAGGACAAAGAGGTTTAGAACGAGAGTTTACATTTTTGAGTGAACTATCCTTTTAATCTATGAACGATACAGTATTGCATGCAAACACACACACACACCCTCTGATTGTCGGGCCTGGATGCTGCTGAAGGGACCCAGGCTCTCCCTGCCCAGGAATCCACCAAAAACGTCCCTGAAGGGGTCGCCCCCCACCTGGGTGCTCTCCTCCACCCGCACCTCCCGTTTGGTCTCACCCACGCGGGTCTTGCTGATCTCAGTGCGTTCTGTGCGGGTGTAGGTGTGGCTGCTGCGGGTGAAGGTACGAGTGAGACGTTCTTGGGCTGACACCATCTGAAACCAGTTCCCTACAGAAGAGGGACCCAAGAAAAGAGGAAAAAGAAAAGAAGGAAGAAGAAAGGAAGTGATGAAAAAGGGGAAAACTGGAAATGCATGCATCCAAGCCAGGTGAAAACAAACTTTTCTTAACCCATTGGCAAATACTTTTTTCCTGTTTTGAGCGTAAACCTCACTAAATGTTATTCGATTTATAAAAAGTAAAACAAAAATACTTAATTCAAGATATATTCTCTGCAAACAAGTATTAATATGTTATGCAATATGATTTTGGTGTGACAACCAGAGGGAAAACTCCAAGAGACAAGAAGTAACACATTATGACAGTGTTAGAGTCAGTGAGAGACAGGCGGAAAGACAGAGAAACAGGTAGAAGGACAATAGTTTGACATCTGCTCCCCAAAGGCTCATTTAGTACATTATGTTTTTTTTTCCCCTTCATATTTTCTACACATTCACCAACATTCCCTAAAGGAACTGTCCTCACCTGGAATTTTAAGGTTGAGGTCGCAAGTACTGCCCACCATGGCAATAGAGGGCGCCTGCCTCTTTCTGGTGATGCTCTCCTTCATTCTTCCCTCGCCCAGAACCTTCACTGTAAATGGACTTCCTGTGGAATAACAGGACAAAGAGTTTAAAAGAGCTGTCTACCTCACAAGTACCAACACCTCAAAGAGTTTCATGTTGGAGGGCAGTTCAGTACCTGGTACATGCTGGTCTGCGAATTTGATGTTTATGATGTAAGTACCAGGTTCGGTTGGGCAGTAGGTCACTTTGCATGTTCCGTCGTCAACATCCGAACAGTTGATGTCCACTTTGCTGGGCCCCTCGATGGACAGACCCAGACCTCCATAACCTATTGTACACACCAGAACCTATTATATTTAAGTGCGTTTTAACCCAATGCTTTTTGAAGCTTGATTCTTTAGGTTAAATCAATGCAATAAGAACAATTTCAACGCAAGGATTGATTTTAAAAATGCACTTTAAAAAATTATATTTACATTTAATTGGTTCTTAATCAACATTCTCTTGGAAATGTCAGAGTTTGAGTTAAATTCATGTCAAATTTCAACATGGCAGCCATCAGAGGGGGGCGACACACCTATGTAGAATTTAACAGCTTTTACTGGGGCACTTACTGGGCTTAAAGGGATAGTTCACCCAAAAATGTAATTTCTCTCATTATTTACTCACCCTTATGCCATCCCAGATGTGTATGACTTTCTTTCTTCTGCAGAACACAAATGAAGATTTTTAGAAGAATATCTCGGCTCTGTAGGTCCACACAATGCAAGTGAATGGTGGCCAGAACTTTGAAGCTCCAAACAGCACATACAGGCAGCATAAAAGTAATTCATACGACTCCAGTGGTTTAATCCATGTCTTCTGAAGTAATCCAGTTGGTTTTGGGTGAGAAGAGACCAAAATGTAACTGCTTTTTCACTATAAATCATGACATCAGCAGTTTCCTTGGCAATCATGATTTCAAACTTGATTACACTTGCTTAAACTTGCAAACTTGATTGACACTTCTAGTGCTCTGCGTATGCGTCAAGCACTATAATCGAGCTTGAAATCATGATTGTGCATAGAGACTTCAATGGCAAGATTTACAGTGAATAAGGAGTTACAGTTTGGCTTTTTCTCATCCAAAATTGATTGGATCGCTTCAGAAGACATGGATTAAAACACTGGAGTCATATGGATTACTTTTATGCTGCCTTTATGTGCTTTTGGGAGCTTCAAATTTCTGGCCACCATTCCCTTGCATTGTGAAGACCTACAGATCTGAAATATTCTTCTAAAAATCTTTGCTTGTGTTCAGCAGAATAAAAAAAGTCATACACATCTGGGATGGCATGAGGGTGAGTAAAAATTAGGAAATTAAATTTTAAAAATACATCATTTTAAACATATTTGTCTAAAAGTACTATTCATTTATTTAGAAATAATTTTTTCTAAACAAATATTTTAGTGGAAATAAATACTTAAAACACCTTGAGTATATGATGATCAGCCAAAAAATATACCCAATTACAAGTAAAACAATTTTATTATAAGACGCAAAATCCCACTAACCTGCACTCCTGGTGTCCACAATGAACTCTGCCACTTCAAAAGTATGTCCTTCAATTAGACCTTTCCCAAATACCTTCACCTTACTGGCGTCTCCAATCTCTGACTGGCCCACCATGATCTTGAATGGGCTGTTGGTCACATGTTTTCCATTCTTCTTCACGCTGACCACGTGCTCACCCACCTCTTTAGGGGTGAAGGATATTCCTGAGGACAAAGAACAACAAGACTGAGTTCTTTGTTCAGGCTTAAGATAAATTTATGTAAGCACCATCATAAGCATCATCATATCTAACAAAAAAGCAAGGCTCCAGGCGTTTGACTTTACATCAAAGGTCTTTTCTGAGCTGATAGTGAATTCTTTTTGAAATCAAAGGAATGGGCTCAGTTTCAAGCAGCCTGGCTTTTGAGCCAAACATTATCGTCATTATTTCAAAAGGTTTCAGTGTTTAATTGCGGACATCAGCCAGAGCATTTTGATATTCTTTTGTTTTGAAAAACCTCAAAAGAATGTGGTAAGCAAATTCTTCAAGCTTCAGAAAGTGTAATAATTAGGGTGTCTTCATCATAAAAAGAGTTTGTAATTCCTGTTTAACTCCTAATTACTGATTTTAAAGCTGAAGTGTGGAATTTCTGCAGCATCAAATAATGCTAAACAATAAAAACAATTCCAAACAGGTTTCCCAAACACTATCCCTGTCCTCCATTGGTCACCAAAAAGAAAGTCGCATCCCAAACTCAAGCCATTTCATTGAGTCAATAGACCTTTTTCACAGACTGTGATGACGTGTTTCCGCCTTATTTAGCAGCATAAATATATATAAAAAAATGTATATTATACATTCTTTAAATATTGAGTGTAAATTTATAACATTATGCTTATTGTTACAGTTGCAATCAAAATTATTCAACCCCCCTGACCAGCAGTACATTCTGCTGATGTGAATTAAAACACATCAACTAAAACCTCAGTAAACAGTTTTTAATACACATTTGAGTGATTTTGAGAGCAAAGAGTTCAGTTTACACAAATTTTAAAATAAAAAATAACTAATTCTCTCCACAAATGTCATGTCAGAAATATTCAATCCCCAAAGTCAATCATTTGTGGAGCATCCTTTATCCTTAATAACAGCAAATAAATGTTTCAGGTAAGTGTTCTCCGGCTTCGGACACCTCTCTATTAGAATTGTTACACATTTCTCATGAGCAAAAGCTTCCAGCTCATTGACCTTCTTTGGTTTCTGTGCTGCCACTGCTTCCTTGTGTTGTGTTGCTGGAAAGTCCAGTGATCACGAGCTTCAATTTACACACTGAAAGCATCACATTTTTCATGCCAAAATGGCCTGATACCTGAAAGAATCCATGGTGTCAGTCACATAGTCAGGATAGCTGTTTCCTGCAGCCGCAAAACACCCCCATAACAGGACTGACCCACCTCCATGCTTGACTGTGGGGATGGTGTCGTTCTTGTCATCACCTAGTCATCTTACTCCAGACGTACTGCTGACCCATGGGTCTAAAACTCATTTTCAGTTTAGTGTCATACGTCTATAAAACCTTCTTCCAGGACTCCACAGGTCTTTCCTAATTACTTCTTGAATATTCAAGTCAACATTTCCTTGGTGAAGTTTTGCTTTCTTCCACACCCCAAGAAGGTTGCTGTTGTATCATATTTAAAAAATGCATGAATGGTGCTGCCAACTTTGTCTATTGGAAATTGTAGTGCTTTGGAAATGTACTTTTAGCCATGACCTTTCTTGTGTAATGAAATAATCTCCTCTATTAGCTTTTGAGACAGCTTATATTTAATTGCATTTTTGCATAGAAATACATTTTTGCTTACAACGCTAAACTTACATTTTAAAACTTAAATAAGTACCATTGTAGATTGATGACTTAATTTGGTTTTAAAACAATTACTTGTGTAGCCTTACATATTTAAGAAACAGCTAAATACAATAGGGGTTGAATAATTATGACATGGCTGTATTTTTAAAAAATCCTGCTATTTACAAATATTAGGTTATATATTCACACTATGACTTTGAATGTGTCACTCAACTGATATAGATGTAAAGTTTACAAATTCTGAGTCATCAGAAAAGCTTACCTTTGTAAATCCTTACTGTCTTGGGGGGGTTGAATAATTTCGATTGCAACTGTATATCACCTTTGAATTAGTTTTAAAAAAACAAATTACTACAGCTGCGAGGGAGTTTCTATTACAGCTGCTGAGAGAGTGACAGTAAATCTGGCATCTTCTCCCATTTTACTGTCTTAATCCACCGCTCTCTATTTTTTTCTCTTCTGGAAAGTCATTCAAATGTAATAGTGGATTTTTTCTTTTGGTCTTGGAGCAAATGGGTAAGTGAAAATAATATTTGCTGTGATCTCCCATTCACCGCTGTTGAAGTTTACCCTGCAATCGTTTACTTCTGCGTTTCAAAACCCGGAGTGTGAAAAAGGTCTTTGTTGCTGTGCCGGAACACCGTAACAAACAATACAATGCTTTGAAAGAGCCAAAGAGACACAGTGTTTACACTTTTTGGGGGTATCACTTGCGAATGGCTTATATATAGTTGTTTCTAGAGACAACACAATTTGCCTTATTTACATGCTTCTATATCGCTCAGTCGTGGATCATGACACGCTGTTGCTCACCGATGTGTCTGTTTGGCAGTCTCTTCAGAAGGCAGGGCTCCTCGTTGCCAGACGGTGCTCTGATACTCGCGGTCAGAGAGCTCAGGTCAGTCTCTGTGATCTTAAGAGATACATCTGTGGCCGTGCCAACGTTCAGCTGAGACGTCTTCATGGAGTCATCGCCTTTATCAAGAGCAAGTAACAGGTAAAGTGAATAGGGATAAAAAATAAAAATATAAATAAAAAAAATAAAATAAGCAATAAGGTAAGGACAGTTGCATAGAGAAAAGAAGAGAGAAAAGTGTAAAAGGATACAAACATACTTTTTTTGATTTGTAACCAGCAAGCCATCCTGTGCTTGAGTATGCAAGAAATATAATTATTAATGATTTTAAAGGAATAGTTCACCCCAAAATTACAATTTCATCATAATTTACTCACCTTAATGTCATTCCAAACTCATCTGACTTACTGTCTCATGCATATCACAAAAGGAGAATTTTTACAAAATGCCACAGTCCATCTTTTTGGTACATTGGCAGTGGATTGTTCCTTACTTTAAAGCTTAAGGACCTAAAAGTATCATAGATGTAGTCGTCTGAAGTCATCTGAAGCCGAACGAAAGGTGTTAACGTCTGTTGCGTGTTCATGAGCACTAGGAGAGAAGTTTGTTCACAGTGGCACGTGTATTCACGTTAGAACTTGTGTTGTTTAGCGCTAAAAACAACAATTGTGAATGAACTTCTCTCATTGTGCTCATGAATGCGCAAAAGCAATCAAGATTTTCACTGAGAAATCACTTGCATTTCAGGTTGCATATGTATCGTATGTCTTCAAAAGACTTGGATTATGACACACGAATCACATGGGCTACACTTATTATACATTTGGGTCCTTTTTATACTTTTAAGTGAGGCACTATTACTGCAACTAACACTGTATTGAAAAAGCTTACTAAGAAACATCTTTTGTGTTCTGCATAAGAAAGAAAAGCAGACAGGTTTGGAATTACATGAGGGTGAGTAAATTACGATTACATTTTACATTTTTGGGTGAACTATTCTTTTAACTAGTAAACATAATAAAAATAGACATGCACTGTGTGGGTGCAACCCCATGCCTGTTGCAGAGAGCTGTTTTATATAGAGAAAAGTGAGAGTGAGACTGGGGGGAAAGGGGAAACAGGTGCTTCCTGTTACTAAAATCTCTGTGAATGTGTCTTCTACTTTTAGAAGCACTGCGCGGATGCACGTCTGCGGTTAAAATCTCCAAGTGTGAAGGCACACACACACTTCACTCTTGCAAAGACACACACACACACACACACCCCTACTAATTTAATTATTCATAGACTTGCTGGAGAGACATAACTTTGCCCCCTCTTATTTATCCTCTCTCTCTCTCTCTCTCTCTCTCTCTCTCTCTCTCTCTCCTGTGCATACACATATTTAGGCACACACAAAACCCTCACCTGTGATCTTGGATGTAAAGGGGCTTCCAGCAATGTGTTTGTCATCAAACTTGACAATGATATTATAGTCTCCCGGGGCAGTTGGCAAGTAAGACACCGTGCAGGTGCCATCTTTATTATCCTTACAGCTTATCTCTGCCTTAGAGGGGCCCTCCACTGCCAAAGAGAGACCACCTAAACAAAAGAGAAAAGAGAAGCCCCTAAATGTCAGTTACCTTTTAACTAGATCTGTCAAAATTAATATAACGCATACGATTTATTTAAAAAGTTTAACGCATTAATGTTTCTTAATCGCGATTAATGCTTTTACCGTTAATACAGCATAAACCAGCATAAACACTGGATGGAAGGGTGAAACCTTTTTGATGTCTCTGCCCAGATTTTAAGTACCACAGAAGCACATAAAGTCTTAACTATCACCAAAACGCTAAACAAGATCTTTCTGTCTGCAAGCACTTTTCATGTGGATTTTTAAAGCGCCACTTGACGCTGGCGTTGATGCACTGACGCGAATCGTGAACACAGTTTCACGATTTCTGTAACAAAGAGAATAGCCACAGTCTGCTGGCCAATTAATATTGTGGAGGATGAGAGTTTAAGAGATTTAATGCCCATTGCAATGAATACTCAACCTATGTGGGGACTGATTCTTTCAATTACTCAAACTCTCACTTAGACTTTGGGTTTAAATGTTTAATGTTACTTGAATTGGTGCTATTTTAGTGCATTCTTATCTTTATAAGTGTTTTTTTTTTTTTTTTTTTTACAAAGTACTATTACTGCCAATGTGGCAAGTTATAAAAACTATTCAAAAATATATATTATATAATTTCATAGCCATATGACACTATGTAAACTACGTATTAATATCAGGACCTTTGCTGGGAAGAAAATGTAGAGACCGGACCTCTTGGAACTTTAATTGAGTACCCCTGCTATAGACATCGTGTGCAAGCTTTTTCTCTCGTGGCAAATAAAAAAATACATATCAGTCAGGGACATTTCTCTTTCTGACTAAGCGGGTGGTTCTTAGCCAGAATAAGCTTCAAAGTGGACCAGAATTTATACTGATAGTCAAAAGTCTGGAAACGAAAAATTGTTGCAATGTGACTCTTAGGCTGCAGGGCCTGGTGTGTTTTACCTTCTCCAGCATCCTTTGTGACGATTGTGAAGGTGGCGGGTTTGTTAACCATGCCATGACTTAGACCAGGGCCGTATGCATT
The DNA here is from genome assembly GCF_019703515.2 of Myxocyprinus asiaticus. Taxonomy (NCBI): domain Eukaryota; kingdom Metazoa; phylum Chordata; class Actinopteri; order Cypriniformes; family Catostomidae; genus Myxocyprinus; species Myxocyprinus asiaticus. Next base: position 9,496,459 of record NC_059390.1, on the reverse strand, counting down.
CACATGGCCACTGTTAATGGCATCCACATAGAACTGCAATGGACTTCCTGTAAGCAGATATTAAACAATGGTATCACTTCCTGTTTAAACACCAATATATAAAAAAAAAATAAAAAAATAAAAAAAACTTTGAACAGCCATTAGTTAATACGGTATTTAATAGTTTGAGACCAAAGTTACTAATACAAATTGTTTTATACCTGGTATATGATTACCATCATATTTGATGTCCATCTCATGAAGGCCTTTCTCAGTGGGGGCGTATTTGACCGTTACAGTACCATCCTTGTTATCAGTGATGTGCGGACGGGCAGTTTTACCAGAGGGCATACGCACCTCACCTGTAAAAATATAAAATGCTACAGAAATTACCTTTTTAGATATGTCTTTTTCTGATATGAGAATGCAGTCTCTCTGAAAACAACTTCAAATTACACCCTAAACTGAATATTCAATCTCAGAGCCATGTTCCTTTTTTTGTCTAATAAGCAGTACCTGTGATCTCCCCCTTCTGCACAGTAAATGGAATGACCAGATTGAATGGGCGGAGCATCGGCTCCATGCAGTCCACTGCAGTGATTGGTTCCTCTGTGGCCTTAAAGAGAAAGAGATTTCAGAATCAAATTACTGCTAACTAAGAAAAGTGGGCAGATGTAAGTGCATGCAGAGTTTAGTGGCTGTGATTTTGAAGGGCTCAGGCTGGTTGGGCTGCAATGGATAAAATATATTTGCAAAAGCAGCAACCAAAGAGCCTCAGCAACAACACGTTCATTAACTCTACAAATGCATGATCAGCCAACAAGCTGCTTTAACAACTTGTAAAAAGACATCAGCAGCGAAGCTCATGGGAAATGAAGGAGAGATGGATGAAATTAAAACGTGCAATGATAAAAGCAAAGAAGCAGAGAGGGTTTATGGTGTTATCTAATGGCCAAGTTGGTGTGTACCCAATGAGGGGTGTAGCCCTGGTAGGGGGCGTAGGGCTGCTGTAACTGCAGTTTATCACATGGTTCCTCAATTATTGGGATGGTATCAGATGCCTAGAGAATGGAGGTGGTCACATGGTTACGGTTCCACACCACACACATTTTCATGCAGCTAATTCAATTCAACCCACTGAACTGGAATTGAATTGCTTTGTTCAATATCAGAACTCATGAATTATGATAATCTTACACAAAAGACAAAACAAAAAACAAAAGTGCTAATAATGCATATCAACAGAATGCACTCACCACCACATGGAAAGGACTGTTAGGAATATGCTCTCCTCCAAAGCGGATAGTGATGATGTATTTCCCAGGTTCTGGTGCAGTATAGTAGATATCAAAAGTTCCATCAGAGTTCTCCACCACATCCACGTCCAGCTCTGCCCCATCTGGTGTTGACACTTTGCAGGTGACCTTACCCTTCCCTGCGGCCTTTGCATCTACAGTGATAACTGTCTCCTCCCCGATCTGAATGGTGGGTCCAAGCCCCGAGCCTATCCATGGTACAATCACATAGCATTTACTGTATGATAAATCCAAAACAAGTATCTATTTCTATCATTTATTATATCTGTTTTACTCTACTAAACAGAGAGGTGCATATTTATAAGGTGAATTCAGTTAAACTGGTCCACTTTTTGCCATTCATCCCAATAGCAAAAAAAATTCCCAATTTACACAAGGTCACCCTACATTAAAGACATGCAATGATCAATAAAGGAAACTGATGCTTTTAAATAACTCACCCAATCCGTGTCCCCCAATAGACACTACAAATCAAAGAAAAGAATTGTTAGAATTCGTGGTCATAAAAAGTGTGCTAGAGATGCTCTGCTGCCAGGCAGGGTACAGTAGCAACTTAGTGCATTATTAATCAATTACAAAGATAATAGAATTCTACTGCTGTGTGGTCACAGATAATGAGTGTGTTAACTAATGGCTTCAAACACTGCAAAATAAAGTAGGGGTCTGTATTGACCTGTCACATGGCATTTGCTGGCATCTCCAGTGGGCAGTGCATGAATGCGGTAGGGGGAGTATGGGATCTCATCACCACCATATTTGATTGTTATAGTGTAGCGTCCTGTCATGTCTGGGACGTAGGACACAGTGTATGTCCCGTCTCTGTTGTCCCGAATGTTGGCTTTCTTTGGCTTTCCCTCTGGGTCCTGCAAAAGGAATAAGTTGTTGTCTTTGTGTATTTTTGCGAGTTCAATGTGTGTGTGTGTGTGTGTGTGTGTGTGTGTGTGTGTCTAAACCTCAGTATTTTTATGGTTAGACTGAACATGAAGGTTCTATTGCTTCAATAAACCCTTGTGTTTATGAATACAACAAAGTCTTTAACTATTTGCTGAAATAAATGTACCCAATATTCCTCACACTAAACAAAAAAATAAAAGAACACTTATGCCCGTATCAGACAGCAGGCATCTCTAACTGTTAGTCATGTAGTGTGAAAACCACATGTAGGGTATTAGCTTCTAATGATAAGTAAATCCACAAAGACCAGCAGAGGGCATCATTAAGGGTGTAAAGTCCCATCGATGGGTACACCAAGTATGGCTGCCCGGGGGAAACTTTTACTCTCACATCCAAAAAAACATCACGTTCATGTAAGCTGAAGATGTTTTTGGATGCTTTTGAATGAGTGCAGCATAAGAACACCTGTTTTTGTTACCTGCATTCCTTTTTAGTGTGAAAAGTAGTATGACTGTGAAAAGCAAGGCTCTGTTACCACCCTTAAGAAAATACAATTCCCAGGTCATCTCTAACCCTTCAACATCTGGCTATGAAAGGGTGGGGAATATTGTAGGTATGAACCAAGAAGACAAAATAAGTGACATGAAAAGAAGGAAAGACTTTGCCAAAAAAGAGAGAGGGAGAAAGAATCAGACTAGACAGATAGATAGATAGATAGATAGATAGATAGATAGATAGATAGACAGACATATTGATTCAAGATAATCTCCAAATAAGAACCAAGAGAATTCATTATAAAACAATTAAAAGATAATTAAGTCATTCCATAACAAGGAACTAGGGCAAAACTAGAGAATACTACAGGGAGAAAATCAGCCAAGGGAGCAGGGGAACTAGGGTAGGGTGTACACTAGCAAAGGGATGGGCTATGAGCACTTAGGGGCCCAAGGCTGATGGGAGGGAGAGAGGATGGGGCGACGCCAGACATGGTGAGTTATAACAACCAGAAGAGGCTGAAAACAAAGGGTCGCCTTACACATCCTTTCCTAAGATTATGGAAGGGGATGGTGCCCTTTACAATGTGGTTCTCCCACACCCTCCTACCCCAGTCCTCCACATACACAGAGGTCTCATGCTTGCACCCATCTGGACCCTACAGCAACAGCAGGGGAGGGATCAAAGCAGGGGCACATTGGGCGTTAAAGCATATGTGAACATCAAGGGTAACCTCTGTCTTACGACATGTCAAAAAAGAGGAGTGATCAGGAGGTGATGTAACTCACCAGGATCTGTACGGTAAGAAGACCCTCCCCTGCGTCACGGGCATCAATGGTGAACTCCACAGGCAGGCTGGCCAGTACACCAGATGCGTTCAGACCGGGACCGCTGGCACGGACTTTACTGGCATCATGAGTGGGCAACACCTTGATTTTAAATGGACTGATGAAAAGAGTGAAACAGACAGATGTATTGGTCATGAATGCACATCGAGTTAAAGTAATGTTCAGGGTTACAAGGAAGCAAAACCCTATCTATCTGTGACATGCTGTCGATTACAATAATTTGGACTTGTCGTTCAGTTTGCAAAACCAAACTAAATTTGCGTTAACAGTAACTGACTTACAGTACAATGTAAGTCAATGGGGCAACACATTCCAGAGTTTAAAAGCAGAAATGTACAGCTAAATTTTTTGATAAAGTGCTTATATTAATTATTCCAAACAAAAAGTTTTTGAGCTGTAAAGTTGTCTAAATCATTATTTTAGCTGTGGGACTATTGTTCTAGATGGATGAACATGTTAAAGTTACAGGATTTGATGGCTTTATTTGGTTTTGAAACACTGGACATACTGTAACTTTGCTCAGACAAGTTTGGCAAGTGATTCTCACTCATGTAAAAATGTTTAATGTTTAAGTTTTGTGGCTATACTCTTAAAATGAGTGTATTTGAATGGACATCCTAGTGCAATGACTTGCCCCATAGACCACAGTAATAAATGCACATACTGCTTAGTACACATTCACATATCTTGTTACTTAGGATGCGCTTTTCTAATTTCTGATGACTCTCACCTGCGAGGCACCTCTTGGTCTGCATACTTCACACACACAGTGTAAGGTCCATCTTTAGCGGGCGTATAGATCACAGTGTGTGTACCATCACCATTGTCTGTGATATTCAGTGGCTCTGTCGTTCCTTTTGTACAGAAAAATAAGATGGTTGATATTTTTGAATGCCTGTCAACCAGTCCAGACAGTTGTAAAAAACAAAATTGGTCTTGATTCAAGTGTCTAATTGTGTACAGTATGTGTGTTTTGCCTTTCACCTGTGGGTCCGTACAGCAGAACATCCAGTTGCGCAAGACCGGCCTTGCTGCAGTCCACGGTGAATGTTTGTGGGACGTGAGCTCTGACTCCACTTCCCAGGCCAGGACCAGAGCACTTCACCTTACTGGGATCCACTAGCTCCCTAACGGGCACCCTGAATGGACTGCCTAAACATCCGCCAAATTTAACAGTGTTATTGAACAGTAGACTCGGAATGAAATATTTGAGTATGAAACCAAACTGACACTCATTGTGTCATGGTAATATTTTGGCTTCCAAATGACTCGTATTCACTAACTGCTGAAATCTGGGTCAATGCATAATTAGAATGTTGAGTTTACTCAGAAACATCCCTGGAATGAATTGGGCAAAAGGAAATGACATCAAACCTGGGATTGGCAGGCCTCCGAAAGTGATGTTGACGTCATATTCTCCAGGAGTGAATGGAATATACTCCACACTACAGCTGCCATCTTTGTTATCTTTACAAGACATCTTAGCTTCTGATGGACCCTCGATGGCCAAACCAAGTCCACCTGTACCAGCACCCCTAAACAAAAGATAGAATAGAAAAGACAGATGTTAAAATGGGGCAGATTGAAATCATAATGGACTGAAAATAATGCAATTAGAATTCCACTAAATACTTATATGCAGGCCTGATTATACCAAATTCCAAGCAATTTAACTACACAAAGGAATAAAATACTTGCAAATGATTTCTTGCTCTAAAACTATTCACGCCAAGTCTGAGGTTGTTTCTGTATTCACTTTGAATGTTATTGTATGTTCTGTGCGGATTTTCATCATAAAGCAATGAATTGCTGTAGTAACATTTTATGACTTGGTGGGAAAGATTTAATGTATTGTTTGTTTGCATTGCAGCATCATCTTTTTTAAAAGCTGAAAATTTAGACTTTTTTGTTTTGTTTTAAGCATAAATATAACTAGAGTTTTATAGAAAAATGTAGTGAGTATTATACTTAAAACAAGAAAGAAAAACTCTTTACAATGTGTTCAGAAAATTGGTAACACTTTACAATAAGGTTCTATTTGTTAACATTAGTAAATGCATTAGGTATCATCAGTGTTGGGGAGTAACGGAATACATGTAACGGGATTACATATTTAAAATACAAAATAGAAGTAACTGTATTCCACTACAGTTACAATTTAAATCATTGGTAATTAGAATACAGTTACATTCAAAAAGTATTCTGATTACTGAAGAGATTACTTTGCATTTTATTGTCATTTGTTTCATTTAATATTTAGTCCTTTCAGATGGAAAACATTTATACATATAAATGATGTGATCCAAAGTGCATTTGAACAGCAGTGAAACACTTTCTTATGATGTGTTACATTCATACAAGCAGACAGAGAAGGAAGTTTGAAGTAAGTTTGGAGCAGAAGAAATAGAAATAAACCTTGTGTAAATTGTCAGCTTTACGCTAAGCTGAAATGCTATTTCTAGACATTTTACATGCACACGTTACCAGGCACGATCACATTTTTTTATCAAGAAATTTCACGTTGGATCATAATTTCCTTTTTTCCAGTAAGACCTTTGATATTAGGGCAAAAATCTTATTCTTGATAATAATTTTTGTATTGTTTTCCTGTAAAAATATCTAAAAATCCTTAAAACAAGATCAATTTGATTTATCTTGTTTTAGAAACAACACTGCATATGTTATTTAGGTTTTTCAGAGAATGTATTTTTAACATGTGTATTTTGTCTTACTGTACTGGCAGAGTTTTTATAGTCAAAACAAGTGAAAAAATCTACCAGTGCTGAAGAAGTAATCCAAAGTATTTAGAATACGTTACTGACCTCGAGTAATCTAACGGAATACGTTACAAATTACATTTTACAGCATGTATTCTGTAATCTGTAGTGGAATACATTTCAAAAGTAACACTCTCAACCCTGGGTATCATGAACTAACAATGAACAATCTTTTTATATCTTGATTAATGTTAATTTGTTGGTTCATGATGCATTAACTAATTTTAGCATATTCAACTTTTAATTTTAAAAATGTATTTGTATATGTTAAATAGAACATTAACCAAGATTAATAAATGCTCTTAAAGTATTGTTCATGGTTAGTTCATGCTAACTAATGTACTAAGTTAACTAATGTTAACTACATATGCTACTAGAAAAACAAATTGAATTCATGACATAATCTCTTAAAGCAAGTCTTAATATCTTACATTTAAATATTATTGTAATATTTTTAGGTATTACATTTTAGATACAGTGTGTTTTAATGGAAAAGAAGACAAAAATATGTATTTTTGTATTGTATGTATGTACCTTGTCTCCACTGTGAAGCGGTTGGGTTTATTGACCAGACCCTCTTCCAGACCCAGGCCGTAGGCACGTACACGGCTGGGATCACAACCTTCAGTTACTGCCACCGTGAACGGGCTCTTGGGGATGGGTACATCTTCATACAGCACCTCTATCAGATGCACACCTACACAAAAACAGATAAGAGAAATCTAGGAGTGAATCATCTTGCATGTGGCCATATGGAGTGGGATTGTGTTTGTTTTTTTCTCTCAATCAATACTTTTGATAGAATATTATCAAGGCATCACGGGAAAACAGACATCAGAAGTCTCTGCTCAAAACACAATGAATCCATCCACAACATTGACCTCCACACAGAACAATCAATACAGGAACCGTGCTCAGAATACCGGTCAGCACTGAGTGTGAGTGTGTGTGTGTGTGTGTGTGTTTTAATCTTGAGGGAGAAAACGGAGGTTCTATTCAAGAAGAAATGCCAACTTATCCTGTTAAATTAAGTAAACTGGTGGAGAAACACAGGCCAGCTTTCCTCAGCATGAGGAGAGACAATTACAGACTTTATGCAAAGCAAATGAAACCTAAGACTAAAATCAGTTTATTATTTCACCCAATAAAAAAATGCTGACAAACAATAACTTCTATGTAGTATTTTCAAAGAAAATGGACACTAAATGAAAAATCAATGCAAACAAAGCTTTTATTTATCTTACCATCCTCAAATGCTGTGTACTCCACTCTGTAAGTGCCGTCTCCTTTGTCGGTGATGTACGCATCTGTGTTGGCACCAGAGGGGTTAACGATACGAACTTTGATGTGGCTTCCCCCCATCTTGTTGTAAACCCGGGTATCAACGACAAAGTGAGTAGTGACCTCTCGGAGTACACCTGTGAATATATACATATATCATATATAATATATATAATTTTTCTTATATTATTATATATTATTAATAATAATGTTTTAAAATAACAATACATCGACTATTGATCGGCAGGTTATTTTCTCGATACCTTTATGAGGCATCGATATATATACATTAGCTGACATTTAAATTAGAAGCCTAATTTGTGTGATTTCCAATTCACTGTCAGTTGGCCTTCCGTTTAATGTAGCCTTGCATAATAGCTTTGGGAGACCACAAGGGGGTAATATAACATTTACTGTACTTAATACTTTACCAAAGTTGTGTTGAGAAATATGTATGAATATGTAAAAATATATTTGTATACATATTGTCACAAAAATTAACCAATAATATCATAGCCTAACATGTTTCACCCCCTCCCCTCCCAATCCAATCAAATCTTGATAATATAAAATCAAGACACAACCTGCTGAATATTCAATTTACCTCAAAAATCGGGCACTTTATGGAAGTTAAATGTGTTGCAAATGCTGTTTCATGTTGTGCTTAGCTTCTACACTGCTCTACAAAGTCAAGGCACGGTATCTATGCCAACACTGAAAAATGGCTTCAAAGTTTTGTGATTGTTCAGCCAAATTTGTTTTCCCTGAATCTGAGCAAATAGTCTCAGAGACCCCATTTCAGTCATAATTATGACAAAAATGAACAGTTTTGCCTTTGCAGGGCAGTAAAGTACCTCTGGGCTCCACTCCTGGACCGTAGACCTTGATTCCACTGGTGTCGAGAGCCGGATCTACTTGCACCCTTGCAGGGAAGTTGGGCACAGCGTGTCCTCCATATTTAATCGTGATGGTGTACATGCCGTGGAAAGGAGGGATGTATGTGATGGAATATGTTCCATCACTGTTATTCTGGACGTGCACCTCTGCCTGAGCTCCCGAATCTGAAATAATCTCGATGGTCAGCTCCGCCTCTCCTGCTTTGGAGCAGTCCACTGTGAATGATGCCACCTCATCAACTTTTCCCTTCTCCAGGCCAGGTCCACTAGCTGTGACCTTGCTGGGGTCGAAAACAGACTGTACCATGGCTTTGAAGGGGGAACCAGGGATGTGGGCATCAGCAAACAGGATGTTGATGGAGTACTCTCCGGGCTCGGTGGGCAGGTAGGACACAGAGCAAGAGCCATCTCCATTGTCCTGGCACTCGATCTTCGCCTCACACGGACCCTCCACAGTCAGACCAAGACCCCCAGTACCTGCACCTTTGGTGTCAATGGCGAATGGAGCGGGTTTACCCACAATTCCTCCCTTCAGACCAGGTCCGTAAGCTCGCACCTCGAAAAGAAAATAGGATCGTTGGGCAACTAATCAACATTAAAATTACAACTAGATTTTTACAATTAGTAATGCTTGCCCAAGCAAAACTCGCCATCAAGAAGTAAGGGTATTCTGGGTAGTTGCTTGGGGGTTCTTGATGGTTTCTAGGTGGTTGCTTGTATCCCAAGTGAAAAGCCACCCACCCCCAAGTCCCTATGATATTCTGGTCCCTAGATATGACCCGGGCCACACTTTAAATGCAAGTCTATGGGATAGTTTCACCTGTTTTAGCTTAATATCATATTAGCTTAAAGGCATAGTTCACGCTAAAATGAAAATTCTCTCATTATTTACTCACCCTCATGCCATCCCAGATGTTTATGAATTTCTTTCTTCAGCAGAATACAAACAAAGATTTTTAGAAGAATATCTCAGCTCTGTAGGTCCATATGATGCAAATAAATGGTGATCAGACCTTTGTAGCTCCAAAAATCACATAAAGGAAACATAAAAGTAATCCATATGACTCCAGTGTTTAAATCCATATCTTCAGAAGCAATATAATAGGTATGGGTACTTTCACTTTCAAATCTAAAAGTCACATGTGGTGCCTGTTTAGTTTACATTTTTAATCTGAAAGTTAAAGTGGAGATTTTGAGTAAAAAAAGGACTTAAATATTGTTCTGTTTCTCACCCACACCTATTATAACGCTTCCAAAGATATAGATTTAAACACTGGAGTCACATGGATTACTTTTATGTTTCCTTTATGTGATTTTTGGAGCTACAAATGTCTGATCACCATTCACTTGCATTGCATGGACCCACGGAGCTGAGATATTTTTCTTAAAATCTTCATTTGTGTTCTGTTTAAGAAAGATGGGATGGCATGAGGTTGAGTAAATGATGAGAGAATTTTCATTTTGGGATGAACTATAATCCAGCATTCCTGAAATATACAGTACAACTTGTAGTCACACAAAATGCATAAGGGTCATGAAATATTGCTTTTACAAAGTCTGGTTCTATTTTAGTGAGCATTCTGACTCTAGTTAATGGCTCATAAACTCTCTGAAGGTCTCCAAAACTGATTTGCGAGGCACATTTTGCACTGTAACGTCCAGTTTCTCTGATAACTCCCTAAAAACATCCCATGTTTCTCCTCATAAGGAGATTTGTATCTGTCCCACCCAGCTCTTAATACATGTTTGGCCTTAAGAAAGATCCATGTACGACTCTAAATGCCAAGACACAATCAAGCACAGTGTCTGTGCACGAGTGGTTCACAAAAATAGAATCATTGATGACATCATCTACTGTAGGTACAAAATATTTGTCAATTAAAAGGATTAGAAGTAATCATGATAATTATGGCTCAATGGGTAAACAGATGAATCACACTCTCCTTTCTGTGGCCCATACCTTAGAGGGATCAGGAGGCATCACCCCCTCCACCGTGAAAGGACTTCCTGGAACAGGGTTTCCGTCATAGCTGATGTCCACTTTGTAGGGCCCTTCCTCCGGGGGAATGTACTTAACTGTGTGAACCTCATTGGATGTTCCAGATTCCACCTTGCACGGAATTGGTCGGCAAGAGGGTGAGGTAATCTTGATGTCCACCTTTCCTTGGCCTCCAGCACCACGTGTATTAATGGTGAACTCCTGATCTTTCCCTACATCCACTTCTACAAAAACACGCAAAATAATAGAATAATAAATACATCAACATAGCACATCCAATGACTTGGACTGCATAAAATATTGCAGCAAAAATACTGAGTTTAAGTTGCAAAGTTGCAAAATAGTATGCAGTATATAGTGTAAACTGTGCAGTATTTCAGCAAGCAGTTGCAAGTATTCCATTCCTTAAAGCTCTGTTTTAGTGGTTTTCGGTGGACTTACTGTTGTTGAGTCCTTGAACTTTGACCTTGTTGAGATCCAAAGGAGGAGCAACAGTGATGGTAAAAGGGCTTTTGGGGATGGGGTCACCACCATGGCACACGGAAATGCTTAAGCTACCCTGAAGGACAAAGGAGAGTGAGAGGTTAAATAAAAATTTACTTTGTACTGCTGTATACTTCTACTATCAGGGTTCCTACTCTTTTTGAGGCACGAATTTCCAGGACATTTCCAGGACATTTTATGTGCCCAACAAGTGTAATATTTAAACAAAAATACATGCAATCATTTAAATAGAGCTTTTATTTTGATGTTTCTATATGTTTTTGACTGTAGTTTTTCACCTCCAGAAAAGCAGTTCACTACATGGCCCAGTGTGATTATTAATACTCGTAAAGATGATTAAATTAAATAAATACATAATCTACAAATAACATTTTTATGACTAAATTCCGTCCATGTTTTCTGCATACTACATGTGGTAAATGTGGTATATGCAGACTCAGATCATTGAATTATTGAAAATTAATGCACATCCCAAGGTGTAAAGGCCGAATCACCAACTTAGGGTGGTGATTTTGCCTTCACAAATCGGGATGTGCAGGGTGGTTTTTTAATCAGTGGTCCGACCACATTTGCTGTCTAAAGTTTATAACTCAAATGTTTTTGTGGTTAACAACAGCAATATTGGAAGGAAAAAAATCATATTTTGTACTATATCAATACTTAAACTATTTCACCGTAGCAAAGCAGAGATCACAGCAGATGAGCAGAGAAAGTATGTCACAGGGAATCATTCATCAGTTATTCACTGACATTGTTACACAATGTGCAGTCGGTGGCAGATAAATTTGTGTATTTGACTCCTATTCTGAGTCCCGATTGTTACCATGTTTCAGTTCATGTAACAAAAACCTTGTTAGCAACACATTCAAACAGTTCTACATTATACTAAAATATTTTCCAGGACAAATTATTATTTTCCAGGACATTTAGGTATTTTTCTGAAAAACTACATTGCAAAATTCCAGGTTTTCCAGGATGCGTGGGAACCCTGACTATATACACTGTAGGAGCAGGAAATGTTTGTGTCTTTTATTTTGTAATTTGGTTGTTCACTTCCGGGTAGTAGGGCATAAGTGGGTCTGTTTCCTGTTTGTAGTGAGTGGAGAGAGAGGGGGTGAGTAGCTGGAAATGCTCACTTTCTGTTGAACACTGATTGTCTTATGAGTTATCATTACCTTAATTTTCTGTTGCTACTTTACCTGCACTGGACAAATTATCACTTTCCTGTCAATAAACTACTACGGTTTCAACTGCATCAGAATGAGTCACTGAAGATTTCCCACTACTTAGCCTCTCAGCGGCGACTGGCTGCCACTATATACACGACTGTACTGTATGTACCATAACCATAACCTGGTGCTGGGAAATCTCACCTGCTGTAATGCAGTGTAGCGCACAGTAAAAGAATAGTCGTGGTTATCAATAATCTCAAAGTCACTGATGGCTTCTCCTTTCCCGGCTGCAGTGAAGTGAACCTCAGGGGTGGCCTTTCCTGCTCCTTTAGTGTAGATCGTGAAGTGGGTCGGCTTGCCCACTTCTACACCTGTGGCACAGACACATGACAAGTACTGTATGAGTTAACTGTAACCTAGGGTTTTCATAATTGCAGTCACTGTTAATGAAACTGACCAGTCTTGTTGAGACCAGGGCCTTCTGCTTTTACTTTATTAGCATCGTGGGATGGGTCAACTTTGATACGGAAGGGACTGATGGGAATTTCCTGTTAATTCATAGTCAAAATAAGACATTTTTGTTTACAGGTCACATACAGAATACATTCATATACTTGACTGAGAAACATAATACTGGTCAAGACAGACCTGATCAGCAAACAGCACCATGATGGTATAGCGACCGGGTCCGGGGGGCGTGTACTTCACTGTGAATGTGTCGTTGTCATTTTTAATGATGTCAAAATCGATATCTGCTTCAACAGGTCCCACCACACCAGGAGCGCACTTAATCCCAATGCTGACATCTCCTAAAGAGTCAGAAGAGATAGCAACCAGATGGTACAAATACAAGAAAAGGAGTTACGGATGTATATTCTATCATAAATTCAATCTAATCTGATAATCAGTCTATCAAGGCAAAGTGAGAGCCTTTCATTTTTGTTAATTCAACATACAAACATTTGAAATAACGGAATATGCACAAAGAGATCTGAAAATTTATGGTAAAGTAACAGTAGTAACTAATGTTGCTCAGCTCAGACCTTGCCCAGCCTCACTGCAGTCCACCGTAAAGTATGTGGGTTCATTGGCCTTCAAGCCAGTTTTCGCCACTCCTGGTCCATGCACCTTCACATTCTCTGGGTGACTGCCTTCTCCAATGGTAACCTGAGAAATGTAGAAAGTCCATAGTTACAGAACTAGGAAAAGGTGGTTCTTGTAAAGCTATGATCCAAAATGGAATCTATGATCTAACATGGTCTTGTAAAATGAGACTGGAAAAATGTGGTAATAAACTTTCATTGAAAGGCCTATTGTGTCGGTTCCAAATTATGGAATTTCTTGACCAACAGCAACTTAAAAATATTGGTTTGATTAAGCTCTCACCCTGAACGGACTGTTAGGAACGTTGACCTCTCCCCAGGTGATGACGATAGTGTGTTTGATGGGCTTGGTTGGTATATAGACACAGAAAAATGTGCTGTCACCATTGTCTGTGATCTGGATTTCGATGGGGAAACCTTCTGCATCCTAAAGTAGACATAAAAAGAATAAAACATATGTAGATCATTTGTACTGTAAAAATCATAAGCAGTTCTGGTCCTGATTCTGATTTTAATTAGTGATTTTGGTTTCTTAATTTTTGTATTAAGGATTCTTTTAATAATGTTCTTGTAGTAGGAAGCAAGAAGCAAAAATATGATGTTAACATTCTATTTTTGGTAACTTTTAAAATCAATGTACCATTTGGTACAACAATACAGTGAATGTATATATTAAGTTAAGCTGTCATATGAACAACTAGTCAATAATTAGACTAATTTAAATTTCACAAGTCTTAAGTTCACATAACACAGCAGGAGTTCTCTGTTTATTTCAAGTTGGACATGATGAAATTTAAGAGTTTCGAGATTTATTTGTGAGTCTTTTTGATCGAAAAAATCTGCAGGAATCTGAAATAAAATTGCTTCTCGATTCCTAACCCTATTTGGGCTAGAACTAGAAGTACATTTACCTGAGCGTAAATCTGTAGATGGCCTCTACCGGCTCCACGGGCGTCAATTGTAAATTCTGCAGGTTTATTTACGATGCATCCAGTTGGCTCTAGCCCAGGGCCGTGACACTTAACCTGTATAAAAACATAGTTTCAGTTAATCACTCCAGATCAATATAAAATCATTATGCTAACTATTAGTCAATTGTGATTGGGCGGACCTTATCAGGGAAAACATCATTGGATGCAGGGAGGATGTGGGCCATAAAGGGGCTGTCCTTGATATCTTCATCATCACAGATGACATGGACTGCGTAATCACCTGGCTCGGTGGGCCAGTACAGAACGTCACACGACCCATCTCCTTTGTCATCACACTCTATCTTAGCCTGCGAGGGGCCCTCGATGGAAAAACCTGCAAGCACATAAATGACTATCAATGATATCCCTGGAAATTTAGTGTTCCTCATTTTTCTTTCACAGACACATAGAGAGATCTTTTGTGTTCAATCACTGCACAAACATCTCTTTAGAACATTAACACACCATAAACACTACATTCCAAAATATAACACCAGCTGAGAAGAATCAATGAGTTTTAATGTATAAAGAAGATTCTTACCCAAAGTGCCAACCTCTGTGCCAATGGCCTCAACCACAAAGTCAGCTGATTTCCCCACCATGCCTGTCTCCAGGCCCGGACCCCATGCCCTCACCTTCTGAGGCCCTGCATCTTCACTCACAATCACCTCAAATGGGCTGCAGACAGGATGTTTACTTAGCTATATAAATGAGGACACACCATTGCCATCTTTTTTGTTTTTGATTAAGTTAATTATAATTTATTTAAGTTAATTATAAATATTACAGACTAACCCCAACCCACACCTTAACTCTAAAATAAAACTTGGTTTGCATTTAAAGAATAATAAATAAAAAAAAACATTATTTATTTATTTATTTAAAAAAAAAAAATACCCCCAAAGAGAGGTTTTGTTATATTTAGCTAACTTCTGTGGAGAAATGGTTGTTTATGCCAACCTTCTATATGGTCTGTTTATTTAATTCTCATTGCAATACTGAAGCAGATATAGAGTATAACTCAAATAAAATACTTATATGGTGGCACATTCTGTTAATTTAGCCAATAGATTTTGCCAGTTTTGCTTTGATGATGCATTCCGGTAAATTGACTCTACCACTCTAAATGGGCAGGGGTGTGTAAACGCCATTACCTGCGGGGGATGGCATGGCCGCCCCAAGTAATAGAGATGATGTATTTTCCAGGGAAAATGGGGTAGTAATCACACTCATACACCCCATCTCCCAGGTCTTGCACCTTGACGGGCTCCTCTCCACCTCCTGAACAGACACACATTTATACAAATATTAACTTAGGACTAACATGAAATGATATGTTGATTAAATTATATAAAAACTATCAGCATCTGTTGCCTCAGTCAAAACAGTTCACGTACTTGGCCCTTTGACATGGACGCGTAGTTCTCCGCTGCCCGCTCCCTTTGTGTACACCTTAAAGTCAGCCACTTCCTTCACACGCACACCCTTGGGCTGCAAGCCACGTCCAATG
The DNA here is from genome assembly GCF_019703515.2 of Myxocyprinus asiaticus. Lineage (NCBI taxonomy): Eukaryota > Metazoa > Chordata > Actinopteri > Cypriniformes > Catostomidae > Myxocyprinus > Myxocyprinus asiaticus. The sequence continues at coordinate 9,480,714 of NC_059390.1, read as the reverse complement.
GCCCGACAAGCATTTGGGTTACTCGCTACAAAAGGAAAGAGGGTTATTATTGAGATCACAAAATGCACAAAAAGGCGAATAGAGAGACAAATGAATCGCAGACGCACACAAACATACACCGGGTTGTCAGAGTTAGTTCAGATTAACATGGTACTGCGAATAGGAGAGGTATGCAAGGACAACCATATGGACATAGCCAAAGGTATTGGACAATGAAAAACAATCAAAGAATGAATATAAAATAAAGACACAAAGCAGTTAGCAATCTCATAAAGACCTCTGCCCTGACACATACGTCAGCCCCATTATGAAAACAACAGGCAAGCAGATTAGTGTTTTTAAAAGCTTATAAAAAGACTTCAAATAAACAGTTTCTGTAATTAGATACAAGAACCAGCTTTGAAGTGTACAACCAGAATCCAACAATATTCAAATCACATCAAATCTTTGTTTTTTGAATGCTAGATAAAAAGACCTAAAATATTGTCAAATTAAGTTAGAAATGTGGAAAAAAATAGGTAATATCATTAGTAATTTGTTCGTAATTAAATAATTTGAGGCAAAGTTACATCTTTGCATGTTTTTGTTAAGGAACATCATGTTAAATGTTAAAACAGACACAGATAATCAAAGCATTCATATTCTCCAGAGTTACAGATTTATGGAGCAACATGGCCAGGATTGAATTTAAATGACTGCACAGATTATAATGATGATGATGATGACAATGGGATGAGGATGAGGATGATGAAGATGATTATATTATTACACACCCAGATGGTCACTCAGATAGTTGCTCTCTGATGCCATATAAAGTGCTGGCATCTCAGCTTTTAAGATTTTAGTTCACTCAAAAATGAAAATTCTCTCATCATTTTCTCACCCTCATGCCATCCCAGATGTATGTGACTTTCTTTATTCAGCAGAACACAAACAATGATTTTTAGAAGAATATCTCAGCTCTGTAGCATATAATGCAAGTGAATGGGTGCCAAACATTTAAAACTCCATAAAGCACATAAAGTCAGCATAAAAGTAATCCAGTGGTTAAATCCATATCTTCAGAAGCGATATGATAGGTGTGGATGAGAAACAGATCAATATTTTAAGTCAGTTTTTATCATAAATTCTCTTCCCTGCCCAGTAGGTGGTAATATGCATGAAGGATGCAAATCACCAAAAATAGAAGAATGTAAAAGTACAGCCCATTGTACAAAGGTGCCTCAGTTTTTCCTGAGAGGCAGCACCTGTAAGGTTGAGTAGCCTGCCAGGAACAACGCATGGCACCTTTCATCCATCAAGAGAGTGATGAGTGGAGAGTGATGGTAAAAAAAAAGAACTTAAATATTGTTTCTCACCCACAACTATTATATCACTTCAGAAGACATGGATTTAACCACTGGAGTCTTATGGATTATTTTTATGCTGTGTTTATGTGCATTTTGATGCTTCAACATTTTGGCACCCATTCACTTGCATTGTGTGGACCTACAGAGCTGAGATATTCTTTTAAAAATCTTCATTTGTGTTCAGCAGAAGAAAGAAAGTCATACACATCTGGGAAGGTATGAGGGTGAGTAAATGATGAGAGAATTTTCATTTTTGGGTGAACTACCCTTTAACATCTGCTTTTTAACTTTTAAAAATCGTGAGTGAAAAAAATAAGTCCAACAGAATTCAAGTTACAATAAATTATGTCAGTATTCAGTTACAGTATATTAATTACATTCAAAATTGTACAGTCAGAAAATATTAATATAATCCAATCAAAAAGAGTTCACAAAAGTGATCCTGAGCATTTGTTAGGTGATCGTCCAGTTCCACTACTCAAAGTGGATTGTTTTTCTGCATGAGTTAAGACAAGACAAAGAGGCAGCATTCACAACACCAATGGCCTGACAATCATTTGGGTTACTCGCAACAAAAGGAAAGAGGGTTATTATTGATCTCACAAAATGCTAAAAGTACAAAAAGGCAAATAGAGAGATGAATGAATCGTAGACGCACACAAACATACACCGGGTTGTCAGAGTTAGTTCAGATTAACATGGTACTGCGAATAGGAGAGGTATGCAAGGACAACCATATGGACATAGCCAAAGGTATTGGACAATGAAAAACAATCAAAGAATGAATATAAAATAAAGACACAAAGCAGTTAGCAATCTCATAAAGAACTCTGCCCTGACACATACGTCAGCCCCATTATGAAAACAACAGGCAAGCGGATTCCATTACTCAAAGTGGATCGTTTTTAAGACAAGACACACAGCTGCATTCACAACACTTTCTAATGCTTCTTTCTTATTCACACTCTTACTTTAAATCTCACAGTTTCACTCCATTTTCTTAATCAGTATTTTTTTTATCTCATTTTCAAGAGAATATATCTTGAATTAAGTTTATTTTTGTGACCCCATTGTTTTGAAATTTTGCTACATGTTTTAAAGATAAACCTAACTCAGTTTTGTTGCATTTATGCTTAAAAAAGAAAAAAATAACTATTTACCAATGGGGTGAGAAAAATGTTAAAAGATATGTTATCTAAAAATACAGTTTTTTCTTGTTTTAAGCTAGTTTCTTGTTCTTGTTTTAAGCATAAACCTCACTCAATTTTGTTATAATTATCCTTAAAACAAGGAAAAAAATATTTGCCACTGGCATAAGAAATATAAGCTTTATTCAAGATGTATTTTATGCAAAACAAGTCTTAATATCTTATGATTTTTTTCTTTTCTGGTAAATGAATCTTGTTAAAATAGATATTTCAATATTTTACTGGAAAACAACACAAAATACTGATTAAGGAAAAAAAATTTGCAGTGTGTATTTCAGCTTCCTGTTGATTTTAGCTGCCATAGAGGGCAAAGCACCAGCGCATGCCAAGGAGCCAGAGGTGACGTGCCCATGAGGACACATCTAGGGTAAGGGAAGAGGGAGGAGACAAAGGGGAGGGAGGGGACCAAGCTTGAGCAGGCATCTGCCACATCCCCCTGGTGGCCCGTACTAACTTGGTCGCCTGGGTTTGGGTGGTGTTGGGGGAGGTGCTTTCTTGGCCTTTTCTGAAGGCGGTGTGCGTATAGACTGAGGGAGTATGTGAACCGGAGAGCTGATCTGCCGGCCGCTCAGAAGAGCTAGAATGACACACACAGGCAAAAGGAGAGAGGAAACACAATAAAGCGTTTCATCATCATCCCGAGCACACACAGCCCAAACAACACAGAGAGAAGACCTTTAGGATGAGCTGTTTCTCTGGGTGTTGTCCAGTATTAGCATGCTGTCAATCAAACAACCGTATGAAGTCATTAGAAGGGGGAAATAAGTCAACAAATTAAAAAGCTCTTCAGGTGCATAATTAGAAAGTCATTTTAGAAACAGTCAAACAAATAACTCGCAGTCAAACCATGTACTAACTGGGTGTGACGAGGCAAAAGATTTAAGATAAAATATTTTGTCCTAACCAGCCACAACTGCGTCAAGCAATGAACGACAGGACATTTTGATGGTCGACTGGTTTAAATTTGTGCGGTGTTGTGCTGGGAAGCCCCGCTCACAATTAAATCTCATTGGTCCAAAATTCTGCTCCACATAACTGTATATGAAACATCAGATATTTTCTAATTGGATGTGATTGTGTTGCGTCAGCATGGACAGATTATTTGTTGATAGAAGCTTACGCCACACCTGGTTAGGACATGGTATCACTCCACATAAAAGTCAGTCTTTAATACAGCAAAAAAAAATTGTTATATAGTTTTTTTTTGTTTTGTTTTTTTATTTGCTAAGGCTTCAGGCAGAAACCTGTTATTTTCTTGGTGCAATAATAGCTTCAGTGTAAATTAATGTGATTTTGGTTGTTTTTCCATATGCTCTTTCTAAACGGCATCCAACAATAATACAGCAAGATGACTCTGAGTAATGTCTGGCTTTCAGGAAATTATAATATCAAGTAAAATTTTGCATTGTAGAACTTCAATTTGAATACTGTACTTTCTGTCTAGTGAGTCTGCATTGGAATGTCACACACTCCAGCACAGATTGAGCCCTTAAAATCTGGGCCTTTGAATCAGAGAAATGAAAACAGTTATGAATTGATGAGAAATAAAGTTATTGATCATCACCATTAATTTATTACTGTGTAAAACATATTTTCTAAATGAATAGGAAATAAAGACATGTGGTCTCACCCTCTGAGATGTGGACAGTGAATGGGCTTCTGGGTATTTGCTGGCCAGCGAATGTCACGTATATAGTGTGAGGGCCCTCCAGGATGGGGCCATAGGTGCAGCGAAAAACACTGTCACCCTTATTCTCCAGAATGATCTCCACAGTGTCTCGACGGCCCTGAGAGTCCACAATAATCACACTGACATCACCTGCTCCCGCACCTGAGGGGTAAAAAACATGGATCATCTGTAACTGCTGGAAAAGACTAGGCTTATTAAATCAAGTAAAATGACTAATCACTTACCACTGACAAAAGTATGATAAGATATTGTTAGATATGATATTTGATGTGATGTGATATGGACATGACATATAAGAAATAAGATAAGATGAATCTTTAATAATCAGAATTAATAATAAATAAAATAATTAATAAGAATTAATAAAATCAACATCATTTTAAAGTCAAAGGTAAAATGACAATTTTACTATAGTGGAGCAATTTTACATTTCTGCTTTAAATGCTAAAATAAATTTCTTTGCAAGATTCTTTTTTTTTTTTTTTTTTTTTTTTGCAAAATGTTTATATTTAAACTTATGTGATGCAGACTGGGAATACCTGCTGTGTAGATGTCAAAGTAGATGGGTTTGTTGGCCACATTGCCCACTGGTTCCAAACCTGGCCCACGGGCCTGCACCTTGTTTGGGTCTCCCAGAGCTTTAGACACATTCACTAGGAAAGGGCTTCGATCGATGTCCTGCCCAGCAAACAACACCTTCACCTGGATGTAGACAGAAATATCCCTCTCTGTCAGACCCACAACATTTCATCCATCTCAGTCAAAATGTATTTTTGTTAAATTATACAAAGCTGTTCAGTCTGCCATCAAGACCCAAGTGTACCGTTTACAAAATTATACATCTAGAAGAGACAACAATACCAACTGTGCATTGCTTAATGATAAATAATGAATAAATAATATTGTGTATTATAATTTAAAAAAAAAAAAAAATATATATATATATATATATATATATATATATATATATATATATATATATATATATATATATATATATATATATATATATATAGGTTTATTGGTACCTTATGCAGACCCTCTACTTTTGGGACATAGACCACAGAGTAGCTCCTCTTCCTGTCATTGTTGGGAATTACTCTGGCCTGTGAAAAATGACAAGACAGTGACCATTTAAAATATAGCTAATTTCCTATTTTCTTAAATAAATATCAGAATATTTTATTTGACACTCAAAAAGAGAAGCTGATAAGTAAGAGGATGATTGACACTGACCTCTTCTGTGTGACCCTCTGGATCCTCAATGTACACCAACACCTCTCCAAGCCCCGCCTCCACAGTCTCCACCAAAAACTCAGCTGGCCTCAACACCACATTACCTCTGGGCTCAATACCTTCAGAGAGAGGTGGGAAAAAAAATAGCCAGAAGTTGATGCAGAAGTACAGGTAAAGGTAGATGCAGATGTAGAGTGGAGGTTGAAGCAGAGATAGAGGTAGTTGTAATGTATGTAGAGGTAGAAGTAGAGGGAATGGTAGAGGGAATGATAATGCTTGATATAAATATAAGAGTTGTCATATCATGTAATCAGTCATTAACGTCAGTCATTGTGGTAACGTTTGTCTTTAGCTGTCAGTCTCACCTGGTCCATAAGCCTTGGCTCTCTTGGGGTGCAGGGTTTTAGAGCGTAGTGGAGCACCAGGCTTGAGCTTGGCTTTGGGGAATTGAGACAGGTAGGTCATCACTGAGTGCTCATCCACGTTGGGATCCACGATTTCCTCAGGAGCAATCACCTTGATTTAAATAGGGCAATGCAAGGACTCAGATCCGTTACAAAGTCAGGGTCAAGAGTTACATAGTGGCTACTCTATGGGGCAGGGTAGTGTAGTCCATTTCCATGCACATTCTGAAGCATCTGCTCTGCACATGAGAACATTTCATGTAGAGTTGCACAATTCAGATTCCTGGATGCCATTAGAGCAGTGTTTCCCAATTCTTCTTAGCACTGCACTTTTTAGATGGCTTAGATGTCTAACGAATCTGATTCAATCCATCAGCTCATTACTAGAGTTCTCCATGACCTGAATTGGATGTATCAGATTAGTTACACACCTAAAATGTGTAGTTCTGGGAGGCCCCAAGTCAAGGATTGAGAAACACTGTATCACTAACTCTCACATATAAAAGTCCCAAAAACAGACAAATAAGCATGCCTGACTGACTTTATTTGACATTCTATTTGACAAAGGCTCCTTCAAGTTCTGCTACTGCCAGACTTGACTATAAGATTCAAACACATCTCTAAGCAGTGATGGTCTATGGTAAAAAACTGATGAGGTACGACAAATAATTTTAAATGCTGTGGAACATATTGTCTGTCTGAGTGTCTCTTGTCTCCCTTGATACCTGTCTTTCATGTCCTACTGATTAAGTGTCCTGCTATAGTTAATGCTAGACTGGAAGGTTAAGAGCTATCTGGAAATAGCTCTGTCTGGTATTTAACACAGCTAAAGAAAGAGGTGAAGAGTGGAATAGAGAGAGAGAGAGAGAGAGAGAGAGAGAGAGAGAGAGAGATTCACAGGGAGAGGAAAAAATATACAGCTTGTCACTGGAACGTATAATTTAAACCTCTATTTCTCTTACTGGAGTGATAGCCTACAAAAGCATTCAGTTTCTCTCAATAGACTTGGACACAATCCAATCTCTGACAGATATCCACTATCTGTCCAAATTGGTCAAACACAAATATTCTCTAGTGTTTTCTTTGAACATACAGTGGCCCCAAACAGTATTTTTGTAGACACACATGCCACACTTAAAAATATAGGATTTTCATCCCTTAAGTAACAAAATAGAGACACCTGAATCATAATACAATTTCAGTAGCCCAGTCCTGCTTCTTAAAGTAAACTCTGGCCTAAAACACTGCAAGTCTTGCTACGTTTAGAAGAACACAGGTAATCAGTCTTAATTCAGGCAAAATAGCATGGATCCTAATAAATATGAGTGAATGTTTCTTACCTGAGGCACACCAAGCCAATCATCAGCCTGTTGCATGGCCTCTCTTGCGTTCTCAACCGGCTGACTTGGGTCCCATGTCTCCCAGTCCGGACACAGGCCTTAAACGGTTTGAAAGAGAAAAAAAGGAAGACAAAGAGAGTAAGTATCAGATTGATGCGAACAAAAAGTGACATTGCCACTCGACTCCACACGGTTTAAATCATCATCATCAGTCTCACATTAAAATCATATTTCTTTATACCCTAAAACTGATAATCCTGTTCCAGTAGCAGAACTAGTAGTGCTGGGTGTGGACCACAGATAGGTTGTGGGTTAGATTCCCAGGGAACACACATACTGCAAAAAGCATACCTTGAATGCACTGTAAGTTGCTTTGGATAAAGCATCTTTCAAATGCATACATTTAAATGATGAACATAAAAAAGAGAGTAAACGGAGGACACATCTTGGGATGTAGTGCCAGCGTTCCACACCAGTGATCTATTAAACCATGTTCTTTTGTTTAACTTGACCTTAAATGATCTCAAACGAGCAATTTCTCATCACTTCTCCCTTTTTTTAACCTTTAATAAGTGCGGTCAGGCTCCATGAAGCAAATTCTACTGCTGCCTTGAGTCATGTAAAAAACTGTGTTAGGATGTTATATGCTGGATTACACTCGAAGAGCAAGAGGCATTTCGTTCAAATGGGACCAGAGACCCTTAAAGCCGAAAGACTTCCCAACGACTGCCAAGCATTAATATCAGATCCAGTTTTGTTCTTCCAAGATCCACCAACAGCAGACTGTGGCCTCACTCTGGGGTCGGATAGTGAGTTTGTATAATGCCCACCTCCTGCTGATAACATTGATAAACCTGGAGGGTTTTAATGGACTTATAACTGCCAAGAGTGGCATTTGTGTTTCCCTGTAGATCCAATATGGCAGCAGAAGGGTAAGGAAATCATTAACAGCAGAAAATAAAGTAATTGAAGGAAAATGCAGGGTAGGTAAACAAAATTTGGTAACAATTTACAATAAGGTTCCATTATTTAACAACATTAGTTAACATTAGTTAACAATGAACAATACTTATTAAGATTGTATTTGTTAACATTAGTTAATGCACTATGAACTAACACGAACTAACAATGAACAATTGTATTTTTATTAACTAACATTAACAAAGATTAATAAATGATGTAACAAATATATTGTTAATTGTTTGTTCATGTTACCTAATGTATTTGATAATGTTAACAAATGGAACCTTATTGTAAAGTGTTACCTAAGCTTCAATAATGACATGGCTATAGTCAGTATGCCTGAAATTAGCAAACATGGACAGCAATGTATATTTACATTCCAAATAAATGAAATTGGTGCTTGCAAGACAGCAAAAATAGTGGTTCTTAATTTAATGGAAAAATCATAGTTTCAAAAGTTGTAAACCAAAATATAGATAGAGGGAGAGAGAGAGGGTGAAGTACCATATATTTGAATCTTATTGTATTCAAATACAAATATTAACTTGTTTGAGAGTCGGTTACATCATAATGCTTTATGGGAGTGGGTGATCACTGTTGAGCTCTTTTGCCTCAGTTGTCATTTTCATGGTAACAGCAACTTCTCTGAATGGTGGATCTTGGTTAGTGATTGTGGGGAAAATGTATGGAGTTTTTACTTCCGGAACCCTACTCTTGCGCTCTAGTATGGTTCACTTTTCATTTAAAAAAAAACTATGTAAACTGGATAATGTATAATGGCCAATCACAATTCAGTCTATAAATATTACAATATACAAATATTACAGTGATATCATGGCCAGCATTTAGATTTTTGAATTCAATGGAATGAAATTTGATTTATGAAATGCTAATGAGAAATATAAGGGATTTCAATACAGAGTATGTGTAGTAAACACATCCAGATATTCTGAAATACAGCTAATTCTTCTCGCAGCAAACATCTGGTGTCAACCCTGTAAAGAGATGCTAACTTTTCACAACACCCGTTTTACTTTCCACACATGTACACTTGGCAGAACATAATGAAGTATGTTCTGGCAGGAAATGCATAATGCAGCACATGTTTTTACTTAAGCATGTTTGCTGTCTTGGCCTCTGACACTTTCCATTCACTTACAGCAGAGACCAGTGGCTCATTAACCAGCTAGCAGAGCCTGGGCCATCACACGCACGCACACACGCACACACACACCTGAAACACACAGAGATATCACACGCCTCTCACATTCAGCTTTCAGCGTGTCAGTAATTATTCCTTTTCAGGGTCACTATGTCAGCTCTAATTGGCAATGATAATTTCTATTTTGCCTTGGACTGTATAATTTGAAGAGAATGGCCGTGCTGTATGGCCTTGCCCAACAGTTTATGAGTATATGATGAGCCATATTTACCACTTCTAAATTTATGCTTTTAAAATTAAACTGTAATATTAATGCTATAGATCAGTACAGAACCCCACAAAAAGCCTATTCAAGGCTACCTCATATACTAGGGGGTAAGACGAGTCAAAGCCGGCATATTTTAGTACCGATTTATGCAATGTTGCAACTTTACACAGAATATGAAGGGGTCACAAAACAGCTTTCAAATGGCAATGTAAAGAAGCCCTTCAGACAGCAGCAAACTATAGATCTCATGCAGGTTTATGCTCATCATGTGACTATATTATGGGAAAGAGAGAGGCTTTCAACTGTATTTGTCAGTAAATATATAAAATACTGAAAATACTAATATATAAATTTGAATAAATAGACAAATAACTTGTTACTTATTTGAAAAAAAGAAGTATATTGATGAAAATTCAAAAAGTAATGTGCTACTTTACTAATTACTTATAATCTAGTTACATAGCATGCATTGAGCAATTTTGGAAGAAACATCTGCTAAAAACATAATTGCAAAAGTATTTTCCAACATTCCTTCTGATTAAACACTCTAAATAATAGTATTGTTGTCGTACAATTCCAGTCCTCCACTTAAAAATATATTCAGTGTTAATGGACCTAATGTGTGTCTGATTGTGGGAAATCAGTCCTCAGTGCACCCTGAGGCCTGAGAGGCGTTTGGAAAGAGACATTGGAAAGAGACAGAGTAAAAACACATTCATTAATAGTTCACAGCTGCCTTACACCCACCAACACATTTAGCCTTTTATATTTTATTCACTAAGTACATTACAGACAGTCAGATCACTGTATGTGTTTGGCTAAACATGTTAACCTCTTAGCAAACCCCCACATTTCTTGTAAGGAAATACACAACATGGCCAAATACCATGAACCATGTTCATCATTAAGAACCAATGAGGTTTGATCCTATTGATGTGTCACTATATTTGATTTTGACTCCGTATGCATGAGATGAGAAATGATTTTTTTGATTTAAAAGTGAAAAACAATGCATATTATGATCTTTTCATCATACAAAGTGACTGGAACTCTTCAGAGGACTTATGACGCATGGACTAATTTTATGACACTTTTGGATGCTTTTTAAAGCTTTAAAGTGAGTCACTATAAATTACTGTTGTATGGTAATCAGAGGTTGTGACACTGTTTAAAATATATCCTCATTCTGTTGTTTTGCAGAAGAAAGAATGTGGTAATGACAGAATTTTCATCTATGGGTAATTTATTGCTTTAAGAGGCCAAACCAAACATTAATTAGTAATAGGGTGTCCAAATAATTTTGCCCATGTAGTGTAATTGGTACTACTTTTTCTCTCCGAAAAAATGTAATGGCCTAAAAATCAGCTCCATTCTCAAGTCTTTGTCTCTGTCCTCATACACCCTCTATTCTCCACAGGATATATGGGCAAGCATTGAAGCTGTCAAATTTATCAGCACACAGTATATTTATAATGCCTGAACGGCTGCTTTTGATTACATTGTGGACAAGGATGGACACACAAACACAGAAATGGACTTAAACCCTCTGTGAACTGCACAGGGTTTTGGTTTTTTCACTAGTTTAACTGCAAACCTATCCAGAAATATTTGATTCATGAATCATTTTTTTGGATAGAAGTATTCAAACCTGATTTGAGGCCTCTACTTCTCTATCTTTGACTCTTTCTCTTCTTGTCTTGGCTCAGGTCTTTCCATAGTGAAGTCATATGCTGTAAGCCACAACACTGCAATTATCAAACCACTTGTCATCTGAAGCAATACAGATAATAAACATCCTCTGCATGTTTGCAGATCCCTGATGAGCATCACTGACCCTTGAATCTTCGTAATGAACTAAGGTTTCCATTTAAGACCATATGTGATTAATGCACAGTGACACATTTGAGGGTAAATGGTCAGGAAAACAACAGAATCACCAATATTCATCATATGGACACTCTTAAAGTACTTGAAACAGGTTTAAACTAACAAAACTAGTTATCAAAAGAACTGAAGTTAAAAATGAGCTACATAAATTGGTTGGTTTTACAAAATAGATTTCATTTCCTCATTTATAAAAACAACACAATTCAACAAAATAAGCAGGGAATTAAAAACACGAATTGCAGAACATCATAGTACTATAAGATGTAAAAATATAAATTACCCATTAGCAGCACATTTTATAGAACATAATGCAGTTGCATCATTACGTTATATAGGTATTGAGAAGGTGTTACTACCAAGAAGAAGTGGGGATTTGGATCAACTCTTGCTAAAACAAAAAGCCTTTTGGACACATAGAATAAAAATGTTTGTGCCACATGGTTTGAATGTTGATTTTGAATTTAGTTGTTTTTTATAAATAAGGAAATTAAATCTATTTTGTACACATCTTGAATTGAAGGTTGGGAGTTTTCTAAAACAATTGGTTGTGTGCGTGTATATCTCTGAGTGTATGTGTATATGTATGTGTATGTGTGTATATATATATATATATATATATATATATATATATATATGGTTTGTGTATAGGGCTCTCTTATGATATGATGTGGTGGCTCTTTAGGATTTAATTGTATCTTATGGTTTTAAATGTGCTTAAGTAATGTTTCTTGTGACATACAAATCAGCCTGATATCTCAGTTGTCTTAATTGGTTGAGACAGGCTTGTTAGCTAATTACTAAATGCCCATTGTGATGTCACTGCTTTCACCTGTGTATAATGTTTATGATTATAATGACTGACTGTATTTATACTGCTCTCCATTGTGAGGAAACTGTACCTTGACAAAGGCTTGTTGTCAAAATGTTGGTAATAAAATACTTTTAAGAGAGTGTGCAGTTATATATCATTCAGTAATACCATGGTATACATTAAAGCACCATAGCATTACCATCTGATACCATCACTGTACCACGGTACCACCACAGTACTTTATGTAAGGGTCACTTTACTCACCGGGGGCGCAATTATCCACCAGGGCTCCCAGCGCTTTGCCATCTCTCCAGTCCCTGTGGAAGTTGTTGATGGGCAGCTGGGGGACCTTATTCTGGATCCAGCCCAGAAGACGCTGTTTGGGTGTTAGTTTCTTGGCATCTTCATCATCCTCATCCTCCCACATGGGCATGGAGATGGAGTAGTGCAGGATAAGGGTCCATATCAGCCCCAGGATCAGTTTCAGATTGCCATCCACTATAGCTTTACTATCTGCAATGAGAAAGACAAGATTTTAAGAGTGTTATTCCACATTAGAATTAATGTCCATATTATTTTCAAGATTAGATCTTAGTTTTGAAAGCTTTAAGTGCTTTCTGAATAGGAAAGTCAGCCTTTAAATATTCTAAGGTTATTTTTTATTAATCCTGTAGTAGTAATATGGATGTATAATAATAAAGAGCTCCAATTAAAGTCTAGAAGTTTAATGAAGTTCGGGATGAACAGAATTATAACATATTATTTGACACATCGACAATTGGGGTCAGGCTTGGATTCAGATAGTCGATAGCCTGATACTATTTGAAAATTGAGGGGAAGAATTTTCACATAAAACTTCCCAAAAGCTGCTAAGCAATCCATTTTAATGAGAGAAAAACCAAAATGTGGTTCCTTTATTTGGTTGGTGCTGGCAATACCAAGGTTATGGGTTGGATTCCCAGGGAACAAACAAACTTCTAAAAATTGATAAAGTACTGAAAGTCGCTTTGGATAAAAGCGTCTGCCAAATGCATAAATATAAAATGCAAATGTGAGTTCAGGACACTCAAACATGAGATGAGGTTTCTACTCTTCTTTCCCAGTAATAATGACAACACCTGTATTTATTTTTCACATAGTCCTCCCAAGCATATCCTCGATCCTCTTTTGTTTATCCAGAGAGATTAGCTGCACACTGTTTGTTCCCTTTACCTGCTGTGTTGATAGCCTTCACAGTTAAAAATGTGCACAAATAAACAGCAAAGATGAACTCTCAAGGCTGAGTGTGACCCATGTTCTTCCTCTCCTTTCTCTCAGAGATTACACGTCACACATACACTTTTAAAGTGTATCTCACTAAGCAATGTCTAGGTCATATTTGACAACAAAATCAAAAGAATTGATTATATTTATATATTATTATTTATATAATTATATTTTGCATAACTAAAATTAACCCTTTATAGGACCCTTAAGCACTGAGATTATTTTTCTGACAACTCAGCAATCAAAGCACATTTTCACCCCAAATGCTCACTACTATAACACAAAAATTACACATTAAAATCTGCATCAATTAAATTCAGTTCAACAAATACTACCATGATGTGTACTTTGTAATTGTACTTTACCTTTGTAATTGTACTTCACAATTATTTTTCACAAATGATAGTAATCAGAATTTGGGGAAATGTGCTTAATTGTCATGAAAATAAGGCCTAGATGAAAATCTGCAGAAAAATCCAATCCGTCATTCATTAAAAAAGTTCATCACCCCCTTTGCATTTTAAATATTTTGGATAATTTCATGATGTTTTCAGCAAACAATAAGAGTGTAGTACAGCTCTCAGTTCCATTTTATAAATTTTACTGTGCAAAAATGTATTACATCTTGGCCTGGTCACAATGCAACAAAATCAAATGATCTCAAAATAAGTTTAATAAGTTTCTTTGTGTAAAATGTAAAAAAAATTTTTTAATATATATATATATATATATATATATATATATATATATATATATATATATATATATATATATATATATATATTTATTCTGGGGTGAAATTTAACATTTCTTGACAGTGAGATTCGATTCACTCTTTCACACCTGACATTAACCCCAAATTCTCTACTACACCCCCACAGACCTGCAGTGTTTAGCCTGTCAATAGACTCAGGACTACAGCATGGAATATGAATCAAGATGGACATGAAAAAGCCACTGATTGAATGCCAAGGGCTGATGTCATCCAACCCTGGATCTGTGGAATGATGTCAGTTTAAATAAAACACACACAGAGATTAAACTTGATCAGGAAGCTGGCTGAATCTGACTGCGCTTTGCATCAGCCCCCAACGGAGCTGTCTACACTAAACACTGCAATGTGCACAGCAGTCCAGGAGTAATCCAATCCTTCCAATCAAATAATACTGCCAACACAGGGAACACGGCTGTGTTTGTGTTTTTCTCTCTGCTTCTTTCCTTGCTGTATTCAACCAAGTTCTAGATTAAATTCTTCTCTGATCTTTGATATGACTTTTGAGATTTTCTTGTACATTTGGCGAGTACAGTGTGTTGCGCATACTGTGGCCCCTCTCGAGACTAGGGGTAATGTTTTGGGTTCATATGCTATCTAGATGCTTAGAGAGGATCGCATCCAGACATTTATGTGGACTCTGCATTAGCGCCAAACCCAGCAGAAAGAGACAGCGAGAAAACATTTGAGAATGTTCTTGGTATATCTGGTGAAGTTTGAAGACAGAGAGTGAGAGAATAAAAAGAGAGAAAGAGACAAAGAGATTGACAGATTTCATTATTGCTCTTCCTAATTCTTCTTATTAAAAATAAATAACATATTGAATATAGTATATAATCATGTTAAATGGTTATTGTTGTTATTATTATTTTTTCTGCTTTTGTACCCTTATTTCTACATTTATTTTGTATTCCTTATAGTTATCAATTTTATCTTCCTTTTTAATAAACTCTATACATAGTTTTGCATACTGTATATTATGCAATTGTAGGTATGCATTAACTCTGGTTATTTTACAACAACAACAATAATAATAATAATAATAATAATAATAATAATTTGGGGGATTTGTACCTTTATTTAAGGTAATTAATTTGTATTCTTTAATGTTATCCAATTTATCATTCTTTTTCAATAACATTGTTCAATAATTTATGTAAAGTTTTCTCCACTTTTTCCTATGCATACAGCTAAGCTGCAAATGCTTTAACAATACAAATGAACAATTATTGCCAATAAAGAATATTAAAACTGCTATCTGAATCAGATAGATGAATAGAGAGAGACGATCAAAGAAAGAGAGAGAGAGAGAGAGATTTTCATGTACAGACAGATATTAGTAAGATCACACACACGCACACGCACAAAGCAGCTGTTCAATGGCAACAATGCTTCTTGTAATATTAATACACAGTATTAATGTATGATGTACTGTAGATCCTTATCTGACAACATACAACAAACTCAGTTACTTCCCATAGCCTGCAGCTAAACCCTCTTTACAATTACAACAAAAAACTAAAAGACAAACACACACATGGGCTGACACATGGACATTAACTTTTTTCAACATCAAGGTTTAAGGTTAAAATGTTAAAGGGCAAGTGTATATTTAAGCTGCAGTTTTCAACATTTTAAATCACCTTCTAGCATTTTCACAGTTCACTTCAATAGTGTGCCAAATTAATTTTTAGAAAATATTCAGTGTAGTATGTCAGTTAATATGGGGTCAACAAGCACAGACTAATTTGAACTATTTTCCTTAAAAGTGTTTCATAACACAAGGTGAATTTTCAAATGTACACTTTCTCAAAGAGTGCACAGCATGTTGATCTCTATTCCCTATTTGCTGAATGTCTTCAATGTTTTAAAACCACCCTAAGCAATGTGCACCCCAGCAGAACACAAACTGACAAAGATAAAGCACATTTCCGACACACGGGGCTGACAAAACAGCTGGACTCAAACACACTTAATGAAAGACATCAGAACTAAGTGTTTCCTTCCGACAACATCAAGCGTATGTGGCTGCAAATGAACCCTTGGAGTTTGGAGGAACCGTTGATCACATGTGCCTGGAATTCCAGGCAGCTCAGTTACAGCACAACCATGTTATGGGTAGGAAAACAAATACGGAATCAGGGCTTGGGAAAAGATCATTTATGACAGTGGGAAAGGAAAGGATTTCCAATGCATGGAGAGTGTGAACATTATGAACAATTTGCAAACATGCTTTCCCATTTGTCTCACTCCACAATAATACAACAGGTTGGTTGCACATGGAATTTCTATTTGGAATACTATGAATTTATAATCACTTGATGGCTGGGTACTATTTGGCCATAATCAATCGTTAGAAAAGGAAAATTTCATATTTTCATCAAGACACTTGAAATCACATAAATGAGCTCACTTTTATATAGGAGAAGTGTATAATTTTTGCCCCACTAGCATCAACAAACGAAACTGAATAAAACAAAAGTTTAAGGAGAATGTTAGTCTAAGGGTGTGTTCACACTTGTAGTTTGGTTCTCTTGGTCCTCACCAAAAAAGAAAATGATACATTTAGTTCTGGTTCCCTTAGCGTTCACACTGGCATTTTTAACACCGAACCTAAAGATACAAAACAAAAGGAATCAGGAAAAAGTCACAACCTGATTGGAAAGCTTTTATGACGTATATTTTGCGATGGAACTTGCCGAACATCCAAAACAATGCTGGCTACTGGGCTAAATGCGCTCGTTGGATATATGTATATATGGTGGTATTTTTACCAGCTGAGAACAAACGAAGAGCTAATAAAATGTGTAAAGGAGTCAAAACAGTGCCAGGAATTCCTCCGTTGCACACACAAATGAAGATATGCTGCAAGGACAGCTGACGGCAGTTCTGACGCCTGTACCGAACTATAATGGGACCATTATACCACCGTTATTGGTTATAATAACCAGAGTTCGTTTGGAAGCGGACCGAGACCCACTATTCAGGCGGTCTCGGTAAGCTTGTTTGATGCGCACCAAGGTTCGGGTGACAGTGTTCGCACTTGTTCAAGTGAACCGCACTAACAGAGCAATCGTACCAGAGTTCGTTTTAATCGAACCAAACCTGCCAAGTGTGAACACACCCTAAGTCACCATTCACTTTCATCTTTTTGCCATGCAAAGAAAGTAAATGATGAATGAGGATACAATTCTGCCAAATATATTTTGTGTTCCAAAGAAGACAGAAAATCATCCGGATTTGGATCGACTATACAGTGAGTTAATAATGACAGAATTTTCATTTTTGGGTGAATTATCCTTTAAGAGAAAGAGCTTCTCTCTATAAACACTGGTATCAATGTAATTTTTGTCTGCATAAAAAGAACCAGAACTTTCCTGACAATTTCAGAAAACATTGATGAAGTTTATTTTTTCTGACTGTTTGCCAGAAAATGACTGCATCTTGTTATTGTTTACATTGTTTAAATTGCAATATTATTATAATTATTTGTCATCCATTTGTATTATTTAGTCTTTCGTAATATATTTAGGCCTACATATTTGCTGTTTTTCTAATCTCTGATAAAATCTTTGTTTTTCCTTCTTGCACTTTAAATTATCTGAGCATCTACCAATAACACCCTGAAGAATTACCACAGCTTGTGTTGGTTAGATGCACCAGGTGATAGTTGGGTGTTGCTTGGAGTGAACAAACAAACAACGCAGACTCCCTGGAGGAGATGGAAAGTTTGCCATGATCACTAGAGCAGAAGACACAAAGACAATAGACTCTGTGTGGAAGAGACATTTTGCCTCAGGAAATATTCAACCAACACCCACACAGGCATATGCACACACACACACACACACACACACACACACACACGTCTCCTCTTCTAGAGAGAATATATAATACATGAAGCGCCAAGATCTTTTGTTTCACAACTGTGAAGAAAAAAAAAAAACCTGGCAAAACAAGCTAAATAAGCAACAGAAAAGAGATGTGAATGCAAGGACCAGTATCTCAAATTCACTTTTATATTAAAGGAATATTCCGGTTTCAATACAAGTTAAGTTTGATCAACAGCATTTGTGGCAAAATGTTGATTACCACATAAATTTATTTCGACTCGTACCTCCTTTTCTTAAAAAAAAAACCTCAAGGTTACAGTGAGGCACTTACAATGGAAGTGAATTGGGCCCATTTTTGGAGGGCTTGCATGCAGAAATGTGAATCTTATCATTTTATAAAAGCACTTACATCAATTCTTCTGTCAAAACTCATGTATTATTTGAGCTGTGAAGTTAAACTGTCATTTTTACAGTCATTTTAGGTACATCTAGGGATGTAATGGTTTCAAGGTTTCACAATATACCTCGGTTTTAAAACGGACAGTTATCATACCGTTGAAATCTTCTCACTGACGGTATTGCATGAATATAAAGACAGATTTTTTCAGAACTTTTCTAAAATCCAAATGAGTTTAATTAAGACAGAATCTGCGACATTTACAGCATCAAATAAACTTGGCGAGATAAAATAAGAAGTGTAGCACGAGCATATCATACAGACATGTCCGAGCCTGAACCTTTATTTCCGCTGTCAAAGCAGTCGTAGTCCGCTGTCTGGGATTACTTTGGGTATGTTAAAGACCCACGAGGCACCATTAATGTTGATGGTTATCCACTCTGTAAAGTTTGTCGCAAAAAAGTATCGGCTCAAGCGGGAAACACCTCAAACCTTAAGCACCACCTCCGTGAGCACCATCCCCTGGAATTTGCGTAGATGATGTAAATGGAAATACAGTATACAGGATAATAAATTATAGCCCCTCTTTCATAACACCAGATTCAATGTAGTTTTACATGATTTGTAATGACTAGGTTGGCTAAAGTTATGTTTATGCTTTCTGTCACATTCACAATGCAACGGTTTTAAGCACTTGTTCAACATTACAATGCACCAACTGCAGCGCAACAGTTGGCCAACAATGTGTTTGTACTACTAATAATATGTTTTACTTGTAAAGCACAGTACTAAATAGGGTTTACAATGTGCATGTACAAAGAATTGGTTATTACTGAAATATTTCTGTGTGTGTTTATCAGACATATTTCATAACCAAATATTAAACTGCTAGTATTATTATCAATGCACCTCAATACCGTGATACCGTAATACCGTGGTAATTTTTGTGCCGGTTATCATGTGAAAATGTCACACCATTACACCCCTAATTACATTGTCATGGCAACAAAGTTATTAACCAGAAAAGGTTAATAAGTGGTTACAATACAACCTACTGTACATTTTACTGTCACGACTGCTATGTTGCTCGGAACTGCACCCAAGAATTTCACACACTATTGCACTTGTGTATATGGTTGTGTGACAATAAAAGTGATTTGATTTGATTTGATTTAAGTGATTTTATCACAATAAAATCATGTTATCATCACACATATTGCTTACGTCTTGTAGCAATACTTTTGAAACGGTGAGTATTTCAACAATTATGGATTGGCCCCATTCACTTCCATTATAAGTACCTTACTGGAACACAGAATTTTCATTTTTCTTTAAGAAAAGGAGGGCCAAGTCAAAATGAATTTTTATGGTAATCAGTATTATGACACAAATGCTGTCGATTGAGCTTAGCTTGTATTGAACCCAGAATATTCCTTTAACAGGAAATATTTGCCCCTTTGAGTTGATTTTCAGGGCGCATTCGTTTATCTTTATGAGGGCTTTTTTTTTCTAACTACATAAAAAGACACAGTGTGACGTCCAGCCCGGTCTTATGGCAAGTCATAATAATAGAATGAGATACTGTAGCAAAATCGTAAGAAATCATGGAAGTAACATTTTTCTACGAGTTTTCTTTCATTGAGAAAAATAAAGGACTGAACAAAATGATGATGATTTTTCCAAAGATTATCCCCAAACCCTAAACCTAACTTAACAGGAAAATAAATTTTGTGTATCATGGAACAAAACATCAGTGTTTTAGAAAGAGACGAGGGAAGCGTCTTACAGATTTTACTTTCTTAAAATAAAGTGTTCGATAGGAGGCTAGTAGCTAATTTGACTCCTGTATTGTATTGATTTCCAGTTCTGTTGATTGGATGGTATCTATGGTAATAAAGTCATACATTAGTACGAGCTAAGTCATACGATATCTTTAGACTTCGCCTTTTTTAGCGAATTATTACGAGTTACTAGGCCAAGAATAGAATATTTGTGTATGTGAAATCTCAGATAAAATAAGAAAACAGATCAAGATAAAACTGAGCATTTCACTTTAGGTGCATTTTTTGCCCCCAAAGTTTAGATAATTGAGGCATTTTTGCGCTGAGTGCTGCTTAATTTCTGACCCAGACACAGGTTAAACAGTTCATCCAATCTGGTTTCAAAGGCAAAAATTCCTCTTTACGTGACTTCTTCAGTTTTAATAAGGCTTCAACACAATACAGTGGAACTCTACAGTAGGGTACAATGGGGCTAAAAGCCCCCTGGGGTAAAAGGCACCTTTGATTTTATTTTCCCCAAAACACTAAATAGCATCAAAAACTACCACAGGACTTTCCTTAACACCTGTTTGTTACTATGCACTGCAAAATTTTCCTGTTCCATGGGATCATTTTGTGTAATGTCTAAATTTTGATCCTAACCCTAATCTAATATTTAATATAGTTTTTTTAAATGTTACAAATTTATGTAGCTAATGAATATCCTAGAAATTATCACATTTAGTTTGAGACAAAATACTTAT
The DNA here is from genome assembly GCF_019703515.2 of Myxocyprinus asiaticus. Taxonomy (NCBI): domain Eukaryota; kingdom Metazoa; phylum Chordata; class Actinopteri; order Cypriniformes; family Catostomidae; genus Myxocyprinus; species Myxocyprinus asiaticus. The sequence continues at coordinate 9,459,604 of NC_059390.1, read as the reverse complement.
TTGTCATTTTCTATTTTGTTCAAGGTGATTATATTAAAAAAATTCAATAACTGTCCAATAAATGAAAGGTTAGTATTTGGGGCTAAAGCCCCCCATAAAACACATTAGCTGCATTTCCACTATCGGGCAAAATGAGGGCGTGCTAGTGCATGCCAGGGCCAGTTGCATTTCCACTGTCACTTCTGGTGCTTCATCATGCCTCCTCAGGGCTTTTTCAGGACCAATGGCCTTTGGCCCACCGATTACCCTTGGGCCAAACAAGGCCAACCAGGGACTAAGGCGGGTGCAATGTCAAAGGCAGAGTTTCACCAAACTTGACTGGATATGTATCCAGCGCATAAATTCGGGGAAAAAAAATCAATAAAAAAATGCTGGCACAGTACAAATCTGTTAAAATGCACAACGAACAAAGCAGTGCCCAAAGAAATGTTTTTCCATGGTTCTGTGAACTTTCATAGACGGTGTGCTGGTACATTGTACCACTGTTAGTGGAGAGACCACTCGGGACATCTTGGCAGATACAGTCAGTGACTTGTTACTGCTAATTTATCTTGCTAGCTAGCTAATGTTTACATTCTATCTAAACTCGATATTCTAGATACCTAGATAACATGATACCTCAGCTTGAGCTCCCCTTTTGCTTGTGAAATGGGCGGGTTGTGTGACGTTGGCTCCAGGGCGGAGTATTAAGGGCAGGTTTTAGGGTTATAGGCCCGATGGTGGGAATGCCGATCGATTTTGGTCTTGCGGCTCGATGTCCAAGGCTATTGGCCCCAGGTGGCCAGTTGATAGCCCTGGCTCACACTGGCCCAATAGTGAAAAAGCAGCTATTGTTTTTCTCAAGTGGGATGAATAGATTTGTTACGAAGAATGTTCAAAGTGGGCTCACATTGACTGATCCAATCAAATTGGAGATTCTTTTTTTTTATATAGAATACTTGAGATGTTATGAAATGTCAAAGTGATTGAAATGAATAAGAAATTAAGCATCATTTTCTGAAGTAGTTATTTTGAATAAGCTTTATCTTAATTTGTTACTCAAAAAAGCATCCTGCTGTCTCAAAAGTATTTGCATAAGTTGACAAATTGTGCCATATAACACTTGCCCTGGTATTTACCCTACTTTATATCAATATAACCCCCCTGGGGGCCTTTTACCCCAAGTGAGGGAGCCTTTTATACCCCACTTGTGGAGTGAAAGGCCCCTTCGCCACCTTTTATATATATACACTGGCGGCCAAAAGTTTGCAATAATGTACCGATTTTGCTGTTTCGGAAGGAATTTGGTACTTTAATTCACTAAAGTGGCATTCAGCTGATCACAAAGTATAGTCAGGACATTGCTGATGTAAAAAACAGCACCATCACTATTTGAAAAAAGTCATTTTTGATCAAATCTAGACAGGCCCCATTTCCAGCAACCATCACTCCAACATTTTATCCTTGAGTATTCATGCTAAATTGCTAATTTGGGACTAGAAAATCACTTGCCATTATATCAAACACAGTTGAAAGCTATTTGGTTAGTTAAATGAAGCTTAACATTGTTTGTTTTTGAGTTGCCACGGTATGCAGTAGACTGGCATGTCTTAAGGCAAGGGTCTTCAACAGGGGGGTCCACGGTTGTACAGCAGGGGGTCCACAAATTATTGTTTGATCCACCATTGGTGGCAATTGTAATAATCACTCACTCACACGCGAGCAACAGCAACAGACAGGAGTATGAATAATCAACATGTTGAAGTCCTTCACAGCTGCATGTCAAATCTTGTGTGACTAAACAGTGTGCTGAGTGATTCTCGCTCTCAATGGGGCGTGTGGTAAGTTGTGCGTGGATCGCGGAGAGTAGCATGAGCATCCACATGCGGCGTCTCCACAGTGTCATGTGCAACGAGCCACGTGATAAAATGCACGGATTGACGGTCTCAGAAGCGGAGGCAACAGAGATTCGTCCTCCGCCACCCGGATTGAGGTGAGTAACCGCGCCACCACGAGGACCTACTTAGTAGTGGGAATTGGGCATTCCAAATTGGGAGAAAAGGGGATAACAAAAAAGAAGAAAAAAAAGTGTGACTAAACAGCGAGTCAGTAGAAGTGCACAGCCCGGACAAACCCTTCATGCGCCCACCGCTCATCACAAGCTGCTCAATGCGCGACACACATCAGGTTCAGCAGTGCTGCAGTGGAAGGTTGCGTGAGTAAACGCATCTGCTTTGCGTTGGTCGCGCTGTGCGGTTGAGCAGATAACAGCCTGCTTTCAGAACAATAGCTTACTTGCCTGGTGTAAATAAATAGATACCACTGAGATTATCAAGATGGCATACACGGTCCTTAACTTTCCATACACACAAGACAGTGACTCTCAAATCAGCATAATTAAAGGTGCACTCAGTCATTGTTTTCCTCATTACAAATTTTTACTCAATTAAATCAACAGTAATTTAAAAAATATATGTATAAAATCGATCACTCACATGAGATGAAGACTCCATTTTAGTAACCTTATAAAAGTTTTATTCTGCATGGACAGGGTCTGTCAGTTTTTCTTTCTTTCTGTCTGTCTATCTTTTTCTTTTTTTTGGAGGTTTGGCACAGGGATTTACAGAGGAATTTAATAATGTCACCATGTCAAAAATTTTGCAGACCCCTGCTGTACATCCTTGCTGAAAAAAACAGCTAAAACCATCTTAAGCTGGTTGGCTGGTTTTAGCTGGTTGCCCAGTCTAGCCAGGCTGGTCAGTAAGCTGGTTTCAGAGGGGGTTGGAACACTTTTTAGCTGATCAGCTAAGACCAGCCTGACCAGCTAAAAAAAGGGTTCAAAACCCCTTTAAAACCAGCCTGACCAGCTTTGACCAGGTTGGGTGACCAGCTAAAACCAGCCAACCAGCTTATGCTGGTTTTAGCTGGTCTTTTCAACAGGGCAGCATTTAATGATTATTTCAATGGCTTTGCAATGTAAACATCATGAAGTATACATACAATAATTTGGTAGCCTACCATCAACATTTTTATAGGCATAACAGCAACATTTAATTTTATACAATATGTAACCGGAGTCCTGGCTCCACCTCTCTACCCACCAAGGGGTCCTTGGCCTGAAAATGGTTGAAGACCCCTGTCTTAAGGTCAATATTATGTCAAAAATGGCAAAAAAAAGAAACAGCTTTCTCTAGAAACTTGTCAGTCAATCATTGTTTTGAGGAATGATGGCTATACAATGTTTGAAATTGTCAAAAAACTGAAGATTTCATACAAAGGTGTACACTACAGTCTTCAAAGACAAAGGACATCTGGCTCTAACAAGGACAGAAAGAGATGTGGAAGGCCAGATATACAACTAAACAAGAGGAGACTCTAGTTTGAGAAATAGATGCCTCACATGTCCTCAGCTGACAGCTTCATTGAATTCTACCCGCTCAACACCAGTTTCATGTACAACAGTAAAGAAGACTCAGGGGTGCAGGCCTTATGGGAAGAATTGCAAAGAAAAAGCCAATTTTGAAACCGAAATACAAAAAGAAAAGGTTAGAGTGGGCAAAGAAACACAGACATAGGACAACAGATAATTGGAAAAGAGTGTTATGGATCTTAACCCCATTGAGCTTTTGTGGGATCAGCTAGACTATAAGGTGAGTGAGAAGTGCCCGACAAGACAGCCACATCTATGGCAAGTGCTACAGGAACAAAGTGGACAAACTGACAGCTAAAATGCCAAGGATCTGCAAAGTTGTCATTGCTGCACGTGGAGGATTTTTTGATTAGAACTCTCTGTAGTTTAAGAAGTTCTGAACAATTTTTTCAAATTGTAATATTAATTTTTCACATTATTAATGTCCTGACTATACATTGTGATCAGTTGAATGCTGCCAGTGTGTTATATCATTTCACACAAATTATGTTGCTCCATCAATGTTCAATAAAACTAAATGTATTTCTTGAATCTTGATACACTTTGTGACCAGAAAAAAAAAAGCGAATTTTCCTTAAGGTGTGCCTTTAGCCCCATTGTACCCTACAACTCGGCTCTTCAATGTAATAAAAAAAAAAAACTAAAATATAAAGCCGAACAAATGTTGTGCTTCGAACATCACCTGCAAAAGAACACTAATGTGGAATGTATAATCTCTGAGGTTCAAGATAAGCTAACGTTTTAGCAAGCAATAGGACAGACAAAACTCTTTTTCAACACACAAACACAGTCACAAAGTGAAAGTCCTATATCCCAAGAGGCCTTGAAAGGAAAGTAATGGAGCAGAGCACATGACATGAATATCAGAGTGGTGATCTGAGCTGTAAACAATTCAGACAGGGGGCTGACAGACATTAAGCTGGTCATTCTCTCTCTCTCTCTCTCTCTCTCACACATCACACATACACACACACACACACACAGACAGACAGACAGACAGACAGACAGACAGACAGACAGAGAGAGAGAGAGAGAGAGAGCAGGTATTCCCCCAGTAGCTGTAAAAAGACAACATTCCTGTTATCTCACTTTCTCCAGGAGTTGCACACAAAACACAGGCTTGCCTGAAGTCACATCCTGAAGCCATGGACACAATATTCAGATTGCATTATGTGAGCGGGCATGTGTCCAGTGTCCAAGAGGCAAAGTTCAGAGTTCGCCATGAGAGGCAAGAAAATGTCATTCCATTACTGCTTCCATCTCTCCAACAACAGATAAAGACAGACAAGGAGGACGGGAGAGGGTGATAACATCATGGACACATGCCATCACAACTCACATTTTCCACAGGATCTCAGGAAAAGGGAAGAGAAACACACACACATTAAGCATCAAGCACTTCCTTTGAATAACAGCCCCCAGCGGCAACGTACCAAGACTGACTCTCAGCACATGTAGAGCCCATCTTCATCTGCTTACGCAAAGAAAAACTGTCACACACACTCTAGGAAAAAACACCTAACTAATGTTTGGGTGATTCTCACAAAACATATCAAGAACATTTCCTGGTCCTATAATACTCCAAGAAACAAATTATATTTTGCATATAGAAAATTAAGCCCATTTTAAGATTTTTTACATTGTGACATTATATTTATGACAGTTATACACAATTTACCCCTCAATTGTCATTACTGCAGTGCGAAAAATATGATCATTATGAAATTCGTATTACCGCAATGTGAAATGTTTTTATTTAAACTGTAAAGTATTTATACATCATAAGAGTACTTTGTTGGTACTGCCAATAATTTTCACTGGTTTTGAATATGAAAAAATAAATATCATTAAACAGCATATTTTTTTTACTGGGATACAGTAAAAAAAAAAAAAAATACTGTTAATTAGAATCATCATTAAAAAACCAACCCAAAGGGAACAGTAAAAGTAAAATGTCCAGACGTGTTACGATAATGAGAATTAAATGTTCTTAAGGGTCCTGAAAATGATTTCACAATGTAAACAAATCTTAATGGCTCTAAATGTAGGCGTTATTTTTAATGCAAAGTATAATTTCATATTTATTTTTTTATTTTTTTATTGATTTGCTAATCTATAGAGTACAGAATGAAATGTTAGTTGTGATGTGCGACACACGATCCCAGTTGCCAAATGCTTTCAGATGGCAGCCGTTGGGAGCATTTGCAAGGCAGCCACCGACTTCCTCAATCAGCATTCCACCAGAACGCAAAGGTCAAAGAGAAATAAACTCAGAAAGCCAGGTCGAAACAGCAGGTCTGGACAATGACAGAGCAGTTCATTTATCAACGTCCATTCCACATAAACACGTTTTACACACTAATATATCACCATGGTCATGGGTATGAAAGCTGTAGAAAATAGTCAGCCACAACTATATAGCCTTGGTGCCTCCATATTGATCAAAATGCTTGACTAAATATACAAAGCTCTTGGTGAAAACAATTCTGGAAAAAAACTATTCTGAAGAACTTCGGCCTGAAGAAATGAATCCAAATGAATGCACACACACACAAACCATATACATCTTGAGAAACGGCATGTGTTGTGGCAGGTGTTGTGTCGTAGTAATGTCCAAAAAAGGACATCAGTGACTAACATTCTGTTGTTTTGACACATGGTCTTCCTGTCCAACCTGTGATGACCATTAACAATGGGAACACAGCTGACCTGTAGTCTTCCACAGACACATGTGAGAGCAGCTGAAAACATTTTGAAGGCGTAATAAGACAAGACAGCACCAGTGGGCCTTTTAAACATCTCTTTAAGGTAAAAAATGAAGACAGAGTGCCCATGGGGGACAGATTCAGTTCACTTAGTTTTGTTGTGTCCACATCATATTAACTCGTGGGAATGTGATAATATGTTGTGCCCACTAGATGTTATGTTGAGGGAACAACATCCTCATCTCGTGGCCACGACTTTGTATGTTGTGGGAACGACATCTTTTTCCCTTTATACCATTTTCCAAACAATTTGTGTGCATCCAGCTGTTTCTGTGGAGGCATCCGGGTCCATTTAACTGATCATTGATAAACTCAACAGTTTCATTCAAACTTGCACATTTTTGTCTGCAAAGCCCATTAACTTTCAGAATGCATTTTAGATGCCTTTCACTTACAATGTAACCATGTCTTAATGCCAGGGACCGCACTTTGTCTTTGTATGTCATTCCTAATACAAAATAAAATGTTATTTCATTAATCATCTCCATTTTTGCTGTTTGTCTATGACACAGACATATATGTCTTTTTTTAGCCCTTTACATCATAAAAAGTCATGGCCACGAGAAAAGGATGCCGTTCCCTCTACATAACATCTAGTGGCCAGTCTGGCCACAACATATTGTCATGTTCCCACGAGTTAATATGACGTGGCCATGACAAAACTAAGCAAACCGAACCTGTCCCTTCCTGGGCATCATACACACTGAATCTGTGGCAGCAAATTTTCACAAGAAAGCTTCACAGATTTCCACAGTTTCATAAAGGCCATCAATTCTACACCTCCGATTCTACACCTCTGAATCCCCTCACATGTTAGTTTATAAAATATTTGGTCTGATTTGATAATACTTTAAGCTAGCAAAATAACTCCATTTAACACATCTTACCACATTTAAATCCATTAATTCCACAGAAGTCCGCAGATTTTCCCACACAATTGTTTCAGAAAAAGTAAAAAAAAAAAAAAAATGTTAAAAAGTGCACAGGTTCCGTGTAGGCCAAGTATATATCTAAAATATCTAAGGCACCCTATATCAAAGGAACATCTTATATAAAAATGTGAGGCTAATATTTAGAGGGTGCTTCATGAGAAGTACTTGAAAAACTATTGGTCTTATACATTTACTGTAACTCTGGGTTATTCCTCTTCTTACAGTCAAATGGGCAGAAAAAAGGCTGTCTCCAATAAAACACTGTAATAAGTCTGTCAGAGCTCAAGAGGCCCAAACCAAGAGGCTCTCTCCTGGCCAAACCCAAACTCTGGAGGAGATATTTCACACAGTGGAAAAGACACCATGGCAACTTCCACAAAAGAAAGAAGACTAATTTCTTCTCTTATCCTCTAGGCTACTTCTTGTTTTTTCCTTCACTTTTATGTTTGGTAATAAAGTTCAGGTATAAAACACAATGTAAGAAGTGTAAATGTTCAAATGTTACCCTACGGAGCCATTTCTACCTGATCTGAGCCTTAACTATTAGTTTTCTGTTGTGGCATGCAAGAAAATAAAGAAAACCTGAAATTAAGCTCCAACATTAAACAGAACTTTGGAGTGGAACTTTGGAGTTTGGAAAGTGGAAATATTTATTAGGAATTTTTAACATGCTTTTGTAATTATTTGAAAAGATTTGTCGCTTATGCATGATTATATATGTTTGAAATGCCAGAATAACCAAAAAAAAAAAAAACTCGAAAAAATAACTTTAAAAAAACAAACATTACTTTTATTGGTGTAACTTAATGCAGTAAGGTTGATTTGGTTATATTTAATACTATTTTTAACACATTACATAACGTTTGTGGAATAATGAATAATACTTTTACAGCACTTTCTTGGTTAGTGTTAATTTCAACATATATATTAATAAATTTTTTTAATTAAAAATTGTTTTTACATTAATATTACATTTATTTTTTATGCAAAGCGAGCTGTATACGTATACATATACATTTACATGAACTAATAATGAACAATTTTACTTTGAAAAATTTACATTAACCAAGATTAATAAATGCTGTAAAAATTAGTTCATTGTTAGTTCATGATACCTGATAAACTATCTAATGTATACAAATAGAACCTTATTGTAAAGTGTTATCAATATTTTTTTACTTGAGTAAATTTACATTTCTTACAAACTATTTTACAGTGCAGTTGGAGGACAAATCTTGCCTAATTTAATAGTTCAATGTAAAGTGGCACACAAGCACAGTACTGCACTCATTTAGCAGAGGAAAGAATTCAGTCTCAGTTTTGTCTGTAGCAGGCAGAGCAGTCAGGCCCTCTCTTCTCCTGAGTGAACCCAGTCAGCTGCCATCACAGCTGCTAACAGGCAACCTAAACCAACAACTGATGTGCTTAAAGGTCTTCCTTCCCTTGCTGAGCCCAACACACACACATATGCACACATATCCTAGCTGTCTGCTCATAGCACACAGCCACCCTCCCTTCCCCCACTCTCAACAAAGCTTCAAAGTTGAAGTTCCATCCATATCAGGCACACAGAAGCCTTTGTCCCATAATGCCTGGAATAGGACAGGCTCGGACGCCACAGGATTCTGAAAAGAAGGGCGCGGATAGGACACCCAAAGCAGTTACCAAGAAGAATTAGACAAAAAACTACATAGATTGTAAACAAGCACAAACAGACACGCATATATGTACTGACTAAAGAGTCAGTTATATTATATATATATATATATATATCATATAGATGAATGAAGATGAATGAGAAACAAGCGAATAAAAGATAGCAATGTATCACAGTTCTGAATCACAATGCACTAAAATGATCATATTGTGACCCAGATATCAATATAACATTGCACTGCCAGATCCCTGCTGATTCCCACCCCTCATAAACAGCAGTTAGAGATGAGTCTGTCAGCACTTCAAGCCGCATTGGTATAAACACGGACACACAAGATGGAAACACACTTCTTTATGTTCCCACAGGAAATAGCTCCCTGTAACATGCCTATGGACCATTAGTTGTGTATGTCTCAGCCATTTCTGTGTTAACGTTCAACAAAAACACATCAAGAAACAGTACAGCCTTGGGATGAAGTTGTCAAATGTCAGTCAAAAGGGATTTTTACTGCTTTGTTCAGCTTCTTTTTGAAAAGAGCTCTGAACGACTCCAGTGCCTCTTAAATTCCTTGGAATTCCACTAAAAGTGCACCATTCATAAGAAAGAAGAAGATAAAGTCATTCTTTTCCAGGGCTAATTCACATTTGGGTTTCCTGTTGGGAAGTTCATTTGGTGAAGACCTCAGATATTCTATTAAACCACAAATAAAACCAATGGAAAATATCTTACTTTAGGTTTGGTAGTCTTAAAGGTGCAGTGTGTAAGATTCAGAAACCCTTGTTATTAATGACACCTGTGGCCGTTAAGTGAACTGCAGCTGCCTGTTACTCGTGATCGTGAACACACTCCATAGGGACACGAGCATCAACCAAAACAAAGAGACAGAACGTGATTCACCGGCATCATGCTGACAGATGAAGTAGCATATTTAAAATTACACAGTTATGATTTTACTGTTTTACTACAAACTTTGAGACTGTATTTTATATTTGACTCTCCAGTGCTGGAACAGGGCTAAAACAAAGTGTGGATATAGGTCTGACTATGCGATACTGTAGTTTGAAGTAATCACTTTTCCTTGTATGATACATTGACTGCATTTACACGATAGCCTATGTCGGCATTAGCTAGCTAGCCAGCTTTATCAATAGCTGTTAGCTAAATTTGGTGAATGATGACAGTATCTGTTTATAAAACAGACTGTACATTATAAGTATGTTGACACAATTCAGTATTGATGTGATTCCATCACAACTGTCATTTTGATATATCGATGCGCTATTGTTTTATAATAATAGATTGTATATATTTTCTGTATAACCAAGTTACGTTACACTAATGAATGGAGCTTTTTGCATTATCTTGAACATTGTCTAGCATTAATTTCATGTGTTATTGTAGTTTACATTGCTGAATAATTACAGATTAACATCGTTTATGTCAGTTACTGTGAATCAGCATACCTGACTTTTAGTATAAAGAGAAAATCGTTGAAATTATTTGAAAGTTACGAAGCAAGGTAGCTTGCAATTCATCGAGCATTAGCAGGCAAGATCAATTTAGCTAAAATTACACAGATCAATACTTATGGCACTATATTTCACATGCTTTGCAGTTATGTAAGCTTACCTGTCCAATAAGAAGAACACCAATTCAGGGTCGGTTTTGATCTCCAAAACCGAACGAAGGTCCCTCCAGGAATCAAATGCCCTGCCGTTGTTCACTCTAGTTTTCGCTCGACCATGATCACGTTCCCGCTTAGCCAGAAGGGATTCAGTAGATAAATGTTTTTTGTTTTGTCTTGTTTTGGCTTATCTGAGTTTGTGTAGGAGTCGGTGTTGTGCTGGGAGCCGAATGTTTGCTGGATTTCATCTCTAAGTTAACGTTACCTAGTGTTGAAGTTTGTTGTCGCTGGTGAATAGCGGAAGAGAAGCTACTGTCTGAGGCAAGCCTCTCGGGAGGCTTTGGATTTTCCCGGCAAAAGCGACCCGCTCCCTTCGCATGAACATCAGTCTACAGGCTTTAATAGGCAACCTAGGAAGTCTGGGAAGGTCTCATTTTTAAAGTTGCGTTACAAACCGTTCACACATTGGCCAAAAACAAAGGCGAATATTACATGAAATATTTTACATATTGCACCTTTAAAGGAATAGTTCATCCAAAAATTCTGTCATCGTGTATTCACCCTATGTCATATGGCTTTGGAAGACTTGGGATAAAGTGCACAAGTCATATTGACAACTTTTATGTTGCTATTCTGTATTTTGTGAGATTGACAGACACTAGTCACGGTCTGCTTCCATATGAGCAGCATGAACCTTCTGCCTAACATCTCCTTTTGTGTTCCACAGAACAAAGAAAGATATCCAAGTTTGGAACATGATGACAGAATTTTCATTTTGGACAAACTTTTCCTTTAAAGGAATATTCCAGGTTCAATGCAAGTTAAGCTCAATCGACAGCACTTGTGGCATAATGTTTAATCTTTAAAAAAAAATCGAGGTTACAGTGAGACACTTAAAATGGAAGTGAATGGGGCCCATTTTTTTACAGAAATGTAAAGCCATTATTTATTATTATTATCATTATTAATTTATGTGGTAATCAATATTATGCCAAAAATGCTGTCGATTGAGCTTAACTTGTATTGAACCCAGAATATTCCTTTTACACAAAAACTAAATCAGACCTGAATACTGAAAGTCAGACAGCATCAGAAATACAATTTTGGACACAAACAATATATCACATCTGTGCTACATATACTCATTCATATATTTACTGTCACACCCGATCCCTAAAGTACTGTCACTCCATACAGCGACAAGCTGGAGAAATATCTTTATCATGTTATTAGTCATTTTTCCACTTATAAACCTCTCTGTAAACCCTGTTCAATCTGCAGGGATTTAGTCCGAGAATGTCTATGTGTGCGGTGGAGAAAATGAGGCAAGCAAAGACACTTGGGTATTTGGATGAGGGGATTTTCCTGTCTGACTCAATCTGGCAACCCAGGGTCAGGCAGCTGATGACATCATCAGCACGCTGCCGAGAGCCTGCTCCGCCTGACACTGCTGACACCAAACACCCCTGAGTGCACATGGGCTGCCTGATTGTCTGACTCCTACTCTTACAGATGAACAAAATATCTTCGAAGAAAAACTTCACACTTGCCAAGGACAGCAAACTTCCCTGAGTTACATAAAGAACTGATAAAGTGTCTCAAAAGACATTGCATTGACAGTAAAACAAACAGACTTCAACAAAGAGAGTAATAGTAATAGTTACTGTTATACACCTGTTATAAAATATTATAGGCTGTCTTTGGAGTTATCACCCAGCAGTCCTGTCCTGATCTTGATCCCTGACCCTACCACTAACTCCAACAGCCGTGCCGTTAGAGATAGAGTGACATTCCACCGACAGGAAGTCTCCAAAGACAGATGAAAACCTCTATGTCACACCTGATGAATGACAACACACACAGGAAGGAATGTGATTTTTGAATAGATTATGTTTAATTGTTCTGCTCTCCTGTATGGTCCAGCACTTGGAGATTATGAATGGTCTTGGGTTTAGACAATAACGGGAGATTCCATAGCAAGTGTCAAACCTTATCCCGAATAAACAACTTCTGATTCCATCTGGCCTATTTGCTGTCATGAGCAGCGCAATCGGAATCATTCATTGAAGCAACAGTATCCGCAACTGTTCCTAATTCACAAAATCACACACTTCTCTGAAAACACAGCAGCTGTAATATAAACCCTTAGATATAAAACATTTCTCTAATAGTTTGTGTATGGCTAGCCTCACAGTGCATTTTAGTGATTAAGAGTGACAAAAAAAATTATCTGAATGCAACCAGTGACAAATAAATACTGATCTGTATCTGTTGAGTTTCTCACAAGAACAAAGGTGTAACAAGTTGAAACGGTTGTTGCAAAACTGTTCCACTCACACACCTGATAACCGCCAACTCAGGATGCACCTGGGCCATCTGTAGCCTTGCTTGCTGATATCCAGCATTATTGTGAAGAAAAAGCACATTTTGGGCATTTACTAAAGATATTAATAAACTGAGCAGGAGTGGGACAAATTGAGGAAAGCACTATGTCCATGTCAAATCTCTGGGGGTGAGAGTGGTGCATGAATGAGTGTGTGTAAGGGGTGTTCGCTGGCAATGCTTAAACATTCCACTGAACTGACTAGACCCTGACACATGGTAATAATTAAAGACGCTGTTGTATGGAGAGAGCAGGAGTACACAAGGGAGAAAGAGCGGGAGAGAATAAATTTGCGATTGACCGAAGATTGCTGGATCTAGTGCTTCTTGTCATTCGTAAAAAGAAAGCCATTTTAATTTTTGTCTAGCCTGACTTTTGGTACTGCTTCAGGAAAACTCTTCAGGAATAAAATTCCAGGGCTCAACAATAAGGATGGTCCCAACTCTCTCATTGTTAGGAGTTTTGGGCCAATAGATGGAACTGTCTATGTAAGCATATAAGCGTAGTTCTAGCAGGAAGATCTCGGGATTCATTCAATCAGGCATCTAATCCAGTCACAATACAGCCTATGCTTTATAAGCCTGGCAGCTGCCTCTCATTGTTCGCATACTTCCGTGTTTTCACCCCACATCCCACCCCATCTCTAGGGTTTAGGTCCTGTCCTGGGCAGGGGTAAGTTCCACTCACCTGCTGTCATCACCTCCGGCAGGATCTGACGGTTCAAGCAGCATGGCCGCGCTGAACCGTAGGACAGGGCTTACGCCAAATGATACAAGTATTTTCATTTGTATTAATTCCAATAATCTCTAGTATTTCTGATAAAACTTACATTCTCACTGCATTACACACACATGTAAATGATATTGCGTGGTTCATTTCAGTTCAGAGGTGAAATGTTCACTCTGTGGCGCTAAAAAGAAGTAAAATTTTCTCCAAAACAGATGAGGTTTCTAAGGTTAATTCTCTAATGAAACCTACCTTCCTACCCTAAACCTTAAGCCTAAACTTAACTGATAGTTCATAAAAAGCAAATGTGAGATGAAAAACGCAATTCCTGAAGCAACAATGTCATTTTGTGGTTCCTCTATGATACTTTTGGCTCATGTATCAATTCTTCAAACGCATATTCGTCAGGACCCAGACCCCAGACCTTTGCATCGCAGGAGCAACACTCAGTCGATCTACCACTTGATTGCTCTCAGTAAGAATGGGTCAAAATCATAAATCAGCTTTGCACCTTACGCCATCACTTTCAAGAAAAGTGTGTTTATGAATTTATAGCTGTCATGGCGTTACATTATAAATAGATTTTTCTGACATTTGACTATGATTATGTTGCTATGATTTGATTGTGTTGCTTCATCAATGTTTTGGTGGAGCCAGTGAAAATATTTGGAGGTTCTGCAGAAGAAATCCTTATTGTTAAGCCCTGAATTATTCTAATTTTATTTTTGTAGCCAAAACTCACACAGAGCTGAACCCAAAGCAAAGATAAGCTCTGCTAGCCTGCCAAAAGATAAAACATGCAACATTCAACTGAAACAAGGGATGAATCAATAAAATCGCTAATGTTAAATTGCAATGGAAACCTCTGCTTAATGAGCCAGGAAAGTGTTACAGTACATACAGCGAAGTAGAACATGCTTGACTGTGATAAGTGACTTTCCTGATAAAAGGCCTAAAGCACTTCAGGGACCCACATAAGCACATACACATTACACTTAAATCAATTGAAACTCCCCCACAGAATCAAGTGTCTATCTGGTTGTCTAACCATCTATCTTACATCATTCAAGACTTCTTTTTTGCATGTCCACTGTACTTAATCACCAGGGAGTGAGATTTAGAAAGAGAGAAGGAAAGGGGGAAAAGTGGGATACTTATTCCAGTCTATTTTCATGTACTCATTAACTCTATCAGTGACTCACTCTTTCTCTTTTTTACTACCCAAATAACCTACAGGGGGCCGCTCTGTAGGTCTGTGGGACTATTTAAAGCACCTGTTACAAGATGGATCCCAGAGGCCAGCTGTCTGTCTATCAATCACTCACTCAAAGAGGGGCTAAAAGCTGAACCTCCATGTCCAAAGTCATCATCACTTCCTCCCAAAAGCAGTTCCTGTATAAATTTTTGTGCTAGTTTTCCAGAAACAGCTTCTTACAAGCTGAGATACTTATTAACCCAGTTAAGCCAACATCACAGAGTTTGTCTATTAGAAAGAGTTATATGTAAAATGATGTTCCTCATATCTATGTCTTGAAATGTGTTTGGAAATGCATAGCTACACTGTTATACAACAGATTGTTCTCATCCTAACTGGGACAGTTTGGTTAGATTTGATTGTATAAGCAGCATTCTAAGAGTGCTGATATTTCATATAACAGCAATGGAACATTTCACTCTTTGTCTCACTCTGGGTTACAGTGAGGCACTTACAATGGAAGTGAAAGAAGCCTGTCCGTAAATGTTAAAACACTCACTGTTTGAAAAGTATGGCCACAAGACGTAAACAATATGCGTGTTAACATGATTTTAGTGTGATAAAATCGCTTACTAAAAATACTAAAATAAATAGCATTTTGTGCCAAATATCAGTTACTTATTATTTATCTGTTGTACAAAAGCAATCTGGCTTGTAACTTTGTACACTGTGAAAAGTGGAGTATTGCTATCTGATCTAACCCTAAAAATGACTTTCAGTGGTGTAACCTCATATAATCAGGTTGATTAAGTCACATAAATAATATTTTCGTCTTGATACCAGCAGCCAAATCACAAGCCTGCTGATATTCAATACAACAGCACTCTTGCTCATGTGATACTGCTTATTTCTCACACATTAAGGAACATCTGCAATGAGGTGAGTGTTATTTCCTGTTGAGGCAGTATGCAGGCCAACTTCCATGTGACACAGTCACTTCCATTTCTCACATGCAGACACACAGTTTGTTGGACGAGGGTACTAGAATTTTTCTTGCACCTCTGTCGCCTTACACTCTCACATAAGGGGGGGGTTCTGAGAGGCAGATGCCCTTCTGGAAAGATCCGTCTCATTACCACTGACAGCAGGGTCATGTGCCACTGTGTGAGACAGTTGGCTCGTTCCCCCCACCTAGTATTGGGAGCCGCATCAAAGTCCAACTTATATACTTAAATATGCAATTGGCAGACGCTTTTATCCGAAGCAACTTATAGAGCATTCAAGGTATACATTTAATCAGTATGTGTTCCTTAAGAATCAAATCAATTCGTTGCTAGCGCCATGCTCTACTTTTTGAGTTACAGGAATTATCTTTTATCATGTCTGTCTTTGTCAACAAAACAACAATAATAGTAATGAGCATTGCCTTCTCTGTCTCCTCTCATTATCACAGAGTTGTTGTATGTCTAGTTGTTTTGAGAGAATGTCATGCTGCCAGGCCCGACACCCACCCCTTAACCACCAGAACAATCTAGCACTTTCCCCATTGCAAAACCACCAACACTGACCCTGGAACACATCCCAGGTTCATTTTACGAGAAAAGACAAAATATCCAGAAACAGCAATCCTGCTTTTTGATTAACATGTCTAATTGTGTTCACTGGTGCATTACAATACAGAACAGAACAAGTCTCTAGTACAGCTGTTGATACACAAAAGTTCTCCTAAATAAGTCCACATTTACTGATGTTGAAGTCCTAGTTTATTGGTAGACTGTCAGTGATCGGAATATCTAATAACCAGCACCTTTATTTAATATGCGTAAATGAAAGGCATAATGCATAAGAGATAGCTTAGAACAATAAATAAAAAGAGTCAAACCTCTTTCAACTATTCTTTTTGCAGCACACTGAAAATGTTTTAAGGAAGCACATAAATCAGAACATTGACTTATTAAGAATACACCCTAATCAATGTTCATTTCACGCCTGCCGTCTCTTTCCAAATGAGGTGGATCCACACATCTGTATCAGGCCAGCATAGATCTTGAGCCGGTTTTGGGACAGTGCAACATAACAGTGCCCCACAGCCCAGGGGTATAACATGCCAACGAACTCACACTTACTTAAAATCTTACTCAAAGTGCTGCCCTACAGGATCTGCAGTTGCATTTCATGTAATGGCATCTGGTGTCAGATCAGAAAAATGAATTTAAAATTATATCTATAGGCTAAAGGTGATCCCTGATTTTTTTTTACATACACAAGATAAATGGAGATACTATAAAGATGCAATAAATTGGGCTAATTACATGTTTGATGAGTCCAGGTGTGTTGACATCCTGCAATTCTATATGCAACTGCCTAAAGGAATATTCCGGATTCAATACAAGTTAAGCTCAATCGACAGCATTTGTGGCATAATGTTGATTAACACAAAAATGTATTTCGACTCGTCCCTCCTTTTCTTTAAAAAAAGCAAAAATCGAGGTTACAGTGAGGCACTTACAATGGAAGTGAATGGGGACAATTTTTGGAGGGTTTAAAGGCAGAAATATGAAGCTTATAATTTTATAAATTTTGAATTTTATAATTCTTCTGTTAAAACTCATGTACATTGCATTCAGAAAATAATCAGACCCCTTCATTATTTTCACATTTTTTTATATTGCATCCTTATGATAAAATGTTTTAAATATTTTTTTTCATTTCCACCGACACTCCATACCCCATAATGACAAACCAAAAAACTAATTTTTGATAACTTTGCAAATTTATTAAAAAGAAAAAACTGAAATATCACATTGACATTAGTATTCAGACCCATAACTCAGTACTTAGCTGAAGCACCTTTGGCAGCAATTACAGCCTCAAGTCTTTTTGGGTATGATGTGACAAGCTTTGCACACCTGGATTCGGGAATTTTCTGCCATTCTTCTCTGCAGATCCTCTCAAGCACTGTCAGGTTGGATGGGGACTGTCAGTGGACAGCCCTTTTCAGGTCTCTCCAGAGATGTTTGATTGGGTTCAAGTGGCTGGGCCACTCAAGGACATTCACAGAGTTGTCCCTAAACCAATCTTGTGTTGTCTTGGCTGTGTGCTTCGGGTCATTGTCCTTTTGGAAGGTGTACCTTCGGCCCAGTCAGGATTCCTGAGTCCTCTGGAACAGGTTTTCATTAAGGATATCTCTGTATTTTGCTGCGTTCAGTTTTCCTTCAACCCTGACCAGTCCCCCTGTCCCTGCCGCTGAAAAACACCCCCACAGCATGATGCTACCACCACCATGCTTCACCGTTGGGATGGTATTGCGCAGGTGATGAGCAGTGCCTGGTTTCCTCCAGACATGATGCTTGTAATTGAGGCCAAACAGTTCAATCTTCTTTTCATCAGACCAGAGAATCTTGTTTCTCACAATCTGAGAGTCCTTTAGGTGCTTTTTTCAAATTCCAAGTGGGCTGTCATGTGTCTTGCACTGAGGAGAGGCTTCCGTCTGGCCACTCTGCCATGAAGCCCAGATCGGTAGAGTGTTGCAGTGATGGATGTCCATCTGCAAGTTTCTCCTATCTCCACACATGATCTCTGGAGCTTGATCAACTCTCTAACCAAGGCCCTTCTCCCCTGATTGCTCAGTTTGGCCGTGTGGCCAGCTCTAGGAAGAGTCCTTGTCGTTCCAAACTTCTTCCATTTAAGAATTATAGAGGCCACTGTGCTCTTGGGAACCTTCAATGCAGACGAAAAAATTGTGTAGCCTTCCCCAGATCTGTGCCTCGACACAATCCTGTCTCTGAGCTCTGCAGGCAGTTCCTTTGACCTCATGATTTGGTTTTTGCTCTGATATTCATTTTCAGCTGTGAGACCTTATATAGACAGGTGTGTGCCTGTCTATATCATGCCCAGTCAATTGAATTTGCCACAGGTGGACTCCAATCAAAGTGTAGAAACATCTCAAAGTTGATCCAGAGAAACGGGATGCACCGGAGCTAAATTTCAAGTGTCATAGCAAAGGGTCTGAATACTTGTGTCAATGTGATATTTCAGTTTTTCTTTTTAATAAATTTGCAAAATTCTAAAAAATCTGGTTTTTACTTTGTCATTATGGGGTATGGAATGTAGATTGATGTGGGGGAAAAAATAATTTAAAGCATTTTAGCATAAGGCTGCAACATAACATAATGTGAAAAAAAAATGAAGGGGTCTGAATACTTTCTGAATGCACTGTATTATTTGAGCTGTAAAGTTGTTTAAATTTGAGGGTTTTAGGGTTTGCTGAGTACGTCGTCATGGCAAAGTAGTTGTAAAATTGGCTATAACTTTACACAGAAAAGGTTAGTATGTGATTTTATCACACAAAAATCATGTTAACATGCTTACTGTTTATGTCTTGTGTCTACACTTTTGAAAAAGTAAGTGCCTCACTGTGACCTCGAGGTTTGCTTTTTTTTTTTTTTAAGAAGAGGCAAGTCAAAATGAATTTTTATGGTAATCAATATTATGCCGCAAATGCTGTGGATTGAGCTTAACTTGTATTGAACCCAGAATATTCCTTTAATCTTGTCCAAAGAACAGTTTTTAATTATCTACAATACTGACAAATTAACAATCACTATTAGCCTACATTCTAAAATGCTTAATTATTAAATGTAGCTTACATTTAAATAGCTAAACATTCCATTAAACTTTGATTCAGACTGTATATTTGCATATTAAAATGTACATTAACTACTAATCTGTTAAGCATGTCATGAAGTTAATTAATTAAATTTGTATTTAGTGTTACGAATAATTACTACATACAGGATATGTACAGAACATACTCGTTTGTCATGTCTGACTCAAAAACGCCATCTAACCCACATCCATTAGGTGCGGAAAACATCAACCGTGTTTAGCGCATGTACACACAATGAAATAAGACTTACCTATTGACACTAGTTTGATGTGTTCCCGTTCTAGAAACTCTAATGCGACGGACACATTCTCTAGTTTCATCTGCCTGAAGTTGGGTCTGGAGTGGTACTTTCTGTACATTTTCTTCTGGCTGAGAACTTCCAGCAGCCCGATGAGCTTGAGCCCGTCGGTCAGGTCCTTCTGCAAGTCGTTGATCTTCTTGTTGATGCACTTCAGGTGTTCGTTGCACCACCTGGTGAAGGTGTTCTGCTGAATCTTCTTCCAGGGCGCATCCTCCGCCAGGTCCTTCTCCGTGGCCGGCATCTCATCGTCTCCGTCCTCGCCTATGTCGGTGCCCTGATAATACTGCGGCGGCAGCTGCTGGTCGTAGTATGTATTATTGCTCATCATGTTTTTCCGTGTTTGTCGTGCCCCCCTTTTTTACGGCAATCGGAGAGAACCGCTTGCTAACTTTTACAGCTCAAGGGGGAGCGGGGCAGTGCCAGGCGCGCGCGCACTCGCGTAAACAAAAAAAGAAAAAGAAAGAAAGTTTAAAAAGTTGTGGGGGAAAAAACCTTCAAGGCTGAGGGCTGGGATCTTCAGTGGTTGTTGAGACAGGAACCGGTCTTGAAACACTTTTCTGTAGAACGAAATGAAAAACATCGGTTAGTCGCGTTCTAGTACGCGCCTTTCATTCAGTTTTAAAATGTACATGTTTCCATTCAATTAACCAACACTTTTTAGGGGCCGTTCAAGCCGAACTCACTCTAGTTTTAAAATAAACTAGACGGAGCGCAACGCAGGTGTCTCGAGACGCGCTTTAAAAAGTTAACGTTATTTATTTTTTTTAAAAACTGATACGGCGTCATCTCCTGCGCGAGACGCGATGTAACGGTCAAAGACGCACGTCTAGCGCGTTTACATATGAAACGGTTGAAAAACAGCGCTGACGGAACAAAAACACGCGTTCGGTGCGAACGGCCCCTTAGAACGTTCAACGCCGTGAGAGAAAACATAAAATACCTGCTTGTTTCACATGAAGGCAGAAGTTTCTCTTGACTTTGGCGTGCGGCAGAGTGGAGAGTGGCTTCATATACTTAAATGGTTAAATGAAGCATAAAGCGCTTTAAAAATCTGAGACCCCCCTCACACGTCAGTCCGCTGGATCTCCTGGTATGCTGCTGTCATCATGTCCATATACAACTGCGGGATGGGTGATTCTCTAATCTGACCGAGATAGTGATTCCGGCGCCCCATTGGGCGAAGCGCACGGCGGGGAAAGGATTGAAGGGACCCCCGAGCGCCACGACAGTTGTTACTGTCATCTTTATTTTTAGGAACGCCAAATTGGGCACATGGGGGCCTGGAGTTGGGCTAGTTGTAAAAGTTGTGCCCTGACTAAAGGCTCTATTAACAATTGGGACAAGAAAAAGCGAATGACAGCATCATTTAAATGCAGTCATTGAGGCATTTTAACAGTGTGCTAAATTCACACCAAAGCATACTTACAGAAAAAAGCATGACAGGCAATTTATTATTAAACAATATATGGCATTGCTCTTTATTAATATGATGACAGCAATTGACAAATCTCTATTATAGTAAATGAAGTCATAGGCCTACTCATCAGGCCTATAGACCATTTCAAGAAGGTAGCCTAAACAATAACAAAGGGCATGTCTTGCCCGGAAGCATTTCCGCTTGTAGCATTTTTATAACGCAGAACTGTCAAAATAAAATGACTAATGCATACTTTTAGAGTCTAGCTAAAAACAGAACAATAAAGATACGTGCAAAAAAAAAAAAAAAAATGAAAATAAACAATGAGGGGTCATTACTGGATCCTTTAAATAAGACTCTTGAGTCAACAAATTAAGAACATCAAACGTTAACCTGAAGCGACTTATCCTGACGTGTTGTTGATACCGAGTGTGTCTACGTGAGAGAGGAGATTAAAGTGTATCGTAGTTTAGATGCTCACAGTTATTTCCACAGCAGCAAGGTCGGGAATATTTAACCCGATCTCATGAAAATTCGTATATAATTTGCGAGTTGGCTATTTTGTATGCTCTGCACGATGTTGTTCGCATAAACTCGTACGTCTTCATCACGTGCCAATTCCCGGATGTCTAATGCGGAAGTAAACGCGAGTTCCGCACACGAGGCATTAAGGACATGCTTATTAATATCATACGAATTAGCCAAATTTAGAAAAGTCGTACGAATCCTGATGATTTCGCCTTGAGAGTGTGTTGAGAATATTGGATAATATCCTATGATAATCAATGAAGCTGTTAGCGGTGTAAGTGCGTGACTTATTATATATATTAAAAAAAAACTTTCCTTCTGTGTCTCTTTCTTCTGCGCTAGCTTTTATCCTTCTCCAGCTATTCTGAGATCTTCGCAGTTTGATACTGCAGATATAGTTGACTTTTGTGTGAAAAATTGCTTGTCCTGTTCCTCATTTGTAAGTCGCTTTAGATAAAAGCGTCTACTAAATGACTAAATGTAAATGACTTGTGCAGCTTCATTATAATGGGAGCGATTTATATTCACTTTTAGAGCCTGGAAAGACATACTCTGACTTTACTAGCCAGCTAAACTCTACCTATTGAACTTACTCTTAGTTGGCAAAAATGTTGTTGACCAACCAGAGAAAAGATGTGTGCTATAGTTGTTAGTTCTGCACATATCCAGCCGTCTCGCTTCACTGCTGTGGTTCATACATCCATTTGTAGCTGTTTTTTCAGCAGTCTAAACACTTTAATTTCCGTTAATTCCAGGCATCCAGGGAGCATCCAGCCACCGAACAACATGGTCCAAATTTTAATAATGACATTCTGTTACAATAGTATTAACGTTAGTAATGCTGATCGTGTTAAAGTCACTATTAATGAAGCGCCTCCCACTGTTGTTTTGAATGAGTTTGACAACTGGCAGGAAATGTTCAAGGGACGAAGATGTCACTACCTTAAACTGACGAACAGTCCTCGAAATGGTCTATACGCAAGTTTTCAGAAGTATTCTAGCTGTTTGTAAATCAGTTCAGTCAATGAACTACGTGTTAAAAATGTATGCTGCATGGAGTTGGTTTGAAGGAGTATTTTAGATCTCATGTAAGCTATACTCATTATGAACACTTAATAGGGGTTTTATTAGTAGCCAATGTGACTAGAGCATTATTAATGAGGGTAATAAATAAGTTCATAAAGTATATTATAGAGGAGGGGTACTCAACTTTACAAAGCTAGAGGGCTGCAAAGCAGGATCCCTTTAGCCTAAAATTGTTATTATTTTTTTTTAACTATTTTAATTACTTTTTTATATATTAATGAGGTGAGTAGACTATGCTAAATGTGATATTTTAATACATCATGGAAACATGCTAAATTCTTATAAAAGTGTGAACTTGTAAAAGCAAACTGTGAAATATATATATATAACTATAATGATCATATATAGGCCTATAAGTTTTTTTTATTATCAAAGATCCACACTTTTACAAGATATACTCTAGCAAAATGCCTCACACTAAAAATGACAAAAATGTAAATTTTGTGAAATGCCAACATTTATTGCCATATGTATAAAGCAGCGATCAGTTCTGATGTCATGACACACTGCCTCAGGAATAAACACCACACGCATACACACTAGGGATACCCTCAAAAAGCAGACAGATTTTTCCGATACTAGCCCCAAAAGTGCTTCAGTGAGAAATTATTTCTATCTTACCCTCTTTAATGGTTTTGTTTACTTTAGTAACACAAATCACTAATAATGAAGAATTTGGTGCTATACAACAGTCATACAACTGATTTTGAAGACACTGTCTGTATTGAAATGTGTTATTCAGATGTATTTAAATGTACTGCATATCATGAATGTGTATGACCAATGAGTTAGCACTGACCTGTTTTTGCCATTCAGAGTTTTTGTCCACTGTGGTCAATAGTGACTAAACCATTTAATGCATATGGTTCACCATTACTGGAAAAGTAGGAATCCCTCTGGATACATCTGTTGTATGTGTCATACATACAAACACTTATATACACACATAGACATCATGTTCAGAAGTGTCCAACATAAACAAACCATTTCCACTGACCGACACACAAAACCCAGAAATAGAATATTTCATATGCCCACAATGTCACACCCGTGATTCAGCACCTCAGCAATGATGTCACATTCAACCAATTAATATGTTCATGCAGCTTGGAAAACTTTGATGTTATAGTTAACCCAAAAATTTAAATTTCATTATTTACTCAGTTTCATGGTGTTCCAAAACTGAATGACATTATTTATTCGGTTGAAAACAAAAGGATGATGTTAGTCTCCAGTCAGTTTCTTTCATTGCATCTGTTTGTCCATGATCGACATGAGGGTGAATAAATAAAAAAGAATGAAAATAATTTTTCTTTTTGAGTGAGCAATCCCTATAATTGAGAAAACTACATGTAGATGTCAGAGAAAAGGCAGAAGAAAAAAGAAAGATAGAGTGAAGGAGAACTGAGAGAAGAATGGTAGAACAGAGTGGTTTTCATAAATTTGTGTAGGGATAGATGTTGGATCACCTTATTAATCAATAATAGCCTGAAACACAAGCAAATAATCAGATGCAACAGATTTTACAACACAAAACACAGATAACTTATTTTAACAAATCTCGTGTAAATAAATGAATACATTTGTTAAATCAGGATACAATGGATAAACTACTTAATTTTTTTCCCCGTTCATTTACAAAATATACATGATTGCCAAAATACTCAAAATTGTATTATTTTTATTTTTTTCACAAATGCCTAAGGCAGGACAACATGTAAACATGTCAAAGACACTGTACAGTACAATTACAATTATACAACCATATACAGACAAGCAGCAGCATTGCCGCATCGCCAGATACAAACATTTCCATACATTTATATACTCCCCAACAACCAGTAAAGCGGCATTTACACCTGTCATGGATTTCTAACCATTTTGTTAGCCTGTAAAATTCACAATTGTCCTATGAATAAGATAACAAACTGAACAGAGGAGAGACTCTTTAGTGGTGTGGAGATACTGAATGGACATAAATAAGCATCAAAATGACATTCAAAATTTTTCATTGATACCATATAGCATCGATAAAGCTTATATTTTTATATTCTATTTCATAAGAAAATACATCTGGAGAAAGACTGAGCTTTCCGAAGATTGTACAGTTTCTTTGTAATGTAAATTAGTCATATTGGATTTATCCATGATCAAAGTAACTGTGCACTGAACAGATATAACAAAACAAAACAGAACAGAAATGACATCAGTCATTAGTCTCAAACACAAAACAAATAGGAAAGGTTTAAAAACTGCATAAAGAACTAATTGGAGTTGTTACAACAATTTTAGGTTTCAAGTTGTAGATTTGGACAGTTCATGCGAAGTCTACTTGGTATTCTTGTACGAAATCGTCACGAGCTAAAATCTACCACTGGTTTTTATCACTCCGCATGCAGAATCTACCACCATGGACATGCAAATATGCAATCTGTAAATATTAAAAGATTTACAAGTACTGAGTGGAAGTGTGTTTGTCTTGTCTTTAAAACAAAATATGCTTTTTATCTGGCTCCATCATCATAATTGATACCAAATTCATTATCATTGTAAATCAGTTCCTTTTAACCCAAAACAAATTAAAGCAATACTGTAGTTCTCCCAAAAATAAAAACTCTTGCCCTTATGTCATTCCAAACTTGTATGATGATTTTTGGTGAAAAACAACACAAACTTTGTCATAGTGCTCATGAACGTGCAGCGGACGTCAAGATTTAAACTGAAAAATGACTTAAATTTCACGAAGTTTCTCAACAAAACCTATTATATGCCTTCAGAAGACTTGGAATATGATGCATGAATCACATTAACTACTTTTATGATACTTTTGGATCCTTTTGTTTTTAAGCTTTAAAGTGAGGCACTATCTACTGCCATTGTAATATTTATTGAAACACTACCATTTGTGTTATTCATACAAAAGTCATACAGAATTGGAACGACATGAGGGTGAGTAAACTATGACAGAACTTTTATGTTTGGGTGAACTATTCCTTTAAACAGTTTCAGATTTCAAATTAATAAACCTTTCAGTACATTGCGCTACAAATACCACATTTTTATTTAAAAGACAAGTCACTGTATTGCATGCACTGTCTTATAAAAAGTCAGTTCACCATTGATACATAGAACATTCAGCTGTGCTACCACTGAGTTCTGAGTCTATAAACAGGAGAGCAAAAACAGCACTCGACAACCTTGGGATATACTGTAGATACCCAAACACTGAGACTTAGCAACAACTAATGCCAGGTCTGAGAGTGTCACCTACATTTAAAACCACAGTACAGAGAAATCACTGCCACAAGAAGCAAGTATTTCTACTACGATTTAGCCACTTTGTTGAGAAGTCTACTTTGTGTTGTTGAAAATGACTCCAAAAGACATCAGGTGAGGAGGACTAGCATTAAAGTGATAGATTTTGTTCATAACAATAGTACCTCAAGGCTCAAAGCATTAGTTTACCAGAACCTTTACATGGTGGATATGAATTTAGTTGATCTTCATACAAGAATGTATTTCTACAATAGTTCCCTTCCACACAGAGACCCCAAAATTAAGTCTCTGACAACTGAAGAGACTACTGAAAGAATAGAAGAAAAAAAGCTACATAGAAGTACATTTCTCCCTTGCAAATCTCTTAAGTTGAGGATACATAATTTAAGACATGTTACATATTATAACATTTTTTGGTGAAAGGAAGTATGGAAGTTTCTGCTTATATAAGTAGCACTCTTATTAGATTTATAATTAAGATCCATGTATTTATGCTACAGATTTGAAATGCGTTGTAAGCGATGTATAATTTCTCAGAAGAGATTCTCTTTAACAGTTTTCTAGTGTTTTATGACACTTTGCACGTTAATATCTTGCAAACTCAATTTTTTCAATTTAAAACAAAAGTGGCTTCTTTGCAGAGAAAAGATCATAAAGATATATGACAACTTTGTTGTGTCATTGCAAACATGCAAACTTAAGATAAAATCACTGCAAAATCAATGCAATAATGGAAATACAGTAGATCTGTGCTTGTTCATTACACTCTGTTTTTTCAGATATATTTTAGTGTAATTATAGTGTCTGCATTAGTCGACCATTATATAAAAATATTTCTCACTCTTTTTAGCATCAATTATCAATCTACATGCACAATATCAATCTATATAATTTCATGTCTCAGAATAAATTCAGATACAAAAATATCTGTGTACAATTCAAATAAGATCAAGTCAAAATGAAGAGCACATTTACCTACTGGAATAATCTTAACCCACACCTTGATGGCCCCCTGAATTCTGGAAAAACTGGATTGTGTTTTCCTTCTAAATCAATAGCTTTTATCAAGACACAAAAATAACAAATAGTATACATCACATGGGTATTCTCCTTTGATAGCATACAGAGAATTATTGTACAATCAGTTTTGGTTGAAACCGAAGGGGTCGTGCAATGGTTATTCAGCCCAAACACAAATGACTCTGACAGTATTGTGACTTCAGTATATAATTACTACAAATGCCAGGGAAGATCTGGGAAGATTAAATAGTACTGCATGCTCCTCCCTAATTGAAAACCAATGAAGCAAAAAGCAATTTGTGGCATCCAAAGCATTGTTGATGAAGAACGGAATCCACATCGACCCAGAGGAGATCTGAAATCTGCTTATTTTGAGACAAAAGAGTTAAAATGTGCAAATGTTCTATCAAAAAGTGATAATAAGGCAAAAAGTATCTGGAGAACCTTTAAAATTGCCAGTCATCCATCCATTATGGAAGGAAAAAAAAACATGAATTGGAGTGGGGAGCTGGACCAATCAGAATCCTGGAGTTCTTCTCCATTCTAACCATTTAATATCCATAATGTCAGTGTCTGTAGCACTGCTGGTTAAAATGGATATGATTGTCTACAAAAGCAAAGCAAAGCAAAGCAGTTGAGATGGCAAACAACCAACACAATGCACATCGAAAAGCATCAAATTTGGAAGTTGTTCCCATATGACATGGGTAAACAATGGTTTTCAATTTCCATTGGTGGTTAAATGTGGTCAAGATGATAGAAATTGTGTACCAGCGTGAGGCAACTAATTAAGCTGATGGTTGATGATGAGGTCACTTCCGGTCCAGCCCTCAGGCCAAAGCTCTGGTCAAACTGGGAATGAGTAGAACTGCCGCTGCTGCCATGGCAACAACCATCACCAGGTTCCAGTCTCCCTCACTCTCCTGAGGTCAACAGGAGGGAGAGAATGAGATCAGAGGGCAAAGGTCACATGTATAGTGAATCAAGAGAGGTAAATTGAGATTTTTTTTAAAGGTTTTGTCTTTTAACACTTAAAAGGAACCCATGAAATCAAAATCAGAGTTTTGTGGTTTTTAGTCCATGTTTGTTAGCTTCAGGTCATCTATATGCTAATGTACTCATAAAAGGTTAGCAGATATACGCATTTAAAATTGAAAATGGACAAAAACATTGACAACTCATCTTGCACTAAACCAATTTTGTCCAGTTAAATACTACTGGCTATATAAAATAAAGGTATGAGCCCAAAACTTCCAATTTCAATAGGAAATATGTCAAAAAAGGAAAGAAAACAGAGCTTGTCAAACCACTTCATAGGGTCTTTAACTTTGAAGTCCAAAAGGCTTTGATGTTTTTCTGCTTTTTTTATTGTGGTGTTCCACAAACTGAAATAAACACACACACACAAATAAAGGTACATGATATTGCACAACCCTGATCTGGTCAATATTTGAACTGCAAATGTGGTTTTAATGAATCTTCTGAGTACTTGTTGTTTATTTCCAATAATATTTTGTAATAGCACTGGACATGAGAGCTAAATATACCCATCCAGAACCTGGAAAGATACAAAGTCGAGAGCAATGGCCCAGTAAACACTCCAATCTCTCTCATACACTCACTCTTAGATACTCTATAATACTCTCTCACTCTCTCTCTCTCTTTCTCGCTCTCCATCTGGTATTGTAAGATTGGCAGTGGAAACCGCATGCCTGTCCAGAGGAATCAAAGGAGTGTGTGTGTTGGCTTCATAAGGCAGTACGGTTGAAATCAGAGTTGTGTCATGTGTTTTGGATGGGATCTTAATCTAAATCTCAGAGGGTGCCTAAATATGATTTCATGTCATGTGCTCTGATTTTACAGAGGGTGGCAACGTTCCACTGTTCCTTTTACAATCCTCAAAAACATCAGAAATATGTCCATGATGAACCAAGGGGTCAAGGTTTGACTGGTTAGCATGGTCCAGTAAGCCCCTGATGAAAGATGCCATAACTGCAACATTTTACTGTGAAATAGCATCTTTCTCCATTGATGGCCATTCAAAAGTAGCTGTGTATTTTGACAAAATATTTTTAATGCAAGCAATATATACAGCAAAGTATTTCATATTATGATAATAGATGTTTTGACAATGACCGATTTTGATTGGGGTCACGTGACGCCATGCGAGGAGCAGATGTGAGAGCGACGAGCTCTGCGCACTTTGCTAGTTTTTTTAAAATAATTTTCATGTTATAATCTGGTGAGATTCGATACACCTAATTACATATTTGTTCTTTGAGGTAAACATGGCAAAGAAGTCAAAATCCACGGACACTGGAGACATTAAAAGACACTTATGTGCTCAAGCCGAAACCTCTGACGGGCCTATGGACCGGGGACTTGATTTGGATGGCGCAGCGGGAGAAGAAATACAGCGTCAACTGTCCAGCATGTTTGTGATGCTGACGAAGGTTGTTGCTGACTTGTAGGATCTCGCTGTTATACGTCCATCGATTACGGCGATGGAAACAAAATTATCTGAGTTGGTTACAAGAGTGGCAGATGTTGAGAAACGGATTGATTATCTGGAGTCATCGGAAAGGGAATTATCCGCTAATCCACTTGCGACCAAAATAGACCTGGAAAACATTTTGGAAAAACTGGAAAATCTCAAAAATAGGAGCCGAAGATATAACGTACGGAATGTTAGAATTCCTGAGCATGAAGGCGGCAGAGATATGGTGAAATTCCTAGACAAGCTCTTCCTGAGTCTGCTCGACATAACAGGCCATAAGCTGGAAATCGAGCGAGCTCACAGTGTCCCGGCTCGCAGATCTACTGAGGGAGACAGGCCCCGATCAATTCTGGCCAAATTTCTGAGATCATCCGATAAAGATCTCGTGTTGCGCGAGGCGAGGAGCAAAGGAAAGCTTTCTTGGAAGAATCACAATATTTTCTTGTTCCCGGACTTTGCGAATTCGACAAGAAAGAAACGCGATCGATTCAAGGAGTGTAAGAAACTCTTGCATCAACGGAAGATTGCTTTTGCACTGATGTTTCTGGCCAAACTGAGATAGATGCGAAGGATGGCCGCAAAGTATTTACATGTCCCAATCAAGCACTGTCCTTCATAAATACATTGGAGTGAGTAAGCCATTTGGTGTTTCTGATGTGAGTGGATTGACTCGCTGAACATACACTTGATTGTCTGAGGAAGCTGGGCGGCATTTTTGTTTCTGTTTGTGTTGGTTCCGCCTAGCGGCTGGAGTTTGTTTTGTGGAATATTACTTCTCCTTCAAGAAATTTTTGCATCGACAGAGGATCGCTTTTGCACTGGGGTTCCCGGCCAGATTGAGAGTGGATGCTGGGGATGGCCGCAAAATATCTACATGCCCACACAAAGGATGTTTTTAATAAAGTTGATGGACTGAGTAAGTCATGGTGTATTTTTTTTTTATGCGGCCTCCAAGTGAATTTGACTCGACCATCTGAGGAACCGGGATGCCTGTTTTGTTTCTTTTTGGCGGCTGGAGTTTGTTTTGTGGAATAACACTGCTTTGGGACAGTTGTGGATGAATCTGTTCATTCCTTGTGCTTATGCCTCCTGTTGGCTGGAGTTTGTTTTGTGGAGTATTTTCACGAGATATTGGAATGATTACATCATCTGCTGCACTCATAAACAGCCGGCTCACTGAACACTTGTTTGTCTCTCTGAGGAAACTGAACGGCTTTATATAGGTTGGAATTTGTTTTGTGGAGGATCACACCTTCAAGACAGTTCTGTGAATGAATCTACACATTGTTTGTGTTTAGGCTGGGGTTTGTTTTACAAAGTATTTTCTGTTATGTAATTTTGCCTTACAAATTTTGTGCAGAAGCACCAGACTTGAGCAATCCGATGGCAAAGTTGTCGTGGGGGCTCTTGTAGACGTACATGGACCTTTTGAGTTTAGAGGTAATGAAGGAGGTTGGCACTGTCGTGCGCAGGGAGTAATGTTCTTTTTTCTGTTTGTTTGGTTCGGGGTTCGATTGTTGCACTAATGTTGGAATGTGGTCTGTATAATCTTATTTTTGACATACAATTTATTTTTTCTATTATATCAAAATGTCAAATGTTAATATGAGTGGGTTATCTTTCTCCACATGGAATGTGAATGGGTTGGGGCACCCCATAAAAAGAAGGAAGGTTATTTCTTTTCTTAAGCGTAAGAAATGTGATATAGTGTTTCTTCAAGAAACACATCTATCCCTGTAGGAAGCTGAAAAATTTGGGAAGATATGGGGTGGACATGTTTTCTTTAGTGCTGACTCAAGTAAGAGCAGGGGAGTCATTACATTGATAAGTAAACATCTACAATTCAAATGTCTCAAACAGGTTAAAGATAAATTAGGGAGAATCATTATTGTTTTAGCAGAAATTCAGGGGCAAAGGTTGGTTTTGGCTAATATTTATGCACCTAACGTTGACAATCAGGGCTTTTTTAGAAGGGATGTTGCAAGCCGCTGGCACCCCTTATGATATAACATTGGGAGGAGACTTTAATCATTTGATGGACTCAGTCCTTGATCATAATGAAGCAAAAGTGTGCAAGCCCCCTAGAGCAACACTGACGCTTCACAGGATGTGTAAAATCTTGGCCTTGCAGATATTTGGTGACTTTTGAACCCATCTGGTAGGGACTATACATTTTTTTCATCAGTCCATAAGATTTATTCCAGAATAGATTTTTTTTATATATCTAAGTCCCTCATTTCATCTGTAGTGCTATGCTCAATTGGAAACATCTTAGTCTCAGATCACGCCCTGGTGAGTTTAGAAATGTTGCCACATACGGAGAAAAAGAAATCATATAGCTGACGCTTGAATGTATCCCTTTTGCAAAATCCTGATTTCCAACAAATGTTAAAGACTGAAATCAATGTTTATATGGAGACCAACTGGTCTTCAGTATCTTCTGTGGGCATGGCTTGGGAGGCACTTAAGGCAGTTCTTAGGGGTCGGATCATACAGTATGCCTCATTCATCAAAAAATCCAAAGCATGAAAACTCATGGAGTTGGATAGGAATATTAAAAGTGCAGAGGCAGAGCTGAAGCACCGAATGTCATCTGATGGCCTCAGAGAATTGACCTGATTGAAATACAGATATAATACTATTTTGTCACAGAAAGTGGAGTTTTGGTTATTCAGGGCAAGACTCGGGGGACAAAGCAGGGAAGCTTTTGGCTAGATATATAAAGCAGAGAGTGTCTTTTTCTACCATTCCCTCAGTGAAATCTGCTGGTGGTGAAATTTTAACCTCGGCCATTGATATTAATAATGCCTTTAAAGAGTTCTATCTTGATCTTTATAGTTCCACATCTTGGTCTACTGATGAAGATATTAGAAATTTTGTGGAACCATTAGAACTCCCTAAATTAACGACTGAGCAAAGAAATTCTCTTGATTCTGAGTTAACCTTGGAGGAGCTTGATGAGGTAATTAAGTCCTTACCTACAGGCAAGTCTCCGGGGCCAGATGGTTTTGCCGCTGAATGTTTTAGATCTTATGCTACAGAATTGGCTCCACTTTTGTTAGAAGTTTATACAGAATCATTAAAGAATGGTAAGCTTCCCCCAACCATGACACAAGCCCGGATCAGTCTGATTCTTAAAAAGGACAAAGATCCAAGCGAGTGTAAATGTTACCGTCCAATTTCCCTGGTCCAGCTAGATGTAAAAATTTTGGCAAAAATTTTGGCTAACCGATTAAGTAAAGTTATGACATCTCTTATACATATAGATCAGGCGGGGTTTATTCGGGGCCGTAGCTCTTCTGATAACATTAGGCGTTTCATCAGTATCATGTGGTCAGTGGCAAATGATCAGTCTCCGGTCGCTGCCATCTCACTTGACGCCGAAAAGATGTATGATTTGGTACAATGGGATTATCTTTTTAAGATTTTTGAAACGTATGGGTTCGGGAGTACATTTATTGGTTGGATTAAGTTACTTTATAGACAACCTGTAGCAGCGGTACAAACAAATGGATTCATTTCAAATTATTTTACTCTGGATAGGGGCACTCAGCAGGGTTGCCCTCTTTCCCCATTATTGATCTGTCTTGCCCTGGAACCATTAGCAGCCGCGATAAGAAAGGAGGATGATTTTCCAGGGTTGATGGCGGGAGGCATGGCACATAAGCTTCTGCTTTACGAAGATGATATATTATTATTTGTTTCTGACCCTACTAGATCTATGCCTTGCCTCCACAGAATTATTAATTCCTTTTCCAAGTTCTCAGGATACAAAGTCAATTGGTCAATTGGTCTAAATCTGAAGATTTGGCTCTGACAGTGTACTGTCCAGTAACGGCTTTCCAGCCAGGCATCTTCCAGTGGCCCAAACAGGGCATTAAGTATTTGGGGATTTTATTCCCAGCAAATTTGTCTGATTTAGTTAGTGTTAATTTTGACCCTTTAATAAAAAGGTTTTCGAGTGATGTGGACAGGTGGGCTTCATTACATTTATCAATGATTGGGAAGGTTAATGTTATTAAAATGAATTGTATTCCAAAATGTCAACTACCTGCAACAATCTCTCCCTATAGATGTCCCCCTCTCTTATTTCAAACAATTTGATAGCATAGCGAAATCCTTCATTTGGAATGGTAAACATCCCAGATTGCATTTCAATAAGTTACATAGGCCGATTGACAAAGGTGGGCTAGGCCTACCCAAGATTTTTTTTTTTTACTATGCGTTCAGTCTCAGACAGAGAGCCCCTCCCTGGTTTGGTATTGAACAGGAAGTTCTTGCCCTTATTTCGCCATTGCAAAGCCTCTCATCAAACTAATCGGAGAGGTTACACCCCGTTATTTCGCATTTACACTCGGTATGGAAAAAGTGTCCAGAATGTTTAAATCGGACATTCATTTAAATGTTGCCTCGAGCATATGGCAGAACCCAAGATTGAATATTGGTAAGTCCACATTCTGCTGGTCAGAATGGATTGTGAGGGGGGTTACTACACTTGGTGACCTATATGAGACATTTTGGGACCCCCAGATCTCAGTTTTACAGGTATTTACAACTGCGCCACCTGCTTTGTACTATTTTTGGGAGTAGCACACACCCCCCTAAAGCAGCAGATACTCTGGGAGAGGTGATTACTGCTTTTGGAAAAGGTCATGAGGCATCAGTGTATTACTCCCTGTTAATTCAGAGTCTGGAGGACGTGGGGTTTAAATGTTGATTGTATATATATATATATATATATATATATATATATATGCAATGTTTTGCTTTTCTTTATTATTGTACGATTTAAAAAAATGTTAATTGCAAAAAAATTTTTTGGAGGGCTCTTTAAAAGCATGAAATTGACTTCTTTATTCCCCCCCGTCTGCTGCCTTGGACGTCACAGTTCAGAATAGTTGCCAATGAAGGGCTTGGAACTGTGCGCGTTCTTGCTGTGCCATCAGTCAATCAATATTGTGAGCATGTCAGGACATCAGATTAATTAGTCACATGCCATTTATAGCTCAGGTGATTGGCTCGAAGGAAGAGTGGCCATATTTGAGTGGCTATTAGCTGAGCAACTACCATTGAGATGAATGGGAATGCTAACAGATAGCTTTAGATTTAGATAGCAGGTGTTATAGATGTCTTTGGTCCCAGCTACATGAGTGCAAACTAATTTGGCTATGTTCTAAAAAAAGTAATCTCCCTTCGGGTATAGTACGCGTTTCATGTTTTTTTTTTTTTTTTTCTGTGTACAGAATTACTTTTCTTCAAAGAATGATACTGTTACAGTTGTACTGTTACTGACCCACTTTTTTAATGTTCTCCATAATGGAATTTAAATGTTTCTACTCTGTTTAGGGAGGTTTAGAACCTGCATTTGGGCAGGAATCAAAGCAGTTCTTAATATCAACATCAAGATTTTAGGTACAATTTTATATTAATGTATAAGCCACATCTTAGGTCCATTTTTTAGGTCACCATTTATTTATTTTTATTTTTATTTTTTTTAAGTAGAAAAGAATTATCAAACAGTTAGTAAAATGATTTTTATAATAGTTTTAGATGGAGTACAGCATGTCACACCACAAGACATATACAAATTATTTCATGTCAGCTAACTTACTTAACTTACTTGTCGGACTGTATAACTGGACAACAGATCAGAAAACTAGGCCTGTGAAACAATGTGCACATCCATAAAAGGCCCTTGTAAAGAATTAGAAACTGTGTCGAACAGTCAAACAGGCTTGTTTACAATGACAGTTACAACCATTCATTATGGCTTATAAAAAGACACATTTCTGACCAGGATAGAGATGAATTTCACAGTACAGGAGGGACAAAAATGCTTGTCTCTGTACTCTTAGAGAAAGAAAAGGCAAAGCCATACCTTTCCCCCTTTAGGATAAGAGCTCCTTCCAGCAGCACCATATCAGGCCCATTATTACAACCATTCCTATGAAGGGTATGGAGAGAATAGGGGACTCAGACGAAGGAGTGGAGCTCTGAGGAAAAACACAAGGGGCGCAGGGATGGAGAGGAGAAAGGAGGAAGAGGTGGTGAGAGAAACAAAAGAAAAAGAAAAATGTGACAGACATAACAGAAAGAAATGGTTACACATGGGAGGTTTGTGCACATGTCGATCAACAGATAAACCATGGAAAATAATAAAAAAAGAAATAGAGAGAGGAATGAAGAGTGTGAGGATGAAAGGGAGACCAAAACACAACCAGATAGATAGATAGATAGATAGATAGAAAGATAGAAAGATAGATAGGCCAGCAATTTATTAAGAATCAACAAATTTGTTTGGAATTTGATATTGTGCAGTGTGCATTGTGAGTGTATGGTTGATTATGGTATGTAGGTGTTCAGTGGTCAGAAAGCAACAGTACAGAGCAATGAAGGACCACGGGGAAGTGGGGAGACAGGAAAGTACACCAAGATTAGATACACAGCAAAGATGGTTAAACACAAAATGGAAACCTTGCACTCGTTTTGACCCTCTGGCTAATGAACTGAGCCAAGGTCGCCATCTTGGCATTTAAAGATCCTTGCCCACACTGCCCAGCCCAGCCCAGCCTACACTATTAAACAGCCTGGTCTTATGAACATTACGAGACCATGGGAACATTTTTGCAAAATAAAATATAATTACAAATTTTGCTGCAGTTTTCCAGTGAAATGTCCAGCAGGGGGTGCCAAAAGCGAGTGAAATTATGTAATATTTGAAGTTTTAAAGGTGAATATTACATAGCGGTTTTAATGGGGAACACAAACCTCCCTAAACAAAAACTTTAACCTAAACCTAACCAATAGTGATCTGAAATCAAATGAGAGGTAGAAACAAAACAGACATCCTTACCCTTAACCAACGGCTAAACCTAACCGATAGTGTCCAAAAACAAAATAAGAAATGAAAAGCACATTTTCTGTAGTAACCACATCATTTTGAGTCACTTCTATGACACTCTCATCTCACTTGTCAGCTTGCATGCTTGCCTGGTCTCGAACCGTGGCTCTCCAAGTCCAAGGTACAAAACTCTTTCAGATGAGCTACTGCGCAAGCTAATCACATGGAATAAGCGTGTAAATATAGGTATGTAATACAAGCATTAAAATGTATAATTTTTCAAATGATGCATTGGAAGTAAAAGTGTTTCGATATCATAACATAGCAGTGTGTGAGTAGTAGTGCAAAAAATAAGTGTTTATAAAGTCATAATCAGCCGCTGTAGTCATGATTTGTGTGAAAGTGAATAAAACGCACAGTTGTTGTAGCGCCTCTGGTGTTCATTTCACTAGGAAACTGCGAAGAAACGTAGAATTTTGCATGTAATTTTTTTTACAGTAATGTTCATTCTATGAGACTAGGTTGCTGTTAAAGGAATGTTCCAGGTTATATCTCTCAGCCGCATACGTGACAGGCTGTTGATTACTACAGAAAATTAATTGGAGTCATCCCACAGTATGTAAAAACAAACAAAAAGAACGTTGAAAGAAATCATAGTATTTTTGCCCCCTGTACACTACCAGTCAAATGTTTGAACACACTTGATGTAAGTGTTTCAGATTGTGTTTAAATGTTTGAAATTAGTTTTGCACAGAAATATGAATCGTAATGCTGAAACTGAAAAGAAACTCAAATTTAAAATTGTTTTGATGGCTTTACTATTATTTTAAAATGTGGAAAACAGTACTGATAAAGAATGAGTAGATATGCACTGGTAGTTTGTAATAGTGTAACTGTCAACATGTTTTTACAAACCGAGTCAAAATTATTTTCTGTGGTAATTGAACCCAGAACATTCCTTTAAAGGAATCATGAGAATTGTAGGCAGCAGAACAGTGTGAGTGAGGGGTTAACCACACAATTAAACAACAACTATGGAGGATGGATGACTGAAATGGGACACAGTACTCAGACTGGACAGACCCTTTGATTGGAAAAATCTCTGTGGTTATGGTTAAAGTACTAATTTGACTGAGGAATTAATCAGGCCTGGAAAGGCTCATTCTAAGACATTGTGATTAGATAGTACAGGAGGTTAGAAAGCCCTCTATGTCAGTGCACATTGTACACGCACAAAAGCAGATTAAGGAAGTTTAATTAATTTGCTTCTAATATACAGTGGATCATGAAAACTAGCTGCACAAGTTAGCTGCTAGAGATTCGACAAACACAAGATGTGAAAACACACACAGCCCAGAATCAATGTGTTTGACAGGGCAAAAAGCAACCCAAGGTGAAACATACACACTCGACCGAAAATGGCGGAGTGGTTTAGTTAGACAGTGTGTTTAAAACAGGATGCACTTTGAAAGACAAGCACTACTGTATGATGGATGGTCATTTCAACATTCAAACGTTAGTCATGTACAGAGCACCTTCAAACACTGGCAAACATGTAGATCAATGGAGTCATGGTGTCATTCTGTTGAGAATATCTCACCTTACTTGCTGTGTGAGTAATGTATTTTTGTTGTCAACATGTGAGTGCAGTACAGTGATTTATTTGAGGTCACATTTCACCCCTAGGAAGTCCACACGCTCCCGAACCACTGTCTGAAGTTTTTGAGTGGTGGTTGTTGTGGATTTGAGAGAAAGCAGTGTGTTATGACTAATCTCTGAACCCTTGATGACCCCCTCACCTGAGCCTTCTTCCCAGCCAGCCGATCAAGCTCTGCCCTGCATCGCTGTAGTTCCGCCTCAAGCTCTGTCCTCTCCTGCTGGCTGCTCTCGTAGAGCCCCTGGAGTTCTTGAAGCTCTCCCTTTAGACCCTCACACTGCAATATGACAAAGACAACCAATGTTCAATAAATCAAATCAAATTGTTCTGCCAAGTAATTAAGTTGATTGCAACATAAGAAGCTTGGCTCATTAAAGGTGCAATATGTAACAATTTTCATGCAATATTCGCCTTTTTTTTGCCAATGAGTGAACGGCTTGTAACGCAACTTAAAAAATGAGCCCTTCCTGGACTTCCTAGATTGCCTATTAAAGCCTGTATACTGATTTTCATGTGAAGGGAGCAGGTCTCTTTTGCCATGAAAATCCAAAGGATGTGACGTTAATGCGTGCTCCCGAGAGCCTTGCCTCAGTGCTTCCGCTATTCAACAGCGACAACAAACTGCAACACTAGGTGACGTTATCTTAGAGATGAAATCCAGCAAACATCCGGCTCTCAGCACAACACTCTTACACAATCTCAGATTAAGCCAAAAAACAAAACAAAAAATTATCTACTGAATCCCGTCTGGCTAAGCGGGAACATGATCGTGGTCGAGCGAAAACTAGAGTGAACATCAGCAGGGCATTTGATTTCTGGAGGGACCTTCGTTCAACTTTGGGGATCAAAACAGACCCTGAATTGGCATTCCTCTTATTGGACAGGTAAGCTTACATAACTGCAAAGCATGTGAAATATAGTGCCATAAGGACCGATCTGTGTAATTTTAGCTAAACTACAGTACCACATGAAATGAATGCTAGACAATGTTCAAGATAATGCAAAAAGACCCATTCATTAGTGTAACGTAACTTGGTTATACAGAAAATATATACAATCTATTATTATAAAACAATAGCGCATCGATATATCAAAATGACAGTTGTGATGGAATCACATCAATACTGAATTGTGTCAACATACTTATAATGTACAGTCTGTTTTATAAACAGATACTGTCATCATTCACCAAATTTAGCTAACAGCTATTGATAAAGCTGGCTAGCTAGCTAACGCTGACATTGACTGCAAATATACGATAGCCTATGTAAAGAAACTGCTTTTCTTGCAAAGAAAAGTGATTACTTCAAACTACAGTATCGCAGAGTCAGACCTATATCCACGCTTTGTTTTAGCCGTGTTCCAGCACTGGAGAGGCAAATATAAAATACAGTCTCAAAGTTTGTAGTAAAACAATCATAACTGTGTAATTTTAATTATGCTACCTCATCTGTCAGCATGATGTCGGTGAATCACGTTCAGCCTCTTTGTACGTTACGTCATTGTTTTGGTCAATGCTCACTCACTCGCATCCCTATGGAGTGTGTGCACTAGTGTGAGCACGAGCAACAGGTAGCTGGCTGCAGTTCACTTAACTGCCACAGGTGTCATTAATAACAAGGGTTTCTGAATCTTACACACTGCACCTTTAATAAAGGGTGCGTCTCAAACAGCTCTCTAGTCCAGTAGTCAGGGCACTGATCAGGGAGTCGGCCATTTCTAGGGTTGTCACAATCGCGAAATCATTCCAGTGCACTGAAACATTCGCTCTGTAAACTTTCCCATAGTGCACCGTAAAAACCAGGGAGCATCGTTGCTTATTTTGTTCCCTTACCGTAAATGCCTTCAGGTCTTCTGAAGTCTTAGTGAATGCAATAACTTCCTGGTTCCTAAGTAGTGCAATGGGGAAAGTGAACAGATTTTATGCAAAAAATTTCTGTAATAATGCTAGCCAGTAATTCAGGAGATGGGGGAAGGCGCTTGTCAGCAATTCGGCAGAATGGGTTCGATATCAGGGTACATCAACATTCGGAAGCAACATGTCGATTTCCCATACGATTATGTTGTAGTAAGTGCTGTTTTGGTGCTGGTCTACCTGGTGGACCTACATAGCCATGCTGTTTACTAGCAAATTTTATCTGATCATGCCAGTCAAGCTGGTGACTGTACAAGTCAGTCTTTGGATGTACTATACCTCTCTCTGAACCTGTGATGCTTTCTCCTC
Source organism: Myxocyprinus asiaticus (assembly GCF_019703515.2). Lineage (NCBI taxonomy): Eukaryota > Metazoa > Chordata > Actinopteri > Cypriniformes > Catostomidae > Myxocyprinus > Myxocyprinus asiaticus. The sequence goes on along the minus strand of NC_059390.1, from coordinate 9,419,397 downwards.
AGCCTGTTTCAGCTGATCTCTAAGGAAGAACACCTCCGAGAAGCCTCCACTCCTGCCCGTTGGGGTAACAGGTTTCCCCTCAAACGAGATGTTCTTCTGGGTATAAGCATCCACCCAATTCCCACCTTGTTCTACCTCCAATGTGCTGATGCAACCCTCTGCCTCCACTTCTTTTTCTCGATGGTTTTCATTGTCATTCTCTCCATCATTCAGCTCTGATTTCAGGGCCAGGTATGTGTCAGCGGAGCTATCAGGAAGGAAACAGAAAATATACATTTAATATAGATGGATGCACAGGTTTTATAGCATGTTTATGCATGAATGGATGTATTGTTTTGAGTGGATTATCATGTTGGCTTGACAAAGTCTTCATAGTGTTAATTTACAAACTTTGTTCAGGGTTTTTTGAAAATCCCTACACCAAGACCTAAAACAACTAATACTAACTCCTCCTAGAGCATTCAAGCTACATCCATCAAACTTGGCACAGACCTTCAGACTGTTCTGGAACAGCATGTTATGTTTTTACTATATGACCGGACTTACAGTTTTCACACAGCAGACAATAAAAAATAAAAAAAATAATAAAAACAAAAAAAATTACAAAAACAGGAAAATCCCATAGACTTACATGTTGAAATGAGCTAAAGGAATGTTTGTTAATTCAAAGATGTACACAAACACACAAAAGGCCTCTAAACTGCTTTAAGTTGATATCTCTCTATTTCTCTCTCTCTCCATCCATCCATATAGTACATCCAAAAACTGACTACTATCTATCTGTCGGCTTATCTGACTTCCTATGTGACAGTCTGTTTATTTAGCTAGCTAGCTAGCTGGCTGTTTGTCTTGCTGTAATGTCTGCATATCCATCATACTTCAAAATTATAAAACTAGTTAAAGCTTTCAGACAAGGCTTTGTCAAGCCAACATCAAAGTTTGACTTGACAAACTGTACCTATCTAGTTAATGTGTTATACTTTAACTTGTGAGTTCTTGCTATATTCTTTGCAGCATTGCTTCAAATTGTAAGTGTGTGTCTGTGTGACAGCCGCACTGCAGTACTCATCACCGATTCTTTCTCATCATCATTTATTCAAAATCTTAGAAAATCAATCTCAAATCTTTCAGTGTCCCTAACCACATGTAGTTTTAGTTGGTTCTCAACTGTTTGGTTATGACCTAAAAATGTTTCACACATAGGCTTTAGGCTAAATAGGCTTATTTACAGTAAAAGGGAGGAGAAAACACTTCCCATATCTTTTGTTGTTGGTGCCAAAGGCTGCATATCCAATCAAATGCTATGGTATTTTACCATAAATTCATCTGTCACTTTGTAGATGCTAGCCGTATTGGGCAGGTAATATTAATATGTTTCAAAGGCTGATTTTACGTACATTTTTATTATATTTGGACTATAAACAATTTCAATTCTGTGTTGGGTTGTCACATGGAAAATCTGGTCCTGAAGCAAAATCAGTTGAGCCTCTTTATCAGAGGTTTAATCTGTTTATAATCACCAGAAATGTAACTAATAGAGCTGAAATATCTAGAAGTCACACTAATTTGAAAAACGTGACAGCGTATTTATGGAATCATTTGTTTTACTTACAGATTGAAGTCCAATTTAGACAGTCACAGAAGCGCTGATTAATTAAAATAGCTCTAACTCATTCAAGCCAATCTCATTCTCAATACTTGTGGATAAAATTAAATTTACAGTCAATAATGTTTCTTGTTGCTTTGAAAACTTTCATAATAGTTGTTAGTAACAGTTTTAAATACTTGTAGTGACAGTGTACACTGAGACAAATTATGGCTTAATGTTTCAACGGACATTATTAATAAACACAAGAGTTTGCATAATTCATTGGCTGATTGATCTTGTTTGTGGTTGACTGACAGGTCATTCGGCCAGTCACCTGGCTCTCTGTTGCTCCAACATCTCCAGTTTCTCAGAGAGCTGCTTGTTGTCGTTTTTCAGCGTCTGACACTCGTCCTTTAAAGAACGACACTCCTCCATCAATTGATCCACCTCACCTGTCCAATCACAACACAGGAACAGATGTCAGTCAGAATGGAAAAAAAAAAAATAGACTGGAATGTTAGGAATAGAATCCCAGCATAATGCTTACTGCATACTAGAAAGCAGTGTTCGGGGTAACGCGATAAAAGTAATGCATGTTACGCAATCAGATTACTTTTTTTTCCGAGTAATGAGTAAAGTAACGCAATATTTTTTATTTTAGACCATAATATCGGAGTTACTTTTGTACACATCTACTGTCTCTGTATTTCATGAAATCAGGTGTAAACGTGTGCAAACTTCGGGGAGGAGACGTAGTGCATGATTGGCATTGTTCAGTAGAGTGTGAGGCCAGAGACTATTTAGCAGAGATGAGTCACTTCTATTTAAATAAATGGGAGAAATTGGAATGCCCAACCAAGAAGCTCTAGTACCCAACAGTCAGTGGATGTAGAAAGGAAGTCCTGCCTTGCAGGTAAAAGAGCCAATCACCTTTTAGATACAGACAGCACCTGTCAATCAACTCGCTAACGCACATTTCGTGTTTTAGCGTAATATGAGGTCAACATTCGGTTGAGTGAAATGCGATTGATTCATGTGTTAATACACACTGCATTAAAAAAATAATCAGTAAACACATTTAGGCAGAGGGATTATAAGACTAGTCGTCCTCTGGCCACAACATGATACACAGGGTGTAATACTCGCTCAATTCACTGACTTATGCAGCCGTACTGCTCCGTGTTAGAGCTCCCTGTAACTGGGATAATGGGATGAGAAAAGATGACTCTGGATCAGTGATCGATTGTGTACACAGAGAAAATATCTTAGTTTCTAAAAATATTCTACATTTTTGTTTTATAATAAACAAGTAGTTTGATTCATGAAACAAACCATTTTTATGACATTTTGGTAGCATTAAAACGACTCCATTCAAGCTGTATCAACATGCGCCTTTGAAGTTTTGGCGTCTTTACGCACCATGGATCAACTCAAAACAAGCATGCACTGAGATGACTTAAGTGAAAAATATTAATTTATTCATCAGACATATTCCTTGAACATGTTAGGCTGGCATTCCCCACTGAATTTTATCCTGACTTCTGAAAAACATCTCAAGTTGACTCTGGAATTGCAACATGATCACACGGGAAGTTGGCATGCACTTTCCAAAAGTTCCGGTACCCTAGGATCGGCAACAGTATGCCAACTCACTGTCATGCCCTATCTCCCATCAGACATATTTGGAACTTCTTAACAACAATTACTTTCCCTCGTGGCAGGACTGTTAGTGCATTGCGTCAGTCGCATGGGAGACCACAGTTCAATCCACATTCAAACGAGAAAGTAATCACATTTGTATAAACAATCACGAGCGTGATAAGGAGGTTGTATTTTTATGCCTAACATTGCATTTTGTTTCTACTAATGGTTATGGTTAGATTTGGGTTTTGGCTGGGGGGTATATTAAATAAACATTTCTCTTCACTGTTTTGCACCCTGTTCAGTTGAAAACAATTATTTTTACAACTGGCTTCTGGTGACCACTCCTGGATATAAATGGATGTCACACTTGTTTATATGCTCTGAAACACTTACCGCTTTTGCCTCTGGAGGCAGTGTTTTCAAATTCGGTAAACGTATACCGATTTCGGTTAAAGAAAAATTCGGCACACGCTTGATGAATTTTATGGGAGATCAGGCTGGGCATTGTCGATGGGCACAGAACATGATGACGTATGATGCAGGTTCAAGTGGTGGACTTTGCTGCTTTAGGTAAGACAGTGGTTATTCTTCATTATTCATATTGGCTACCATGTTGATGGAAAAACAAATCATGCAAATTCATGTTATTGATTCTTTATAATAAATATGACATGAAGACCTACTTTATAAATATCTGTTTGTTTACTATATTGTTTTGACATGAGTGTTGTTCAGTAGCTAGCATGACCTGTAATGTCTCTTGTATGCAATGCATGGCTTATTTGTATGGAATGCATAGCATAGCAGAAGAGAAAGTGGCTGTGAGAAAAAAGTAACGCAAAAGTAATGCAAAAGTAATGCAACGCTTTACTTTCCATAAAAAAATACCTTTTTAATTAATTGAGTTACATTTTTAAGGAGTAACGCAATATTCTAACAAGTTACTTTTAAAAGTAACGTTACCCAACACTGCTACAGAGTACGTACTATATACTACCAACAATTTTTATGAAGCAGTATGCATCATGTAGCAAAAAATGATTCAAAACAGTAGTGTTAAATTGTCGTCAGAAGAACTCATTACGTTGCATGTTTAATTAATTCATCACACTCGAAATGGAACAAGTTCCAAGAGCATTACATTGTGGAACAGAGTATTCTACACAATGTGTTCTGCTTGTATACTGCATACATTTATTGGAAAGGCTTCTAAAAAAAAAAAAAGGCTTCTAAAAAAATTTAGTTGGCCATTCAGTTATTTCATGTATACTGTGATTTTTTTTAGATGCTGTTCAGAATACACATATTACATACTACAAAAAAATCAAATAAATATTATTAGTATGGTAGTATGCTATTCCGAACTCAGCCACTGTCTAAAAGTATAATACTGTAAAGGCCAGGTTGCCCAAAATATGCTTATTTCATACCATTAAACAAGCAGAAAATATGTAGGCACTACATATGTGATATCTGTGAAAAATCACACATTTCAGAGAGCTGTAAATACACACCAAACCCTGCAACTAGTCTCCATGGAAACAACCTATTCCAGTTCCTTCCTACTGCAGCAGTCAGACCTGTCAATCAGGAGTCATGTTTGGCTTGCACATCCCCCATGGTGCAACATTCAACTCCCAAGAACATTGCCTCCAATCGAGAAGGAATCTCACTTGCACAAACAACTCACAAGCATCTACACTCTATATCTGCCAGGCCTGTACTGTAAGTGTACGTGGGGTAAATAACCACCAGAAGTGCATGGACTGATAAACAACTTCTTTAATATTTGTAACTCAACTAACCACAGCTCAGAAGAACTATTCTTTTGAGTTGGATCTTTTCAATGAGTCAACTGATCCAGTTCTCAAAACCTATCTTAATGATTCGGTTTCAACTCACTTCAAGTTTGACTCAATGATCTGGTTGCAGTGAATAACAGCTCACTTGAAAGCAAGGCTATTAGTGAATATGACTTGTTCCTTTCACAACATGCCATCATATAGCTTCAGAAGCCTTGCAACATACCTCATGAGTCAAAAGGACCACTTCATTATACTTTTATGGAGCTTTTTTTTATTTTGGAGATTAAAAAAGTGGCCAGCATTTTCCTCAGAAATTGTCCTTTTGTATTCCATGAAAAAAAGAAAGTCATATGGGTTTAGAACAACAAGAGCGTGACCACAAATTATAACATAATTTCATTTTGGGGTCAACTTAACCTTAAATCAAAGTATCTGGTGTGTAATTGATCAACACTTTTCTGTGATCAGTGCATGGCCCCTCCAGCAGCACTTGTTGGTATGTAATTTTATTACAGATCTTAATATAGTAAAGTTAACAGCACCAAAGGAGCAGTAAAGAGACCACAGTGCCCCAGAGGCAGAGAAAGACATCAACACTAGCACTACAGCTCAGACAAATGAGACTCTATGGAGGTCCTGCACTCTGTCGGAATGTCATACAGGCACTCAAACCTTGAAGGAATGCACAACAGTTGTAATACACATACATTTGTCAATGGCAATGCACTGTGGGTAATATCAGAGACCAAATATAAAGTTTCTGTCGTTCGGATATGTTGTTTCAGGAAGAAAGCCAACAGGAAAAAAGACAATGATGAAATGTCTGCGGAGCTGCACTGGGTTTATTGTTATCAGAAATTGACTGTCATATTGTTGGAATGAGGTTCTGTAAAATAAAGGAAAGTTCTGCTGGAGAAATCTCAGCTGGCAAACAGATACACACGCAAACACTCCAACACATGGTCCGAGGTCTGGAAAAAGTGACTCCAATAGTGCTACTAACAGCATATGTAACTTTTAAAACTGTGTGCGTATGGGCGTTTGTGTGAGTGTACTCTGTGAGCGTACATACTTTGCTATATTCTGGGACAAAATTGTTACCAAAAGTAAGCTTAATCTGGCAAAACCTCCCTTTGGGAACATTCAGAGAAGTCCTCAATAGGAAAATCCTTACGGAAATTATTAAATGCAAAGATTTATTTTGTGGTCGGGTTTAGGTTAGGGTCAGTCTGCATTTATTATAATTAGCTTTACATGAAACCAATAGACATGCATGGTATTTTCCCATTTATAAAGATAAGTAAACGTGTGTGTGCAAATACTACAGTACGAATTATTGCAGAACTCCTGAAGTTAATTGATTAATTATTCTTGTCATGTGAACTGTGATTCTTGCATAAAGAAAACTACAATAGAAATTATGCATTCACACTATTTCAGACTACTTAGCTTTTGCGTTTGGGTGCAACCAAACAGACATATGGGGCAAGATTGTGCCAAAGCACACAGAGATCACAGATACTCTGTAAGCTTCCACACGCACACTCCTGGAATAATGGGCCCAGCCTGTCAACTGCAGATTTTAGTTTTGGGGAGGTCTGCACTCAAATGTTGCCCTGCCGCATAATCTGACTGTTCATTAGATGTAATGTACTCCTGTAAGAGTTTACAGCTAATTTTCTCAATGTGTTGAGTTTCCCAAATGAGAACATTTAGAATTGTTTACAACTTAATAGAGAAATTAAATACTTGAGGAGGATAGCAGAGACCGTGCTTAAAAGAAACACCAGCACAGCGGAATGTGTTTTGGACATTTAGATGCTAGTGGGGGGTTTGTATATTTCAGGCCTAGTCAAGAGAGGACATTGGTAAAATGAATATAACTTGAGCTGGAATCAAACTCACATCGCCCACATAAGTGTTCACAAAGTTCAAAAAGGCCAAAAACGAACATTAACATTTTGTTTCCGAACTGACCCTCTCCTCCTGCTTTCTCCTGCTCTTCTCTGTGCTGGCTCTTCATGTTGATCTCGGCTCGCAGCGTGGTCAACTCCATCTCGTACTCCTGCGTGGTGCCGCGCAGGCGCTCCAATTCGGCACGCAGGCGGCAAAGTTCCTCCTGCAGCAGGGCGATATCGTTCTCCCTCTCGGCTGCGGCCTCCTCTGCTGCCTGCTGCAGCTCCTGCACCTCCTCCTGCGCTGCATGCAGCTCCTCCTGCGCCTCCCACAGCTCGCTGGCCTTCTCCTCCTCCAGGCTGTCCAACTCCTCTTGTACCGAGCGCAGTTGGGCTACAAGTTAGAAGCAAGGACAAAACATTGTGGAGGATTACTTTAGCCAACTGAATACATTTTTCTACTGAAAATGTGGTAAAACCTTGGTGGTTAAATGGCACAGATGTATTGGATGGTAATACCACTGTATCTTGATATGTATCATGGTACTGAATGTGGCTTTTCTGAAAAACTATCATCAGTCTCACTCTAGCAAGACTGTAATACGGTTAGTAAAACACTCTACAGCTGGTATAGACTGTGATTAAACTGAAGAATCTGTTTCTCTATTATGCAGCTGTATGAACAGGATTCTGTGAGCTATTAAATGAGTTATTATCATTTATAATTCCATTCCTCATGATTGTACTGCAACATAGCCAACGCAGCTCTGTAAATACTGGTTTACTTTGCATCACAGAAATAACAATTCCAGCCTTTCTGCTTTTCCTATAGCCATCAAATTATACTAGTCCTCTCTACTTCCATACAGGAAGTCTATATGCTAGCTAGTTACCAATCTGCATGTCTCTAATTGAGGTAATCTCCATCATAACAAGCAGATAACAACGAGTTTGATATATACAACATGCCTTTGTGAAACTGTTTAAATGTGACGCGCGGCGAACAATAAAATAATAACATATTTAATCATGTGTATTAATAAAGACAATGTTTTCCATGTTTAATTCAGCACAGAGGTATGAATATGTAAATACCCACTTCAAATCAAAGACAGTCTGTGGTGAAATCATAAGACAGCATGTTTATTCATTAGTGTTGGACACAGCTGTTATTGAAAATGTCAAACGTAATAAGACAGCTGCTTGGTGGCTCTTTAGTAAAAAAAAAAAAAAAACCTGTATCTGTGTGTATCTGTGTTACCTTGAAGTCTCTGGATCTGTCTCGTAAAACTCTCGGCCTGGTGAGCGCTTGCCAGTCGTTCTTCCTCCAGAAGACCTGTAGAGCAAAAAAGGATGTAAAATAAAAGATTTATTGAAGATTGACAATATTAGCATCTGAGAGGCCATTACAATATTAACAAGGTAAGAATGTTTGTGCATATCTGTGCATAGATATAGACATCATCATCTACTTAAACAACTTAAAGGGATAGTTCACCCAAAAATGAAAATTCTCTCATCATTTACTCACCCTCATGCTATCCCAGATGTGTATGACTTTCTTTCTTCAGCAGACAACAAACAAATATTTTTAGAAGAATATCTCAGCTCTGTAGGTCCTCACAATGCAAGTGAATGGTGATCAGACCTTTGTTAAAGTGGAGATTTAGAGTAAAAAGATCTTAAATATTGTTCTGTTTCTCACCAACACCTATTATATAGCTTCTGAAGATATTGACTTAAACACTGGAGTCTTATGGATTACTTTTTTGTTTCCTTTATGTGATTTTTGGAGCTACAAAGATCTGATCACCATTCACTTGCACTGTATGGACCTACAGAGCTGAAATATTCTTCTAAAAATCTTCATTTGTGTTCTGTTGAAGAAAGAAAGTCATACACATCTGGGATGGCATGAGGGTGAGTAAATGATGAGAGAATTAAAATTTATGGGTAAACTATCACTTTAAAGATCTTAGGGGCAGTTCAGACAGAACGTATTCTTGCGTTAAAATAGCGTGAGGCCGCACAATGAATGGAACAGGATGCAGGTATCTTGAGATGCATTTTCAAAACTTTTAACTGCACTCCAGCGCATTGGTCAAAAATGTCCGTCTAGTGCATGTTTACATGGAAAAACAGTCAAAAAACAGCATAGATGGACGCAAAAATGTTTAGTCGTTTTTGGCTTGCTTACTAGGTGATTTGTAAGGCACAATTATTTGAAAAGCTACTTTGGAACAGTATGTATTGAGACAAACTCTATACAAATAAACTGAATTTTAAATGAATTGAAATTTCTTTGGTGACTGTGTGTGAGGGTCTGAGTGACTCAGTGGGAAAAGCGGAACAGGTGATCTGCAGGACAGTAACAGCTGAGCATGCTCAGAGCGTACTGCCCTGTGATGATGTCACACCCTAAAAAACTCCCACGTAGCTATCCTTAGTAACAAATGAAACACACAAACATAGTTATACACACCCTGAAGCTCGTTGCAGCTCTCCTCGTGTCGTTGCGACACCTCTCTGGTCTCTTCCAGTTCCAAAAGCAGCTGAACCATCTGCGATCTCAGAACTTCAAGTTCATCTTCCTCATCTGTTCCTTTCCGCTCCTCACTATCTCCCTCCTCCGCTTTTACCTCTTTCTTCTCTCGTTCATCCTCCTGGCCCTTCTCTCCATTTCCCACCTCCACCTCCTTTTGCTCTCTCTCCTCATTCTCCTCCAGTGACACTCGCTGTTTAGCCGTCATCTCGCCGCCCATGCCCGGCCGCTCCGCTTTCAGGTCGCACACATCATCTGAGATAGAGAGACAGATAGAGAAATCAACATTACAGATAAACAACAAGTTAATTCAGCTTATTACACGACTCTCTGCAATAACTGATTCGGATTGGACGATATTTTGACAAATAAAATAAAATAATTCTATTATACCTTTGGGTCCTTTTTTAGGCTTTATAGTGATGCATATTCCTCTGACACTGTATTGAAAAGACAGACCGAGATTTATAAAAAAAATTCTTTTCGTGCTCCTCATCAAAAAGAAAGAAAGGGTTTGGAATGAAATGAGGGTAAGTCAATTATGAGAGCATTTTCATTCCTTTATATTTCTCTTGATCTCATATTTGCATTATTCACTTGGAAAGGAAGATGTGCATCTCTGCATGTCACAGACCCCCACACCCAACCTCCACCTGTCGTTCCTTATGGCAAACATGATCTCTCCTCCTCCTATCCTATGAGGATGTATATACAAATGCATGAATAGATTTTAGATATTTATATAAAATGTGTCAACTTTGACTAAGTTCATTTTTATGTGATTTTAACCAGGGACTGCTATTATGGTGCTTTTATTATTATTATTATTATTATTATTATTATTAACAGGCTTGACAGCCTCTGGTCAATGTATGCTCTCATTGAATGGAAATGAGCAGCATGAACATTCTTCTAAAGTTGTTCTTTTGTGTTCCACAGAAGAAAGAAAGGCATAAGGGCTTGGAATGACATGTGGGTTAATACAAAACGACAACTTATTTACTGTATACAGTATATGTAAAAATATATACAATATACTGCACATATATAGTTATATATAAAGTTTTAGTATATAAAGTTATTTATATAGTATAAATAAAGTTAAAGGAATATTCCAGGTTCAATACAAGTTAGGCTCAAAATGTTGAAACCCAAAAATAATAATCGCTCCAGCTTTAAAAAGAAATAAAACAAAAAAGGCAAAAATTGAAGTGAATGAGAAATTTTTTTGAAGGGTTTCAAGGCAGAAATGTGAAGCTAATGGTTTTTAAAAAGCACTAATATTAATTCTTCTGTTAAAACTCTTGTATTATTTGAGCTGTCAAGTTGTTTCCAAAACAAATTTGTGGGTTTACACGGTTTACAGCATCATGGCAAAGAAAATTTGGATACAACTTTACACAGAAAAGGTTAGTATTTTATCACATTAAAATCATGTAAACACGCACATTGTTTACATCTTGTGGCTATATGAAAGAATTAGTATTTTAACGTTTACAGATTGGCCCCATTTACTTCTATTGTAAGTACCTCACTGTAACCCAGATTTTTGTTTTTTTGTTTTTAAGAAAAGGTGGGACAGGTTGAAATACATTTTTGTGGTAATCAATATTATTCCACAAATGTTGTCATTTGAGCTTAACCCGGAATATTCCTCCAAAGGGGTCATGACATGCCTTTTTTTTTTATTATTTTAATATGTTCCTTGAGCTTCACTTATGATATTAGTAATATTTTTTGCATAACAAAACAGTCATATATTTGTAAAACATGATTCTTTTCCATCCTTATTTTGACCATCTGTCAGAAACGCTTGGTTTTGGTGCTGCTTCTCCTTTAAAACTTGACAGTAAACGGCCACTGATCTGATTGGCTCTTGGTTTTTGACTGACCTGATCCCTCCTTGCCTTCTCACTTCTCACCACTACTGAGCAGGCTACGGAAGTGGTAAGGAAAAGTAGGCATTGATGTGTTGTTGTGGAAGCGGTCAGATGCAAATTTCTTCCACGGTGTGACATTGTGTGACATGAAAATGTGGAGGAAGTAGAGAACAAGTCATTCTGGCAGCATGGTTTCAACAAATGCTCTTTTTGCAGTGAGAAGTAAGTTTTGAGTTTTGAAACTTACAGTATGTTTTTTTAGTACAATGATCTCTTATATGTTAATAGATCGAGGGAAATTTAATTCCTCATGTCATGACCCCTTTAAGACAGATTAGGAGACCCCTGCATCTGTGTGTGTAGATCAATTACATTTACTTTCCAGCTATATCTTGAATAATGCAGCTGAATCAAAGAAGTCTATAATATCAAGGCAAATCTAAACTGAATAATTACTTTTTCACACATATATTTTTTCCTATAAGCCCTATCATGTGTAATAACATTGGCATGAACCTCTTGCTCTGTCAAACTTAGAGTGATCAGACTTCCACACATCAGGACACAGGAGACAGTCGGCCATGCCAGACTTGACTAGACGATTCACCTTTCTGATCCTCTTACATCAGATGCCTGTGTGGGATTAACAGAATCTGTTGGTGCAGAAAATAAATTCTTGCCAGCTATTCCTCTCCCTCCATCCCTCTCTATCTCTTTCTCTTCTTTACTTCCTCTTTCTCTTTCTTCCTTTCATTTGTAAGCTCTCTATCTCTCTCTCCTCCTCTTGTCCTGAATTATATTTTCTGTATATCCCACAGTAATAAGCCCTGTGCTCTATTATTGATCATGCTTTGCATATTAAAGTCTTTCAAACATCTATCAAATAATAACGAACCAGTGGGATAACTTGCGCGCGCGCACACACACACACACACACACACACACACAGGCTTGAAGCAGTTGTACAGATAGGGTCTTGAGCGCACTGGATTACTGGCAGCTTTGATAGCACCCAATCAGCTTTATCCAGTGTATCTGAGCTATGAATTATTCTGTGGGGATGGAGAATTACTCTAACACACTCACAGAAATCTGTATCCATCCCTGGATGAGCAACATACACCTCAATCATTAAACCTCCCTCATGACGAATAAGACTCTCATGGCCAAACAGTTACGCAACATGAACCTTCTTGAGATTTTAAATGAGTTTACCAGTTATGGACAACAAACGGCCTCAATGACAAGCCACAAAATTCAAATTTGGATTTCATGGGGTCTTGAGTTCTCGTGAGCTCAGTTGATTAATATCATTCCGGTCACAAGTGTGGCTTTGGGAAAAGCTAGTGCAGTTTCTCAACATGACAAAAACAGCATCAATCAAACAATGACATCACGTGCCCCACTGCTTCGTGTATACACCAAGGGTCTTCAACAGGGGGTCCATGACCGACTAAGGGGTTCGTGGCAGTATTGCAGGAAATCTGCCTCACATTTTTGGAGGAATAATGAAAATAATATGTAGTAAACAAAAATACAATACTAAGATAACATCAACAAAAGCTAAAGTTAAGAAACTTCAGCTAATTGTTTTATTGAACTTCCCACACTGAAATGTAAAATTTAATTGTAATGTACTTTAATCATATAAGTAAAGAATTTCACTGTATACATCAATATGATAATTCCAATGGCTTTGTGATGGAAGGATCATGAAGTATGATAAAAGGAAACAAATATGGCACTAAATGCATTTTATAATAGGACGGGCCTAAATTACAACATTCTTAAAGGAATTTTCCGGGTTTAATACAAGTTGAGCTCAATCGACAGCATTTGGGGCTTAATATTGATTACCACAAAAATGTATTTCAACTTGACCCTTGTTACAATGAGGCACTTACAACGGAAGTCAAAGGGGCCAATCCGTTAGCATTAAATTACTGTTGCAACAAGTATAGCAACAAAACGTAAACAATATATGTGTTAACATGAGTTTAGTGTGATAAAATCACTTACTATCTGCTGACTACTAAATTAATAGGATAACAGGTTTTATGGTGTTACATCGTCATGGCAATGAAGTTGTAAAATTGGATATTATGTTACATAGAACAGGTTAAGTGATTTTATCACTCTAAAATCATGTTAACACACTCATGTTAACAAGTTAATAAAATCATGCTATTGTTTACCTTTCATTGCTATACTTTTGAAACAATGAGTATTTGAAGGTTAACGGATTGGCCCCATACACTTCCACTGTAAGTGCTTCACTGCACCCTAGATTTAAGCTTTTTCTTTTTTTTTTTTTTTAGAAAAGGAGGGGCAAGTCAAAATTAATTTCTGCTGTAATCTACATTGTCACAAATGTTGTTGATTGACCTAAACTTGTATTGAACCCGGAATATTCCTTTAACATTTATACAATATTTAACAGAGGGTCCATGCTCCATCTCTCTATATCCACCAAGGGGTCCTTGGTCTAAAAAGACATTTACATTTATGCATTTGGCAGACGCTTTTATCCAAAGTGACTTACAGTGCACTTATTACAGGGACAATCCCACTGGAGCAACCTGGAGTTAAGTGCCTTGCTCAAGGACACAATGGTGGTGGCTGTGGGAATTGAACCAACAACTTTTTGCTTACCAGTTCAGTGCTTTAGTCCACTATGCCACCACCACACCAAACCATGCCTGGCAGCAGTGGGATTCAAACCCACTCCTCCAAAGAGACTAGAGCCTAAATCCAGCACCTTAGACTCCCTTGGCCACACTACCACAGAAAAGAAATACACTGCTGCTCCCCTACATTCTAAAAGAATGGAATAGTTTGGTTCAGCTCATCTCTATGAAACCTTCAATTTCCTCCAAGCAAAGCAAAGGCTTCAAAAGACATTTTTGAAGCAAGTCACCCACAGTATTTAAAAATCCTCACTACATGCATGCATACTTGTACACCAACATACATCTGCCCGAGTCTGGCTTAAATCCAGATGGTGACATTAGTTTCCTGTTTATAACTCTGTTCTCATTCCCATTACTAGCCCTGGGTAACACTACACTGACCTTAACCTTAACACAGAAATCTTTCAACATGATTTTTCAGGCTTTGGTCTCAGGCTACGCAACTAATCCAATAAAATAACATTTCATTAAATAAACTGAAATTCTCTCATGTACTCACCCTCATGTCGTTCCAAACCTATATCTCTTTCTTCCTTCCACTGACCACAAAATTATAAGTTAGGCATAAAGTATAGGGACTGAAAGCCCCATTCACCATTCAATTTCACTGAACAGGAAAAAAAGAAGTAATGAAAGTGCAAGGTGATTAAGGCTAACATTTTGCAGAACATCTCCTTTTGTGTTTCATAGAAGAAAGTAATTCAGGTTTGGAACAACGTGAGGGATGCAAATGATGACAGAATCTTCCTTTTTCCTGTATTTCTTTAAAAAAGCCTAATGCCCTCAAATGAGCTGCATTTGAAATCAGACTAAACATCAGTAGTAATCGCAGTACATCTCATTTCATCTCTGTGAAGAGAGAAGAAGATGGACACAGTCACAGTGGTGCTCCTGGAAAATCAGGAACAAGGACAAGAAACAAAAAAAACAAAAAAAAAAACAAGTGCAGCTTACTAGAGCAGTGAAGTCATCATCCTCGCAAAGCTGTGACAGCGTGCGTCCACCATTCGATGGATTTGGATTTAATTTCGGATTGGCTTATTTGGTGAGGTTTTTTTTACATCTTTCTGCTAGTCGGTAACACTTGGTGCCTCTCGGTTCTATCCGGTGGCTGGTGTTAGCCGCACTGATAGTTAGCAGTTTCCCCCTAACTTTATTATCTCACCGTAGGGGTTTTTTGTTGTGTTTTTTGTGATACTCTGGGCCTTACGGTGCAATCTGACGGCTAGTTACAAATGAATATTGGATAGTGTGTTTTTATCAACCCGACATTCCCGGTCCGTTATCGCTACTTGTAGCCTTACGGTTCTATCCAAAAGGTGTTCACTGCCTATCTAACATGGCTCATAACGCCATTGCTACCGGCTTCCTGCCGATCTGTAAACTGTGTCAAAATGTGCTTCTCCCCAACGATGGACACAATGTTTGCCCGCCTTGTTTGGGAATTCAGCATTTGAGAGATACTCTCACTGACTCGTGTCTGAATTGCAGCCTTTTACCAATGTTAGAGGGACGGCTCCGTCTTGCTGAATTGGATCCTAATTCGACAGTTAAACTCGTGAAGCTGGAGATAGCCACCCCCGCAGACACAGAAACGCCGTGCTTCGGTGGTGACAGACTAATGTTAAAAGCAGCCGTGTGGAGGATCCTTCACTTTCTAAGACGGTGGCTGTTCTCTCTTCAAAGATGGCAGAGTTAAAGCATCTTCTCCAGTTGCTTCAACCTGTGATACCTGCCCGCCTGCAACAGTGACACAGGAAGAAGGGGACGCTTCAAATCCATGAACTGAGGAATCATCTCTTGACTCCCCTTAACTTTTACATCATTCAGACATGGATGCTCTCTCTACAGGTGCTTCCAACTCCCATTTTCATGAGCATGTGAAATTGAAAGATGATGTTGTGCAACCTCCCCCCACCCAGGATGGTTTTGCTGAGTTTTTGTGGCAGGTGGCTCTAGTGGGGATTCTGTTCAATCATCAGGTAATGCCCCAACATCTTCTGATCATATACTGAATGTACTCCAGATGGCTGTTGTTTGTCTGGGACTTGATAGACCATCTGCCCCATCCACCACGTTCAATGTCCTTTTTAGACTTTGAGCACCCTCGCAGGTCCAGGTGCACCTAAGCGGTGATCGAAGATGGCCCATACGCTCGCTTCCATGGCTGAAGCGGATTCCATCTGGGTGGGTCATGCAGCCTTGGCTGTGTCTCCTGATGAGGTTCTGTGGGGTAATGTGCGTTGCCCTAGTGCACAATGCGGATGCACAGATGCACATTTGAAAAAGGCCTGAGTCTACCGCCTACAAAATACAATCTGTTAGTTGCAACTCGCTACCTCCACTACTTTGGGGACAGCAAATATCGATCCCTCCATTTCTCAGTTTCACGCTACACTCCTAACAGCTTGCCACCAAATGTGGCTTGCCCAGGCAAAACTGCCTGAGGATTGCAAAAAGCTTCCAATTGTTCCAGGGCACCTCTTCAGCCCAAATGTCCTGGAACTACTGGAAAAAAAAGAGTTAAGTTGTCCGAAGCTACTTGTCAGCTGACACAGGTACAGCGAACTCCTACTTTTAGGATACTGGCAGTTCAAGTCCGCAATTGTTTCGCTACCCCAGAACAACGCTTTCAGCAACACTCTACTCCACAGCCACAGACCCTTCAGAGACCTCGAGCTGTTGAGGATGCTCAAGGTTTTCGACCACCGCATCAACAGCCACAGGGGAGACCACGTCAGCGTCCCCCCACTGCCACCAAAGGTCACACCCATAATGCCTGAGGTGCTCCGGCCGGTGGACGGTCATTTTTCAATACAACAACTGAAATAATAGAGGGACACAACATCGGATCCTTGGTTCCTGTCTACTCTGAGCAAGGGGTATACCCTACAGTTCTGTTGCCAACACCCCTCCCCCCATCATTAATTTCGATGGCTCTCTCTCAAGAAATTATTTTATTGTTGCAAAAGGGAGCCATAGAAAAAGTTAATCCCCTCGTTCAGAGGGACAGGTTCTATTCGACTTATTTCCTTATTCCAAAGAAGGATGGTGGTTTCCGTCCAATTCTCGATTTAAGACGTCTAAATTTATTTCTAAAGGTTCTTCCCTTTCGAATGTTGCACACAGCCGATGTTCTACGGTCTGTGACGAGGGAAGATTGGTTTGTGAGTGCCGATCTCAAGGACGCATTGTTTCACGTTCCTATTGCTGTTCATCACAGGAAGTTTTTGCATTTCAGCTTTCAAAATCAGACCTACCAGTTCAAGGTCCTACCATTTGGGCTGTCCATCGCTCCTCGTGTCTTCACAAGATGCATGAGTGCAGCATTGTCTCCCATATGGTCAAGAGGAATACGAATTTTGCCTTATTTAGATGACTGGCTGCTTTGTACCCCCACAAAGCGACAGGTGATGTGCAACTCCAGAATGCTTCTGGAACATGTGCAGAGATTGGGCCTCTCTGTGAACAAGTCAAAGAGCTGCCTGGTCCCAAAACAATCAACTACATTTTTAACAATAACTTTGAATTCGCTTGCTATGTCTGCCACTCTGCCACATGTGCGTGTGGCCAGCATCCTGCGACTCCTGACTTGTTTCCACCCTGGAGTTTCGCTACAGTACAGAATGTTCCTGCGACTGATGGGAATGTTAACTGCTGCCACAGCAGTAATTCCATTGGGCTTACTCCACCTCAGACCACTCCAGAGGTGGAACAAAGGTTTAAGATTGAATCCTACCAGGGCCTGGGTAGCTCAGCGAGTATTGACGCTGACTACCACCCTTGGAGTCACGAGTTCAAATGCCGGGCATGCTGAGTGACTGCAGCCAGATCTACTAAGCAACCAAATTGGCCCGGTTGCTAGGAAGGGTAGAGTCACATGGGGTAACCTCCTCGTGGTCGCGATTAGTGGTTCAATTTTTAAAAATATACAAATATATTTATAATCGATTCATGTATTCAAATATATTTGTGATGGATTCATCAATATTTTATGTTTTATGTTTATGTTATGTTTCTAAAGCTGTAAATAAGTTAAAAAATTACGTTTTAGATGCTTTCAAACGTCCTTATTGTACGTTTATAGTCTATCCAAACATATAAACATGAACATTTAAATGTTACAAATATTAACATAAAAATAACTATGTATATTAATGAGATCAGGCTGGAGGTACTAATACTGAGCCCACTGGCTCTCGCTGCCCTTAAAGGGATAGTTCACTCACAAAATAAAAATCCTGTCATCATTTACTCACCCTCACACTATTCTTTCCCATACAATGAATGTGAATGGGGACAGGAGCTTTCAAGCTCCAGAAAAATGACAAAAAAAAATATTAATAAAAGTACCATAAAATTAGTCAGTATAGCTTTTGCTATTTTCCAAGTCTTCTGAAGCCATGATAGCTTTGTGTGAGGAACAGATCAATTTTTACATTGTTTCTGAAAAGCTTGCCCTCCTTTGAATTAGATTTTTTCAATTTCCATTCCAGAAGTTAAATTTCAGTCTGTTCCACACACAAAGCTGTAATATGGCTTCAGAAGACTTGAAAAATAGCGCACAAGTTACATGGACTACTTTTAAGTATTTTGATATTCTTTTGTGGAGCTTGACAGCATCTGTCCCCATTCAATTTTGTTGTATAGAAAATAGCCAGTATGGCAAAATCCATTACAATCTGTACAAAATATACATTAAAGATATTATGACCCAAAAACAAATCTCATACATATATACTGTACATACACACACAAACAGAATGCAAATTTGCATCTGGTTGTAAGTACAGTCCTGTGTTTCACGAATATCAATGAATGTATTCTCATAACATCCCAATTATATATTTATGGCTGCTCTTCTCTCCTCTATTGTGACACTGCTAATTAGTTTTCAGTAAGTGACGACACAGACGTAACCACAGCAACAGAATATCTAATCAGACTTTGATATATTCATAATGAGTGACTAAAAAGGAGAGACACTGTAAAAAAACAAAAACAAATACAAAATGAAAACAAAACATATATCCATTCTCTCTGATGGTCCTGTCTCTGCGTTATCTAAGCTATTGCCTGCTGTGATGCAGAGCCATCCAGTCTAAAAGCCTGCTGATTTTTCACACATCACTGACGATTACACATACTCAGAATACTGTAAGACTAGCCTCATGTACACAGAGGTCACCCACATTAAAATCAAGCCTCTTTAGAAAATGAGAGATTAAATATATGTGCCCTAAAATCATACTGTAAAAAAAAAAAAAAAACTTAATATTTTTTGTCTTGCTTTTTTTCAGTAATAATATCTCAACGTCCCTAAAATGAGATAGAAGTAAAACTTCATAAGATATTAAGACTTGTTTTCAGAGAATATATCTTGAATAAGGCTTTATTTATTTTTTCTTAACCCATAGGCAAATTTTACTTTTATTTTTTAGGTTAATCTAACAAAGTTTAAAGAGGTTAAAACAATTAAAAATTATTTGCCAATGGGATAAGAAAAATAAACAGATATATTTTCTGAAAACAAATCAGAGTTGTAGTCTTTCAGTTTAAATATTTTGCTTCTCAGATATTTTTTTCTTAATTTTACTTGAGGTTTAAGGATGTTTTAAGGACGTTAAGATTATTTTTTACCAAAAAACAAGACAAAAATATACATTAAAGGGAATGTCCCCTTTCACCAGCCCTCCTAAGCACTGGCTGAGTTCGGAATGGCATACTACACACAACTCTTCCTACTTCTGCCATATCAGAAATAGTAAGAGTAGTATGGTAGTATGCCATTCCGAAATCAGCCGCTCTCTTCTCTCTTAAGAGTTCTTCTTATTTTGTTTTTGGTGAATCGTATTCTTTGTGCATATCGCCACCTACTGGTCAGGGAGGAGAATTTATAATAAAAGAGGACTTAAATATTGATCTGTTTCTCATCCACACCTATGATATTGCTTCTGAAGACATGGGTTTAAAACTGGAGTCTTATGGATTACTTTTATGCTACCTTTATGTGCTTTTTGGAGCGTCAAAGTTTTGGCCACCATTCACTTGAATTGAATGGACCTACAGAGCTGAGATATTTTTCTAAAAAATCTTTGTTTGTGTTCAGCAGAAGTAAAAAGTCATACACACATGAGGGTGACTAAATGATGAGAGAATTTTCATTTCTGGGTGAACCATCCCTTTACGAGTATGATTTTTGCAGTGTTTTGCAATGTCACAACATCATAAATCTAGAAAATGTCCCAGAAGCATTAGAGTGCTTTAAATGTGTGAGTGTGTGTCTCTGTGCGTGTCAGATTACTGGTGCAGTGAAGAGAGGCATGAATTATTCACATCAGCTCTATCCTGGCTTGAAAGGAAAAAAGGTAGAATGAGAGGAGGGGAGGGAAGGGGGCGAAGTGGGAAGCAGGAAAAAGGGGGACGGAGGGAAGAAAAAGGCACTGGAAAAACAGATTTTTCTCTCAGACAGAAGCAAGGGGAGGTGCTATATGATGTTAAAGTTTGCATGAGTTCACATGATCACCTTGTTGCTATGGTTACAGCCCCCACCCCCCCTCCTCCCACCCAAGCCCCAGTAGCTCCTTCTGGAATCTTTTTGTGCAAATAATGTACTAAAAAATAACTACATACACAACCTCAAAATCTGAAAAGTTATCTAATGTACAAAAACACCTAACCAATTGGATTTAATCATGCATATTCAATGAATAGTTCGGTTCAGGAATAGAATCCTTTTAGAAAATATCTCAACCAAGATCCTTTTTAAACACTACATTTTAAAATAAGGATGAAAAATTATGATAATTTTACTGGGTAACATTCACATTGTTTAAGTAAAATGTGTCTCTGAGTTTAACAACAGTGGGCTCTTTAGACCTACATTAACACAAGGGTTTTCAAACTTTTTGATGCCAAGAACCTCCAATTTTGATAAGCCCCTTAGTGAGGGACCACCTTCCTAAAATATAAAAGGCAGCGAAATATTTTAATGTAAAAATAATACACATTTCCACTGTGTGAGAGAAATAGTGAGATATGACATTTATATTGTTATTGTACTGAAAAGCCAAAACCAATTAAATTAAAGGTATACTAAGTACATTTTTGCTAATTAAAAAAGTTTTACACAAAGACATGAATAGCATTTTTTAGAAATATGCTGAAAATGATGTACACTTACATAAGATGAAGACTCATATCAGAAACCCTGTAAAAGCGATTTAATTTTACATGGAGCGGGTCACCCCCTCATGGACGCTGACATGTTGACAACACATGACACTGTGTCATGCAATGGTCATCAATGGTACCAATAATGGTAAGGTATTGATAAACAGTAGTGTGATCCACCAGACAGTCCAATGAGTAAAAGTGGAAAGATAAAATGTCCAAACAAGAGGTCCCTGCTGGAGTGATTAAACAAACAATTACGAGCTGCAGCTCTCATGGCATGGATCACTGATAAGCAGCGCGACATCAAATGCCAAACGCGAGCACAAAGCGGTGTTCAGCAAGCCGAGAACTTGCAAGTACTGATTATTGTTACTAATAAAATAATCAAGATTAATCTTATGATTTCCAGTCTTAAGAAAGCTGTATGAAACAGTAACTATTTTTAACTGCATTGAAAAATAATGTTAAACTGTTAACTTTAGTTAACTTAAAATTTGAAATTTAACTGCCCTAGAAAATATATTTTGTAAACAATTTTTTTTTCGACCCCTAGTGCCCACTTGTGGGTTCCCCGGACCCCAGTTTGAAAACCCCTATACTAAAGTAAAGACAAGAAGTGAAAGCATTCAAAATGCAATTACCATCCATAAGGAGATGTAATTCTGCTTGAAAGAAAATATGTAGTGGGAAATAATGTGGGGCAGGATTTGATTTTATCCATTTGGATTAATGGGACCATAAAAATGGTTAAAGTTGTAACTTGTTCTTCTTCCATGCAAAACTTCTGCACATAACTTTAATAATATTGTTGTTTTTTCTGTTATCCGATTTTCGCCTGGCAGATTATTAAAAATTGGCAATATACAGTTGAAGTCAGAAGTTTACATACATTTAGGTTGAAGTCATTAAAACTAATTTTTAACCACTCCACAGATTTCATATTAGCAAACTAGTTTTGGCAAGTCATTTAGGACATCTACTTTGTGCATGATGAGTAATTTTTCCAACAATTGTTTACAGACAGATTATTTAACTTTAAACTGACTATATCACGATTCCAGTGGGTCAGAAGTTTACATACACTAAGTTAACTGTGCCTTTAAGCAGTTTGGAAAATTCCAGAAAATTATGTCAAGTCTTTAGACAATTAGTCAATTAGCTTATGATATGAGGTGTACTGAATTGGAGGTGTACCTGTGGATGTATTTAAGGCCTACCTTCAAACTCACTGCCTCTTTGCTTAACATCATGGGAAAATCAAAAGAAATCAGTCAAGACCTAAAAAAAACCTCCACAAGTCTGATTCATCCTTGGGAGCAATTTCCAAATGCCTGAAGGTACCATGTTCATCTGTACAAATAATAGTACACAAGTATAAACACCATGGGACCACACAGCCATCATACCGCTCAGGAAGGAGACGCATTCTGTCTCCTAGAGATGAATGTAGTTTGGTGTGAAAGATGCAAATCAATCCCAGAACAACAGCAAAGGACCTTGTGAAGATGCTGGAGGAAACAGGTAGACAAGTATCTATATACACAGTAAAATGAGTCCTATCAACATAACCTGAAAGGCTGCTCAGCAAGGAAGAAGCCACTGCTCCAAAACCACCATAAAAAAGCCAGACTACAGTTTGCAAGTGCACATGGGGTCAAAGATTTTACTTTTTGGAGAAAAGTCCTCTGGTCTGACGAACTGTTTGACCATAATGACCATCGTTATATTTGGAGGAAAAAGGGTGAGGCTTGCAAGCCGAAGAACACCATCCCAACCGTGAAGTATGGGGGTGGCAGCATCATGTTGTGGGGGTGCTTTGCTGCAGGAGGGACTGGTGCACTTCACAAAATAGATGGCATCGTGTGGAAGGAAAATTATGTGGATATATTGAAGCAACATCTCAAGACATCAGCCAGGAAGTTAAAGCTCATCACAAATGGGTCTTCCAAATGGACAATGACCCCAAGCCTACCTCCAAAGTTGTGGAAAATGGCTCAAGGACAACAAAGTCAAGGTATTGGAGTGGCCATCACAAAGCCCTGACCTCAATCTGATAGAAAATTTGTGGGCAGAACTGAAAAAGCATGTGCGAGCAAGAAGGCCTACAAACTTGAATCAGTTACACCAGTTCTGTCTGGAGGAATGGGCCAAAATTCCAGCAACTTATTGTGAGAAGCTTGTGGAAGGCTACCCAAAACGTTTGACCCAAGTTAAACAATTTAAATGCAAAGCTACCAAATACTAACCAATTGTATGTAAACTTCTGACCCACTGGGAATGTGATGAAAGAAATAAAAGCTGAAATAAATCATTCTTTCTACTATTATTCTGACATTTCACATTCTTAAAATAAAGTAGTGATCCTAACTGACCTAAGACAGGGAATGTTTTCTATGATTAAAAGTCAGGAATTGTGAAAAACTGAGTTTAAATGTATTTGGCTAAGGTGTATGTAAATTTCTGACTTCAACTGTACATAAAAAAAGGGTTAAAAACATTTGTACAGATAAAAACATAAGAGTCTTGGGGGTCAGCTCTTTTGGCTCAGGACACAACACAAGACCTTAGCAACCACGTAGCAATGGCGTTAAAATCACTGAGAACACCTTAGCAAATACTGGGAAAGTTGTCAACTCCAGCATTTTGGTGGTGAATTTTGCATGTGAAAGCCCCACTCATTTTATTTAGAAAAAATACAATATAAAAATCTACATAAATCTATCCAACTATATAAAAATAGTTAGCTGCTGTTATTTTTCCACGCCCCAAGGGCCTTGATTAAATCAGCGGAACAGAAGTTGTTTCAGAGACAAAGAAAGTTGATGAAAAATTAAAAAGACAAGCCTTTTTTTCCCCTTTTGAATAGTGTGCACTGATGCACATATGCACAATAATTCCAGGGTCTTTTATTTAGAAAGAAAAAAGGATACATTTTGATATCATGCTTTATTTAGGAACAAGCTCACAAAAGCAAAAACACGGTTAGCTGAAAGATGAAAATAATCAGCAAGATAGAACAGAGCTCTGAAACTCCGAAAAGAAGACATTTTCTAAGTCAGCACTCTCAGTGGACCACTTAAGTGCTCACTCATGAGAAAGTTTTCTGTCTCTCTGTGTGTGTGTGTGTGTGTGTGTGTGTGTGTGTGCATGTAACTTTTCTTTCTAACTGAGAGTGATCTCACTTGAACTGCCCTTGAGATTCCCACCATCAGCTTTTCTGGAACATTCTGAAGAGCCACTTCTCACATCCCTGACATGGAGGGTGCTCCGCAGAATGGACAGGAGGAAGATTTGGAGGAAGGAAAGCAGGGATATGCCTTGTTTGTGTCACTCTCAGTTCAGAGGCCAATGTATGTAAACCTCTGCAAAATTTAAGCAAGAGCAAAGCTCCTTAAAGGAATGTTCTGAGTTCAAAACATGTTAAAGGGATAGTTCACCCAAAAATGAAAATTCTCTCATAATTTCCTCACCGTAAGCCATCCTTTATGTGTATGACTTTCTTTCTTCTGCTGAACACAAAGGTAGATCTCAGCTCTGTTGGTTCATTCAATGCAAGTGAATGGGGGCCAGAACTTTGAAGGTCCAAAAAGGGCATAAAGGCAGCATAAAAGTAATCCATATTTAAATCCAGTGGTTAAATCCATGTCTTCTGAAAAGATATGATAGGTGTGGATGAGAAACATAGCAAAATTTAAGTCTATTTTTACTATAAATTCCTCTCCCTGTCCAGTAGGTGGTGATATGCATGAAGAATGTGAATCGCAAAAACAAAAGAAGAATGTGAAAATGGAGATTTATAGTAAAAAGGGACTTAAATATTGATCTGTTTCTCACCCACTTCTATCATATAGCTTCAGAAGATATGGATTTAACCACTGGGGTCTTATGGATTTTTTTTATGCTGCCTTTATGTGCTTTTTGGAACTTCAAAGTTCTGGCCACCATTCACTTACATTGTGTGGATCTACAGAGCTGAAATATTCTTCTAAAAATATTTGTTTGTGTTCTGCAGAAGAAAGAAAGAAAGTCAAACACATCTGGGATGGCATGAGGGTGAGTAAATGATGAGAGAATTTCCATTTTTGAGTGAATAGTATCTGTGGCATGCTGTCTATAAACCCAGAACATAACTTTGACTTGTCCATCAGTTTTTACAAACAAACAAAATACATGTGTATGTTAAAGCACTTACATTGGAAGTCTATAAAGTCTATAAAGCGCTTTTATTAATTGTTCAGTACAAAAATCGGTCTAAATAGTCCTTTTAGCAGTGAAACTACTGTTCTAGGCGGATTAACTTCTGGTTATGCATTACCGTCATATTCCTTGTGCTTATCATGCAAAATTTTGTTTAATGGTTTTACATTGTCATGACAGGAGTTGAAAATTTGTAACTTTGCACAGACTTTACTTTCAGAACAGTATGAATTTAAATGTTTATCCCAGTCCAATGCCTCATTCCATAGACTGCTATTGTAAGTGAATTACCTTAGGTGCAATTTCCATTTGTTTGTACAACCTGAAGGACAAGTCAGAAACATTTTCTGTGGTAATTTACAGCATTTTACCAGTGTTGTTGATAGGGCTTCACTTGTGTTGCACCAGGAATATTCATTTAAAACGGGTCTTTTCTATCAGTGTGAAAGAAAAAAAAAAACAGCTGCTGGGTAAATCTAACCTTTCAATCTCTTGACGTCAGCAGTCACTGGAATTTACTGGAGCAACATGGACGAACACTTAAAATGCATGAAATAAAAAAGAGAGACAGAAGCCTCATATGCAAATGAAGTCAATGACTGCAGCAGAAAATCTTTGGGGTTCGGCTGGATCCAATGTGGGCACCATGGCACCCAAGAATGTGGGCCGGCGAGAGAAAGAACGCGTGTCTTCATCGTCTGGGGGTGGACAAGGAATGCTAGTGGCACTCTAATGATGTGGAACATGTGGGTGTCTGGCGGATGAAGGAGAGGTAGGCAGTGCCATTATTGTTGGTAAAATCAGCAGAGCATTTAGAAGGAATTGTCATGGAAGCACAGCAAACAAGAGTGTGTGTTTGACGGTGTAGTGCTGCTAAAATGATCCTCTCTGTCCTGTCCCAATTTACCGCAGTAATACCAGCTCTGATCAAGTTAATCAATCCTTGTGCTTCTTGTCACAGGAGGAAAGGCTCTTTGGGAACGGAATAACAGAACTGAAGATGGTGGGAGAGACGCTTTGAAGATCAGATTCGACACTGCTTTTGATCAGAGGCACAATTTAAAACAATCTTTCTTGTTTTTGCAGAGAATAGCAATTTTTGACACCAAAGCTCTTCCAGGAAGAGAACTAGGGAGTAAAATAAATGCATGCACAGGTTGTACACACATGCATGCAGAAAATATAAAACAGTTTCATAACAATAGCCTAGTGAGCATGCAACATACTGTATCAGAAAGCAAGTATTTGGTTTTCAAGAATTCCTTGATGTCTTCAAAGAATTTCCATTTATGGTGACAAGGCACACAATTTCCCTATAAATATACAGCACGTGAAACAAAAAAACAATTGTAGTAGATCAATCATGACGCGCCACCAACCTGACACGAAACTCACGAAAAACAACTGTTTGTTGATTGTGGATACACAATCAAGAATTCAATTTTAATGCAAGATTTATGTAAAAGAACTATGCAAATTTCGTCCAGTTCCTCACACAATTTATTGCGATCTGCCTCCGGAGGCAACACTTTTAGGCATCATAGGTGTGCTCTGGACGTGAAGGCTGTTCCAAAAGTTAGATACCTTAATTATGCTGCCTCCTAAGATGTATCGTTTTGGCCAAATTCTACGGTAGCATCGTACGTATGCTTCCCCGGGAAGCTGATTCCAGAATGCACCGTGATGACAAATTAAAATGAATCCAAGATGCCAGGTGAAGCGAGATACATCTTCATTATATTCTATAATATTACATTATTTTTTATCAATACTTTTCAGTATTTATGGATTCTAAGTATATTCATTATGGAAATTCCTCTCACTTCGTCTGCCACATTGGATTTATTTTTCCACCGAATTCATCACGGTGCATTCTGGGATCGCCTACATGGGGAAAGATATATACGATGCTACCTCAGATTTTGGGCAAAACTAGATATCTTAGGAGGCAGCATAATTAAGGTACCAACCTTTTTGGAACAGCCTTCACGTTGGGAGCGTTCCTATGATGTCTTAAAAGAAAATTCTGGGTTCAATACAAGTTAGGCTCAGTCGACAGTATTTGTGGCATAATGTTGATTACCATAAAAATTTCGACTTGTCTGTCCTTTTCTTTAAAAAAAGCAAAAATTAAGGTTACAGTAAGGCACTTATAATGGAAATGAATGGGGCCAATTTTTTGAGGGTTTAAAGGCAGAAAGGTGAATCTTATAATTTTATAAAAGGATTTACATTAATTCTTCTGTAAAAACGCATGTATTATTTGAGCTGTAATGTTGTTTAAATCTGCATTTTTACAGTCGTTTTAGGGTTTGTTGACATGACATCATCATGGCAATAAAATTGTAACATTGGCTATAACTTTATACAGAAAAGGTTAGTAAGCTATTTTATCACACTAAAATCATGTTAACACCCATGCTGTTTGCATCTTGCATCTATACTTTTTTAACGTTCACGAATTGGCCCCCATTCACTTCCCTTGTAAGTGCCTTACTGGAAACCAGATTTTTTTTTTTTTTTAAAGGAGGGATGAGCCATAATATATATTGTTTTGTAATCAACGTTATGCCAGAAATGCTGCTGAGCTTAACTTGTATTGAACCTGAGACAGTTTGTGAGGTTTTGGAAAAGATCCATGATTCATTCAATACTGATAAGTGAAAACTGACTATTTTACCCAAAATGTGTGTCTGCAATGTGTATTTATGGCATTATCACAGTACTGCGTTGTTCCTCTCGTGTCACCTGTAATTACATCAGTTGTGAGTCAAGTCTTGTGCACGCTGCACATGAGGAGCACTATTTCAAAGTCCTGTGGTGTTGCTGCTTTTAAAGGTGTACTCAGTAACTTTTTGCTTGTGTCATCTTGGACTTACAGTGACACCTAGTGGTGTGGATGCAGCATCATTCAAAATCAATAGTTTTCAGTTACAGATGCCATTGTAGAAATTCACTATTCACAATTGGCCATGATTAATTTAATCCAAGATTAAAAGTGTCCAGTAAAAAGAAGGTTACTGAGATTAAGCGAGTAGTATTCAGCTGGTCATGTGATTCTAAAATGGCAGCCCCCATGAGGGTGCCCCTGCCCCATGTAGAATAAAACAGCTTTTATAAGGTTACTGATATGACTATGAGTCTTCATCTCATGTGAGTGGTCATGACTTTATACATATGTTTCAAAATTACTATGGATTTATTTAGGAGTAAAACTTTTTTAATGGGAAAAAAATGACTGAGTGCACCTTTAAAGAGTGTTCCAAATCGGTCATAATTTGAGTTTCCGAAGTATTTCAATTTATTGTTTAGTACCTACACATTTTTTGTCATCCAAGATACACACACAGTTAACCCCATGTGTGATTGCTGACTGACATACTGATGTTTCTCTCCCTCTCTCTCTCTCTCTCACACACACACACACACACACACACTCAGTAACACACACATCAGACAAAAGAGTTAGAGACAGAAAGAGAGTCAGGACAGCCTTGTTTTTCTAAACAAAACCTTCTACCTCAAGACAGACCAGGTAACAAGGGTAACAATAACAATTATTTGGACACATCATCGCATTACTGTACTCAAATTAACACTTGTAGAAACACTGTTTCACACACACGCACCTGCAGAATCCAAGACCTCCTCAATGACGGGAGGCAGACGCAGTCCGCAGTCCATGGTTGTCGTGGCGACAGGTCCCAGGAAATGGGGGTGGGGGTAGATGTCCACGCACACTCTCACCAATGAAACAGGACAGACAATCACACACAGCCCTGGGAGGAACGTCAGGCTCCACACACACTGTGCTGCACCGGTCGATACATCCTGAAACACATACACACGCACGAGACAAAAAAAAAAAAAAAAGACATAGTTCAGTTCAATATCCTAGTAAACAACTGCATACATCACCATCTTAACTGCTGCTTAGAAATTATTTATGCTCTTCCTGGAGAAATGTGCAATTCTCTCTCTCTCTCCTATTGTCTCTTTTTCTTATTGACTCCTCCTTTCAAAACAAAGCTTGAAACAATGATTTTTCTGGTTACCTTTAATGAGATCTGTCTACAGCTCAGGACGCTTGCAGCTTAGGTTCCCGTTACTCGCTGTGCATGATCTGTCGTTTACTCCACGCCCACCTCTCCCTCTCTCTCTCTCTCTCTCTCTCTCTCTCTCTCTCTCTCTCTCTCTCTCTCTCTCTCTCCTCCTAACCTCAATTTGCTCTTTTCTCATCTCCGCACATAATCTCTCTTTGTGTGGTCTGATGAAGATAAATAAACGCATGTGACCCAAACTTCATCTTCCACTTCTCTTCTCTTCTCCTTGACATCAACACTTGTGATTTCAACTGTAGGTGCTTTTCATATGTCATTCCAGACAAAGGACAAAAGGTGCTACTGTATAAATCTTGCCATATTCCACATTGCTAGTCTACAAATGATCTAAGCCAAACCTGATTGTAAATTCTTGGTGGCAATTGGCAAATATCCTTTTTTTCTCTCTCTAAATTTTACCCACATTGGTGATCACAGTGACATAATAACCATACAAATATAATGAAAAGTTTAGCAGTTTAAATAGTTAAGCTGTCAGAGCCTAAAACACCTATGTAGTTCACCTATAAGCAAAGCTATAAAAGACAAACATGGTTTGTTTAATGGCAGAATGACTTTATTACAAGAAAACAAAATACATTTCATGCATACTGCGAATTACAATGGAACACTAGACAGACCTAAACTACAGTGTAAAGCTTGTTCAGTGTGCGGTTAGCCCGCTAAAAGCTAAACAGTATGTCCACACGCCATCACTACCGTTAAATAAACTGGCGCGTATCGTTGACAACATCTACAATATGCCTTAAAATACAGTGGCATGTGTCAGTTGTCCAGACGTAACTCAAATTTCAGTGGCACATGCCTGTAACGACCGGAAATGCCACAAAATTCAGTGGAACGTGCCACTCACAAGCGGATATGCCACCGGATGTGCCACAATTTCCGACAGCATGTGCCAGAGGTACCAAAACGTAAGATGCCATACCACAAAATGTTAATACCCCTTCTCGAAAAACATGCATCAGTCCAAACGCAACAGCCAGCGTTATCTGCAGTTCATCTGAAGTGAAGCTTGTTTTACAATTTCTGGTGTCTTCTCTTGGCCAAGATCCACTTCAGACACATGAATAACTTGAGAAACAATGAAAGTTAAAGGGTTCACAGGTTGGAAAATGCAGTTTCACTGGCTTTTTACCAGCATGTCAGTTTGCACGGGATTATAACCTGGGGTTATTTTTTACCAGGCGTTTTATAGAAGGTAAAATAGTCTACACGAAAATCTTTATTGACGCGGTAATTAAACTCTGGTAATTATTACTTTTCCCCATGTCCCCATATAAAACTAAGATCCAACATCTATGATCCTCAGAGGCAGCAGAACATAAAGTAGGTTAAAAGTGTCAATCCTCGTTAGCCTTTACGCAAACTTCCGTGGACGTTTCGGGAAATGACAGCCTACAGATGAGTAACAGAAAATTGGAAAATCGAATTTACAAAATCAGTATTATGCCAGAAATGAAAAAAGCAAAGCAAATAATTGCTAAATAAAAAGACAAGTTTCGTTTTCCGTTATGTTATTTCAAAACGGATATGGAATGGAAGATACACAGATTCAAAACTCACAGTGTCCCGTGTCAATTTTTCCAATTTCCCATTTTTAACTTGAGCATAAAATCAAAAGTACGAAAAACAAGCCGTTATGTGTTTTTTAAAGGAGCAATATGTAACATTGACATCAAGCACTTGAAATGGGTACTGCAATCCAAATTCAAAATACTGGAGAGAGTTGTCTCCCCCTTCTCCCCAGACTCCAAGCTCACGCGGGTTGCCAGGTTCAGGACACGCAACAGGAACAAGCAAACTGACAATGGCAAGCGACGAACCTTACACTGTAAGTTGATCAACTAATGTATACGTTTGCAATGTTTTTATTGTTTGCAAATTATAAACCAGCTCATGTGGATTTTTTTATAACTGTCAATGTTAGCTAGATGTGTATTGCTGGCTTCCATGGCTGCAGCGCGCAACCCGGGGTGTCGAAATACTATTGGGAAATGGGCAGTGGGCGGGATCGCACAGGCCAAAACACAAACAGAAATTCCAGCCCAGAATGGACATTTCAATGTAGAATATACAGGCTGTAGCATTATTTTCGGAGAAGCCAGTATTTTCAACTTATGTTTCTTTCTTTCATGTTTCCTAAATCTTTGATAACATATTATGATTTATGCTTTAGTACAGAAAATATATTACATATTGCTCCTTTAATATTGGTTTTGTAAATGATTAATGAAATAATTTTTTTTTCTTTTTTTTTCTCCCCTTTTCAGTATGCCCAATTCCCAATGTGCTCTAAGTCCTTGTGGTGCTGTAATGACTTGCCTCAATCTGGGTGGCAGAGGATAAATCTCAGTTGCCTCCATCTGAGACAGTCAATCTCCACATAGCATGTGTGGAGGCTTCACGCTACTCTCTGGCATCTGTGCACCACATGCCCCATTGAGAGTGAGAACCACATTATGGTGACCATGAGGAGGTTACCCCATGCAACTCTACCCTCCCTGGCAACTGGGACAATTTGGTTGCTTAGGAGACCTGGCTGGAGTCACTCAGCACACCCTGGATTCGAACTCATGACTCCAGGGGTGGTAGTCAGCGTCTTTACTCGCTGAGCTGCCCAGGCCCCCCAATTTTGGATTCTTAATGAAATATGAAAAGAACGTATGATACACAGATTTAATGTGTATCTTTACATTCCATTTCTGTTTTGAAATAAATAAATAAATAAAACAGATAACGAAAAAAAACAGGTGTGTTTTCTTTTTCATTTGTCTGCAAAATTAAAAACAAAAAACACAAATGTATTAATTTTTTTAAAGTAGAATTCTAGCCTTTTTTTTTTATTTATTTTTTTTTTTATTCTCCCTTCTCAAAACTAAAATGGAAAAGAATAAAAACGAAAATCTTAAAATAAATAAATAAAATAAATAACTCGTCTCATCAACACTTACAAAAGTCACCAGCAGGGGGAGTAAAGATACGGGACGTGAGGGTAAGAGGATGTGACTATTCAGATGAGAAATAATGAGCTAAAATGACATGCACACGGTCTGCCAAGGTCCCATATATCATTTTTTTAAAAAACATTTTATCATCCATTTTTTTTTTTTTTTTTACAGATTTTATGCCTTCGTTTTAAAGTATATAATTTTGTGATTACAGGCCTATATTATATAATAAAAATTGGACTATTGCTGTGTCTCAATGTGCACACTATCTACCCTAAATGGTATATGAGTGTAAGGCTGGCACCAGGATGTCTATACCCAAAAGGCGCCATTTCCGGTAAAAGTCAAAGAACTCTGTGAGACCCAATGTCATAAAACTCTCACACAGAAGAGCATCTCCACCTGAGACAACACACCCTACTGAGTAAGGACCATAAAACACAAATCTCACTCACATCTGCTCCCTCTCTTCCATACCGCACACCTCAGGTCAATTTAGAGTAACCAAAAACTAAGTTATGACTTATCCTGTTCTGTAATATAAAAGGTTTTCTGATCATACATGTTTGGTATCATTCAAGAGGTCTCAGTGCAACTGGTAAAACGGTCTCATTCCCTTTCAGCGAAGTCAAATCACAAGTAAGATTTAAGAACTTAGTAAAATACCGTATTCTATCAGGGGCATGCCCCTCCCAGGTCTCTCACAGGAAACATATGCTGTATGCAGATTAGGTGTATTCTTTGTAAACATCAAACGACCTACTCAATTATCAGTTTCAAAGGTCTATTTACAACTCCCTAAATTGTAAACCAAATCCTGAATAACATCAAACAAACACATCTGAAATAACAATAGAATCATTTGGTACTTAAGGAGAGATGACAAAGGAGACAGGGAAACTGTAATCAGATCTCCCACACAATTGCTGTGTGTCGTTTTCTCTACCAGGTATGCAATTCTTATTTCTTATGTTTTGATGAATGTTTGAATTTGACTTATTATTGTCTAACTGGAATTGATGTATTATTTTACCTG
Organism: Myxocyprinus asiaticus; assembly: GCF_019703515.2. Lineage (NCBI taxonomy): Eukaryota > Metazoa > Chordata > Actinopteri > Cypriniformes > Catostomidae > Myxocyprinus > Myxocyprinus asiaticus. The sequence goes on along the minus strand of NC_059390.1, from coordinate 9,385,872 downwards.
GTAAATAAATTGTTACATTTGAGTTTATTCTGATTTACTCTGAAATTATTGTCTTTAGTAGATTACGTTAAGTCCATGTTTCCGCAAATCTACGACAAGGTTAGTAGCGGACTAAAGCTCAGTTCTGAGTGGAGCATGGGGCACACCGACTGAGACTTTAGAGCTCTGACTAACAAATTGGCATTAGTTCAAGTGTACTTCGAGTAGACAGGCTCCATATGGAATTTCCGTTTAGGACAACATGAAGTTGATCGACCAACCTAAATAAGGTGAAGTCTAAACCTCTGGTTATTGTAATATTTTTCTAGCTAAGTGTACATAGGAAACTATGGCATGATAATATAAAGCTATTTTTAACTTAGGTAATGTTGGTCTATTTTTGTAAATTTTAGAGGTCATGACCTCTGAGTAGAAATAATGTTACTCTAATTAAGTGTCTACTATCTAAGGGGACTAAACAAAATACTTTTAGATAAAAGAGCAAGCATGAGCAGCCATCTAAATAGTATTAGTCAATTACCTCTGTCTTATGACCAAGACTGGCGAGTTTGTGATCATGAGATCCACGTACACGGCCAGCGCAAAGCTCTCTAAGCGACATAGGAATCCGAATGAACAAGTACAATATAAAATAAAGAGTTAAATACGATGATCAAATGTTAAACCAAATTTAATAATAATAAAGATTGGAACATTAATATATCCTTGGAAACTTTTATAATTGGAGTCAGATCAAATAAACAGGGATCATAAAACAAATAATATAGTTATTTAATCAGAACGAAATAACTTAAACTTAATGCGCATGATAAGACAGAACGCGCAGCAGACCTTCAGCCACACCATTGGATACCGTCCTTGGGCCTTTGGGTGGCCCCCCTTACATGAGATAATAATTAGTATGTCTCAAATGGTAGTATTTTTAGAAAAAGGGTTCCAAAGTAGCCGGGATGGTCTATAATTTCCGGTAGATTTGCAAAGTGTTGATCCGTGCACGCTTTTTCGGATAATATTGCCCACAAACCCTTGCTCGATGGAAGAGGAGTTTGATGGTTCATTTCAGAACTACAACTGTGAAACGTGAAAAACTACAAACATTGCGGTGACGATGGCACTTCATCAGTTCTTAAATGTTTTCACATCTTATGCATCACGTAAGTTTAATGGTTAAACGCTGTGAAAAGAAACTTCATTGACACTGTAGGATGTCGAGATGCTCCTCGTTAAATTGCAAACGATCGACGGCTCCATTTACGCAATGAACAAAAAAGGGTTTGAGCGATTAATAATCATTATAATCAGGGTTTGAAATTAACTTTTTGGCTCACTGGCCACTGTGGTTAGTAGTTTTCCAAGGTCACTAGCCACTCAGCATTTTCACTAGCCAAAACCCCCCACCTCACAAAAAGTGATAAAGGAGACTGGAGACTGTAACTACATGCATTTGTCTGGACTTTTCATTTAAACAAGCATTATATGATTTCACCAGGACACTATAAACCTATAAAATATCCAAAGGCAAACGCTAGTTAGAACAGGAGTAGGATAGAACAGGAGGAAAATTTGTCAATAATTTTTCAATAGTTCATAGAAATTCAACCCCTTCAAATTGTACTTGCCTATGAAAGTTTACCATTGTTCTACCATTGTTTAACAGTGGTATCTGTAATGACAAGGCCATTAGCTAAGACAATGTGTGGCTTCATATTACTGTAATTAGGTTAATGTTGATAGTCTTTTCTAACAAATGAAACTGTTTTTGTTTGTTATGAAAAAGCTAATAGCCTAAATACACTTTAACTACAACTTAGACTTGATAAAAATAAAGTCTAATAGATTCATACTATAAAATAGATTTGAAATGAATCTATACAAGTTATCAGTTAGTGTAACTGCATTAAAAAATAGATATTTAAGTAAGGATGATAATGTGTATTTTAAAAACTGATGATGTATTTGTCTCCTCTTTACCTCATCAGTGCTATTTATAATGAACAGTATGTGCTGTCTAGCAGTTTGACTTCCTCCATATAGCGCTTTATACTAGAATGTTCTCTGAAAAATTCCAATGGGTCATTTAAGTTTTGTGTTTTCCACTGGCCGCCGCAATATCGAGTGAAGCGTGACTGAATCACGCAAGTTTCGCTCTGCGCTGTTCCAGAGCTCTGCCGATCTTATCTCTGGAGCGCGCTGGTGTGAGCTGTGGCGGTTCCGACCCATGCTACAACCCAGTCACAACCGGTTCACGTGAAAGCACGCTTCATTCGCCCCACACAGCTGCGCGTGTAAGTTATGAGGCATGAATACCATTAAATTTCCTTAGGTAGCAGGACAAACCCTGAAAAACATCACCCGCCAAAGTGGCTAGTAAGAGTGACAGTTACCCGCCACAGCCGCATTTGGCGGGTTGGCGGTGTTAATTTAAAACCCAGATTACAATCTTACCTGCAAGCTTTTACGTCCATCTTTTGTATTTGTATTGCTTATGGACAGTGTTGGGGGTAACGTGATAAAAGTAAGGTTACGTGATCAGATTACTTTTTGAGTAACGTGTAAAGTAACGCAATATTTTTTTTATTTTAGACCATAATATCTGAGTTACTTTTTAAATAAAGTAACGCGTTGCTTTTGTACACCTTTACTGTCCCGATATTGCAAGAAATCAGGAGTAAAGGTGTGCAAAGTTCGGGGAGGAGACGTAGTGCATGATAGGCATTTTAGTATAGAGTGTGAGGCCAGAGACAATTTAGCAGAGACGAGTCACTTCTATTTAAATTAATGGGAGAAATTGGAATGCCCAACCAAGAAGCTCTAGCACCCAACAGTCAATGGATGTATAAAGGAAGTCCCGCCTTGCAAGTAAAAAAGCCAATCACCTTTTAGATACAGACATCGCCTGTCAGTCAGCTCGCTAACACACGTGCATTTCGTGTTTTAGAGTAATATGAGCAGTGTTGCCAGATTGGGCAGGTGTGCAGGGAAAAATGTGCTTGGGTGGGTGGTAAAAATTTGGGTTGCTTTGGAATGATTTAGGCAGGTTTTTTAAATGATAAAATTAAGAATATCCATTGCCCATGCAACTTAAGCCCGTTATACACTGTAGGATTTTTACAGTCCTTTAAGATTGTTGCTTGTCAGACTGTATGATATGAACGCATTGATATCGCCATGGCACACTGTGCGACATTATGTCAGACTGTACCATACACATCGTAGCCGACTGTGGTCCCAATCAGTGAACGTGACTCACGTTACAGAAGCGTTGTGGAATAGAAGCAAAATGGCAAGATTTGCCCGCCCCGGACTCCTCCTGGAGGAGTCAGGACATCAACATTTCCGTTACTCCAAAACCACTCCATCATGATCATAGGCTAACATATAAAAAGATGGATTTTGACAAATAGGCCTTAAGACAGCCTGATTACACAGACAAAAAATAACAGATGTTGAGAATGAACACGAGTACAGCAGGTAGCCTACAGTAATAATTAGCTACCACAAGCAAATATTAATTGTGGAAATAAAAAGACTTGTGGCCCGGAAAATGACAAACTTCATTCACATTAGGGAAAACGAAAAAGGTGGGTTATAGTAGCCTATGTTTTCTCCTCTTAGTAACCTATCGGCCACGCAAAATCTCGAAAATTAATAAAGGCTGATAATATATCGCGCTTGCAAATTCCCTATGGATAATAGGATTTCTATAATTGTATCCAACTGTATCTGCTGATTTGGATTAAAACATCCCATAAATACTTACCAATATACATTGTTTCAACTTTTTTAATTTTTTTTACTTGGAGTGGTTTGAATCTTAACTAAAGAAGTTAATAGAGGTTTAAAGTACATTTATTAAAAGTAAAATAGTAATTAAAATAAAGTTGTAAAGAAAATGCATGATAAATGTAAAGAAAAAAACATGTTCAGAAACGTGTTAAAGGCGTTATTTATTTTAGTTTTTTAAGCTCTGTATTTATTTATTTCAGGGAATAATGCTTTCCAAGTGAACTGGGGTGCGAGAGAGGAGCGGAATATCTCATCTGGCCGTCGTAATAGCAGACACACTATACGGCTGTGATGCTAAATTTCTGACACTGCCAGAACTTCGTCGGAGGCTAAAGATCATCGCAAAGGCTATTAATCGGCCGTCGGTGAACATGTCACACTGAACGTTGTAAGATTGCCGATTTTGCCCTACGATGACAGAAATCCTTTAGGATTCCCGAAATTTGTCTCAGAAGGCAGAATCGTGGCAAAAATCATACAGTGTGCACCAGGTTTAAAATAAAGAAAATGTCTCAACACACCATAATTCAATCAAATAGCCAGAACACTGATCGACAGAAAATGTGTTTAATCCTGTTCAGAGGAGCTACGAGTTGCCACATCCACCAGTAAGTTCTGAATGTGCGCGATCTGCAGGTGTTGCTCATTGACACAATGATTGGCTTGCTGAGGTCAAATCTACAGCTTTAAAACAACACAGAAAGAGAGCATCCACAGAAGTCCTGAATATCAGAACAGAAAGCAACACAGGGGTATGGGATTTGGGTTCATGGGATAGGGCAGGGAACTGAGGCTATATTCTAGACATTTAGATACAGATAGATAAATGACACATGGAATAGGTTACAGAATTGGTCAGTTTTTGTAGATTCAATTTAACACAAGAGCTGACATATAATTTAGAGTACAGGCCTTAAAGTTCATAAACTCGACAAAAAAAAGAAACGTCCTCTCACTTTCAACTGCTTTTATTTTCAGCAAACTTGACATGTGTAAATATTTGTATGAACATAAAAAGATTCAACAACTAGTACATAAACTGAACAACTTTCACAGACATGTGACTATCAGAAATGGAATAATGTGTCAAAAGAAACAGTCAGTATCTGGTGTGGCCACCAGCTGCATTAAGTACTGCAGTGCATCTCCTCCTCATGGACTGGATCAGATTTGCCAGTTCTTGCTGTGAGATGTTACCCCACTCTTCCACCAAGGCACTTGCAAGTTCCTGGACATTTCTGGGGGGAATGGCCCTGGCCCTAGCCCTCACCCTCCGATCCAACAGGTCCCGGACGTGCTCAATGGAATTGAGATCTGGGCTCTTCGCTGGCCATGGCAGAACACTGACATTCCTGTCTTGCAGGAAATCACACACAGAACGAGCAGTACAGTTGGTGGCATTGTCATGCTGGAGGGTCATGTCATGTACCACATGAGGGAGGAGGATGTTTTCCCTGTAACGCACAGCACTGAGATTGCCTGCAATGACAACAAGCTCAGTCCGATGATGCTGTGACACACTTCCCCAGACCATGACGGACCCCCACCTCCAAATCGATCCCGCTCCAGAGTCCAGGCCTCGGTGTAATGCTCATTCCTTCGACGATAAACGCGAGTCCGACCATCACCCCTGGTGAGACAAAACTGCAACTCGTCAGTAAAGAGCACTTTTTGCCAGTCCTGTCTGTTCCAGCAAAGGTGAGTTTGTGCCCATAGGCGCCATTTCCGGTGATGTCTGGTAATGACCTGCCTTACAACAGGCCTTCAAGCCCTCAGTCCAGCCTCTCTCACTCCATTGCAGACAGTCTGTGCACTGATGGAGGAATTGTGCGTTCCTGGTGTAACTCAGGCAGTTGTTGTTGCCATCCTGTACCTGTCCCACAGGTGTGATATTCAGATGTACCGATCCTGTGCAGGTGTTGTTACACATGGTCTGCCACTGTGAGGACGATCAGCTGTCCTTCCCGTCACCTTGTAGCGCTGTCTTAGGCGTCTCACACTACAGACATTGCAATTTATTGCCCTGGCTACATCTGCAGTCCTCATGCCTCCATGCAGCATGCCTAAGGCACGTTCACACAGATGAGCAGAGACCCTGGGCATCTTTCTTTTGGTGTTTTTCAGAGCCAGTGGAAAGGTCTCTTTAGTGTCCTAAGTTTTTATAACTGTGACCTTAATTGCCTACCGTCTGTTAGCTGTTAGTGTCTTAATGACCGTTCCACAGGTGCATGTTCATTAATTGTTTATGGTTCATTGAACAAGCATGGAAAACATTGTTTAAACCCTTTACAATAAAGATCTGTGAAGTTATTTGGATTTCTACAAAATTATCTTTGAAATACAGTGTCCTGAAAAAGGGACGTTTCTTTTTTTGCTGAGTTTATAAACATTATAAGAGGTGCTCATATAATGAATGTATAAAATAACTGCAAAAATAGAATACTGAACACAAAGCAATTCTTAAATCATACCTAAAATCTCTCTCTCTCTCTCACACTCACACACACAGTGAAAAAGACATTGAAAATGAGAAATTCCACTCTTTTAATATACAATACTGCTTTATCATACTATACACGTGTATACAGTTATGTTAGTATTCAAATATTGTGTTCCCTTCTTTGGGCGCAAGATAGGCATTGGGTGCTAATGGAAGATAATCAAATCACAGGTTTATCGATTAGATGGTGGTGGTGGGGGCTGGAACATATAGCCCTGATTGGCCCCTGGGGGCCAAGGGTGCATGCCCATGTGAAAGGGCGGTGGTCTGTGATAGGGTGGGTACATTGGGCCCTGGAATGGAAACAGGTGTGGATCTGAAGGTGGGTACATGTAATCAGAATGTGGAAAGTAAGGGTGTGCATGATAATCGCTATGGAAACCGCCGCCGCGATTGTGGTGCTGCACATGTGGAACGTTGCGATTCTGTCTGGGTTTCCGCCGAGCAGATTTTTGAGGCGGCACAGCTTTATGGACATCTGACTCGTCCTCTGGTAAGGGAGCAAATAAAGTAGTTATGAGAAATTATCTACATTGACAACTAATTCCAACTAAAGAAATTATGATAAATGCTGAATGAATATGTATTAATGGGGTAGTTCACCCAAAAATTTAAATTCTCTCATCCTCAGGCCATCCCAGATGTGTATGACTTTTTTTCTTCTGCTGAAGACAAACAAAGACTTTTAGAGGAATATCTCAGCTCTGTTGGTCCATATAATGCAAGTGAATGGTGACCAAAACTTTGAAGTCCAAAAAGCACAACGGCCGCATGAAAGTAATCCATAAGACTCCAGTGGTTTAATCCATGTCTTCTGGAGCAATATGATAGGTATGGGTGAGAAAGAGATTGATATTTAAGTCCTTTTTTACAATAAATCTCCACTTTCACATTCTTTTTTTTTTCTCAGTGAAAATGTTTCACATTATGCATAGACACCTTCTGTGCAGGGAGCAGAATTAAAAGTAAAATATATTACTGATCTGTTTCTCACCTTTCATATTGCTTCAGAAGACATGGATTAAACCACTGGAGTCTTATGGATTACTTTTATGCTGTCTTTATGTCCTTTTTGGAACTTCAAAGTTCTGGCCACCATTCATTTGCATTGTATGGACCTACAGAGCTGAAATATTCTTCTAAAAATCTTAATTTGTGTGCTGCAGAAAAAAAGTCATACACATCTGGGATGGCATGAGGGTGAATAAATTATGAGAAAATTTTCATTTTTGGGTGAACTATCCCTTTAAGAAAAGCAATGAGTGATTGCATTTTCTACTTTAAAAAAATGTCAGTTTGTCAAAGCTGTGGCCTAGTGGCTAGCACACATGTTGCTCATGCGGGTGATAAAAGTTCTAATTCAGAATCCACCTTTCCTAATTCCATTCCCCACCATCAATTAATGTACCTAGTAAAAAGTAATACAAAAATGGCAATAACAACAACAAAAAATTGTATTTGTATAAAAAGGCTGCTTGACCCACCTGAGTTAGAATCATTCTGTTGTCGTCTCTTTTGCTCTTTCAGTTTCTGCTTGGCCAGTCTCTCTTGCTCATCGTCGCTAAAGTCTAGTGCCTACACACAACAGAGTGATCATAAATCAGTGGTGAGGCTAAACAAGTGTGAATGGGCAACACTTCCGAAAATATCAGGTAATACTGATAATGAACTGCCTGATTATGCAAGAGATATTAGGGCAAGCATTTTATTATTTCTGCCACAAAATGTAAGCCTTTGTTGACCTAATTTTCCAAACAATTGTCATAAAAGGGACACATTTACCTCAGGAGGTGGTTCCTGATCATTTTTCCAGGATGCATCTGACCCTTTGGTCCTAGTTTGAGAGGAATAATTTGTAAATGTACAGGATGTGGAAAATACAACAGCAGAACAGCACCGAGGATATCTAGAACCGAAATATCGACACTACTACGCCCATGCGTTCTGCTGATCTGATGAGACACTCACTCTTTGAGTTGCTCTGTAAAGATGTAGTCTGTGAAATCTTTGATTTTTGGTGCACAGTAAACCAGGTCTTGAATTTTAAGATCTTTCTGGTCTATGTCTTCATGGGAATTGAACCTCAAAATGTAGTAGGGCTGACAAACCGGCCCAAAGACTTCAAAAACCTGAGGAAAAATCAAAGAGTTCAGTTCTACCACAAAGCAGCAAACCTAAAGGAATGTTCCAGGTTCAATACAAGTTAAGCCACAAACATTTATTTTGACTCATCTCTCCTTTTCTTTAAAAATAAAAGCAAAAATGGTTACAGTGAGGCACTTACAATGGAAGTGAATGGGGCCAATTTTTGGAGGGTTTAAAAGCAGAAATGCAAAGCTTATAATTTAATAAAAGCACTTACGTTAATTCTTCTGTTAAAAATTGTGTATTATTTGAGCTATAAATTTGTTTAAATTGTGATTTTTACATTACTTTTAGGATTTTAAGTGTTGTTGACATTACATCGTCACGGCAACGAAAATGTAAAATTGGTTATAGCTTTACACAGAAAAGGTTAGCAAGTGATTTTATCACACTAAAATCATGTTTACACGCAAATTGTTTACATCTTGTGGCTATACTTTTGAAACAGTGAGTATTTTAATATAAAAAAATTGGCCCCCCCATTCAATTTTCTTGTAAGTGCCTCGCTGTAACCCAGCTTTTTTTTTAAGGAGGGACGAGTCAAAATTAATTTTTGTGGTAATCAATATTATGCTACAAATGCTGTCGATTGAGCTTAACTTGTATTGAACCCAGAATATTCCTTTAACAAAAAGGTACGAAAAATAAATTCACAATACGCCTTTCAAAAGGATTTACACATCTCTTTGCATGTTTCAAAAGAAAAAGTAATCATGTCATTATTAAAGATGGTTACAAAATATTGGGAAATAAATCTACCACCTGCAGGGTTGACATTTCACTCCCAAAGAGAGGTTATTCTTACTAACCTTTCCAATAGAATTTCGGTCTTTGCTGAATAACACACTGTCCTCATTCAATGGTGGTGTGTTCTTGAATGACTCCACAATCACTAAGTTACATGAGACAATTTAGGGTGACAAGTGTTGGCACAATGTCACAACATTTAATAGTTGTATGCTTGACAGTTTAGTATTACAGTGGCAACTTTGGAAAATAATACCTAATCGCTCTAAAATGCTTGATATCCTTCCAGCGGGCTCTATCTCTGTATCCCCTGGAAGGCTGATGGTCAGGTTCTCCACAGCAGGGAGGTCCTACACAACCAAAAGATGACTTACAACTTATGTAGAGATGTCACTAGATAGTAGTGATACTAGATGGTAGTGCACTCTATTTAAATATGCATAAAGTATAACATATATGTTTACAGATATATACACTCTGTAGTGCAATCTTACAATTATGTTTACACAAAATCCAATCACAGTTGGCAACCAAAATCCTTCTTATAACCCCCACCTCTATAAGTAGCCCATCTTGGATTTGCACTGGTGCTGGCCCCTTTCCATGGCCTATGGCAACACCTTCATCTTCAGTGTGATTCACCATTAAAGGCTCGGAGGAGGAAGAGGATGAGGATGACGAAGAGGTGGATGTGGAGGATGAGGAATCTGTGTCACTGTGTCACATTTAAAAAAACAAACAAATCTTATATTAAAATGGAGATATTACTGTAGGGATCAGATACATTTATGTATTTTGATCTCACCTGTCTGAGCAGTTGTCATCTGAGCTGTTTCCTCTGTACTGCATACTCAGAAGAGCCAAGGATCCAGTGCCAGAGAGTGGACTAACCACAGTTCTGCAATGCGTCTCTGCAGGTCCAGACTTATTACTAGTGCACTGATCTTCCGTCCGTTTAGACTGAACGATGGTGCACTGATCTCCCGTCTGTTCCAACTGAACACTGGTGCACTGATCCCCTGTCAGTCCATATTGAGGACTGGTGCACTGTTTAGACTGAATATTGATGCACTGATCTGCTGTCTGTTCCAACTGAACGCTGGCGCACTGATCCCCTGTCAGTCCATATTGAGGACTGGTGCACTGTTTAGACTGAATATTGATGCACTGATCTCCCGTCTGTTCCAACTGAACACTGGTGCACTGATCCCCTGTCAGTCCATATTGAGGACTGGTGCACTGTTTAGACTGAATATTGATGCACTGATCTGCTGTCTGTTCCAACTGAACGCTGGCGCACTGATCTGCTGTCTGTTCCAACTGAACGCTAGCGCACTGATCTGCTGTCTGTTCCAACTGAACACTGGTGCACTGATCTTCTGACTGTTCCAACTGAATATTGGTGCACTGATCTTCTGACTGTTCCAACTGAACACTGGTGCACTGATCTTCTGACTGTTCCAACTGAATATTGGTGCACTTATCTTCTGACTGTTCCAACTGAACGCTAGCGCACTGATCTTCTGACTGTTCCAACTGAATATTGGTGCACTGATCTTCTGACTGTTCCAACTGAATATTGGTGCACTGATCTCCCATCAGTCTAGACTGATTACTGGAGCACAGTTCTCCTGCTGGTCCAAGTTGACCACTGGAGCTCTGATCAGCTTTCAGCTGAAATGGTAAAATGTTATTGTCCACTTCCATTTTTTCTATTCCAGATTTGGTCTCATCTTGATCCTGCATGAAACAAGGTATTATAACAAATAAGTAAGTCAAGACATGTATGATTATCAAAACACCCTTGTAGATTATTAATCTATACATGTCAAACCATCATAATTAATAGGTTTCTAACTTGGTGTTAAGCAAAGATTGTTGTATACAGAGGGTGGTAGTATTTCAAGACATTTTTTATTATTATATATTGTTGCTAATTAAATGTATTATTATGTCGTGACTCGTGTTTATAATTATTACTATTATAACTACATTAACAAAAATATCCACATGAGTGTGTTATCCATCGACCATTTCATAATGGTAAAATAAATACTGTTTGTGGTTGCTGAAGAGTTTATATATGTTTACGCTTCACAAGAGCTGGTTATTTATACTTTTCTAAAACTCAGCACTCGTTCAGTTAATCCAATCAGTTTACATCAAGCACGGCCAAATTAATATGAATGATCAATAACAAACATGAGGGTATCAACACGGTTTACCTTGCTACCATTGACGCTTTCTTCGATGGAGATCTCCATGTTTAGATTTCCACGTGAGAACAGCGTGAAAAAAGCGCTTCAAATAAGATGTTACGTCACTTGACGCCACAGCAACCGGAACAGCTGAGATCATTTCAAAATAAAAGCCCCTAGTGTGTCTGATTCATTTTATATATATATATATATATATATATATATATGGCATATATATATATATATAATTTATTTTTTATTTATTTATAAAAATTGTATATCAGAAGTTTTAAGATATGTTTATACTATTGAAAGAGCATAACCTCTCTTTGCCAGGGAGAAAAACTGCTGCACTTGCTGGCATCAATTATTCTTTCCTTGAGTTTTAACTGAATGTCAGTATGATCCATAAACTACCCACAAGTACAACATCATCATCAATCGGGAACGATATCATAGCCTCCAAATGCTGGGTTGTTATGAATAAAACTATTCCTTCGAGCCGGATTCGAACCAGCGACCTAAGGATGACAGCGTTAAGAACTCTACAGTCCTCCGCTCTACCAACTGAGCTATCGAAGGTCTTACATCATAAGATATAAAAATGAAGATGCTATAAAAAGAAGCTACTAATAGCGCAGCCGTATTAAGAAATTAAAAATTATTTAACTTAGGGTGACCATACGTCCTCTTTTTCGGACCTTAAAAAAGCGTTAAAGTTAATACTTCATTGTGTGTGCGCGCATATTTGCATTGCTTTAACCCGTCTTTGTAAGTCCCGCCTTCTCGCACACCAATTGGTCGATTATAAGAGGCTTGCAGCAACTATTGGCCAAATTACTGCCTGTCAATCTCTCCGCGCACGCGCGAAGCGCTGTTGTGTTCGGCATCAAACAGCTCGACAGTAGCAGCAAATGACAGCTGAGTGGAAACAATGCCCAAACGAAAGTGCAAATTTATAGAAGATTTGCACAAAAATTCCCATGCTTTCGTCCAGGTCGAGATCCGTGGGAAGCAGAATGTATGACATGTAAAGCTGGCACTTATGTGTCAGTTGCTAATAAAGGTGCAAGTGATTTAGAAGCACACGTTAGCTCTGCGAAGCATAAAGGGGCATCAAAAGGTAAAAGTTCATCATGTAAATTAATGGACTACTTTTTACGACCAGGTAAAATTATCACATTGCTTCATTTTCCATGGCCATTCAAAATAATAGTAATAGTAAATGAAGGTACACTCATGGCATCAAATGTTTTATTTTAGTACATGGACATTCAAAATAATGTTGGAAATGTTTATTTATTTATATGTATTTATGTTATGCTAACAGAGTGTCTTTTTCACTATATTAAAGTTTGCATCCATAGTTGCACTGTTTTGAACCCTATTATTCCCCTATTATCAATGCAGGCGAGACGGCTCTTGTAATGCTAATAAATAAGCAGTAGGTGGCGCCATGGGTACATTTAATACACGTGTCCTCTGCATTATGGCTCAAAGCAAAATAAGCAGCAGATGATTGATTCTGAAAAATAGATACCAGTAACACTTTAATTCCCCAACTCCATACCCGCCCTGAAAACACGAATAGCAACTTACGAGCAATAAATTATTGAAACCATCTCTCAATTGGACCACACGCGGAATCAAATGGCAGACATTTTTATAACAATGCTTTAATAATGGAATCAGTTTACTTTCGTATTCTTAAATTAATATAAATCCTTGCACTGACACCAGTGAACACAGACAAAAGCAGCCAAATGTCAGGAGGTTGTGAACCCCACAGTGGTTTAATAAAAATAAAAAATAAAAAAAAACATGGCATGATTGACAACAGAACCTGTATCAAATGAAAGTAATCTATTAAACAAATGTATGAAAAATAAATAATTAAAATGCAGTTATACAGTTTAGCTTTGATGTCAGCACTCATGAAAACCTCTGTTTCCTAAGAGAACTTATGTTGTCAGTTTGTAATGAGTGAACATCATTATATATAATTAGTCACATTAACACAGAGATAAACAATGGCACATGTTGGATTTCTAATTTAAAAGTTAATTGGTGCTCTGAGGACTGTCATATTCAGGAGACAAAGTTAAATAAATTACTACCATTAACATACATATTTGAGTATTATATACAAAAGGACTTATTGAAAAAAAAAAAAAAAAAAAAACTAATTACCCTATTTTACACCGTGTCTGTGTGTGCGTGTGTGTGTTAGTTCTTGTATCTGGGATAGATATATATATATATATATATATATATATATATATATATATATATATATATATATATATAAAATAATAAAATACAAAAAACTGCAACAGAACAGTCCAGTGATATTTATATGCATCCTCACTAAGTCCAGTAAAATAGACTCTTCTTTCTCTAAAGGAATAATATAAACAAACTCCTCTATGTACAGGATTCAAAACAGAACATGTAACAGACTAACTAAAACACTGATTCAGACAGATTCAAGACTCAGAGACGGGGGAAAGGAAGCACACGTCAACCAGTGTTGGTAGAATGGCATTTGTTTTTGCGCTAGGCGAATTTCTTAAATTGTAAGTTATAATTTTGTGATATGATTCCCAACAAGCAGAATATTTCAATGACCATACCATAAAACCTCAATATACAGTATAGATATAAATGGTCTAAAACATGACTTGGACCCAATAAACCATACTGATTACATTTTAAGGGGTTGTTCTCTATCAGTATTAATTATATCAATGCATACATTTTTAAATTTGTATATATTTTTTTTTATTTTTCCAAAAACTTTTACAGGAAGTGATGTGGAGCACAGTTGTCATGGCAGCCAGCTCCCGTCTCTGGCCTCTGATTGGTGTAAACAGACACTTCACGAAAACCCCTCCAGACACTGCCCCACTTTTGTCTGCATCTTTCGTTTTCTAAAATCAAAGAATCATCTCTTTGTGCATAAATTATAATGGCAAAATATATCCCTCCTTTTCCTTTAGCATCTCTTCCATTCTCAATAGCAATAGTGGTTTTTATGTCTATCTTGAAGAAAAACTGATACGAGGAAGACCCCATGAATATACTGTAAGGTTTAGTTTGTAAACAGTTAAATCTGAATGCATAATCTCCAAATGGCATTGTTTGGGCAATGTGCCTGCCATGGTACACTGTTACAAGAATGCATGTTTTGTGTATTACTTTGACGTAAATAACCATATATACTGAAATTCCTTCATGAACCGTTGCTTGGAGACCCAGCTTCAGAATGGGCTTTGACAAAGCCAAACAATCAGAAGGAAGCAAGAGAATTTAACCTGCCAGTGGCAGCTATGATATAGTGAAAGCAATGAGATTGGAAAGAGTTAACATTACATTAGGGTCACTCTTTTGCAAGCTGTGGCTAGTTTTTGGGCATTCACAGGCCCCTGCATAGCTGAAAGTTGGGCATTTGGCAGTATCCGAACAATATGGGAGGGTGCAAGCGGTAGCTGAAGAATCGCAGTCTGTCAGAAATGAGACCATGCGTCTTTTGAATAAGCATTAGAGATCATTCAGGGGTTGTGATTGTGTAAAAAAAAAAAAAAAGAAAGAAAGAAACTCGGTGAGACCACAGGTATAATAAGTCTTAAAGGGGATTCTTTGTTTTGTTTTTTTTCATTGGTTTTTAACATTTTTTAACAAAAACGCTGAAATGTGGTGAGGTGCAGCATTGTACAGTTCAATACCACTGACACGGGACCATAGCCATGCCCATTCTAAATTCCCTCTGTAAGCGCGGGGGAAGCTCTGCCAACTGGCTATGAGCAATGTCCATCAATGGCTCCGAAGTTTCACAGTTCTTTCCTCCATAAACCCCTCCTCCCCTATGCATCAGATAGGCAACTCTGAATACTGTCCATCCATAACTGTGCATTCGCGCTGTCCTGGGCACAGAAGTTGTACACTCTTTTAGTTGTTTTGAGCTGAGAAAGAGAGGGATAAAAATTGCATTAATGAACACTTAGTGGACTCCTAAAAATGTGTGAACAATCAATAAGCAAAGTGAGCTGATAGGAATTACTGAGATCTTACATCAAAGAAGGCTTTTTCATCTATGTTTTTAGGTGCTCCCATGGTAGGCGTTCCCGGAATGACAGATTCCACTTCGGCTAACTCGATGACTCCTTTACACTCTTTATCTTGCCTTGTTTCGTAGTATCGCAACTGGACAAGAGAGAAAGAGAAGAGAAATATTAATGTCTTTGAGTAAACCCTTTGAACTGTCATTCTTACAAGCATGAATTGGCTTTGGCAACCCATTTTACTTCCATAATACGATGTATTTTTGAGTAAAGGAGGAGTAAAAAAAAAAGGAAGGGTGGGTGGATGGGATTTAATTTTATCCATCTGTAACTGGTTGTATCATGAAAGTATGTGTTCTATACCAGAATAGAGACAGGTGGTTAAAGGGAAAGGGCTGAAGACTTACAAAAGCAAAGTCGTTTCAGAGGCAGAGCAAATTATGAAAGATTACATACACAAACTGCTTTCTTTGGAATAATGTGCACTAATGAATCATGCACAATAAGACCAGAAATGTGTATTAAGAAATGAAATAGGGTCAATTTTGATTTCTTGTTGACATGTTGAAACATTTGATTTGTATATACATTTTTATGGTCACACTTTACATTAGGTGGCCTTAACTACTATGTTCTAACATTAAATACATACAAGACTATGTATTTACTGTGTAACTACATGCTGTTCTGCAAAATGCCCACATTTGCTGCTACTGAGGTTGAGGTATGGGTAGGTTTAGGAGTAAGGGTAGGGTTAGAGGTTAGAGTTAGGTTTTGGGGTAAGGCTTGGGTTAGGGGTGAAGTTAACAGTGTAACTACAAATGTAATTAAATGCAAGTACTTTAAATGCAATTACAATGCAACAACATGTATGTACATAATAAGTACATAGTATCAAATGGTTAATAACAAAGTAGTTAAGGCTACCTAATGTAAAGTGGGTCAATTTTTTTTTTCTGGTTTAAAAACCAAAAATGTTTTCATCATTCTCTAAAATTATAATGTACCTGGTGTTTGGTCTTGTCCAGTACAAACCAACGTGGTTTCCATGGTTTCAGCAAAGCGCCTCTTTTGTGTAAAATACCCTCGAAACTCCTAGAAATCAGATTTTACTTAGACTTTCACAAAGCAATGGCTCAGTTATGAACATGCTACATGGATAAATACTATTGCCTGCCTGTTATGTAAAAACATTAACTCGATTTATTACACAGCATCCTGGAATACTCTATTCTGATTGGTTAACGGCACCCTCTCGCAGTCTGATTTTGCTCTGTAATAACCGCAGCTCCACGTATCAGACCGCTCATCCGGGTTCTGCAAACAGTCTCTCCTGCTTCACGTTGCACTCTGCGATCTCTACAAGTAAGCTAATAAAATTATTTCAACTCAAATCTGTGTTTCATGTGCATTTATTTATTTATTTGGCAAGTAGCCTTGTAATAAGATGCATAACGAGGAGTCAGACAGTCATTTTTACAAAATAAACATCAACAGAACTCCGACCCAAACTTGAGGTTGATTCCAGCTGTTCAGCGATTTCTTTCTTCCCAAATGACATACTTTCAATGCAAATCAATATTTTATGTCCACGTATTTATTTAATTGCTTAGTTGCTGTGTAATAAGCAGGATAATGTACAGTCAGCTGGACCTTATTTCCTCAAAATAAACCCCTTCAGGGTGATACAAGACCCCTCCGCTTTGCTACGGGGTCCTGATCACCCTGTCGGGGTTTACTGTGTGATAACAACCATCTGACTGTACATTATCCCTTACATATTTAAAGGAATATTCCGGGTTTAATACATGCTAACCTTAATCGACAGCACTTGTGGCATAAAGTGAATGGGCCAATTTTAGGAGGGTTTAAAAAATTTGCTCAAATTGATGTTTTTGTGGGAATTACAGGGTTTACGGTGTTACATTGTCTTGGCAACGAAGTTGTAAAATTGGATAACTTGACAGAGAAAAGGTTAGCAAGTGATTTTATCACACTAAAATCACGTTAACGCATACTGTTTAGGTCTTGTGGCTAAACTTTAGAAAAACTGAGTATTTTAACATTTCCGGATTGGTCCCATTCACTTCCATTTTAAGTATTTTATTTATTTATTATTATTATTTTTTTTTTTTTTGTGGATTTTTCCCCTTTTTCACCCAATTTGGAATGCCCAATTCCCAATGCGCTTTTAAGTCCTTGTGGTCGCGTAGTGATTCGCCTCAATCCGGGTGGCGGAGGACGAATCCCAGCTGCCTCCGCGTCTGAGACCATCAACCCGCGCATCTTTTCACGTGGCTTGTTTAGCACGTTGCCATGGAGACATAGTGCGTGTGGAGGCTTCACGCCATCCACCGCGGCATCCATGCTCAACTCACCACGTGCCCCACCGAGAACAAACCACATTATAACAATCACGAGGAGGTTACCCCATGTGACTCTACCCTCCCTAGCAACCGGGCCAATTTGGTTGCTTAGGAGACCTGGATGGAGTCACTCAGCACGCCCTGGGATTCGAACTAGCGAACTCCAGGGGGTGGTAGCCAGCGTCTTTTACCACTGAGCTACCCAGGCCCCCGATTTTTTATTTTTTTAAAGGAAGGTCAAGTCAAAATAATTTTTTTGTTGTAATCAACATTATGCTACAAATGCTATCGATTGAGCTTAACTTGTATTGAACCTAGAATATTCCTTTAAACATCCAAAACAATGCTGTATTCTCCATAAACCTTTGCTTTTAAACAGACCTGTTCTCGCTCTCTGTGCTCTGAAACTGGCTGTAGAGCGTGCTGGTCCTGGGCCGACCAGAAGCAGGCGTGGAGGTGGCGTTGACCTCACAGTCCAGAGCCAGGTTAATTGAGGAGCCGACCCCACTCTTCTGCAGATACACACCTTGAGAGCGCCGCTGGTGACTCAGATTAGAAGACATGAGCAGAGAGCTGGAGAACGAGTGCTGAGGGGAAAGAAAGAGAGAAACCATTGCTTGATTACAAGAATGACTTTGGGATTCAGGAACATGCATGTACAGTAGGTACAAATAAGACACTAAATACTACTTTTTAATTAAGTTAATCCGCAATTTATAATGCCCTTATTACAGGGACAGTCTCCCTGGAAGATCCTGAGGGTAAATGTCTTGACTAAGGGAACAGTGGTAATGGTTCATGGATAAACACTTGCTGGGTTTGAACCCACAACCTTTAGGCTACCAGGTTTTACATTAATGTAGGAACCCAGCACATTAGTAATAAGCTGGCACAAGTAAGAAGCCGGTTTATCTTTGTATCTAACCCGGCTCTCTAGTCTGGATTCGGCCCGTTGGGTTGTCTTAGTCTTGTCCCATGTGTCCTTCCATTTCTCCGTAGGTTGTCCTAACTCATTTTCCAGGTTCTGCACATCCTGGGAACACAAACAACATTACAACCTTCAGTAATTGTGTTTCAGTATGTGTGTTTTAATGCAATGAGGACTCTTGCTGTGGTCCTTACTTGCAACAGCTTTGTGATGGCATCAGGCACTACTTTACTGAGGCTGTCGTAGCAAGGCCAGACAATCCTCCGCTGGGACTTGGGCGCCGTTGTCTCCTGTCTCTCGCCCGCTTCCTCCACTGGCTTCTCTTGCCGCCCCCGCACCACCTCCCAGTCAAAGGATGGACCCTCAGAAAGCGTCTCCTCTGTGTAAAAGTCCCAAACTTTCAAATTGGAAATGTAACTGTAGGGCTTTAGGACCTGTGAGGAAAAAGAGGGAGTTAAAGTCACTGACCAACAGAGGGCACTGGAGAATTACTACTATTTAAATGAACTTCAATAATAGAACCTTGTTATCAAGGCGTATGTATTACAGACAGATTTTTATTGTAGTAAGTCATAAACTCACAATATGTATGACAGAAAAAAAGATGCAAATTTTTTTTTTTAAATAAAGTAAAAATGTCATAAAATTAGAAAGACCTCCACACACATACCTCCTCCTCCTCTGGAGAAAACATGTAGTTGAAGAAGATGGGGGTCTTTTTGTTGAGACGGTCAATGTAATCCCAGACCGACTTATACACCTGAGGGTTCCTTCTCTCGCCTTTTTCCTCATACAAAACACCTGCACAGACAATACATTGGGACGGGGCCAAAATAAAGAGTTTAATAATTGCATACTGTAAATATTAACATGAAACATCCTGTCAAGTTAAGCTTGAATTGTGACAGCATTACTCAATTTGAGGGTACAAAGCAATGATCTAATTAAGAGTTTACAGTTGCCATTATATAGTATCTTAATGGCAATTTTGTGCTAATCAATGAATAAGGACTCACCCAGCTCTATGCGCTCATAGTCGGAGTCCAGCAGGAAGGTGCGGAAGCGGTTGGAGACGTAGTGGTAGGCGAGGAACTTCAGGTAGTACTGACTGAACTCAAACTCCATGGGGAACTGCAGATGGATCTGTGGGAAGAAAAGGCAGAGGAGAGGGTTTTCAATGTGACAAACCAATTAGATATTGATAATAGCCATGTTTATATGCTCATGACAACAACAGAGAACCATATGCATAAGAAACATATTGGCCCGAGGACTGAACTTTGTGGAACACCATTAGATAGAGTAAGCATTTCCCCTATTACAACACACTGTGATCAATCAGAAATTTAATTATGGAACCATATACAAACAGCTGAGTCAAAGCCAAGAGATAAAAACCTTTTTAAACAATAGAGTGGGCAACAGAATCAACCAGTGAGAGATAAGTTTACTTCTTCAAAGTCACTTTCCATTTGAGACAAACAGTGAGATGGGAAACCAGATATCCTGGACTTCTGAAACCTTATCGTCATTAGGGCTGTCACAAATATGAAATCTGGCTGATGATTAATTGTAAAACAAGTAATTGCGATTATGATGATTAATTGTCTTTTTAGGGCTATGCCGATTAATTGTCTCTTTAAGGGCTTTCATGATTAATTGTCATATATATTGTCATATTTCTTAGGGTGTGTTTTTTTCTGCATGTGTGCTTCATACACCTTAAGAAGTCATTTTTACATATTTAACTTGAATCATATATATCTATGAATCAAATAATAAAATAGGGATATGTGATTTCCTTTTAAGGCTTTAAAATCTTGTGAATGACATGAAAAATAATTAAATATTTTAAATATTCCTAGGAATATTTATGATATGTCTCTCTTTTTGGTCAACTTTAGTTTTGGTCAATTTTAGACTTGTTTTTTTAACTCATATATTTTAAAAAATGTAAACTAAAAAATAAAATATATTATTATGTAATAGTAAAACATTTATTTCCTTATTTCTTCACTTTCACACATTATTTTAATGCTCTGATTAAACCCACGAGCCCTTATTTGTCATGAAGCAAAATCTTCGAGATTTAATATCATTATTTCATCATTCCACAGAAATAGAGTAAGCGTGGGTCTCCTCCTCTGTCACTGCGTGTATGAACCAGGAACATTTGCCATTAAACGATCATTTAAAGTAAAACTGGAGCGCTTTGTGTTCACTATCACAGTTTATACTTGTTCGTTTATATTTTCACGGGAGTTTGGCGTGAGCCTCTGCTGACAGCGCGTGCATCAGAGCGGTGTGGCTCAGTGACGCTCGGACTCGGAGTTCAACTGAATGACACACAAACGTGCCGTTCGTGGCATTTATACAGTATATTTGCTTAAAATTCACTTATTTGGGGAATTCAAATGTGATTGAAATTAGAATGCTTATCGTGGTTCTCAAATAACAGCGGTTAGATCAAATAGCCGTGATCAGACGGATATTTAATAATCGTGCTAGGCCTAATCATCATCAAACAGGAAATCTTGTGTTCTTGATATGCTGTCAAATGTAGATCCAATCTCCTAAAATCATGCTATTAAGCAACCCCCATTGTTTACAAGTATGAGGAAGGAAACTCTGCCCTTATATTCACAGTAAATTAGTTGGATAAAGCTTACACAATCCAGATGAGCAATGAGTGGTGGCATCTCATCTTTGAAGGTGTGGCAGGTTTAGGTTGACAGCAGGATGTACAGTAGGGATATATAAATGTGTATATTGGCTTGTTTAATGAGCTGCCTCTCTGGTACCTGATCGTATAATCAATAATGACAGAGCAATTATTTTCCTTTCCCCTTTCCTTACTGGAAAAAGTTCTCAAGTATGCAGTGATTACTTTATCAACACCCAACAATACAGTCATTTGTCCCTGTAGACATGTTTATGTAAGTTTTACTGTTCACAAGATAAATGTTCTCCAGAACTAGATGTAAACAGTTCTATTGAAAGGCTGATTAAATCAGTCCTTAAAGAGAGATGTAAATAAACTGGCAAACATCCTGCATGTGACCAAAACAATTATGTCATAAAATCATACTTTGGAATGAACACACACAAACACAAAAGGAAAATTTGACTAACACTTTGTTAAAAAATTCCCTTTATATACTATGTTCACAAACGCATACATATGTACTATTCTGATGAGCCGAATCATCGGGCAAGTTTTTTGAGATGATTGGTATCGGTCGATAACGATTTCAGTTTAAGATTACATATTTCTAAGGACACAAGGAGTCTGGTTTTTGCATGTGTGCGCATCGGCCATTAAAAAGCCAATCGGATGTTACACATACCTGGTGCACACAGTCGAGAAACTGGAGGAAGACAGGCGTGAATCCACTGCTCTGGCTGGCTAGCGTCCGAGCCCCGCGGTGACTGAATCGATGGCCAAACGACAACCATTCTTTCTCCACCAGAAGCCTAAAGCCATCAATAGTTCGGTAGTATGGATCCGACAACAGCTGCACAAGGGACACCACCTACAACCAACACAGCATTACTGCACTCAAGCCCCAATATATGGCATACACAATTTATGTTTAGATACAAATGACAATGACTCCTACCTGCGTTGTGACATCCCAGCCATCTTCCAGACTAACCATAACAGAGGAACCATTGTCCAAAAGCTCCACAACAAGAACAGACACCTGTAGAACTCTGTGAAGCTAAGGCACACAAATGATAATGAAAACGTTTGTAAAATAACGTTTTCAGTAGACAATATTTTTGTCTTCATTTTAAATCTGGTTAAAATGATAAATCCTGAAGCAAGTCAATTAAAATCTACTATCAAGGGACTAGGAAATGGTTTGGTACCAGATTCATCCACTCCGACTCCTCGAGGCAGCGGTGAAATATCATGTTTGGGTCATTGCTGGAGGAAGGCACACAGGCTTTCATCAGCTTCTTGAAACTGTTCTTCAACTGCCGTATGTCAAACACCTCAATGGGCACTACCTCCCACTGCTGGAAAGTGTCCTGCTTTCCACCCTAAACACAGAAAGACAAGGCTGAGAGTTTAGGGGGTGATATTTACCATTTTCAGATATTTACCAATTTCAATTTCTGCATTAGCTGATAACTGTGCCTGCTTGGTTTCCTTTGCTTTAATTAAATTGTATTATGTATTTATCTGTGTTATATCTGCCATCCTACTCTCTAGATATCATACTGGCCATTGAAAATCCTGGCAGATCCAGTATTTAAGGAACCTGTATTGTAGGAAACTGGTGGTGGACCACAAAGTATTTCAAAACCATGGATATAAGGTTTTAGTACTTATAAAAGGAAATTAAATGTATTTTTTTTTTTTATAAGGGATTTGCATAAATTGAGTCATATTCTAATGAAAGTCAACCCCATTTGAGCCTACCTTAAGCTGGGATTTGTCTCCAATAATGTAGAGGTATGCTCTCTGTTGGCGAAGGAAATACGCCTCGGTTGGGCCTCCATTAGCTTGGGGAGACTCTTTTCCAGCCAGCCTGTTTCCAACATCAGGATTATACGTACTGAGCCGCCCACTTCCCCGTATACTGCCCCATTTTCCTGAGAGACACAAAGAGGACCAAAATAAACCATTAACTTATGAATAATGGACAAATTCTTTTGGCAATCATCTGTGTGTGTGAATTTGAACATCTATTTGGGGATTGGTGTACAGAATGGACTTCACAAAAAGGACAGCAGACAACAAACAGACAAAAGGAATTTGGTGGATCACATGCAAAGAGATGCACTCAGATCTGCACAAACAAATCAATCAATCAAACATACATGGTCGTCAACAATTAGTTAGCATAGGAAAAAGATGATGACAAAACTACATGTACACTTAGTGCCAGCACACGCTCGCTGACACTGTCGAGAGACTTGATTGGTTAGATTTAAAGCAGGGGCGGGCCTACTGTACCTCTAGGCGAGTTGCGGGCCTTGACCGAAACTCTAGGCTGAGAGAGGGAGATGACCCTTGCCTTCTGACCCAGCGCTAAGGTCAGATGACATAAAAAATTGCCCGTTACTACCAGCAAACAAACTCGGAGCAGCTATTTCAGCCGAACTAATTAATTACAAACTAATAAACTAATAAAATGTATACCATTAATGTACTATAAGTCATTTTGTCTGCCAAAATGCATAAATGTAAATATAAATGTATCAATATTAGCGGATGCATAAAAATTAAATTGCCCTGTCAAGTGATTATGGATATCAAACATTATTTTGAACAAGGCACTCAAATATGATTTAAAAAGGGTTGGGAACAGAGGAAAGGATGGTGGGTTCAGTTGTGAGGACTATACATGACCTGCCCATCATTTTCAGTCAAAGGGGGGTCAAAGTTGGTCAAAAACCTTTAAAATTTCTCTCCCTTTTTTCACACAAACACTGCCCTCACCTCCTCTACTGAAGGTTCCTGGAACATCATCTTTAGTCCCCATGACCTGCTTCATTAGAGCTCCTATTTTAGGTTGCCTCAGCTTGTCTGATGAATCTGAGGTCCAGAAATGACACACAATACACAAACAACAAAAGACACATAAGGCTGGAGCTATCACAAGTAAATGTTCTTGTTAAGGTTCATGGGTGACATGGTCTGTTTAGAGTGGGGTGTAGGGTAAGGGTTACGGTGGGGTAAGGGTTAGAGCCTGACCTGAGGTGCTCATGTGTGTAGAGGTGAAGCCACTGAGAGTGTTTCTCCCACTGGCTTCACTGTAGGAGGGCATGGAGCTGATGATGGCCTGCAGATACTTCTCCTGCTCCAGACTGGTGGAGTCTGCCTGGGATGGACCTAAAAAACCACACAAAATAACAAATCATTTTGTTCTGGTTAATCTTTGGTTCCTGTGTGTTTACTACCATAAAAGTATTTGTATAGTGGTTAAAGATCTGGGCTGATAAGTGAAAGGTTGTAGGTTCAAATCTCAAAAGCGTTCGTCTACAAACTACTGACAGCTCCCTCTGTATTTACTACCATCAAACTATATGACCTACTGTGGCATAGTGGCTAAAGATCTGAGCTGATAAGTGAAAGGTTGTTGGTTCAAATCCCAAATTGGGTTATCCATGAACTACTGACATAATACCTTTAAGCCAATTCCTGTGTATTTACTAAAAGCCGATAAGGTCAGGGTTGATAAATGAACGGTTGTAGGTTCGAATCCTAAAAGAGGTTGTCTATGAACTAATGATATTATGCCCAAGAGCAGCTCCCTGTTTATTTACCACCATCAAACTTTGTGACCTACCATGTCATAGTGATTAAAGATCTGGGCTGATAAGTGAAAAGTTATAGGTTCAAATTCCAAATTGAGAAAATCAATGAACTATAGACATCATGCCCTTCAGCCAGTTCCTGTGTATTTACTACCATCAACCTATTTGGCCTACTGTAAGCTAATAAAGTTCCATGCTGATAAATGAAAGGTTGTAGGTTCAAATCCCAAAAGGTGTTGTCCATGAACTATTGACATTATGCCCTTGAGCTGCTTCCTGTGTATTTACTATCATTAAACTATTTAGCCTACTGTGAGCTGATAAGATCCGGGCTGATAACTGACAGGTCGTAGGTTCAAGTCCCAAAAGTTGTTGTCCATGAACTATTGATATTATACCCTTGAGTAGCATCCTGTGTATTTACTACCATTAAACTATTTGGCCTACTGTGAGCTGATAAGATCCGGGCTGATAGCTGAAAGGTTGTAGGTTCGAATCTCAAAAAGAGTTATCCATGAACTACTGAATCTGACCTGCGCTTGGCGCATTGGGTGATTTGAAGAAGCCCACGACGCCTTTAGCGTGCAGGCCAGCCGAGCGCAGCAGCACTGCTTTAGTATGGGGGTTTCTCCAGCACACTACAGGAAAGCGGTTTTGCCTGTAGCAGCGTGAGATGCGCTGGATGGTTGAATCAGGAATACTCTGAGGCACGATCAGTAACCCGGGGTAACTGAAAAACAGACAGACAGACAATAGGTTTTTAGTTCAACAGATGTAAATAACTGGGTAGTTGACATACTGTAAAATATTTCTGGTTGATATTTACTGTATGTCATGCAGTGTGATAAGCTAAATTCCATTTATAACCATGTTACATAGCATTTGGGCTGTTCTTTTATTATTATTACACAAGCAGTTAACATAAACATATAAAAAAAGAGACTACAGGGAATATCTGTACTTTTAAAAATTCATTTGTCACACCGCAGGAGCATACATTTTTTTTTCTTTTAAACGACGAGGTAAAAAGGTGATTTAAAGATGAACAAATTAAAATAAATCGTGGCCAGTCACAGCACATAAAATATATACTATCCTTTAAAACCTTGATATCGATTTGAAGAAAAAGTCTACGGACATGTTATGCAACTACCCAAATACTGCTTTCCTTGTTGCACCATAGGTTGCACTACATTAGTTTTGCAGTGCAAAGGAACATAGAATCTAGGATTTACCTTCGGCAGACGGTGTACATGCGGTTGACAGTAGAAATACGGAAGGGCTCGTTTTTAGAGCGGGTCAGACTGCTACTAAGTGTTCCCAGTCCCAGCCGCTGGTAGTCACGACAGCAGGCACGCTCCACCACATTACTCATGGTTTGACGGTCAGACGAGCGGATGGTGGAAGAGAGTGTGAGCGAACTCTGATCCGGCTCTTCAGACACTGACCAATCAGAAACACAGTATTATATAACCTCATGACATAGTAACCATTTAGAAAGGCTGAGTTGAAAAAAAAATAAACGCATGCCAAAAATAAGATTTTTGAAGAGGAAGATTTGCATGTAGCTATTTGTTTTTTTCTGTGTATGTTACCTGATATTTCATCTTCATCCATTTCTGACTGCAGACTGCTTCTGTTCTCCCAGGTCGGCGGGGAATACTTCTTCCGGGTCATATACGGTCGACCGATGGTCCTCTTTGCGGTCTTAACCAGGTTTTTAGAGAGCGTTCTAGAAGAAATGACAAAGTTCACACATTTTACTCACTTGAAAATACTCTGAAATAATATAAACTCTTTGAAATATTCCAGTTTACACAGCTTAATTTTTTTCTACTAAATTCTCAATTTTCTTGTCGCGAAAATGAGATTTTCCTCAATCTAGCACATGCCCTGCCTATTTTGGGTAGCAGACATATATTATTTAACTGCATCATTATCATCATCAATGTGTGTATTAATATTTCACAGACCAATGTGAACCATTTCAGGGTGCCATTATCTAGAACTCTTCAAGCCTAGAGAAAAGACTGTCTGTTTTAAATGCATAACTTGTCTGAGCTGTTGTCATGATGCATTTTTCAGAAATGTTAAAAGCGGTTGTTAAAGTTTGTTGAAGGGAGGGTGTTGATGATTGGTCCTGCCCTTGAGAGTGCCAAAGAACAGAACCGAATCGGAGTCTGCAGTGACACACATTTGCTTCTAATGCAAGAGAGTAACGCAGAACCCTTTGCTATTTCCACTGCTGGATTATTCACAGCACTACTTGCTATTTCTTTTCCTCTTGCTCTCTGTTTTACCAGTATGACTGGGGACTGGCACAGACAAAGAACTTGCACTCATATAACCCATAGAGCAAATGGTTTAATCTAGACAGAGTCTGTGTGTGTGCGCGACTGGGAGAGAGAGAGAGAGAGAGAGAGAGAGAGAGAGAGAGAGGGTGGTGATGGAGAAATGGCCTGTTCAGGGCTGTGCAAGATAGAGCTGTACATTTTCAAACACAAACAAGATACTTACCCAAGCTCAAGCACAGAATACGAAACATACAATACATGCACAATACATCCATACATCCATATTAAACTCAATGAAATCAAAACTGGAGTTTTGTGGCTTCGATTTGCTTTGCTACCTCCATGATCTATATGCTAGTGTTCTCCTAAAAGTTGACAAAATTAACCATTAGCAGATATACACACTTGAAATTCAGTCTTTCTCTTCTGGGAAAATGGACCAAAAATATTCACGAATCATCTTGCACAGCGCAGATTTTTGTCCAATCAAATGCTCAACTAGCAAGCAGCAAATCACGGTTCATGGCTGTCACATAACTAAAGCCTATTGGCTATTTAAAAATAAAAGGGATGAGTATTATGTACCACCACAACTTCCAAAAGTTTCAAAAGTAAATACGTCAACACAGGAAAGAAAACTGATCATCAAGCCATTTCATGGGGTTTTTAAAGGGCTGTAGTGAAAATTAAAAAAAAGACTTGTTGTCCAGCCATTGACTGTGGATTTAAGCAAAACTGGGGCCCCTCACAACTGCAATGAAGTGACCGAGGATAATTAAATCTACACATATTGATATGCCCTTACTTTAGAGACTGGTTCTTGTCCTTGGTCTTGTGTTCCAGCTTTGCAGATTGGCCCACAGTGAAGGCGAACGTACCCTGGACGTGCTGTGGGTATCTGAGCTTAAGCAAGTTCTTCCTGAACACTTCAGCCAGATCTGACGCCACCTCCACATCAAAGGCGATCTTCATCAACTACAGGAGCCGAGAGAAAGGTTTAAATTTAAACTTGATTAAATGCAGTAAAAGCATTCAATATTAAAAAAAAAAAAAAATGTTTTTGCACAAAAACTATTCTCAAAAAGTCTGAAACAAGAGGGTGAGTATATGTTGCTCAGTCAGCACCTGAAATGTGCAGGATCGCAGCTGCAGGCCTTCCTGGACGAACTGATCCATGGAACCATTAAAAGAGATCCTCTTCTCTTTTGTGAAGGAGGCAATGGGGAACGAGCGCGTGACCACTTGCTCTCCAACTGCACAACATACACACACAAACACAATGACTTGTATGACAATACTGCATTTCTAAAAAGGCTTTTGTGATGTTGACAATGTTCTGAGTGCAAGACCCAATGTTCAGACTTTTACAATCGTGTATTGTAAAAGGGAACTTTCATTTTCATTTTTAATTGGACTGTATGAGCACAATCTGTTAAATGGAGAGAACTGTTTCAGAACAGGAATTTATTTGCATATTTCACGACTACCAGCAGCCCAACAGCATTCAAGCTTTAAGAACACAAGCTAAACTGCTGAAAATAAAGTCTTTATAAAATGCTCAAAACAATAAATAAAGTATGCAAATCAGCCTCAAAGACTTTGACCAATGGGAACACACCTAGAGGGTCAGTGGGTGTGCCTTTGAAGATGAGCCGGTAGGAGGTGAGGAAGATGGCTCCCTCTGCGGGCAGCAAGGGCGGACCCCCCATCGCGCCCGTGGCCTCCTCTCGCCCATCCGCCATGAGGTACACCCGCATGCCGTCCATCACAAACTCCTCACCCGGCAGTAGTGTTGGCCTCAAAAGCTTGGGCTGCAGACAGAGAAAGGAGAGGGAAAGGAAATACATGAAATAGACAGGCAAGGAAAGCAGAGAAAAGGAAGAAATGTGAAAAGGAGGAAGACAAAAGGAAAACGTGGAGAATTAAATCATTTTGTTATGTAAGAGTTGTTCGAACATGAAGTTCCACACTTCACATCATGCAAGCAAATGCTTCAAGATATGAGATAACTGGAGGAGATTAACTGTTCAACCACAAAAACAACACAGCACACGCAGAAGTGCATTTCCTCTCAGTTAGTTTGGCATTTCTGAGGGTTAACAGGCCCTGCATGTAAGAAGCCTTAATGGGAAATAAGGAAATCATCATTTACTCACCCTCATTTTAATACAAACCCATATGATTATTATTATTATTATTTTCACAAACGTAGATGTTAGGCAGTATGTTTATGCTTCTCTTTTTACCATACAAGAAAGCATATGCTGAGCAGTATAGTCATGTGGTCATTTGGACTACTTTTATGGTGATTTTTAGTCCATAAAAGTAGGCCATACAACTTTTGGGTCAAGATTTTCAGTGAATAATGGTTTAAATTTTGATCTAGTCCTCATTTTAAGTTACCGACTTGCAAAATAGTGCACGATTTATACTTTTGTGGTACTTTTATGGTGCTTTTTGGAGCTTGACAGCCAATGGTCACTGTGTTTTTAATGGAAATGTGAACACTCATGCAACAAAATGTCTCCTCTCATGGAAATGGAAAAAAGAAAGTCATAAGAGGCTAGAACATTTGGGTGAACTTTTCCGTTTAATGGATAATTCACCCAAAAATAAAGAATTCTCTCATCATTTACTGACCCACATGCCATCCCAGATGTGTATGACTTTCTTCTGCAGAACACAAAGATTTTTAGAAGAATATTTCAGCTCTGTTGGTCCATATTATGCACGTGAATGGTGGCCGGATTTTGAATCACCAAAAATCACAAAGTCAGCATAAAAGTAGTTATACTAGATGACTCCAGTGGTTAAATCCATGTCTTCAGAAGCAATTTGATAGGTGTGGGTGAGAAACAGATCTTTAAGTCCTTTTTTATTATAAATCTCCACTTTCACTTTCACATTCATCTTCTTTTGCTTTTGGTGATTCACATTCTTCGTGCATATTGCCACCTACTAGTCGAGGCAAGTCAAAGGTGGAGATTTATAGTAAACTAAATACAATTTATATTGATCTGTTTCTCACCCACACCTATCATATCGCTTCAGAAGACATGGATTTAACCACTGGAGTCGTATGAACTACTTTTATGCTGACTTTTTGATTTTTGGAGATTCAAAGTTCTAGTCACCATTCACTTGAATTGTGAGGACCTACAGAGCTGAGATATTCTTCTAAAAATCTTTATTAGTGTTCTGCAGAAGAAAGAAAGTCATACACATCTGGGATTGCATGAGGGTGAATAAATGATGAGAGAATTTTCATTTTTGGGTGAACTATCCCTTTAAGCATGGGATACTTGCAATATAGTATTTATAAGTTGGACGTAAAGCATTGTGTCCCACATTTTCTCTAATAAAGGTTTATGTGTCCAGAAATGCCAGAAGCAATATACAGCATTTTTATCTGAGACAAGTAGCCTATGGTTCGCCATCCTTACATAAATGCTAAATAAATTATTATTATTTCAAATAAACAAATTGTTTGCAAAGCAATGCATTATGAGCCAAAAACAGCTAAGACAGAATATCTTCTGTTGCACTTTCAGTCCCAAAACACTCCAGATGCTTACGCAAGGGCAAAATTCAGAGCATTTATAATACTGAATGATTTACATATCTTGCTGTTCAAACATTGCCGTTAATGTCTGCAAGAGGAATGTATCTTCATTATGGGAAACGATCGTGATTCCATCTGTCTAGTCAAGTGGGGTCCATTCACACTTTCTTGCTCTCACTTTCTTTAGAAAGTGTTTATTGCTGGCATCCCATAAAATCCTGGTTGCTAGGCAATGCTATCAGTGGTAAAAGATGCACGATCGGGTTCTCCTGCACAGAGTACTTTTCCTTCAAACCCAGTGGAGTGAAAATACAGTCTCACCCTTCAATGTGAAGGCAAAGGCAAGGCAAGGTATACTTTAACACACAACACTTCACTGCACTGTTATGCCTTTCTGATAAAAAGCTGTGCATTAAGACTGGCTTAGTTAAGATTTAAGAGCCCTCGACTGTGAAAAAACAGGAACTAAACTAAATGTTTTCATTTCGGTTAGTTCGGAGCAGAAACTGCATTCTTTTCCGCTCCGGTTCCGGCGTTCTGCAGCTTCCTTTCCAAATGGTAATCGGTTAGAACGAAATAAAAGAATGGTTAATAATGTTATTTTTTAAATGATATTACTCTGTGCTAAGGGTGGGTGATATACCATTTGCAGTGTTTCCATGGCTCACATTTAAAACAAGGCACCTGTTTTGGAAAAATAAGCTTAAAATAAGGGACTTGCCTCAACCAAAATAAGCAATTAAATGTTTTCCCATGTGGGGGAATTTTCAGGATAGAAATTACAAGCATAGTATACAGTTGCCTATAAAAAGTGAAACATTTTCAATAAATGTATTCTTAATATTAAACATATCCCCAAAAATATTTCAAATACTCATTTGGCCACCTAAAATCAATTAATAGCCAAAATCTCTCTCTCCTGCATGCACGCACACCACATGGGCACATTTGGACTAAACTTCACCTTTTGTGGGCTGAATTATTTGTATTATTTAACACTGATTTGTAAACTAGCAGTGTACTTCAGAATGAAAGTGCATGCATATGTTCAACTAATAAGAGAGAGGCTGTACTTTTTCGGGAAACAGCAAGTGGTTTAATGATTTTTTTTTTTTTTTTTTGGAACAAACTAAACCAGTTATTAACCAGTTACCAGCATTTAAAAAGAATGTTTTCACTCTGGAACAATTCTGTTTTCGGTTACGTTTTGCAAGAAAAAATTTCATTCGGTTTTCGTTACATGAACTGTTTTATTGTCCCTGGTGCAAATAAAACAGAAATGTCTTGAGAAATCCATAAACTGATGTCCAAACAAAATCAAATAATCCATGAGGGTTTTATTAGAGCGTTTTTACTGCACATTATATTACTTAACACCAGAATCAAAACTACATCAAAGGAATGTTTCGGGTTCTATACGTCTCGATTACATCAGAAACTAATTTTGACATTCTTCAGTTTGTAAAAAACGAAATCTTATTAACAGTAATACAAATGGTTCATCCAATCTTTCAACTCTTGACCAAATAAAACCGGTTAACACAGCCACTTTGTCATGATATGTGCTGGATACAAAAAAAGACTTATTACACTATGTAACACAATTTTTGTTCCTGGGTGGTAAGTGTTCTTTCCTAATTGCTTATGCCTCAAAAGTATAGAAAATGGCTATTATTCCCCCAAAACTTTGCTTTTGTGACCAGGACAGTGATATTTTGAAATGTACCTATTTCCATCGAGAAAATGGGTCAATTTGTGTCTTTTCGTTCACAAATTCAGAAAAAAAAACAACATATGAATCCAAAATCCATCTTTATCTGTGGTCCGACGAAGACCTTTGCCTCAGACAGCTTAGGGAAGAAGTCTTGAAGGTACTTGAAGGCTGCCGACTCCTTATCTAGAGCTCTGACATTTGACCTTCCGGGGGTCCACCAGTGGCTCCCACTTGATGTTGTTCCTCCCCACAGAGAACTCGGTCCGCTGTGGCCAGTCCCGCCTGTGGTAGTGTGCCTTGGTGTCCCTGCTGTCCCAAAGGCAAAGATAGCCGGGAAACTTGGTAAAACCACCTTGGAGACCCATCAGCAATGCCACCATTTTGAAGTCTCCTATGACCTCCCAGCCGTACTCATCGGGTACTTGTTACTATTATGGACCAGCACAGCTTTGAATATTACTTTAGTATAAATACATGTTAATTTGGATTCATATGTTGTTTTTTTCTGACTTTATGTGAACAAAAAGACACAAATACACCCGTTTTCTCATTGGAAATAGGTACATTTCAAAATATCACTGTCCTGGTCACAAAAGCAAAGTTTGTGGGGAATAATAGCCATTTTCTATACTTTTGAGGCATAAGAAATTAGGAAATAACACTTACCACCCATAAAAATGTAAAAAAAAAAAATTGTGTTACGCAGTGGTATTGGTGACGGGTAACTAGAAGTTCATCCATCTAAACGATAGTATAGACAACTTAACAACTTAAAAAACAAATTTTTGCATACACACAATTTGAATACAACAGACATAATACAGAATAAATATTATCTCCAAATATAATACATACGTGCTGAAAAAATTACGAGCTTCAGATATCCGCTTTAAACCCTCTGAAATGCATTGCCACATTACATTTCCATTATAACTCCATTACTGTCAACCATTTTTTGTTCATTTTTACAAACTGAGGGACAGTTTAAATTACATTCCACCATAATCACATGCAAAAGACGCTGCTGATAGAGCTGAACTCGTAAAACATTCCTTCAAATGAATGCACAGCAGAACATCTGACTAAAGTGCGCTTTGTATAACAGGTCACCAGGGTAGAGGACAGGAAGTGGACTCCAAACAGCAGCATGCATCACTCAGGCCACGATCAGTGAGGCAGTGCCGTTAGTCAAACCTACCTGCCTTGGCACTGTGACTCACTGGTGAAGGGGGCGAAGTGGGGTGTGGGCGAGCCTGCCTGGTTTTCTACACTGCCTTTCCTGTCCAGCGGAACATAAAACAATGAGTTGGTTACCTTTTGGATAGGTGGCAGGCGTTTGCTCTCCCTGTGGACTGCTTCCAGCGTCTCGATGTGCATCTGAACGATGTCTACAAGAGAAACAGATAACTTCTCATAGCATTCTCATAGACGACACTATTCATGCATGCTGTTCTCAGATAACTGAAACAGAGAAGAGAGACTGAGAACTCTATGCATGCGTGTGAGTGTCCGTGAGAAGCGCTCACGCGTGCAGCACGCCACTGAACCTCTGAACACAGAGCGAATCAGACACGTGCATCAAACACTATTCTTTCATCTGTTCAAAATATAATCAAACGCTCGTCTTTTTGTCTAACAGTTGGCAGGTGTTAATTTCAAAGCCTGGTTATAATGACATCTCAAGAGCTTGTACGTTCTATTTAATTCTGTGAGTCAGCTATCCGTTTCCATCAAATAATTCAAAACTCAAAATGTAAAGATGAATTCAAAGCCCTTTCAGAGCAAATATGTAATTATTGATGCATATAATAATCTCCCAGGCCAAGCTCAAACCCATCCTGATGTCTTTGTTGTCAGTGAAAGAGCACAAGGCCAATTATCTAAACCGCAGACTGTACCTGGTATCATGGTGTGAAGGGCCTTTAGGTGTTCATTGGTCACTCCGCTCTCATTGCACACTTTGTCAACAAACCGATTGATAAATCGTACAACAGAGTTCGCAACGTCCGAGCTCTCGGCATCCTCAAAGCCACTCTCCGTGTCGTAGCTCCCTGCCATGCTGCCCGCAATGCTGGACAACAACACAACAATGAATACACACACAACAAACAGATATTGTTCACTACACTTGCTTAGAATTTTAGGACTGCCAAAGTTAATGTGTTAACTGCTCTAATTTAAATATGTTATACACTGTTAAATTTCTCAGGGCCGTCCAGTTTTACCACTATTTCATGTTTAATGACCGTGGGTTGTAAAGGATTCAAATTTTTTAATATACTGTTTATCAAAAACTAAAACTATAATCAATGTGTTAAGCTGTAACATTACACACCTGTTAGTAACGTAGCTGTTGCTGACGCTCTCGACATCCCCTAGGCCGGTGTTCCGGAGCAGGCGGTTTTTGCTGGTGTCGAGCGGCAGCAGCAGGTAGCTCATGCGGTTGGCGTAGTGAATGGCCTGACTGAACACTGTACTCTCCTCCTTCTGAACACGCTCCTGCTGCTGCTCTTTACTCAACGTGGGCCACAGACGGCTCTGCTCTGACGCCAGCTCCAGAGCACTCAGCTGCTTCTGCCCTCCCACGTTCTCCCCCTCCTGAAAAAGAGGTCAAAGGTCAAGTGTTAGCGGTAGTAGTTGAATAACATCCCCTCCAGAGATATATGTAAGATTGACAACAAGCGTTTGAAATGGGTACTGCAGTCCAAAGTCAAAATATTGGAGAGTTGTCTACCCCGCCCCAGACTAGAAGCTCATGCGGGTTGCCAGAATGTTGACACGCAAATTAGCCAATTCGGCATCCGTTTTAAAGGATTTCTGGGCTTTAAACGGTCTCCATCTTCCAAAGGCATCTCCGGTATTTATCCTTGTTTTACTACGCCTCTGGTCATGGTGGTTTTTAGATGGATGGCGAGGCCTTTTAGGTCGGGTGGAATCTGTTATCTCTGATCCAGTTCGTTTGCTGGCTTCCATGGCTGCAGCACACAGTGTTGTTTGTCTGCAAACTTATACAAATCTGGCAACTCAGAGGTGTCGAGATACTATTGGTGAGTGGGCAGTGGGCGGGATCACACAGGCCAAAACATAAACAGAAATTCCGGCCTGGAATGAAAACTTCAAAGTAGAATATACTGGCTGTAGCATTGTTATCGGAGAAGCCAGTGTTTCAACTTAGCATGTTTCCTAATTCTCTAATGACATATTATGGTCATTTTATGATTTAGTACAGTAAAAATATTACTTATAGCACCTTTAAATCTACTTCAATATATTTAGTGCATCCAGTTTGAAATTATATTATAAACATTAAAATTAACATAAGCACGATAACATTTATAACTTCTCCAATAATTGTTTTAATAATAAATAAGCCATTGAAAAATAATTTTTCATTAAAATTATTAATACATAATAGTTAACTGATTATTAATAGATACAAAGGTCGTGGAATTTTGATTCATGCATGTTTTCAAATATGTTTACATCTTAATATACATTAAATGATCTGGTGAGCATTATAACTTTGGTAATAACTTATTGAGGGTTTAAATGTTACTAAATTAACAAGACAAAAGGACCAATCCACTGTAAAAGACCAGGGTATCTGCAGGTTTGAAGGAATGAAATTTAAGACTTTTCAAGGTCAAATAAAATAAAAATTTAAGACCACTTTCGCAATAAAAAAAAAAAACACATTCATTCATTAGCTGGTAAATACAAAACCACTGAGCCTACTTGAATGGCATTTATGTGTTAATTAGTTAATACAATATTAAAACTCTAAATGAAATCATTATGAATGCATGTAGCCTAAAGTATGTAGCCTATATTGTGACCCTTCTCTTTAGTCACTTGCTTTCCAGCAAGATGTGACGCAATAGACCAATGCTTTGGCAACGTCACCTTTTATGTCAAACACGGAAGTGGTGGCAAAAACCATGTGCAAAAAATAAACTTTTGTTGGATTACATTGTTGAAAAATTCCGAGGGCTCTAGTTGACTGCTGTGGCTTCAAGATCATCAACAGAGCTGACTGGACTGATGAGATCATTTCAACACAACTTTGCAGCATAAATTCATAGCGAACATGATTACGTGTTTGTTATTAACTCATATCATTATAGTAATTGTATCGCTAAGAATATGTTTGTATTTATGATGGTTTTGTGTCATACTTTCGTTTAATCCTCTAATCTGTCAAATCTAACAAATCAGCGGGCTTTCTGCCACCACTTACTGTAAACAAGAGGACTGGTCTATAGACCTTATTCACAGTAGCGCCATGTTTGAGTTTTAATGGGAATGGAAATGAGGCTGTGAGGGATAGACTTACCATTTCATCAATGGCATGCATGATGTAAATCTGTAAAAAGCTCCAATATCCCATCTGATTTTCCACAACTCATGAGTTTTTTGTCTACTGAGTGTCCTTGAAAAGATATTTTTTCAATCTTTTGTACACGGAACGATCCAAAAACATTTTAAACTGCAGTACATCTCATCGAAGAGACTGTACATCTATCCCGCACAGCCTTGTTGTCATTGTCATTAAAAATCAAAGATATCGGGGGCCTGGGTAGCTCAGTGGTAAAATACGCTGGCTACCACCCCTGGAGTTCGCTAGTTCGAATCCCAGGGCGTGCTGAGTGACTCCAGCCAGGTCTCCTAAGCAACCAAATTGGCCCGGTTGCTAGGGAGGGTAGAGTCACATGGGGTAACCTCCTCATGGTCGCTATAATGTGGTTCGCTCTCGGTGGGGCGCGTGGTGAGTTGAGCGTGGTTGCCGCGGTGGATGGCATGAAGCCTCCACACGTGCTAATGTCTCCGTGGCAACGCGCACAACAAGCCACATGATAAGATGCGGAGGTTGATGGTCTCAGACGCGGAGGCAACTGGGATTCATCCTCCGCCACCTGGATTGAGGCAAATCACTACGCGACCACGAGGACTTAAAAGCACACTGGGAATTGGGCATTCCAAATTGGGTGAAAAAAATAAATAAATAAATAAATTCAAAGATATCATCTTTGGTTGGTGCTGAATAACATTTATATATTTTTTTCTTGGCAGATACCTTTAACAAATACTTTAACAGGTAGTTAAAGGGCAGTTCATTTAAAAATGAAATTTCTGTTATCACTGCTCACCCTTGAGTCTGTATGAATTTTTCTCTGCCATGGAACAAAAAAGGAGATGTTAAGCAAAACGTTTAGTCTCAGTCACCGTTCACTGTCACTGCATCTTGTTTTTCATTCAATGAAAGTGAATGGTGACTGAAACTCCCTAATATCTCCTTTTGATATCCACTGAAATAAGAAAGTCATACAGGTTTGCAACAGCATGAAGGTAAGTGATGACAATTTTCATTTTTGAGTGAAATATCTCAAATAAAAACTCATCAGTTACCTTAAAAATGGCCGTTTAAAGTTGACAAGATGTATTGAAAATGTTAACAGATTAAATTATGAAAGAGAAGGAGAGGGAGAGATGCTTGGCTGTTGTTTTCCCCCTGATTGGTCTGAATAACTCGCAGCATCATGCAGGCTGCTCTGTCTTGTCTGTCCGTGCACCGTCAGTGTCCTCTTTGCTCTGCAACGTTATTACTGCATGAAAAAAGGGACGTGTGGCGTGAGAGCGTGAGAACAGTGTCAATTGCGTTGGCAGCCCTACATCTAGAGAGATGGAGATGAGAGATATAACAGGTGTAAATCTGCAGCTGAGTAGTTCTGTTAGCTTTACAATTGTTGTCAAAGGTAGTGTAAAATAAGGAAGTGCAACGATTTGAATGGCGTCAAAAGACCACTCCAACCTCGTGCGCTTGCAAATTGTAACGTTGACCGCTTTGTCGATTATAAGCAGGAGCGACAGTGTTAGAGACGCAAAATAACGCCATTTGCATTTCGGATTAACAGGTTTATGAAGGTTTATACAAGTGTAACATCGTAAGTTTAGTAAAAATGCGCTTCCCTGCACGCGCTCACACTAAACTCAAGCTTCAGCTGCTAAATGCACGAGAGAGAGAGAGATGATTTTGACTGTTTTTTGCGTGTCCTCTATTCACGCCCCAAAATTTAAGACCTCGCAAACGAAATTTAAGACTTCTTGTAATTCATTTAAGATATTTAAGACTTTTTAAGGACCTGCGGATACCCTGAAGACAATGTGATGCAGTGCTTTGCTCTTACAGGGTTGGACGTGTCTCCTTCCTCATCGTTCTCCAGATAGAGGGTCCGGATGTGTTTCTGTACGTCACTGTAAAACATGGCCTCCCAGAACTGCATGTTGGTCCACACCATGTGCTCCTGAACACAGCTGTATGCAAACTGAGTAATGCCTCCTCCCAGTTTCTGTAACACACACAATGTGATCATGATGTTATCCGCTTGATAATGTAAGAGAAACAAACTTGAACTACTCATACACAAATAATTATTATACTGTTCTCTGCAAATCCTTGACTCTGATTGGTCAAATCGCAGTATGCTGTGGTTAACTATTTTTTGAATAATGACCGCTAAATAGTATAATGACTGTTGTACCGATTTCCTACATAGCTGTGCTATCTTCATGTCTCCAGTATCACTCTGAACTTTTACAGGAAATAATTTCAGCTCAAATCAATATTTAATGTCAATTTATTTATTTGCCAAGCAGCTGGATAAGTGAATAAAGTCTTTTTGCAAATATTCAGTGTAGGGGCACTAAGACATTGCTATGGGATGAAATGCTGTACACCAGCAAGCACTTTCACACTCACCCGACAGAAGGCCGTAACCAGTGGCAGCAAGGCAGCAGCAATACCATGTTCATCCATATGAGAGCAATCCTGAATACACACACATAAACAAGCAAAGATAGCAGTGAGTTTATACATAGACATCAACACATTTGAATTTATGGAGGTTAACATCCATGATAACGGATGATCAACAATAATCATAAACTAAACATGAGGACCATTTTATTGAAGACTTCCCTACTGTGGTTCAACAATGCACAGGAAATCAGAGAATTACTCATAAATACCATGTAACTGAATTTTGGCATGCTATACCTGCAGAGTGCAGTTCATCATGCGAACGATGTAGTCGAATTGTTGGTCGTCTAGTACGGCCCGGTTCTGCAAGACGTGCAGGTTGAGCTCCTGGGTCAGACACATACGTGCCGTCCGACCTTTCAGTGCCCGCAACACTGCCGGCATCAACTGCACACATAAATATACACACATAAACAGAGTCCTTTGAGGCCACTCAAAAGAGCTTATTTTAAGATCATAAACCTTTATCTGAAATTCAGAGTGAAACAAGCACCATAAATCTTGGTTATGTTTAACAGAAAGACTCTTACCTTCTTGGCCTCCAGCATTTTGTTGTCAAAAATGTATGTGATGCAGTTTCTGACCACTTCTAACCTCCTGGCGCTGTTAGCAAGAACATTCCCGTTCCTGTCCACTATGTCAGCTAGAAATCAAAGATGTAAATACATCATTTACAGAATATTTCTTTGATATGGCTGAAAGCTAAATAAAATGAGTATAGGGGATTGGAGTGCAAATACTTTTTTAAATGTCGGCTAAGCCCAGTATCAGTTAGTACTATTTAAACTTTAAAACTGAACACTGGGAGTGCTGTTTATTGGATCAACTAGTCCAGAACTGCAAACTCACCCAGTGAGGGTCCCGATGGCACCATGCCCTTAAGTTCGGCCTTGACGACAGGTGGGGCAGTTTTGAGTTTTGCAGTTGCATGGTCTATAAAGAGCTGCACACCGACATCATCCAGCAGCGGGAAAGAGGTCTGCGGCAGCCGGGGATGAGCGATTTCAGCCGTCCTCTGAACTCTGTGCATGGCCACCGCGGGATATGGGTTCTCCTGTAGGAAGAGGAAGTTATTGCAAATGTAACAGTTTAAATTCAAGGGACGTTGTAAATACATCACTGAACTAATATCAGTATCTCTGCTGGTCATAATTCATTATTATTGGTGTTCATGTAACAGTGTTAATACTGTGTAATAATAATAATAATGAACAACATGGTAGTTTGTGGAGCTGCTTGTAAATCACAGATTGGTATTGTTATTGCTTATGATTATATTTAACATGTCATGTGTAATATGGACAGGATAACATTGTTTTAAAAACTATGATTAGCAAGGCATGCGTTATGTTTTGCAGATGAGCAAGATGTGAATTATACACATACATTTTTAAAAAGTTGCTCTGCCAGCTCCTTTATATGCTTCATCACTTTCTGAGGATTTCCTGTCTCTTGTCGAATTCGCTCCACCTGATTGGCTATAAGCTACAGTGAAAGGAAAAAGAGAGAAAGAGAGAGAGAGGGGGGAAATCTATTTAAATACACACAGAGAAGGCACCCCTCTAAACCACTACTTTTGCCATTGACTGTCAAGCATATCAATGAAACAGTGGAACAGATGACTTACGTCATCAAACAGGTCTGTGGGTCGGTACGGAGGACCCCGCTCTGACACGAAGCCAGCAAAGGCCATGCCATCCAGCACCTTCATCAGGAAGTCATCCTCAGCCAGTGCTCTCTGACCCAGAAATGCAGCCTGAAGAGAAAATAAAAGTGTTTCAGGCCTGTTCACACCCAGTCTGATGTGAACAAAACAAAAAACAAACCAAACCAAAAAAAAAACACATGACAACACAACACTAAACAAAAAACAAACAAATAAAATACATTCTAATTCAAATTCAGGCCGGTTCACACCCAAACTGATGTGACTGATGTGAACAAAACAAAAAACAAAACCCAACTAAAAAAACAAAATCAAAACCAGCCCAAACAAAACAAAAAACAAAACAAAAACTAAAACAAAAAACAAAACCCAACTAAAAAAACAAAATCAAAACCAGCCCAAACAAAAACAAAAAACAAAACAAAACAAAACAAAAATTAAATTTTTAACAAAAACAACTCTAGGAACAAAACAAAGAAAAAAAAAAAAAAAAACATAAAGACCAAAAGCAAGCATTTTGAAGGAGTTCATGGAAATTCATTGTTTGGTGTTTGGTAATCTTATTTTTCAAATGTGAATACATAGAATCCATACCATTTTTCTTAGTACTTGAGCCCCAGCTACCCCTTTCAGTAACTGTCACTAAATATATTAATAATAAAATATGTATAATTATATCGTATTATAATTGTATTATTTATTTTAATATATTACCTGAAAATCATTTCATTTTGCAGCTCTTTATTAAATGAAAAATTTTAACTCCATGGATAACCAGATCTACACATTATGTGTGTATCTACTGTGTGTACACATGTATGTTTCTGTGTGGATGTGTTTGAAAGTGGACTTTGCATCACATCTGTACCTTATGGAAGCGTATGACTGGTTCTGGGTGGATCCGAATGATGTGCAAACACCATCTGTAGCCCTGAAAGAGCTGTGCGAACAACCATAGGAAAACGGCGCGAATCTCCTTATCCTGAACACAAAAAACAATGCAACTCTCATAAATCACTCACTTCCAGTAAGGCCATGTCCATCACGCCCACCTGAGCAGCTTCATTGTCAATAAAACCTATGTGTTCTCTAGACATGATATCAAGTATTATTACACAGAAAATTAAACAAGGAAGAAGGAAAAACTTTGAGAAGAGAGCTCGTCAAGAGCAATTAGGCTGTAAAAACAATTTGAGTCAGCCGAGAAAAGTACCTGAATCTTGAGTGTCGATGGCTGAATGGAGGGTGGAGGAAACGCATGATCGGCCACTTCCAGCTCTGGATCTAGAACCTACACAACACACATATTAACATTACAGTGCAATTTCTTCACTTGATTGCCTGTTAAAGTTTACACTATATCTAGTCACACTGATAAGATGATCATGAAGCTGACAAATTGTCTTTTTCAACATACCAAGTATCGTGCAAATATTTGCCCCGACAACACAACTAGAATACAATTACACTTCTTTACTAACAGTGCCACTATTTTAATACCAAGAACTGCAACAGTTCCCATTAGATATGTGATGTCTGGCCATATATGAATATATACATAAAATGATAGTTATATGTATATTTGTACATATTTCAAATTTCTGGGAAAACCTAAATTACATATATTGAAAATGGACATTTTTTAGTATTTTTGTAGCATTTTGAAACATATGTCGCATATGCAGTATGTGGCTGTTTTATATCAGTTAAAAACTATACATCAACATACATATTATACTGTATATGTGTTTTACATATATTGCCATCTACCAGATAACTATACGGATTTAAACGGCTGCTGATATAATGTCAACTTCAACGCTAATCTGTATTTTTGTCCTAACCAACATGCCAACGGCCTTGCAAAACAAGATATTTCGCCAGTCCCTTTGTTTTAATTCCATCCGTGTTGCCGAGTAGCTCCGCCCACACCGAAATCTCATTGGTTCAGAATATCACTCAACAAAGATGTAAACATCAAATATATTTATTGGCTGCGATTTTGTCGCATCACACAGTATTTCGCTTTGAGCGAGTACAGAAAAGTTACTTGTGTGCCTTGTTAGTTAGGAACAAGGTGTAATTGTCAATCTCTGCTCTCTATTACGGTTATTCAATCTCCAATTCGAACTGAAAGTATCAACAGCTTCATACGAGAGCTCCTTATACAAGCTGCTTTAATTACAGAAAGCTTTCTTCTCCTTTAATAGTGCTGTCCATCTGTGCAGAGCTAAGTGGAAAAAAAAATCACTTAGCTAATTGAAAAGGAACAGCTTTCATAAACCAAATACAGCAGTTGCCTACACGACAATCAGAACTATCTCTTAAGCCTCTGGATCAAGAATATGGAGGATAAAGAAAAAGGAGATGAAGGATCCCACCTTTTCCAGGCAATTAAACATATGAAAAGGGTATATTACAGAGGTATTAGGCATGATTATCATCTCTCTCTCTGAGGGGAGATGGGTGGGAGGATGTATATTCAACCTCTGCCACTTCATGTGGGATGCTCTGTCTTCCATGGCGCCATAAACACATTTGAGAGAGACAGCAGTGTTGCTTGCAAGTCTGTGTGTGTGTGTGTGTGTGTGCGCGCCCCTCAGAGGCACTCTGGGCTTGCTCATGGGGGAAAGTGAATGCAAGACAAACACTGTGACACACACACACACACACACACACACACGGACATTTCTGTGGATTTCCGTTAAATAAAACCTGTTCTGAAACATGAGAAAAATTTAAAAATGTCTTGATCTTAAGTCGGTAGCAAGTCATTCTACGATTTCTTGGATGAATCTCATATTTCAGGTTCTGTTCCAAAAGAAAGACATTTGAAATGAGTGAATGTAGCAGAGAAATATCAGACTCATATTTCACCCCAAAATCAAATGAAAAAGCTAAGAAACTATATTTTGCACAAAAGGAAATTAAGCCTATTTTTAGGACCATTATGATTTATGC
This sequence comes from Myxocyprinus asiaticus, assembly GCF_019703515.2. Taxonomy (NCBI): domain Eukaryota; kingdom Metazoa; phylum Chordata; class Actinopteri; order Cypriniformes; family Catostomidae; genus Myxocyprinus; species Myxocyprinus asiaticus. Next base: position 9,341,857 of record NC_059390.1, on the reverse strand, counting down.
AGTCACATTATTTTTAAGATAATCAAGTACATTTAAACACCCCTGCCCTAACTGTCAGAAGCCTATACTATGTGGGAAAAAAACAACATTTCAATCAATACTGTAATGTGGGGAAAATTGTATTTTATTGAAGTTGTAAAGAACATTAGTACATGGTAGCATTTGTTGTCCTGAATTTAATTTATACTTCTTTTCATAAAAAAAAAATAAAATTAAAGGTGCACTAAGTAATTTTTTCCCTAGTAAAAAAAAATGATCAATTTTGAATTTATAATTTTTTGAAACGTATGTATAAAATCATGACAACTCACATGAGATGAAGACTCATAGTCATAACAGTAACCTTATAAAATCGGTTTTATTCTACATGGGGCAGGGCGCCCTCATGGGGGCTGCCATTTTAGAATCACATGAACAGCTGAAGACTACTCGCTTAATCTCAGTAACCGTCTTGTTATTGGACATTTTTAATCTTGGATTAAATTAATCATGGCCAATTGTGAATAGTGAATTTCTACAAATAGCATTTATAACTGAAAACTACTGATTTTGAATGATGCTGCTTCCACACCACTGGGTGTCACTGTAAGTCCAAGATGACACGAGCAAAAAGTTACTGAGTGCAACTTTGTGTGTGGACAGGATAATTTTCATTACTGTATATGTTTTTATTACACATACACACACACAAATATATACCCATACACACACACAGTCACAACATTAAAACCACCTGCCTAATATCGTGTAGGTCCCCCTCGTGCCACCAAAACAGCTCTGACCCATCAAGGCATGGACTCAACAAGACCTCAGAAGGTGTCCTGTGGTATCTGGCACCAAGACGTTAGCAGTAGATACTTTAAGTCCTATAAGTTGCGAGGTGGGGCCTCCATGGATCAGACTTGTTGGTCCAGCACATCCCATAGATGTTCAATCGGATTGAGATCTGGGGAATTTGGAGACCAAGTCAACACCTTGAACTCTTTGTCATGTTCCTTAAACCATTCCTGAACAATTTTTGCAGTGTGGCAGGGCACATTATCCTGCTGAAAGAGGCCACTGCCATCTGGGAATATCATTGCCATGAAGGGGTGTATGTGGTCTGCAACAATCTTTAGGAAGGTGGTATGTGCCAAAGTAACATCAACATGATTGCCAGGACCCAAGGTTTCCCAGCAGAACATTGCCCAGAGCATCAAACTTCCGCCGGTCTGCTTTTTTCCCATGGTGCATCCTGCTGCCATCTCTTCCGCAGGTAAATGACGCACACGCACCCGGTCGTCCACATGATCTAAAAGAAAATGTGATTCATCAGACCAGGCCACCTTCTTCCATTGCTCCATGGTCCACGTGCCCATTGTAGGCACTTTCGGCGGTGGACAGGGGTTAGCATGGGCACTCTGACCAGTCTGAATCTACACAGCCCCATCTGCAGCAAGCTGCGATACACTGTGTGTTCTGACACCTTTCTATCATGGCCAGCATTAAGTTTTTCAGCAATTTGTGTTACAGTAGCTCTTCTGTGGGACTGGACCAGACAGGCTAGCCTTCGCTCACCACGCGCATCAATGAGCCATGGGTGCCCATGACCCTGTCGCCGGTTCATCGGTTGTCCTTCCTTGGATCACTTTTAGTAGGTACTGACCACCGCATACTGGGAACTCCCCACAAAACCTGCCGTTTTGGAGATGCTCTGAACCAGTCATCTAGCCATCACAATTTGGCCCGTCAAAATCGCTCAGATCCTTACGCTTGCCCATTTTTCCTGCTTCCAACACATTAAATTCAAGAAATGACTGTTTACTTGCTGCCCAATATATCCCACCCCTTGACAGGTGCCACTGTAACGAGACAATAAATGTTATTCACTTACCTGTCAGTGGTTTTAATGTTGTGGCTGATCAGTGTATATATACACTGTGTGTGTGTGTATGTGTGTGTATATATATATATATATACACACACACACACACACACACACACACACACACACACACACACACACACACACACACACACACAACTGTTCAACAGTTTGTGGTCACTTGCCTGAAAAGTTTCTCATGTTCTTAAAAACAATTTGATCTGAAGGCGTATGCTTAAATGTTTGAAATTAGTTGTGTAGACAAAAATATAATTGTGCCAATATATTAATATATTTAATTACAAAACTAAAATTTTATAAAAAAAAAAAAAAAATGTTTTTGAAATTGATGACTTGGACCAAATAATTAAGAAAAGCAGCCACAAAGTGCCCAGCATATAGATGGGAACTCCTTCAATACTGTTTAAAAAGCATCCCAGCATGCCCCTGTGAACAAAGTGAGGTCCATAAAGAAATGGTTTACTGTGTCTGGCGTGGAAGAAATTGACTGGCCTGCACAAAGCCCAGACATGAACCCCACTGATCACTTTTGGGGTGAACTGGAACAGCAACTGTAAGTCAGGCCCCATCGACCAACATCAGTTCCTGACTTCACTGATAGCCTCGTGCTTTTTTGTTTACAAAAAAAAATGTAACAGTGCAAAACTGGTCCTAAAAATAATTTTTTTGAAATGATTATATATTTGGTTGAAATATGACAGACATTTCTTCAGTAGTTTCATCCATCTTGTCAGACAAGGTCTGTTATTTTCTTTAAAAGGTTTTAGAGGCTATTTACAGTTATGAGGTGTAAGCAGATAAAAATAAAAAATAAAAAATAAAAAAAACCTATTCACTTTGGCAAACTCACTTTCTTGAAAAGAAGAGACACTTCCTTTCAGAAATGGTCCAGGTGAGGAAACTGACTCATACTTAATATTATAAATTCAACAGGAAGTTTCCTAATAATAATAAATATTACCCAGGTCATGCAGTGCAAGTAACCCTAATTACTGTATATTTCACAGTACTTTAAATGCTTTTTAAGAGAGTACTTTTTAAGCATGACAACTCGTCCAAGTCATCCAGCCAATGTTGTTTACTACGGATTATATACCAATTACATTTCAGTGTGGGCAGGGCTAGCCAACAGAAACAAAGCAACCAATCTTCAAAATTTTCCTCTGTATACTTCAATGAATATAGCCCTCTTAATCTACTATATAACTGCCAATAAAAACATTAATATTTACATTCCTATCATCTTATACACATACAGCAAACGTGACTTAAGGTACTACGTGTAAAGTAATCTGTGTGTTTGAGAATCATATAATCATAGCTGGCATAAAACCTCATTATGATGATAAATATTTCTTTAAACTGATTTTATAGCCCCAGTCCATTAAATCTGTTGCACTTCCTCAATCTGTGCTGTGGTTTGTCAAACTGTATCTAAACACTAGTGTCAATCATGTCAACCAACCAAGTCATCTCTTAATTAACCTTAACAGTTAAAACGGCCTGGTTACCATGGAGATGGCCGTCTGTGTGTGATGAAGAAGAGGCTCAGGCAGCAGTGATATGTGGACACACTCCGGAATGGTCACAGTGCCGCCGTCCAAGTCCGCAATGATTACATCGAGCTGTGAATAAAACACATAGTTACATATAGAAAACATCCACCCACATTTAACATTTTTCCATACCAGCAAATTCATAATGCATATGCAATCCAAATTCCTTACTAAACAGGCTTCCTTTCAGAAAACCGGTTCAACTCATTCATACAAGTCTATACATGCTCACCCTGACAACTGATACTGTATATATCAGACCTGATTCAACCACTCATGACAACAAAAAACATACACATCACCACTGAGTAAACATGTTCAGATACACTCTCTTGTAACCAAGCTCAAACAAAGGCACACTGGTATAATTGATCCATCGCTAAGCTCCGCCCCCCTTTTGGATCATTTAAAACTACTCACACACAATACTCCCATAGGCTCTCATTGGTAAAGGCAAACGCTTGACAGAGAAATGGTGGCGGGGCAACAGTTGCTAAGACAGGATTGGTCAGAAACGCTTTTAAGGTGGGGCTTAGCGAAGGGTCAACTGACTGCTTTCCTTTTGTTATGGCATTTGGCAGTACAAAAAAGCAACAGGTGACATTTGTTCAGCAAGACAAAACTTCTTAAATGGGTCATGAATTTCACATTAAAAGGCTTTTATTAGCATAATCGATGTTGAAATCAAAAGCAAATCAAAGCACAAGGAGCCTGTCATATTATGTAATTACCACATGACCTTTAAGCAATTCATATTTATATCTGCATACGTATATATTTGTTGTCTGGTGCACTACATTACACAACATATAGACCTTTTGTTTGACAAACCTTCCCAATCACGTTACATGTAACATGTATCAGTGTACATGTTTTCCAAACCTACATCTGATCCCATGTTTTTGGACAGCATGGAACAGCATATCCCGTTACACATAATTTCATGTAACAATGTACTTATGTCAAAAATCAGACTAAACCTTATCTGATGGGTCTGAATACGCTCAGCGGGGTGATGAATATACTGTACAATATTGAGAAAAGGGAGGAAACATCTCTTACCAGCTCTTGAGTCTCCAAGCAGAAGTGGGAGTTGACTCCGATAATGAAGGGCGTTGGAGTGCTGAGCACCTCCAGCAGCTTTCCCGGTAAGATGGGAACATATGTAAAACTGGAGATGAAATGAAGACATGGGAAATAATGCGGACTGTGGTTAAACAGAGCAGAGAGTATTACACTCTTATTGGTAGCTAAAGCATGATCAAATTAGCCGAAATATTACAATTTTAATAGGGGCGTACAAAACTGTATAATGGTCACCATAGTTACATTTACATTTAGTCATTTAGCAGACGCTTTTATCCAAAGTGACTTATAAATGAGACACATAGCAAGCAATCTGTCATACAAAGTTTAACAACATCTGCAGTATAGGACTCCCAGTTCTCACAGTGGCTGGAGAAGTAAAGATGCAACCACAGAAGAAAGAGACAGACAAGGAATTTATTTATTCATTTATTTATTTTGGTACATTAAGTGCATGTTAAGTGCAGTGGTAAGTGCAATTAGTGTGGGTTGGTTAAGTGCTTGCGGAACCGATGTGTTTTCAGCTGGTTCTTGAATGTTGAGAAGGTAACATAGACCACAGAGAGTGAGTTGGAGCACAGACCTGAAGAAGTGAATTGAAGAGGGTGCGGTTCCATTGGCGGTCCTGAAAGCCAGAGTCAAAGCCTTGAATTTAATGCGGGCAGCTACAGGTAGCCAGTGGAGTGAAATCAAGAGTGGGGTGACATGAGCCCTTTTTAGCTAATTGAAGACAAGACGCGCTGCTGCATTCTGGACCATCTGTAGTGGCTTAATTGTGTTAGCTGGAAGGCCAGCCAACAGAGCACTGCAGTAGTCCAGTCTTGAAATGACCAGAGCTTGGACCAGGAGCTGGGTAGCATATTCAGACAGGAAAGGTCTGATTTTCCTGATGTTGTAAAGCGTGAATCTGCAAGACCGGGGGTTGATGAGATGTGTGCAGTGAAATTAAGCTGGTCATGTGTGTATATAGACCATATATGTATAGGCTGATAAGATATGGGCAAATATTAGCTTTCTTTTATTATTTCATCGGTCTGGGCTCAATTTGGGCTATTATATGGAAGCAAACTAAACCAAAGCTAATTATTCAGGGCCTAATTTTTCAATTTAAAAGTGATAATCTTCTCATATGCCACAAAAGTAACAAAAAAACGAATGGTTGTTTTGATGCCTGTTGTCACTTGTGGCATGTAAAATTAGACTGTAGATTAAAAACAAACTACCGAACAGTACAGAATTATAATGGCTATCATCTGGTATCAGCCACAGAAAAAAGAATTAGCAGCATCAATATGAGAAATAGGGGTGGGTACCGTAAGGAAATTAACTGTTCCACTTCTGATTTCTCTTACCGATTCCGGTTCCATTAACGATTCTATTAGCATGTTTATCAGTATGTTTTAATTCTCTAAAAAGAACTGTCAGATAAATGTGATTTGCTCGGGAGGTAGCACGGTCTGTTTTGCAGTGTAAAAAAAGAACCAGCTAATAAGAGTCATTTGTTCGGGAACTGGGCTACACTGGTCGTGTTGTATGTTTCATGTTGTATTCAAAAGAACCAGCTCAGAAAAATCATTAATTTGGGATTCAGGCAGCACTGGTCATGTAGTTGATTCAAAAGAACCGGCTGATAAGAGTAATTCGTTCGAGAATCGAGCTACACCGGTAGCGTTGTACATTTCGTGCAGTAGATTCAAAAGAACCAGATCAAAAGAGTTGTTCATTCGGGATTCAGGCTACACTGATCACACTGTTGATTAAAAAAAACTGCTTATAATAGTCATTCTCTCAGGAATCGGGCTACACTGGTAGCGTTGTATGATTCATGCTGTAGATTCAAAAGAACCAGCTCAGAAGAGTTGTCCATTTGGGATTCAGGCTACACTGGACATGTTGTCGATTCAAAAGAACCGGCTTATAAAAGTCATTCGTTTGGGAATCGGGCTACACTACTGTTTCGCACTGCAGATTCAAAAGAAACAGCTGTCATTTGTTCAGGAATCAGACTACACTGGACACTCTGTTTGTTTCACTTTGCTGATTCAGTGCCGCTGAATGGTAGTGCAGGAAACACTGTCAGAGTATTTTAGCACTGTGTCCCGTCCGCATTGGCGGAAGAATGAGTGTTCGAAAACTGATATCTGTATTGAAAGTCATGAAAATCATTAATTTTTTGAAAAAATGGAACTGGATCCGAATAAGAACCAGCTCTTGGTTCCCAACCCTAATGAACACTTACAAAAAATTGAAAAATATTACTCGCAAGGGGAGGGGAGGTGTAAAAACACAGAAGGAGCTTTCGGTACAAATCAGTAGACACAGATTCCCTTTTACCTGTATTTAAGTGGGAACATGATGGCCAGCAAGGCCCTGCAGGCGTCTGTTAGCCGCTGGTAACTGCTGGAGAGGAACAGAATCTTGTGCTCCGTTAAAACCGCACAGAATATACAGAGAACATTCACTATTCCTGCAGAGAGACAGAGAGAGCAAGATGATCCTAAAAATATCAGCCCCACTACTTCCTTTATTTATGTAACAACAAGGTGGAGATTACGCTGTCCACATCTGACACTTGACACCAACTGTTGTTGTTTTAATGAAGCTGATTTGCTGTTTAGCACCTAAGCCGGCTGCTGATTGGCTTACCGAGCTGTCTGAAAAGCTGGGCCACACTGCAACCACTCACAGGGAGGGAGTCGTTTAAAGGCGTCTGAATAACCTGCCTGTCGCCCGCACCGAGGGTTATGGTCCTCTGTAGAGAAAGAAAGGAAAGGGCGAAAAGAAAGAGCAGTGCAGATATGTAGAGACAGAGGTGAATATAAAGAGGTGGGGAAGAGAGATTGGGGGATGATAACAGAAAAAGACAGAATGAGTACAGCTTTTAAAAAGAAGCACTGTCTAGTATCTTCATTACGGCATTATGGGGGAGATTAATGTGTGCACGGCAGGCTGGTCGTGGAGTGAGCTAAAGGAGGAGGTTAAACTGAAGCCATTCACCATTTAAAATAGCACCAAAGAGCAAAGAGTGCTTCCGTACAAAAGGAGGACAACATACTGGCACATTTCAGGTCTATTTCCACGTATAAAAAGTGTAACATTCAGTGCTTTTATGTGACATTAACCATGAAGCTAAAAAAGAAAGCAATGTTCAGATTGAAGATAAATATTTGTTTGCTGCATTTTCATTTTAGCTGATTTAAGATGGCCTAGCTGGTTTCCCAGTCTGGCCAAGCTGGTTTTTAGCTGGTTTGCCTGACTAGCTGACATGTGCTCAAAACCCCTCTAAAAACAGCAAATCAGATCAGCCTGGCCATTAAACCAGTATAGGCTGGTTTAGCAGGGTTTTATTTTTTTAGCAGAGCAGAAGTGAATCACACAAATTATTAGCTGAAAACAATAGGAGATTAGGGTATTCATTTCAGACATAACAGTTATATGTACTACTTCAGCCATAATCAGCAGTGAGCAACAAGCGAAAGGGAATTATTCACATTGTGCAGTTATGATTAGTCTGGATATATTCATAAAACCCAACACATATTGTAATGTATGCCCATTTTTGGAGTTATACATATGATTTCACATCCTTTCAGTGAACTCAAGCAGAAGTGAGGTCAGTCAATTGGTATTAATGAAATAGGTTTTAGAGGAAATGTCAAGTCAGGGCAGGAAGTTAGGAAGCGACTGTAAAATGACAGCAAAGTGAAGGTGATGTCATAACAGGAATCATTTCAAACAGCCACAGTTACAAAGGGCATCAGGCACAGCACATATCATGTTTAGACAAAGACTAGAGCTCATGCATGTTGCGCACTCTCATCAAATGCTTGATGCAATCAAACACTTATAGAAAAGAACTTGTGAAATGGCAGATCCACAGCGATAACTTAACATCATGCTTTCAGTTTGTGAGATAAGTAATTATTAGGGATGTACAAAACTTCAGTAAAACTTCGTCTAGCCAGGTTCACCAGACAGCGTTATGTCTGGTGTGAAGTGCAGCCCTATAATTGTGTATCTAACAGATATATAAGCTAAATAACTTTAACCTTTTATTGCACAAAAATATTGACAGGAATTGTCTTTGAAATGCATTGCTGTGAAGGCGAGGAATTTGTTTTAAAAGTGGTGCTTTGATTAGGGCTGGGTATCACTACAGATTTCCAGATTTGATTTGATTCTGATTCACAAGCTCTTGATTCGATTCGATTCCGATACAATTTGATTAGCTTCTGATTTATTAAGGTTTATTTCAGTTAATGTCCATTTCGCTTACATATGAAACAAATTCTCAGCTACTGCTTTAAAGTATACAGGGAACCATCCAACTTAGTACATTATGAACATTTAAATTTTGAATATTAACAACAGGGCCCCAAACTATGCAGTTCAATTGCTATTTATTAATCAGATATAATAATCCACACAACCAAATCATAAGTAAACTTTAAAGTAAAAATCAGTCTTGGGATTTTAGGAAACGATAATCAGGATTGTTTAAATGAAGATCACAATTAATCGAAAAATCTATATTTGAGCTCAGCCCTAGCTTTGATGGCTATGGCAGCAGTTTTAAAGGTTATGAATTTAAAGCCGTAACTTCGCATAGAGTTATAACTTTAATATTGTCAGCACGCTACAACCGCAAAAACCCTCCCAGAGAAGTCGTGTTTCAAAAAATATGGGCAGACGTGCAGTCCACCAATAACTTCAGAGCCACAGCAGTAAGAACGCCCACTAATGACTTCACAGTACAGAGATTAGCATAGCGACTTGAAGTGATAACGTTTAGAGTTTAAAATGCTGTTATTTAGCTATTATGTCAGGCCAAAAGACAGCTATCTACCACAACATTTGCAAGACCACAACCTTGGTCTTCAGCTATTAAAGGAAACCATAGCGCATGCTTCTAACAGCCACAGCAACAGGAGAGGAGTGACAATGGAAACCATTTTCATACATCACATATAGCGCAAGGGTTAGTCAGAAACAGTATCAGTTTTCATTAATCAGAAATTTCAAACTGGTCTGAAATAATCAGAATGGTTCCCCTGATGTTGAGTGTGTATTAACTGGTTGAACAAAATACAGAGGGGATAGCAGGATTGACAGTGACAGAAAGGGCTGAACGGAATCAAATTCGGCATACCGAGCTCTCTTCTCTGTCGTCCTGGCCCGGCTAGATTAGCAGCACAAAAGCACACACAGAAACACAGACATAATCACAACAAACTGTTAGACACACCAAAATTGAGAGACATTAAAAAAATGTAAAAAAAAAATGTTTTAAAAATCGAGAAACAGCAAAAAGAGCAAAAATACATAATAAAATGAAAAATGTTGAAAACAATGTTTTGATGATAAAATACAGCTGTAAGACAACATGTAGGGCAAGGGTCACAGGAAATATGTAAAATAAGGCTGCTGTATAAACTGGTGAATTACTTGTTGAAACAGAAAGTGAGGCATGGGAATTTCTGACTTGCGTAACACTAGATTTGATATCACGTCGATGACTTCTGGTATATGGACATATTTGCATGGATTATCTTGGGAAAACAAACAGACATGTTTTACTTGGCATTGTGGCCTAGGGTCAGGGACAATAAAACATGCCCTCCAGAAAGTCCACAATAAATCACGAGACACTGGATTCTCAGAATTTCAGCAGCATAAAAGCTGTCACTTGATCAAGTCACACCTGACTCAACTTCTTCCAAATACACACTACGTGCCAAAACTCTTGCCTCTAGTCACAACACCATTCATTATTTCAGTCTCCCCAAAGTAACAGTTCACCAAAATGAAAATTCTGTCATTATTTACTCACTCTCATTATGTTCCAAACACGTCTGACTTTCTTTATTCAGTGAAACACAAAAGAATAATAGTTTGAAGAATTTTTAAGCACAACAACTGCTCGTTGTGACCATGGCTGTTCCAAATATCACCAAAAAAAGCACAAAAAAGTATCACTTAAGTCTCCATACAATTTGTGCACTGTACTCAAAGTGTCTGAAGCCATACAAATACCACTGTGTGAGAAATAGACCACAATGCAAGTTCACTGAAAATCTTGTGTCTAGCCTGCATTTACATCCAGAATTAAAAAATGGTGAGCTTCAACGGAGATGAAGATCTCATCACTGAATAACAATTTAAATATTGGTCTCCAAAGAATAAACAACAGCAATCAGGTTTGGAACGACATAAGGTTAAGTAAATAATGGCACAATTTATTTCAAAGAATTGAATTTTTTAGATGAACAATTACTGGAGCTTCAGATATGTCCTTCAGTTTACCCACAGACAAAGTGGGCCATCACTATTGTGGCCTATATCTGAAAGGGCATAGTAAACCTATTTTTCAATTCCTCAAACTAACACTGTCAAAAAAAACAACACTCACAGATTGCAAAACAATCAAAACACCACACTGAATCCGTAGTGTGTTGTATAGGAGTAGCGATTGTGCGTTTCTAGGCCGTCATTCATAGACGCTGCAGCCTGCTTAGACGCCATCTGCCACCATCCCTGCCCATATGTTCAGTCCACGGCAACCAGACCCACGACACAAACACTGACTTCATAAGCCTCTGTGTGTGTATGTGCGTGTGTGAGTGTGTGAGAGTATACTTAAGTGTTTATCAGTGCACAGAGACATACAAAAACAATGAAGAAACAAGAGAAACCATCAGCCATCACCCAAAAAAAAGGAAATGAATTATCTGATTTCAATTCCCAAGTGCATCTGATTAAAGCCAAAGAACCAGAAAGGAAATACTGTTGATTCTCATGAGATGATGTGCTTTCGAAATGACTGAGAAAAATCAAAGCGTAGTTTGATGCTCGATTATCAGGAAGAATCACAAATGGTTTGATTGGTTGAAGCAGCTATAAGGAAAATGTTACCTGGAAACAACCCAGTAGCCGGTCAGTTAAACTACAAAGAGGGGGATCATTTATCTGGAACACACAGGAGTCTGGTTTCAACTTCAGCTGGGGAATCATTCCGTTGTAACACAATCAACCTCATGTGAATTTATATGAGTACATACATCACATATGGGCATATTATACATAGACTAGTATATTGAAGCTTTGAAAACCTGGCTTAAAACTCTTCTTATTGATCATAAGAATTTAAAAGGGAATTATCAATCTAAACTCTTTTTAGTGAGAATGAGACTTTTTAGCATTATGTAAATGAGAATTGTGGGGAAAATGTGCTGAACTTTGTGAGATTTACTGTATATATAAACCACTCATGATCATAAACATTCTGGGGCAGATGAAGAGAGAGATGAAGGTTAAGACCAGATCAATCCTGGACATCCGGAACAGAGCAGATTTCATAAACTACTCACAATGCACAGGATTACAGCACCATTTACAAATGTGTCTTTAATCTCAGATAAGAATCCCTATAGAGAAACCCTATCACATACACGCAAACATACACAATTCATCCAGAGCGAATGAAGAATTGTGTCGAAGTAAAAAAAAAAAAAAAGAAAGGAAAAGGGAGAAAAATCTGAAGAGGTCCATTTCAGATTATAGCTGAAGTGTGTATTTCTTTCCACTGTAAAAATACCTCCCAATCAAAGCATAATATGCAGAAACAACTATAAGTAATCCATTAATCGATTGATTTCCCTGAAATGTATAAAAACTGTGGCACTATCAAAACACTGTGCTGTTGTGAGTTTGAGGTAGGATTACCTGGTAAGGGTTAGATACTTGTTTGAGAGTCATTATTTGTACAATTCTGTTGCATACCACTATTAATGCAGATATTTCACACTTCACCTTTAAAGCACTGCATCCCTGCACACTACAAGCCAGGGCACAAACTAGCACGATAGACTGCGATTGTGACATATTTCTTACCTGAGAGCCTCCAGCTATGGGAATGATGCAGGTGAGAAGGTTTCCGATCACCGTTTCCATGGGAACGTTGAGGCCATCCACATGAACCGTGTAGATGAGACTCAAACAGTTCTGCATAGAAAAGAGACACAAGATCTCATTTAAAAGAGATCTTATAACATCAAATGCATACTCAGATTACTTGCATGCATCACTGTTTTATTTTTTGTCTTCAAGCTTTTTGCCACATTGTATAGAAAGAGACAGTAGAGATGGAGCAAGAAATTATTTGAGAATGGGATATGGACAAGGCGCAGTCTGAATTCGAATCTCCCTAATGAGCACTGTGGCTCAACGTGTCTTTGCAAACCACTAGGCCAAAGCTTTGACGAAACTTTTAAGATTCAGTTATGCATGTGCACCTTAGTGTGCATCTGTGAGTCTTACCCTAAAGACCTCTGTGTGGTCCAGGCGGGACACCAGAACCAAGCTTTTGGGAGCGTAGAGTTGAGCAGGCTGGAGAACATCTGGACTGTCATCTTCATCAGCCTCACTGGGCACATCTTTCTGTAGCCACACACACACACCAAAATGTACATTGAATGCTGATACTCCAAAATAGCCTAAATTTAGGCACTATCAGACATCCAATATAAAAACAAATTCCATATAATTTTTTTATTCAGTCTGTTTAGTAGAGTTTAAGTGTAAGACGCAATTTCTCAATCACCGCAATCCACGTAAATCACTTCACCCATCAACCCTGTTGCATCCTGTTATTTATTCGTCTTCCCTACGCTCACACACTTCATATCTCTGCAACCCTTCTCTTCCCTTCTTTCTATTTATCTCCACGTGTTCTGCACTGACCTGTGGGTTCTCCACAGATTCCCAGAAGGTGAAGCAGGCGCAGTAATGCCGCTCAGAGTTGATGTCTGTTAGAACCGCCACAAAGAATGAGGGAGGCTTTCTCTCAGGAACCAGCTGCCATCCATTGGGCTGACAGAACTGAAAGAAGGACAATACAAAGAAATAACTACCTAAAGCTGATACTGTATAAAGAGTTCCAAGAAAGATGAAATAAAATCCAAATACTATTGGATCTGTTCAGTATTGCTTGACAAACCTGTGCTGTGCAATTTTCACTGACAAACAAACAAAATGTTCCGTTTTTATGCAGAAAATTACTACACACAATCTCAGATTGGTAATAAATTTGGGATAGCATCTCATTCTAAGTGTGTGATGGCTTACCAGTTCAATGCCTTGAGGAAAGGGGTTATCTTCCCAGTCTTTCTCTGGGAAACGCTGGAGAATCCGCCCTTGACCCTCACTACCTCCTACACGTAAAAAGAAACAAACAAAGAACAAATGAAAGCACAGGAATGTAAGTAGCTCAGCACATGTGACATGATAACCCCATAATCCTTCATGAGTTACATATTCATTGTTTTCTAGGCAAAAATGTAACTTGACATAATAGACTGATAATGCAGACTTCCTGACCTACAAAGTAGTACAAACATAGAAGTCTTTGAGACTGCAACAGTTGTAGGTTTTATTTGTTACACTGATGACTGACAATTAGTTGTGTAGTATGTCATCAAAATGGAGTCTTTTCACTTTCATAATAAATGTTACTAATGTAATGTTGTGCACAATTTATCAATGTAATTATTCTAAAGAACAATTACATAATCGTTCATCCAAATGTAGTAACTTTCTCTGCATCTGAAACAACTTTAATATTTGCTGACAAAACCTAAGCTGTGTGGGCATGAAAAATAATATTATCAATTATATCATAGCCGAACATCCACAATACAATCAAATCCATACAACTGCTGGTTAAAAATTCAGATTTTCCAATTAATCGTGATATTCATTTCAGCAATTCCGATATCGAATCTTAAAATCCCAAGATCGATCTTTTACTCTATACACATCTCTCTACAGTAATCACTCGCCTCCGTGACCAAATGTCACACTATGTGCCTAAAAATATCTAGGATTAGCCACTGAAACTCTTCTGTGAGATGCTTGCAGAACTGCTGCTATTCTTAAAGAGACAGTACCATTTTATCACTTGTTCTTCCTATCAATATAAATATTTGTACAAATATTGCATGTAAACAAAAAACATGTCACAATGTATTTTTAGACCATATTTATTATTGGAATACATGGAATACGTAAATTTTTAAAATGCTCAAATGCGACCAAAATGTTTAAAAATTAACATTATCGAAATGTACCAAGTTTAAAGGTCCTTGTATAATTAACAGCATTAGCTGAGAGAGAATGCCTATTCTAAAAACATTTCTAAAAAAAGAAAAATGGAGTGTCTATTTGCACCCTGGTGTAAGTAGCATCTGCCACACAGTGCAGCTATTTGCACCCCAATAGTCTGGTTCGAACCAAAGAAATATACGACAAACCAAACAACAGATGTTGCTGCAGTGGCGTGAGGAGTAAAGACGGTGTGTGATTTTGTACTGTTGTCCTAGCGATTGCTGTTCGAATCCACATTTTGTTATACTCTTTTTCCCATCCGATTTACCTGATTCCACTCTTAATATTTAATTTAATACTACTTAAATTAATAGATAAAAATGAATATAAATGTTGTTGCGTGATTTGGTCACGGTGAATGTCAAGTACTAGTAATATGTTGTTAATATAGTAACTATGGTTAATTTTGTGGTTACTGTAAATTTACAAAAAAATACCATGGTGAAACCATGGTTATTATAGTAAAACCAAGGTTATTTTTTCTAAGGTAAGGTTAAGGTTAGGTTTAGGGATAGGGGTTTATTTAAATATGGGTGCCAATAGTTTCTGACAATATTTGCACCAGGGTGCAATTAGTATCTTCCATTATTTGCACCAGGGTTGGGGTGCAAATAATATCTGCCACTATTTGCACTAGGGTGTAAATAGCGTATACCATTATTTGCACCAGGGTGGAAATAGCATCTGCCAAAAATAAATAAATAAATAAATAAATAAATATCACATTACAAAAGCTAAAATATTTTGCGAATGTCATTTAATGTAGTTTTTCAAGCAAGAAATTAGTAAAGTACCTTAAATAAAACATTTTTTCTACTTGTAATATATAGCTGCTTTCAACATTCATAAGCCGGGTTTCATGTAGTTGTTAACAGAAATTAAATGGTAAGACGGCTCAGTCAGAAACAGGAGCAAAACAGTAGAAAGCAGTGTAAGTCATTTTGATTACATCACACCACGACAAGGGAGAACGAACAGCGCACTATGGCCTTTCATCAGCTAAACAAAACCATGAACAGGCCCACCATAAAACAAACAATTCCTGGGATGTCTTCCAAGAACTGCCACACAAATCAGAATACATGCATACACACACAAATCAACAAGAGAAACATCCACAGGCCAACGATCAAATGTTCTGCACTGATATTACTCCAAAAGGACAGAAGAGAAGAATTGTTTCCATTTGAAAATCTTATCAGATATACAGTATGTGCAATACACACACAAAGAAATGTGTGACTGAGCTACAGTAGATGATCTGTTGTGAGGCTGAACACAGGGAGGGTTTGTGTGTCAGTCAGAGCACACTCTTACTGCAGTGAAATCATGGGATTACAGCCGGAGTTTGTTTAGACCAAGTATAAACGAGTTGTACTGACCAGTCTTCTGGCTTTAGGAGGGAAATGAACAGTAGCATATGAATAAACAGACAGAAGTTAAAGAGAAAGAGAGATGGCTGAAGATAAATTGCACCCTCCAACGTATTCAGTTTCCCCCCAAAACCCTCACGTCTGTGTGCAGGTTTGCACGTACAAAAGTGACGTACAGTAGGTGCACGTGGCTGATGGGTCTGAAATAAAAGGACTGTAAATGGATACTCCCTCCACTTTACATCAGAAGAAAGCAATATTTACTCCAGCGTGATCCAGGTGAGTCATAAATGATGGATTGTGGGAAATTAACTAAAGCTAAGTACGTGCAGGCAGGGTGTCACCAACACAACTTTGCAGTTTCCCAACCCACTCCTTAAACAAAGTCTACCTACTAGCTATTAAAAGTCAGATGACAAATATAATTCAAGAAAAACAAACTCTTGAGTAGTCTAGCTTGTACAGATGGTGATGATTTATGATCTCATGTGCCAAAGTCAATAACTCATTTATTGCATATTTAGTATGAATATTTAATGATTCTTTTCATTTATTCCCGTATAGTTCAAATAAGACGAATGATAGGCAGATGAAAGTTGGTTTTAGACTGTAACTATCTAAAGAGCATTTGTTTAACGAGGGCAGAATCAAACTGAGTTTATACAATGGAAGAAGCCAAACTTTTTTATCCTGAATGAACTAAAGTACCCCAGGCGAACAAAGCTTGGTTTTATACTATGTGCAAATCTGGTTTAAAATTAGATTAGATAGGTTTACAATTTCAGGGATGTGCGTGAACAGGAGGAATATCTTTGCCTTTTGCATTGCAAATCACGCAGTTTTTTAGCATCCCGCCACTGGTCTTGCATTTAGAAAGTGTGTAAAGTCAAAATTAGCCTCACTTGTAAAAATGTGTCTCGAAACCTCTGCATTCGGTTCCATTTCGATGCACACCATCTAGCTGTTTTTGAATACAAGAATGCATCTTATGTGAACAACCTCTGAGAAATACAATCTGATCAGGGTCAGGTGACCTCAAAACCCGTCTAATCGTACATGGCTTCCTTATGACCAATTAGTCCACAAGTCGTTCAGGAAACCAACCGTTCTAGTAGATTTTGAAATTATGCAGTTTTGCACATCCCAATGCAGTATCAAGTCTTCAGAAAAAGAATGAGAGGCAATTCTATTGCATGTAAGGCAAAATAATACCTGAACTCATTCTGGAACGCGTCCAAATATAGGTACCACTATAGAGGCTATTCATAACATTGAATGCTGCCAAAATTAGCCTGCTGTGAAAATTATCTTTAGATGGCACTAGCCTGGAGTTCTCCCTTATCTTTCCAGAGACTGGGTCGGATGAATATTAAGACGGCTGTTTTACAGGCCTGTATACACACAGCTACGGTGCAGGAAATGAAACAACATTCAGTGATATTCGAAGAAAGATCTGGCCTGCTGCCAGGGCCCATGGGCAGTGAATAAGTCTGACAATCATCACTCTACACTCAGATCCCATTTAGTGCAAATGGCATGTTATCACCACGGAATAAGAGTGCACAATCTAGATTGGTTTACTTTTCTCCTAATAAAAAAGTTGAGCCATGCAGCCAAGGAATGAATCGCAGTTAAGATCAGAGCTGCAATATCAAACCAATGAGGCCTCCAACATATCTGGAAATTTAAAACTTGCTTTGGTTCCCACCCCTCCCTCTTTTTCACCATCTGAAAACAAGAGTAAAAGTGATTGGAAGAGTGAAGGAGAGCCAGAAGTCCAAGCACAAACAGGCACTGTTCTTGAAACACTAATTCTCTCATTTCGATTCCAGCATTATTTGACCTTCCGATTCAAGAGCTCTGGTGCTTCCAGAGAAGAGCAGAGTACACAAACTTAAACACACGTTCTCAAGAATCCCCCTGAGGGGGGGCCTGGGTAGCTCAGCGAGTAATGACGCTGACTACCACCCCTGGAGTCACGAGTTCAAATCCAGGGTGGGCTAAGTGACTCCAGTCAAGTCTCCTAAGCAACCAAATTGGCCCGGTTGCTAGGGAGGGTAGAGTCACATGGGGTAACCGCCTCATGGTCGCGATTAGTGGTTCTCGCTCTCAATGGGGCGCGTGGTAAGTTGTGTGTGGATCACGGAGAGTAGCATGAGCCACCACATGCAGAGTCTCCACGATGTCATGCACAGCGAGCCACGTGATAAGATGCACGGATTGACGGTCACAGAAGCGGAGGCAACTGAGACTTGTCCTCTGCCACCCGGATTAAGGTGAGTAACTACGCCACCACGAGGACCTACTAAAGTAGTGGGAATTGGGCATTCCAATTTGAGAGAAAAGGGGATAAAAAATAAAAAAATAAAATAAAAAAAAGAATCCCCCTGAGTAGAAAGTTGTGAAAGGCGTACAGGAGTTAGGGCACACACAATGCTGATAACAGATGGTAACAAATACACACATGCAAATGAACCATCACATTTCAACGGTAATTGTGTGTGAATGCACAGACAAGTGATCATTGGCTAAAGTTTCACACAAGACTGGAGAAATCAGGGAGAATTCTGACCCAATTTTTGGAATCCAGAGACAAAACAAAAAGCTTGGAATCAAAACAAGTCGGCTGAGGACAAATTTGCAGCCAGCTATAGTCAGAATCCTAAGAAGCTTCTGAAATTCAAAGGATTGGAAAATGGTCAATATACATTTATGGAAGCCAAACAAATCTATCAATGCAATCTACCTCTTATCCTTATGTTTGTGAGACCTGACCACCAAAACCTTGAACCTGAGATTTTGGCTCTTGATCAGATCTGGGCTTGTATGGTACGTGGAGAATGTGTTGGAATGATCCATCAGGACTGGAGCAGGTGAGATGGATTTGGACATACAAGACTTCAAGATGAGATAAAATGACCATGAAACAATACAAAGACATTAATTCTTCAACATATTTTTCTATTGAGTTGTTGATAAATGGAACTTTTTGGTGGGTCTCTATAACAGCACTCAAAATGAAACTACACCACTGTTCATTTGCTATCAACTATGAACCGCATAAGATTTTAAGCTCATTTAGACAACAGCCCAAAACAGCCCATTAATTAGCACCAAAAAATAGATAAATGTTAATTTGCAACCATTTAGATCACAAAATAATAGTATTAATAATAATAATAATAATAATAATAATAATAATAAAAGTATTCTTTTGCATGTTATTTTTTTACTCTTGTAGTCTAATGAATATTTAAAAAGCAAAAATAAAGCAATAATTACAATTGGTTCTTCATATCGGTGTACAGCCGAGGAGGGCGGGGCCGGGCTGGAATGAGACACACCCGGTCCCAATCAGCCTGATGGGGCGCGCGAGGGATAAAGGCGGCCGGGGATGACAGTTCGGGAGAGAGAGAATTACAGACAGCTGTGCTGTGTTTTTAGTTGTGTGTTTTTGGTTGTGTTTTTGGTTAATAAATTATTATTTAAGTTGTCAAGCCGGTTCTCGCCTCCTCCTTCCCGGGTTTTGGCACCAGTGTAAGGGGGTTTAGAGGAAAGGAGGAGGCGAGAACCAGCTTGACAACTTAAATAATAATTTATTAACCAAAAACACACAACTAAAAACACAGCACAGCTGTCTGTAATTCTCTCTCTCCCGAACTGTCATCCCCGGCCGCCTTTATCCCTCGCGCGCCCCATCAGGCTGATTGGGACCGGGTGTGTCTCATTCCAGCCCGGCCCCGCCTTCCTCGGCTCTACAATCGGTTATAAGACACTTACCAAAAAACTTTATTGGCATTAAAAACATTGACCAATAAGGCTGGGTATCGATACAGATTTCTTGATTTGATTCAATTCCAATTCATAAACTCTCCATTCGATGTGTTTCAGATTTTTATTAGATTATAATTAATTTGGGTCTATTTTGGGGTTATAATGTTCAGTTTGCTTACATATAAAATACATTTTTTCTCAGCTAATGACGTAAATGATACAGGAAACCTTCTAACTTGGTACATTACGAAAATATTCATTTAAAAAAATAACACTAGGGCAAAATCTATACAGTTTAATTGCTATTTATTTACCAGATATAGCCTAATAATCAACACAACCCAAACTGAAGTAAATGTTAAAGTAAAAGATCAATCTTGGGATTTAAAAATCAACATATGGATTGTTCGAGTAAAGATCGTGATTAATCGAAAAATCAGGGGTTTTTTACCCAGTCCAATTGATCAATCTCTAGTTTATGACAATGTGTACAGATACACATTCACAAAAGAGTTTTGCTTAAGTAAATGGTTTTAATTAAAAAATAGTATTGTTTTGCTTAATACAGTAAATAACATGAACTTACAGCATTTTAGAAATAACTTGTGGTTAAGTTGCTCAGGGCCAGAAAGGTTCATGGTCCTTACTCTTTACAGGGATCAAACCAGCCCTAAGCCTTAACCACTACACCACACCATCCTGTCATTTAATATCCCCAGTCATTTAATGGGGCCCTTTAAAGTACTTGCAAAATCCTCCAAAATCTCTTTATGGGTGAAAGTTCAAACAAACTAATGGGCCTAAACTATGAGAGCTATGACCCTGGAACACAGTTCCCTTAATACAAACCACAGTCTCAGCCACAGCGTAAATGATAATCATTATCATCAGCTCTATTAAATGTGAAGACAACGTAAAGTAGTCGTCTTTTTTGTAGCCAGTTGTACAATCATGTATCTTACACAGATTATGCTTAATAACCCATGTGTAAGGTCAAGTAAATGCCTTAAACTGCTTTAAACATGTCATCCTTTTATGAGGGAAAGCAGTGATTACTGAATTAAGAAAGAAAAGAAAAAGAAATTCCCTCCAAAGCAGTACGAGCTGATTTTCCTTTTTTGTCAGTAAATTGTTGTGCAGGTCAAAACGCACTCATTGAATGATGACGTCAAAACTTCAAAGCACTTCTGCTTTGGCGACTTATAAGAGCATCTGGTTATTAATAGGGAAATTTGGGGATCTGAGAGAGATGCCACGAGACAGTCACACCGTCCCACTACTCATTCTGAAAGTTTTGTACATTTTAAAGTTAAATACTTCCATCTGATGCACTTTGAGAGCGAAATTAAGAGGTTAGTGTTGTGCTCTTGTAAACAATTTTGTGCTCTTAAAGCTGCAGTAGGCAACTTTGAAGAAAATCGAATTGTGAGAAACAGCGCCCCCAATTCTTCCCCATATACATGATGCTCTTCACCCCCAGCCAGGGTTTTAATTGACAGCTGTTCACAAACAGAACCAAGGCCTGCCTCGCCAAAAGCGATTGGCTAAAATTAGCTGGATCGACACTACTCGACCCACAATTTTCACTCTATCTTTTAACGTTACCTCCGTCTGCTAACGATAGCTAGCTAGTGAAGCCATAAGCAGTGTAACGTTATGCCAATTAACCTAGTAACGCTAAAGTTAGGGGGTGTTGGAATAATAGGGTTCAAAACAGTGTTTCTATGAATGCAAACTTTAATATAGTGAAAAAGACACTCTATTAGCATAACATAAATATATATAATTAAATATTTCCAACATTATTTTGAATGTCCATGTACTAAAATAAAACATTTGATGCCATGAGTGTACCTTCATTTACTATTACTATTATTTTGAATGGCCATGGAAAATGAAGCAATGTGATAATTTTACCTGGTCGCAAAAAGTAGTCCATTAATTTACCTGATGAACTTTCACCTTTTGCTGACATTTTATGCTTCGCAGAGCTAACGTGTGCTTCTAAATCACTTGCACCTTTATTAGCAACTGACACATAAGTGCCAGCTTTACATGTCATACATTCTGCTTCCCACGGATCTCGACCTGGACGAAAGCATGGGAATTTTTGTGCAAATCTTCTGTAAATTTGCACTTTCGTTTGGGCATTGTTTCCACTCAGCTGTCATTTGCTGCTACTGTCAAACTGTTTGATGCCGAACACAACAGCGCTACGCGCATGCGCGGAGAGATTGACAGGCAGGAATTTGGCCAATAGTTGCTGCAAGCCTCTTATAATTGACCAATTGGTGTGCGAGAAGGCGGGACTTACAAAGATGGGTTAAAGCAATGCAAATATGCGCGCACACACAATGAAGTATTAGACCAGATGCACATCATTATGCAAATAAAGCCGGATCCCAGACATTTTCGTAAATTTAGAAATCCCGGCCGGACGCTTTTTTCTCGGGGACATGTCCGGGAAAAAGAGGACATATGGTCGCCCTAATCATGATTCTAACTTCGGCAGTAATATTATCTGTTTGCTCTTGTACACTGATGATGATAAATTGTGTGTGGAGTAGTGTATAAATGCAGTGGATACATTTAATGTTAGTTAATGTTACTTACCTCAAAGATTTGTCATCCTACTCAACCAAATAACGTTAGACAGATCCAGGAATACTCCAGTGCATATTTCTGCGAGTGTGTGCGAGCGCGTGAGTTTACAGCAGCGGGTGAGGAGCTGACTGAACTAACTGGACCTGACTGGCGCGCGAGAGAGAGCGCAAAACACAACCTTTTATTTTATGTTATTATGAGACTGAGAAGTGCAAAACTATTTTAGATGAGAAGTGTAAAAATGTTTTCGGTTCATTATGAGACCGTGCCGGGGCAAATTAGATTGTGGTGGGCCGCCAGAGTTTAGTCAATTAATGGGAAACACTGCTGAGGGAACCAATGCAAGATTTTCTTTCGACACGACTCAAAAACAGCAGAAAAGTAATATGTGGCATTCATGTGTCAATCACTGAGATGACAAGATAAGTATGTGGTTAGGCCATGAGTAATACCAACTTCCTTAACATGTAGACGGAGCTTTCTGAAGTCAGCTGAAGTTATGGAGCTTGTGTAAGACACTGAAACAAATGTGAGAAGCACTTAAAATTCAGTAATGTGTACAGGTCACATTATAGAAGTCCCCATTAACTGTGCAAAGAAAGTGTCCTGAACTTGCTGTCGCTTTAAGAGATGAAGTGTAGGTCTGGATTCTGGAGAAAGACTTGGCACCATATCAAAACCAGAAAACCGCAGCCTGCTCCTATGGCCTGCGACTTATGTTGTCAAAACACTTTGTCGCTATGGCTGCAACAACCTGCCAGGCCGTAGCTAAATGAGTCGAAACGTAAAGCACAGGGCAGGTGGGAGGATGCAGGAAGTTGTCAGCCACCATCTTTAGAGTTAAGTCTCATTTTGGCCTTTGCTCTTTCTGTTTGTGACATCACAATTGAGTTTTGCACATTTCTACTGACGGCTGTCAACACTATTGCAACAGAGACAATATAGTTGCAGTGAAAGATATGAGTTTTAAGCAGTCAAACCAATGACCTTTGAATTGCAAACATACAGATATTAAAGCCAACCAATACAACTAAAACTGACAATACATTATCCGTTCCATCTTTATCTGTTCCGTCTAATAATAACAACAATACAAGAGTTAGGTACTAGACCTGATTTTGACTAGTGTCAACGACATATTTACATTTACATAATCTTGCAACTTTTCCATATATGACCAAAAAAAACATATGTCACTGTTTTAAAATTAATCATGTGAGCACAGAAGTGCAGCAAGTGACATAAATTGTTTTTAACTATAAAAATAAAAAATGAATCATCATACAGTAATCTTTTTATGTTTGCATGGAATGATCCTAGATCATTTAATAGACAGGGCTTTTGATTCATCCTCCAAGCAGCTATTGATCATAGAGGCACATGTATTTTATCATACATCAGCTAATAATAATGCTTATTTACAGGGCTGCAAGATTATGACAAAAATCATTCTTGTCAATTATATCCCTTGATATTGTAATTACGATTACTCATTTCAATTAATAGAAGTAACAATTTGAGCAACTGCAGTCCATATTCTTTACATACTGTAGGCTACACATCCAAAACCGTAATCCTCAATTGCTTTATTATTTTTATTGCATGAAAAACAAAAGGTGCTTTTAGTGAGCATTACTGATATGCCTTTAGACTAATCCACATGCCTCTGATTTACAACTGCATTAATATACACAGCCAAAAAATGTACGCAATGGGAGAAGACCTAAACAGGATTCTGTAAATTACACTTTTCACGTTTAGTTAATTGCAGCAACTGTAATTGTAATCTCTATTTTTTCAATTAATCGTGCAGCCCTACTTAATTATACTTATCAGAATAGGTCTCTTTCCTTTCGCCTGCAAAACACACACCGGTACTCACACAAATATCCTACAATTTCTGATATAAGATTAACATCTAGTGAGTTAGTGGCTCAATGCACCTATTTCTAATTAAAAGCAGCCCAATAATATGCATTAGATTCTGGTCTGAGCTCACAGACTCAAAACGTCAAAGCTTGGACTGGCCGTGGCTGGCCTGTTCTGGGTGGACTTGCATTGAGAGAATCGTGGAACTGCACCTGCCAAAATCTGTTGCTAGGGGATACAGTGAGCGACATTTTCTTTCTTTGCCGAAAGCTCTTCAACAAACTCGCATCCTTCCTGCATGCCAGCAACCACCCATCCCACAACCGCATTCAGCTCGGGCTTCTTTTTCAATAGAGGAAATACTCAAGCCTCAACACAATTTCTACACTTTTTTTTTTCTTTTTTTTTTTTTTAAGAGAGCAATATTTTTCAGATAAAAAAAAACACCTCATTACTTCTGGAAATACAATGTCGCTTTCTACTTTGTTTCTACAGTTTTATAAACCCTAACATTTTAGATTAGTTTTCTCAGCCACAGAGACGTGTGAAATGTGTGAAACCATGGTCCTCCTCTGTTCTATTCAAAGACTTGTGGTTTTGATATTTTAGGCCAGCCATTCTGGTTTTCATGGGACAAGCTGTGGTGTATTTTCGGACTGTTCTTTGCAAGAGGCTTTCAAAAACTCTTCAAGAGCTTGTGAGCTTCTAACACAAACTATTGTCAAGGCATGAAACATGAATAGAGTTTGAGTTGGTAAATTAATTCATTTGTGTGAATCAGTTCTTTCCAATAAATAAATTCAAAACTCTGATTCAGTGACTATAAATTATTGTATTGTTGCATATATCTGAAAATCATAAATAATACCATGCTATCTTAATATCATTCATGAGTTTAGATTTAACGTAAAAAAATGCAGATATTTTACTTCTGGCATTTAAAATGGTGAATCACTAGGTTGAAAGGATGGTTCCTCTGAATTAAAGAAATATTGAGATATCTATCAAGTATTGCCAAAAAGCTGAAAAATATAGAGATTTTTATCTTTATCACCCAACCCTAACAAGGATACACACATGTTTCAGAACGGTTAGTGGTGGGTATTGATACAGATTTCCCGATTTGATCTGATTCTGATTCACAAGCTCTCGACTCGATTCCAATTTGGATTCAATTTCGATACTTACGTATTTGTAAATTTCAGTTATAATATCCATTTTTCTTACAAAGAAAATAAACTCTCTCTCAGCTAATGCTATAACTTATCGGTACTATGTCTTTAAAGGGAAAGTTTTATTTTTGGGTGAACTTCTTTCATCATGCCTTTTTTCTATAAATCTACTTTCAAACAGCCCTTCTATGCACGTTCACGAGAGTTCTACTTTTCTACAGTTTTTTGCCGATTCGCATTCTTCATGCATATCACTTAGCGGCAGCACCTCACAGTGTTTTGGTTAAATGCATAAAACGAGAGTGCATGGAGTTTTAGCGCATTTGTGCTGTGTGAGATTAGAATCTTTTTTTTTTTTTTTGTGCTACGGAAGAATTTTTGGTTAAAAGATTAACAAAATGCCATTATTGTTGAGTACATAAAAAACAGTGTTCAAAACAATGTCTTTACCTTACCCCAATTCACTATGGTATGCCTACAAAAATTATTTGTATTTTGCGCTGTCGGGTCGGATTTGGCAAAAAAAAAAAAAAAAATCGCTGGTTTATGTCGTTCACCCCTACTTCGTTATGTCATAAGTAGTACTGGCTGTCCCATATTCCGGCTAGGGGAACTACGCTATTTAGTTCAGTCAGTCACTGTCAAACAGTTCAGGACAGCATTGCTGCAGTCTGGATGGATGTTTATCTGTTAACTGTTTGGCAAAGTTCTTTACTAGCTATAACGCTAGGATATGTTGTCTGGTGGGGTTGTTGAAGCTTCTATTGCTTGTCATGCTTGTATGAATCGAACTATACTCATGTGTTAAACGATTGCAATGTATCTACATTGTCCAGTGAAGTTACTATAACATGTTTACTGATATTCAAGACTTCTGAGTATTTTATAACATTGCTGTAGTTTCCAGGTTCCCTAAGAATGTGTGCCCCCCTGGCAGAAATGCACAAGCTATCACTAATTGCCTTTTAGCATATAGTCCATCTGTTTACAATGTATAATCATCTCAAGTTTTTATATTGCATATATGTGCATAATATTTTCATTTACATTTATTCATTTGGCAGATGCTTTTATCCAAAGCGACTTACAAAAGAGGAATAATACAACATAAGCGATTCATCTAAACGAGACAGTAGTACGAAAAATGCTGCATTACAAAGTTTCAATTGCATCAGAAAAATACTACCCAAGACAGATTAGAGTGCAACAAGATTAATATTTTTATTATTATTATTATTGAGTGTACGGTAAAGTGCTCATGGTGTCTTCAGCCATTTGTTTGAAGAACGAAAGGGTATTTGTTTCATGGATGGAGTTGGGAAGCTAATTCTCATGTTTAATAAAGTGTATTTCATCCCCATTATTATTGAATCCTCATTTTATGTTTTTAGCTTACAGTGTTATTGTGTGCAGTGCACAGACATACTATTGTAGTATTACGGTTTAACTTGCATTACCAATTGAATTTAAAATGTTTAATAGAATAACATAATATCAACATGAAAACAGAGCATTATGAATATCTCCCAGTCATGATCACACACAGTCGATGTCCATGTAAGCTCAAATCATGAGATTCATCATTTACAACTTAAGTAAAGTGTTTTCCCGCAAATTGCTTGCAATTTTAATTTTCAACCACAGATGATGCTAGAGAGCACAAAGTTCCATAGAGCAGCTTTAAATATCCATATTTACGTGTAGTATGCAAGTATAGAAAGTTGTCATTTAGCCGATACATATACCAAAAGTTAGTTTCCAATCAGGAAATTTGAGGCCGATGCCAATCTCTGATTTTTTAACACTAAAATCGGCCGATACCGTTACCAATTTTTTTTAAGTGCACTTTTGCAAGTTATATTGTGCAGTTATGTTTATAACCCACATCTTAAAATTACAGTAACACTTTAAAAAAGGTTCCATTTGCTAACATTATTTAACAACATTACTGTAGTTAACATGAACTAATGAACTTAATGTTAGTTACAACATATGCTATTACATTTTTTAAAAGTTGTATTAGTTAATGTTAATTAATACACTATGAACTAACAATGAGATGTAATTGTATTAACATTATAATTAATAAAGGCTGCAAAAATATATTGTTCATTGTTTGTTCATGATACCTATTGCATTAACTAATGTTAACGAATGCAACCTTTTTATAAAGTTACCAAAATTACATTAAAATTACATTAATTGTGAATTGCAAAAAATATATATTTTTTTTTAAACAGTTATGAACAGTTCTGCTGTCAATATCAAAAGGTCATTGTGACATACTGGTAAGCAGTAAAAACCATGAGAGCATCACACACAGCAGAGATATGTTCAAAAATAAGAAAAATATATCCATTACAAGCTCTAAAACTGCTCCAGCGAGAAATTATTAATATCTATGATTTGTTTACTGTCTTTGGTCTCTTGTTGTAACACAAATCACTAATTATTAAGCAAATGCGTGAAGACGCGGTGCCGTTATTGAAGGTTAAACAGTTACATCTGTTATTAGTGGTATTGTGACCAACATTAATCTGATTTAAATTGGGATCCTCACAGAATAGCGCTGAGATGAGTGACTGAGATATTGAGAGAACCTGGAGAGCCGCATGTTTGATTGACACCGCAAGTGAGCATATTTAAGGAAGTGAAGCTAAAAGTGCTCATGATCGCTCAAACAGTCACAATCGCTCAACACAACGTCTGATTGTCACGACTCATGTTACATCACATGTACTCAGATTTGTATTTGTATGTTTATTTGTTGTTTAATTCATTTTTATACCTGTTAGGAGCCTCTTTATCCTCTTCCTGCTCACTGTGCAATGAGTCAGAATTACTACCGTAATGCCTCTAGAAAATGGGCAACTTAATATTCGTACACGTGTAATTCTTACACATTTTTAAAAACAAACCTGCATACTCATCTGAATAACAGCATATCTGAAAGTTTAAATTTATGAATACTTAGAACTGCCAATAATTCACCCTCCAGAGGCAACACTGTCATGCACTAAGGGCTGAGAAAGCACTCATTCATTAGAGTAGCAGTGTATGCGTGACTCCCTGATTTTAGGCACAATCGGCCCAATCGCCGATCATTTACTTAGAACGATTTAGATCGGTGCACCCCTACCCAAAGTGTAAGCTATGACATTAATCCCATTATATGGACAGTCCTCATGGAGCAACCTGAGATTAGATGCCTAGTTCATGTCAAGGGCAGAAAGGTTATAGCATCTGGACCCATTCTTAGTGCATTCGAACCTGCAACTTTTCTTTTGCAGTATGCATCACCACTCACAGTAATATAGAAATGTACTGCCATTGAGTCAGGGCTCTACAGCGCGACCATTTCCAGTTTCATTTGCGACGGTAAATTACTGTGTGTGACTGTGCGGAAAAAATATTTAGGCGCACCAGTGTGAGTGGTCCGATTGAGGAGGGGTGGGAGAAAAAAAAATTATTCTCCTATGCATTGCGATTCTTTCTCCATTGATTCTGGATCTATTCTTAAAAATTCAGATCAATCCTGTGAACGCAGCAGTGCAGTGGCGCACACACGCACCAGAGACAGATGTTAGAAACGCGCATATCCTAGCCAAGCGCACCCAACTAAACTGACCGCAGACAGGATGTATCAACCGCACACCACTCGTCTCCTAATGAAACTATGATCCTGAAATTAATACACAAACTTGCGCACATGGCAACGGGAGAGTTGATTTCGTGATTACATGTCAACAAAGAACATGAAATGTGAGCTTGGACTAATTTGCACAACATGGGGGAAAACAACACCTGAAATTAATGATGAGACAGCGGTTCAGGAGACGTGGGTGATGTTTTCATTTTATAATAATTTTTTGTCTGCTGCTTCCCAATGTCTTTCACTCTTGTGCTCTTTCATTTGCTGTTACACATTGCCGGTCTCTCACTCATCAGGAAGAGTGAACACACCTGAAGACAGTGATAGTAATTCCATTGAGCACACAATTGACAAATACAAGAGTCTTGTATAGGAGTCTATAGTGTTTCTCCTGCTGGAATACTTTTACAACCAAGTCGACGACTGCCGGATTTTAAATGAACAAAATATGTTGGTTGGATGACTAAACTACATAACGTGTTATCGTGTGCAATGGACGAATAGAGTCTGCAGACACATGACGCATACAGCAGCAGAACAATGTGTAGTGTTTTTACAAGAGTAGATCACACTGAAAGCTTCAGTTTACATTATTGACAATCTATTAGCAAGTTAGACAGACAAACCGTGACATTTTCCCCCATTCCGAAGTCCCCACATCATGCATTGAGCTAAAAGTTAACTTGCCTTCCATTCGCTATAAAGTAGTGGGTGGTGGTCACGAAGATGACAAGATATTTGAAGTGTTGCCCCCTTTCGCAGCGATTTTTTATTTATTTATTTATTTTTAGCATGTTCTGCAGACAGGGTCACCATCTTCGATTAAGTTTCCCTCAGCACTCTTGTCAAACCCCAAATATGACCACACTTCAGATTTGGTCCTCTTAGAAGGCTGAAAAATCTCCCGAGCACTGTCACTGACTTCCGCCATGTTTTCACATAAAACAAAACCCATGTTGCATGCTGCACGTGCTTCAGACTGTTGCTAACTTTGGTTGATGCTGGGCAGTATGTACCGTGAGTTTTTTTAAACCACGTTAATCAAACACGGGATTTTTCCCCCTTTTCTCCCTAATTTGGAATGCCCAATTCCCAATGTGCTTTTAAGTCCTCGTGGTCGCATAGTGATTCGCCTCAATCCGGGTGACGGAGGATGAATCCCAGTTGCCTCCACATCTGAGACCGCCAACCCACGCATCTTATCACGTGGCTTGTTGAGCGCGTTGCCACGGAGACATAGCGCGTGTGGAGGCTTCATGCCATCCACCGCGGCATCCACGCTCAACTCACCACGTGCCCCACCAAGAACGAACCACATTATAGCGACTACTAGGAGGTTACCTCATGTGACTCTACCCTCCCTAGCAACCGGGCCAATTTGATTGCTTAGGAAGCCTGGCTGGAGCTACTCAGCACACCCTGGGATTCGAACTAGCAAACTCCAGGGGTGGTAGCCAGCGAATTTTACCACTGAGCCACCCAGGCCCCCAATCAAATATGGTTTTAATGATAATTAAAATTAGAAATGGTAATACTAACTGTCAGGAATTTTACCATGGTTTATCGTGAAACCGGTAACCTTTTCATCCTCTGCTCCCTACCAGCTGTACCTGCAGGCAGTGAATCACATCAGCAGCAGAGGGAGGAGGACAGGAGGAATAACTGATACAGACTGATGTCTGTGTTCTTCATTCTTTCTAAACTTAATTCAGTATTTTGATGTCAGGAATATTATTTTATTGACATTTTAGATTTGTTTCCAGAGAGATATTGAGTTTATATAGTGACTCTGCTGTTGCTTTAGAAACAACATTTAGTTATATTTAAAATAAACAAATTCTAATCCTGTTCTGAAATTTTTTTAAATAAAATATTTAAAAAAAGCAATTATTTAGTAATGAAAAAGAACCGATAAGAGTATCGATTAAGAACCGAAAACAACAGTGTAAATGTGAGTGACCGTTAGAGAGAGCCATCCAGGGAAGAGTGGAGTAACGTTACAGTGTTGGAGTACAGGAAGCATAGCTTACTGTTATCTAAAAGATTAAAAAAAGACAATCGTTCAAGTTTGCGCATTTCCAAATTGTAGCAACAAAATGAAGTGCATCACAGGAAAAGCTTTCACAGACTTTGGGGGTCAGGGACATGCTGAAGTTGTGGCTAATTGTGCTACAAATGGATGAAAACACTCCTGTCTGTCCACTCCACCTTGCAGACCATCGTGTTTGCAGTGACTGATTTCACCAGGATGACTACTGCCAGTCAAACAGAAGAAGAAATCCTACACCAAAGCACTTTTACCTGACAAAAATTATAGTCCTGCTGCAGACAGAGTGGAGGTAATGTTATTAGCTAAAGTTATTTTGTTGACCTGGCATCAGTAAACACGAAAGCATGCCAGGATAATGGCAAAAACAATCATTCAATAATCCAGTAGTATGTACACATGCCCCGCATGATTACATTGCAGCCATTTCACGTATGCTGGTTATAGCATTCTCGCAAAATATTGGATCGTTTGCAAACATTTTGGTCCCAATTAATCATTTCAGCCCAAAAACAAGGGAAAATGGGGCCCAGGTTTACAAATACCAGAACTATCCTTCAACCTTGATGGAAAATGTCGTGAGGTCAAGGAAAGATAGCAAGGAGAATTCATAAGGAGTTAGGAAAATATAACCATGGTGCTAAGGCAGTCCAAGTGAACTTGCACTAGGCCACATAAAGGTTTGTCATCTTCTTACAATGTTTTATGGGGGTTGGCAACTTTATGGTGCACTACTGCTGTCTTCCAGACCTGAGTGCTGGTTGGGATATCTATTACCTACATAACCTAATTATTAATATTTGCTATTAAAAATCTGGATATAACGCATTCGGTAAAATTGAAATACAGTATGAGTTTAAAGGAGCAACTAGCAATTTTTAGATAATATATAACAAAAAAAAATCATAAATCATATATTTTCTCTAATATGTTGACATGGGGATTCCAAGTGTTTTGTAGGTTTGGAAAGAGCTTTTTTATTCTTTTAATTTTACTGTATTTAATCTTATTCTTCGTTTAGAATACATTTTACTAGAAACCAACTGAATGCAGGGGCTGAAAGTTCATTGCATTATAACCATATGAAGAGATCATTGACAAAATAGAGATGACACAATTGTTATCAATTGATATTTCTAATAATGTGTTCAGTGTTTCTCCTAGATGTTTTTCAGCATCGGTGCTGTTGTGTGAGCCGCATGTCCACGAGCATGCAAAGCCGGCTCGTATTCATGTGTGTCGTAATAGCTTAAAATTAATAAAATTACCCTCACGGTCATTATAGATAAGATTATTCATGTTTGACTTTTCTGTCTTAATTTACTTAATTTAGAGCTTTTGGCAGTATATATTTCTGTAGAAATTTATATCAAGAATGTATTTATTTACACCATTTATTTCAAATGAAGTAAATTGTTAACAATGGTTTCTGCACCGAGTTACAAACATTTTCTCAAGCTAAAACTTGGTGACATAGGCTACATCCTGCCTGTGAGCATTTTATTTTTCTGGGCCTTTGGAAGAAGAGCTCCAGGGCTCTTCTATATAGGTGGTTGGGGGCCCATTGATGCTCACACGTATGCAAGTTGCCAGATGCTCTCCCTGTAGCCTGTGAAACTTGAAATATAATTTAACAATAAAGATGTATGTGTACAGGACAAAGTTATGCACCAGTTTAGTCTAAGCTTGTACCTGACGTTCCTAACACTGGACAAGTAGGTAGTAATAAGATGCAGCTAAGTCAAGTAAATAATGTTGCTTCCAATAAATGTAGCTATTGTTACATAGCAGACAAAAAAACAACATTACAGTTAGCTTTTCCTGCTCAGCTTCCAGACCGTAGTTGGAAGCACAGTGGAGATGCTTGCTAGGGCTAACCCCCTTCACTTTTCAACCCTCATTAGGACTGAATTTCTGGTTGAGGTTTTGCATTGTGTCTGTGGAACATATGCTGATGTGTGTGTGTGTGAATGGAACACAGAGTATTTCAAAATATTTATTTTGTGATTTCAGGTCATGTGGAAAGACTGTGCTTGTGGAGATCTACAGCAGATGACCATGGTAATCCAGGTGTGGAAAAAGTGGACTGTTTATAATCTGAAATCGGCATAGTCAAAGATGGTCTTCTGTCTTCTGAGAAGTCTTCTGACACCATACAATCACTCTAAGAGTGGCAAAATGTTTTGATCTATACTGTATATCCATTATCCAATAATATCCATTATTATTTATCCATTTGATCCTTGTGGGGCCACAGGTTTGGTATTGCAACAGTGAGACCTCAAACTTGCCAGGTTTGGTTAAAAGGAAGTAAATACAATGCAAATCGACTCAATTTTCATGAATCGGTTTCCATAAATTAGTGGATCAAGTTTATTATTTTTCTTTTAATTTATTTTTCTACTCACATTCCACTCACATTGTGATCGCATGGTGTCAGAAGACTTGGATTATACTACACGAGCCGTATGGAGTCATTTTATGAACATTTGTTGTCCTTTTTGAAGCCGAAGGGCTGGACTCCATTTACTGCAATTGTTTGGAAGAAAGCTCAACTGGCAGTAATTTTTGGGTGAACTATTCCTTTAAATCACAGTCATAGCCTCTGTCACTTTCCTGATAGTAAAATTTTATATTGTGACTGAATGCAAAGATTGCTGAAATCGCACAGTCTGATCAAATCTTCATTACCTTGTCTTCAGGCTTTTTATCTGCGACCTGCACTCATTGATGGGCACAGCCTTATTCCTTTGGTTTATTACATCAGGACTGGGCCACTTCCCTTGAAGTGATATTGAACTTTGTTGAAGTTTGTGTTGTGGAGTTTAGTGGCCATGACATAAATCCAAATATTGCTGATCGTCTTCATCAGCTGCTCCTGTGCTTCACAAGTGTGGCACAGATCCAGTTTTGCCATGCAATGAATGTGCATGGAGGGCTACTCAATGTTACCTACTTATGTAGCATAGGAGCAGCTGCTGGAGAAGATCAATATTTTGGACTTACAGCATGGACAGTACAACACAAAGTTCAACTAAGATTCTATATCACTTCAAAGATAAAGCCGGTGTAATTTTGTTTTTTATTGTAAACATGGCCTGTGAAAAGAGCAAAAACTGCATTGCTTTTCTGTTACTAACAACTATGGTCCATCTCGCCACCACTGATATGTCACCACCGATATGATACTTCATATCATGTAACTAACTGAACTCCATGGTATTCTAAAATTAAATCAAGTCATAAACTTGCAAAAGTTTTTGGAATACAGTGGATTTTAATTAGTAACATAATATAAGGTGTTTCTGATGGAGGCTATATGGGCCATCGCTGAAATGCACTGTTGGTTTGCTCTTTTCATAGGCCATGGTGACAATAAGTATAAAGGTACAAACCCATTTCCAGAAAAGTTGGGATATTTTGTAAAATGCAATGCAAGCCTAGAGAACTCGGCAGCGTTTCTGCATAGAATTGATGTATGGCTTTCTCCTAGCGTAATCGAGTTGCATTTCTTGATGCAGTGGCAGACTGTGTTAAGTAACAACTGTTTTCCGAAGTACTCCCGAGTCTATGTGGCTATATTTAACACAGTAGCGTGGCGGTTTCTCATGCAATGTCGTCTGAGGGCTCGAAGGTCACGCACATTCAACAGTGGTTTCCGGCCTTGCCCTACACTAACTGAGATTTCTCTGGATTCCCTGATTCTTTTTACAATATTATGTACAGTAGATGGTGAAAGACCTAAATTCTTTGTAATCTTGCATTGAGAAATGTTTTTTTTTTTTTTTAAGTGTTTGACAATTCTCTCACGAAGTTTGGCACAAAGTGTTGGGCCACGACACATCTTTGCTTGCAACGACTAAGCCTTTGGTGGATGCTCTTTTTATACCCAATCATGATACCCTCACCTGTCAAAACCTGAATATTCAATAAACTTTTCACTCTTATTTTGCCCCTGTCCCAACTTTTTTTTTTTGAGTGTGTTGCATGCATCAAATTAAAAATTGGTTTATATTTACAAAATACAATCAAGTTGGTCAGCCAAAACATTAAAATACATTTCTTTGTACTTTTGTCAGTTAAATAAAGGTACAAGAGAATTAACAAATCACAGATTCTTGTTTTATTGCATTTGACAAAATATCCCAACTTTTCTGGAAATGGGGTTTGTACACTGGCCTTATCCTTTTAAAGTGCCTCACCACTATGCCATGAAATAAATTAAAATAACACCCCTGAGTTTAAACCCTCTGACATATGTGATGTGTGGTTAAGCATGTACTAAAATAATACAGAAAATGATTCTTTACATTAGTCACCTGTATTATAATTTTACTATTTAATTTTTATACACTTGTAAAACTTGTATACTTGCATTTTATTGTGTAAAGACTGTGGATTGCTGATGTAAATCCCTTAAATGTTAGCTGAACACTATAAATGTGAAGAGATTTGCTTTCAAAGCCAACTTGTGATGTACTTTGAGTTCTTGAGCATTTTGACATTTTCAAAATGAAAGCTGAATAGTGTAAATAGAGATTTGCAGTCAGTATGAAGTACATGGGGATGTAATAAAAAAAAAAATTGAAATAATTATCGACATTTGTACATCTTCAAACCTATATTTAAACAACAAATGTGTAAAAACTGGTTAAATCTTTAAAATGTCTGATTGTGTAAATATACAGAAATTTCTTTTTGAATGTAGCTACTTAAAGGAATAGTTTGGCATTTTGAACTCTGGGCCCAAATGATGTTTTCGGTCATGATCGCTATTAGTAGAAACCAGAACTTCGCTAGCTCCCTGCTCCGTCCTTCCAGTAACACCGGGAAGCCCCCTCCTACTCTACTGCATGGGCATACACGTCTTTGAAAACAATGATAAACGTTGTTTTGTAAGACATGACACTCACAGTGTCAGTATGTTATCTTGAAAAAAAGAAAAGAAAAAAAAACCTTTCTGTCAGCAGTTATTTTTGGATTCTTCTGGCTCTCATGAAGCTGAGAAGGTAGTGCGTCTTTGAGAAAAAAAATAGTTCCTATCCAAATAGCACACAACTATTGACAGAAAGCTTGTTTTTTATATATATATAAAATTTTGCAAATAACGTATGATTATACTGTGAGCATCATGTTTTGAAAATCGTTTATCATAGTTTTCAAAGACTGTCGCATATGCCCATGCAGTAGAGTAGGAAGGGGTTTCCCGGTGTTACAGGACAGGTGGAGCAGGGGAGCTATCGAAGTTCTGGTCTCTACTAATATGGATCGTGAAAACATGTCATTTGGGCCCAGGGTTCAAAATATTGTACTATTCCTTTAAGTATTTCTACTTATTTCCTAGTTTCTCACATAAATACCAATATTCTGGCAGTAAAACACTTTATCGGACAATTGAATAAAATAACCACTGAATACAATACATTTACAGAGAACGTCTTTTAATGTAGCTATTTTTCATGTGTTCTGACATACCAAGCTTGTTTTTCCCCAGTCAAATGATCATTTTTAACAATAAATATTTGTTTGCAGTTCGCTAAAATGACTGTTTAATGCCATAAATTAAAAGTACATATTCTGTGTTTATACATTGTGTTGTAGTATTTTTACATGGAGAAACTAAAAATCTTACATGAAATAATTGTAGGTAGATGGGGCAGTTGCATAAAGTAACTACTAAATACTCTTAATTTACAGAGATTGGCCTTAACTGTAGCTATTTTTGATGTACTATGCTTGTTTTTCCACTGTCCAATCAAATGTTTAAAATATAATAGTTCTGTAAAATGACTGATTAGTGCCGATATTGTCTTTGATTTTATGATATTATTGCATTTCTATACAATATTTCTTAATTATTGTACATGAAAAAAAGCTATATTTTAATAGGAAATTACTGTAGATAGACAGGGCAGTTTCATAAAATAACTTCTAAATACCTTTCATTTAGATACAGTTGTGCTCAAAATTTTGCATACCCTGGCAGAAATTTTGGCATTGATTTTGAAAATATGACTGATCATGCAAAAAAAAACTGTCTTTTATTTAAGGATAGTGCTCATATGAAGCCATTTATTATCACATAGTTGTTTGGCTCCTTTTTAAATCATAATGGTAACAGAAATCTCCCAAATGGCCCTGATCAAAAGTTTACATACCCTTGAATGTTTGGCCTTGTTACAGACAATCAAGATGACACACACAGGTTTAAATGGCAATTAAAGGATAATTTCCCACACCTGTGGCTTTTTAAATTGCAATTAGTGTCTGTGTATAAACAGTCAACGAGTTTGTTAGCTCTCACGTGGATGCACTGAGCAGGCTAGATACTGAGCCATGGGGAACAGAAAAGAACTGTCAAAAGACCTGCGTAACAAGGTAATGGAACTTTATAAAGATGAAAAAGGATATAAAAAGATATCCAAAGCCTTGAAAATGCCAGTCAGTAATGTTCAATCACTTATTAAGAAGTGGAAAATTCGGGGATCTCTTGATACCAAGCCAAGGTCAGGTAGACCAAGAAAGATTTCAGCCACAACTGCCAGAAGAATTGTTCGGGATACAAAGAAAAACCCACAGGTAACCTCAGGAGAAATACAGGCTGCTCTGGAAAAAGACGGTGTGGATGTTTCAAGGAGCAGATAGTAGCTATTTTTGATGTACTACTCTTGTTTTTCCACTGTCCAATGAACTTTTTTTAAATACAATAGTTCTGTAAAATGACTGATTAATAATGTAAATGTGCAGACATTTGTCTTTGGTTTAATGTACTTATTGTGTTTTTATACATTATTTTGTTAGTTATTGTACATGGAAAAACTATATTTAAATAGGAAATTACTGTAGATAGACTGGGCAGTTTCATAAAGTAACCAACAAAAGCCCTAAATTTACAGAGATTAACCTGAAAGGTAGTTGTTTTTAATGTATTTTGACATAATATATCTTTTCACTGTTTAATGAACATTTATCAACAATAATATCCTGTAATTAAATTAATTTTGACTGTAAAACCTGCTCTGTATTTTTACAGTTTATTGCATGTAATTTTGTGGTATGGTTATTTACTGTAATTTGACGGTATCCATCGGAAACTTTGCTGCCAGACTTTTTACCTTTCTTTTTTTTTTTTACAGTGTAGATTGAAGTTCATGAAGTGTTGTATAGTACAATCTTAATAAAAACTACAACTTCCAAATGCATCTTAGTCAGCATAAATGAAAAGCATCACATTTTTACTTTAAAAGTTAAGTTTACAAAGCCTAGCCAACTGAAATATGCAGCATCTGATTGCTGTACACTGTGTGACAGGAACATTAATTGTGTTCAGCAGTGCAGATGTCAATTTAGAGTTCTTAAATACATTTAAGAGGACCACACTTCAAAGACTGAACATTGTGTTTTTGTATATTTATGTTCACAAGGTGAAACGGGTTAAAGTGAACTGCTGTTGTTTTTTCGCAGATAGCCTGTCAAATTAACTAAAATATTACATTTGGTTTCTAAGAATGTAAACTCCTTAGTCGTGACTCATGCAATGTTCCTGAATTCTGTCATAATTGATGAGCTCAGATTTCTCTTACCTGTATTTGTATGTTATATTGTGGCACATTAACGTTACCATCTCTAAAAAAAAAAACTGGACTACATCTGTGCTCCTAAATGTTTGACTGTGCTCCAGATTTTATTAATTAGGAGCACAAGTGCACAAGTTTTTGAAACATTTATTCTTTATTATATTTATTTCACATTTTAGAATAATAGTAAAGTCATCAAAACTATGGAATAACATAAATGGAAATATGGGAATTATGATGTGACTAATATTCCAAAATAAATCAAAACTGTGTTATATTTTAGCATCTTCAAAGTAGTCACTCTTTGCCTAGAATTTGCAGTCATGTACTCTTGACATTTTCTCAACCAACTTCTTGAGGTATCACCCTGGGATGCTTTTTAAACAGTATTGAAGGAGTTCCCATCTATGTTGGGAACTTACTGGCTGCTTTTCTTTATTATTTGGTCCAAGTCATCAATTTCAAAAACTAATTTTTTTTTAAATATAATTTTAGTTTTATAATGAAATAAATTAATATGGTGGCACAATTATATTTTTGTCTACAAAACTAATTTCAAACATTTAAGCAGACGCCTTCAGATTAAAATATTTTTAAGATCATGAGAAACATTTCAGTCAAGCGTTTCAAAGCTTTTAACCGGTAGTGTATATTTTACCAGTACTGAAACATTAATATATTTAACTATGCTCAATCTTATCGCAAGATCAACAAAGAGATAAGCAGTAACACTTTAGGTAACATGTACATCTAGTTGCATCAATAATTAAACAAAAAGGACTAAAGCTCTCAGTCGGTGACTGATATCTGCTGTGAAACCCGAAAGGCAAACTGAAAGAGATGACGAGAGCACACTTGGACTCCTTTTGCTTACATAATGCTGACGTCACTGGTTAGGCATTCCACCTCACCAAAAATTCCAAGCCTTCCAACAAGGTTTGTTTATTTACATTTATTCATTTGGCAGACGCTTTTATCCAAAGCGACTTACAAAAGAGGAAAACATATGCAAATCATCTTAAGGAGACAGTGGTACGAAAAGTGCCATACTACAAAGTTTCACTAGCATCTGAATAGTATTCAAAAGAGATAAAAAGTGCAACAAGAAATTGCTTTTATTTATTTATTAATGACTGGTTAAGTGTTCATGGAAAGATGTGTTTTTAGTCGTTTTTTTTAAGACAGAAAGTAAGTCAGCTTCATGGATGGAGTTGGGAAAGTCATTCCTCCATCGTGGTATGATGAAGCTGAAAGTACGGGAAAGTGTTTTGGTGCCTCTTTGTGTTGGTACAACAAGGCGACGTTCCTTAGCCGACCACAGGCTTCTAGTGGCCGCATAGCTCTGCAGAAATGATTTTAGGTATGTTGGAGCAGACCCAGTGACTGTCTTGTATGCCAGCATCAGAGCCTTGAACTTGATACGTGCATCAACCGGCAGCCAGTGGAGAGAGACAAGGAGTGGTGTAACATGCACTCTCTTTGGTTGATTAAAGACCAGATGTGCTACTGCATTCTGGATCATTCGCAGGGGTCTAACTGCACATGCAGGGAGGCCTGCAATGAGAGCATTACAGTAGTCCAATCTAGTTATGACAAGTGACTGGACAAGAAGTTGTGTGGCATGTTCAGAAAAGAAGGGTCTTATCTTCCTGATATTGTAGAGTGTAAATCTACATGATTGTGCTGTCTTTGAGATGTGGTCTGTGAAATTGAATCTGTTGTCGATGGTTACCCCTAGATTTCTGACCGTTTTGGAAGGCGTTTCTGTAGTTGCACCCAGCTACAAAGCAAGTAATATTTTGGTTTTAAATGTTTAATAGAATAACAAGATCAACATGAAAACAAATCATATAAAAAGAAGTAGTGAAATTACACCTAGGGTAAGTCAACTTGCATCACCCCTGGCCAGTAGAGAGTAAGCCAACAGACATGTGGCTGTGACCTGTGTTCAGTCTACTCAAGAGATTATTAGCCCTGGGAACTCAAGCTAGAAAACAACATGTAGAGGTATTGAGATCAGGAGCATCATAACTGCAGCACAATGTAGTAGCACAGTAGATCCCATGAAATGGTTTGATGACTGTCATTTTTTTGACATTAGTGATAGACCGATTAATTTCTTTAGTAGGACTTTGTAGGACAGCCCAGGACATTACAGTGACGTCACTTCTTCCTCTCAGCCGCCATATTTGTGACCATCAGTGGCAGGAAACAATGGCGGTGATTGGAAAAACACCCATGAAACAATATCAAGAAAAACTTTTGATCCATGTCAATTCTCTGAAGATACAGGTCTGAAGACAGCACAAATATTGCCAAATTGGACTTTCGCAGACATTTAAATGTTTTATCCATGATTCATCTCCGTACGCCGGCAAGTCCGATGTGTGACCAATAAGTGCACACGCCCACCGTTATTGTAAGCATCTCTAATTCAGAAGTTACAAATGTTTTGTGCTGTTTTCAGGTCTGATTTGGTCACAATACTATAAAACGTCTGAGATAATCCTGTCTGCTTTTAACTCCTGAAGAAGGCTTTTGTCGTATCCCACAGAGCAGCACACTGAAAGTATATGGAAGTTTGGTCACAAACATAGCGGCACGGTCATACAGTGACATCACATGAAACAGGTAAAATAATGTTAAGACTGCACAAATAAAAATGTTAAATTATTTCCTTTGATCTTGTGATGGTGAATACGTTTGATTAATAAAATTTCCATTAAATAAGTGATGTCAGTCAATTAAAATATTTTTCACAATTAATTGCATATTTTTCATAGTTAAACGCATTAAAATGTTGAATAAAACATCATAAAAGGGTGAAAATTCAAATTTAAGTGAAAATTAGTAAATGCGTTAATTGCGTTAGAGAAAAAACTAAATTTGAAACATTTTAAATTAACTGCATGCGTTAACGTTATTTTTGACGGCTCTAGTTAAAATACTTATTTTGGTTGGATGAAAAGCATTCCATATTCTGTCGGCTAAACATCCAAAATAAGCAGAAAATGTGTAGCAAAGTTGGAACAATAACAACCATTGAATGACAATTATGACAATTATGACAATTATGACAATTATGAGGTAATTAAATACATTTAAAAAAGAAGGCTTAATATTTAGCAAAAGTCCATGAATAACACCCTAATGTTAAAAACTTATACCAACATGACCTTGAAACCCCACAAAAATGAAAACCACATGATGGTATTGCGCTTTACCCACACCAAACAAACCAATCGGATCAGTTTTTCTTCTAACCATGAACCAATCAAAAAAGAGTGGGCTGCATCTGAAACCGAGATTAAGACGGAAAGAGTGGGATGCCAGACTACAATTGACAAAGACCCCTAAATATAATCTGGCGGATTACTATCCTGCAACCCCTAGGCATGTAGCAAACTCGATCTTCAGTCTCCACCTGAGGGGTTTGGGAGGGGGAGAGGGCTGCATTCCCAAAATACCAGGGAAGACCATGAAAGCTTTGCGGCCACGGATAGCTCACTCCCCCATCCAGCCCTGACCTTTTCCCTGCAGAAGAGACTGCTCATTGACCAAGAGGACCCCTGGATATAGAGCACACAAACAGCCATTAACTCGTCACTGCTTACAATGGTCCAAACTTTTATCTAATTATTGTGTGTGTGTGTGTGTGTGTGTGTGTGTGTGTGTGTGTGTGTGTGTGTGTGTGTGTGTGTGCATGCGCGCGTGCATGCATGCATGCATGCAAAGTAGAGGGCAGCCCAACACTGTGTCATGCGAGTTCACCACATTCAAAATTAAACTAAACGACAGGCAGTTTTAAATCTACAATGGCATTTAGACTGTTAAGCCACACATAAAAATGCTGAATGTCATTGCATTAGATAACAATATCAAACCGAGTGGCAATTATTGTAAAGAATCTTACTAAGTATGCATGTCTGTCACTGTGCATATCCATACAATCAAATGCAGGCAAACCATTTCAAAGACAAAAAGGAATGGAAATTGTGTGTGTACTGAGCCCCTGTCTCTCAAAATGAGGGCAGTCTCCATTGCCTCCTAGCCCCTCGCCTGCCACATGAATGAGGAGTATTCATCCACCAGCTGGCTGTCAGAGCTTTGCAGCCATACGCTGCAGGCCTGGGCACCGGGCTTCTGTATCCATGACCCCAGTCACCCTTTCCTCAGCACAGAGCCGTTTATAGTCCAGAACGATGACCAGAAATGGGGTGTCATGGTAACACAGAGCAGGCGGCGTATCACGCCATGGCCCCCTTCGGTCCATTCTTCCTCATGAATAAGAATCTGTGCTCTAATGGCGAATATTTCTAGATGTCCGCCTGAGTCAGTGCGTTTATCTAAGCGGGACAGAAGGCAGAACTGTTATAGGCAAGCCGCTGTCGGTAAGCCTCCCATTTTGGCCAACTATTTAAAACAAGAGCCCTAAATAGAGTTATTACTGCTCTTATTGAACTAAGCATAAACCATGTAGGGAACAGAATCTGTGTATCATTCTTTTTTATTTCATATTCAATTAGGAATTCAACATCGGAAAAACAAAAAATGACTTATTTCATTATTCGTTTACAAAACCAATATAAAAAAACAAATAATGACTTGTTTTTCGCAATTCAGAAGAAAGGGTAGTTTCAGGTCCACCCATATGTATGAATCAAATATTCAAGCTATATATAAGTGAAATCAAATAATTGAAACGCACAGTGTCCCGTGGCTATTTTTCCATTTTCCTATTTTTAACTTGAGCATTAAATCAAAATTATGAAAAACAAGTCATCATTTGTTTTCAGAATCTGAATTCCTAATTAAATATGAAATGAACGAATGATACACGGATTGAACAGAATATCATAAAGACTTGGGGGTGGACTCTTTTGAGTTGGGCCACTAAGTAACCACCTAGCAACCACCCAGAACACCTTGGCAACTGCATAGCAATGCCCTGGCAACACCTTCAACAGCCCAGCACAGTGGCGGCAAGTTTTGCAAGGAAAAGCATTCTCAATTTATTCAGAAAAAGTTAAAATCTATTTTTGAGTAGGCTATTTTAGGTGGTTGATTATAAGGCTATAACTTAATAATGCACAAAATGCAGCTCTTTATAACACAGTCACTTTAACATATATTTTCGACAGCAGGCAGGGGTTAAACAACAAAAGAGACTGCCAGAGACAACTCTGACAAAAGAGTCCAACAAAACAAAAGCTCGCCTCTTTTGTTTAGGGCCTCTCTGTTTTCATCCGGGGCTACTCCCAAGAAAAGCTCGAGAGAGAGAGAGCGAGAGACAGAGAGAGAGAATGGGAGGGAGGAAGGAGTGGGGCTGGACGCTGAACCCCAAAAGACATTTCCATGGATGTCAACTTCTAGGCTTTCAGCTGAGAGGGGACCCACCCCAAACTGTGTGGATATCCATTTTCTCACTCTAACACTGAGGACAATCTGGATTCTCACTCAATCATGTCTTCTCCCTAGAGTCTCAACTCCCATTTCCTGTTTTTAAACGGTCAGAAAATCCTATTCAACGCCATTTCCCTGCTCTCCTCGCAGTGCCTCCAGATCGCCTGGCCCGCACAGCGTTGTTGCGCAGTTTCACAACACACGCTGGGCAACTCCACCCTGACAGCTCACTCCCCAACACTGATGCAGCTATTCTGGCTCTAGAAGGATGTAAGGGCTATAAAAAAAAAAAAACTTAACACTGTGGGTTGCATGGCTGATGGAGACCAGATCAAAGGGTCCAAGACAAGGACTCAATCCCCAGATCAGCTTCTGCATTCTGCTCTGATAAACAAAACCCTAAAGCAAGGTTATCGCACTGAGAAGCTCCAGCCCTTTGGGTGTGAAGTAGGCAGGGAACGCTTAAGCAAAACTTTCTTTAAAAACCTTGAAAGTACTACAGCATCACATTTACAACATGTTTTCAGAGATATGACCATTCTCACAGCCATGTGTCAGTTTAACATGCACCACATATTGCTAGAAACAATGCGGCAGCACCTTACTTTTTACCTTACCTGCCCCTTTTTATATATAGTTACAGGAAAGAAAGGACAAAAAATGATGGGGAAAAGAGGAAGGAACAGGATTGGTAAATGTTGCAAGCCATTTTCGAACTCATATTGCCCATATGA
This sequence comes from Myxocyprinus asiaticus, assembly GCF_019703515.2. Taxonomy (NCBI): domain Eukaryota; kingdom Metazoa; phylum Chordata; class Actinopteri; order Cypriniformes; family Catostomidae; genus Myxocyprinus; species Myxocyprinus asiaticus. The sequence goes on along the minus strand of NC_059390.1, from coordinate 9,296,964 downwards.
GCACCAAAGCTCACTCAGTACGTGTATATCCACAGTTATAATCGAGCTACAGCATGTTTTTCCATAGTCCACCTACAGTCTACGTTAGTCTGTCCTAGTTTGCATGGCACAATGCGTAATCAAATATCCAAAGGGGGTCGTCAGCTGAAGAACTGTTAAATATACATTGCCTGTCAACTGTCTGTGAACTGTCTAGGAGCTAATACGAAACGCTGATACCAGTTGTGGTCCGATTAACGTGTTTACATGCTGGATGAAGCCGTACCAATCACATTATTTAGGTCTGTAAGTCAACTTTTAAATATCGTACTTATTGTTTTAATCCATCTGAAGTCGAACTTTTAAAGTGCATGTAATTGTATTGAATGTGTCAGAGTACTGTAAGTGTGCTGACTGCAAGGCCAGGGCTCCGACTAAATGCCCTAAAAACATCTGTCAAAATGTTTCTTCATGAGACGTTCAAGAGCAACATTTTCACTCGTGTGCGGAGCGCCAAGTACTCTCAGGTCTGACACTCGCATGTGATGTCAAACCAATTATTTTTTTTTATGATGTCACAGGATTGCCCATGGAACAGCTCAATTCAGGACCATTCAGACAGATTTTGATTGCAGTATTAAAGCAATGCATTCTCTGAAATGAATGACTACTGTTATCAAGGTGCATTTTAATGTTATTTTTTAGCACTTTGTGTGATTCTATTCTGGACATAAAAAGGAAAAAATGTCCCAAGCTCTCCAAAATTCAGGAAAGCATGGTTGTTTTCGCTCACACACCTTTGCTGTTAACTAGAAGGCCTGCTACCAGATGCTGGTTTGTCGGCATGGAAACACAGCAGCTGGCTAGAAACAGGAAAGGAAGACATTCTGCAGAGCATGCAGCCTTTTCAACATCCTGCCAAAATACACGTACAGCCACAAACGAATGGCTGCATCACACGGGCCACAAAAATGAAGAAACCTTACTTTTCTACCGGACCAGTGCACATAACATGCATTTTAATGTACATCACTCTCTCATGGGTCCCTGATATTGTCATTAAAAAGGGGACCCGCCATGTTTGTTTTTGAGTGTGCCTCATAAATATGGGCTATAAATAAGAAATAAGTCATGCACATAGGCAGCTCTCGAAATAAAGGCCTCAAAGGTTTGCTGTTAGGTTCTAGCGACTTGCTTTCTTTGAATGATGCTGGTGAATAATGCATGCTCACCAGAGCCATTATATGGCACGAATCTAGGCCACTAACCAAACACTATCTCCCAATAACAGAACACACAAAAATGGTGGTGGTTGGTGGGGGGGGAATACTGTATACTAAGCTGGTAGATCTCTAAACTTCACCATTCTTCAAAATAAAGAGAAATAACTTTATACAATAAAATAAATATACTTATATGATCCATTACCCAGCAAACTAATGTTACACATATTCAACAACAAAAACATAGGCTCAAAACCTCTAAACCAAGTAAGTTGCCTACCAAGACATCAATCTTGGGCATCAAAGGTGCATCTGTGATGCCCAAAAATGTTACAAGCACATATGATGCCCAATATTACTGTCTAGGTAGGCAGCTCACTAGGTTTTAGATACAGTCAAAGGCTCAGTTGTCAATAACAGTGCCATGCTGCTTAAGTTATTCAGTATAAATATACTATAAAATACAGTACATCTATAGTAATATACATACTAAAATGGGTGGATTTTAGAGTGTACTGAGTTCCTTAGTTTCCTAAAACCTTACCATTCTTCATAATAAACAGAAATACCTAAATACAAAACATGAACACACTTCAAGGCTCACTCGATATCCTGCAAACTGAACAATTTTACACTTTTTTTAACAACAAAAACAAGGCTGTTTTGTAAAACCTAGTTCAATTTTGAGCATCATGGTTACCAGTGATGCCCAAAAATGTTGCAAGCGCCTATAATGTCCAAAAGAAATGTTGCTTGCAACTATGATGATCAAAAATGTTGCAAGCACCTATGTCGCCTCAAATATGTCGAGAGCGCCTATGATGCCCAAAATATTTTGCATGCACCTATGATGCTTCAAATATATCAAAAGTACTTACGATGCCTCAAATATGTTGAAAGCACCTATAATGTCCAAAAAATGTTGAATGCAACTATAATGCCCAAAAATGTTGCAAGCACCTATGATGCCCAAAAATGTTGTCTAGGTAGGCAGCTTACTAGATTTTGAGACACAGCCAAAAAGCTTGGTTTTCAACAACAGTGTTATGCTGTTGATGTTATACAGTGTGTTGACATTGCTTTGGGATGCATTGGTGCAGCTCCAACCTCGGCATTTCTGTTCAACTCAACAGCCGCATTTATGTGGCTATATAAAACTGGTGGCAAAGGTTGCACTGATAAATCCCTATTAGAAATGTCACAACCTGGCAGCCTAACGATATACTCCCGTACGCAAACTTCTTAGCAGAATTACAGGAATTACGCAAAAGGCCATAAAAATGTGCAGCCGAATACTCGAGTTCGGGTTTAGAGACTCAAAGGCCTTGGACATCCGCGGTTGACAGTAGATCACCCGTCCCGTACAGGAATCCTCCGTGTCGGTCGCGCCCCCCTCTCCCTCCATCTTCTGTTGTGTTTACTGTGAATAAACCGCGACTAATACACTCGAATCTATCCGGCACACCAGATCAGCAGGAGGAGGAGGAGGAGGGGAAGAGAAGGAAGAAGATTCGCTCGGTATTTCTCTCTCTTACCTCTCTTATCGAGATCGTATCCGATTACAACGAAGTAATCGGCGAGCCTGGTCATCTTATCGAGCTCACGACGAGCTGCCTCGGGTTGTGGCCGTTGTCTTTCCGCAGGCAAACGGTATTCCGATCACATTGTGAAGGCGGCGACAGCAGCAGCATCCCTCCAGCAGCAGCCCGCCGCCATACTGTTGGTAAGAGTGTGCCGTGCCCTGACAGCGCTCTGCGCATGCGCCTTGAGCTCAGTGACGACAAGGAGGGGCGCGTGGCAAGAGTGTTGCATGCTCATTCATAACTGCGTGCGTAACAACACACCCTTCCCTATGAAACAAAATATTAATAGCTGTATTAGAGAGATAATAATAAAGTAAAAACAATTCTTCATTTAAATGCATTCTCGTGTAAAACGTATTCATTTGGAGTCTTGCACTCCCTCACAAAAATTGAGAGTTCTGGCAAACTGCTGTGGCAATTGTCACATGCAAATGAGCTTTGTGGCAAACTCTTCATTGTTGCCACAGAAGTGTTTGCCAGTAGTGGCAAACTATCCATTGCCAAAGGTTTGCTGCAGGTTCACCACTACTGGTAAAATGCTGCAAACATTTGCAGCAAATCGCAAGCTCATTTGCATGTGGAAATTAATGAATGGCGAATTTGCAGCAAGTTTGCCACAACTCTAGATTATTTTTTTAAATGAATGTGTTTTGGATGTATTTGCATATATCTAAAGCACTTGGAAAGTCCACGCTTTCTTTGCTTACCTGATAACACTCTTGATTTTACAAAGAGTAAGCACTGCCACGTGAAGTCTTTGCAAAAGAGTTTTGCATTGCAGAACGTTTTATATCATTGGAAGGCCAACTCAGCCTTCATTTCTGCCAAAAAAAAAAAAAAAACTCTGCACAATCTCTGCAGGGCCTCGTTATGTAGCAAAACAAACCATAGGTGGTTCTAGATCGTGTTTGGGGGTTCCAACCCCCTGTTTTTCATCTGGTTACAGTAATCTATCGTAGGTTATTTCACTTACCATTTGCATAAAAGTTAGTGTTAGTGTAATGGCTAAATAAAGTGCAACCAAATAAGATTCTGTTTCTGATAGGCATCTACTGACAAACATATGCCATTTCACTTGGGTTATTAAAAATGTGTTAGTCGAGCAAGATTTGAACTTGCCACCTCTTGCACTTAAGAAATATTCAGGTAAGGGGCCGGGCCCCTTTTAATAATGTTCTGGTAATAATGTTCTTACCTCGACACACTGCATATTAAGTATGTTGAATGCATACTGAGGAAGATGTGTTTTACATATGACCGTTACATATTATGGCAATACCCAGTGAAGCTTGGTAATGCTTCATCATTGCTTACACTACTAAACCCCACTGAAATTGTGGCTCATTCAGTGGATTATGCCATAAAGACAGGCAATGTTTGGACAGTTGTTACATAAATGTTAAAGCTATCATTCTCTCATATATATAGTCTCATCACAGAGGAAAAAGCTGAAAAGCACCACCGGATAACCCCCCTATTCCACAATCTGAGGCCTGTGTCCTTGCCTGTCAACACTGACACACCTCCAAAAGAATTCCGACACTTCCTGTGTAAAGTCCTTTGACCCAGAGTACTTAACACACCAAAATTAAAAACATTCACAGGCATGTTATACTGTCAGCCTGCCATTGCCATTCGCAGAGGTGGGTGACGAATAACAAACGGCTTCCAATTGACTGTACTCTTATGTAAACTAATATCTAAATCAAGTCCCCCCATAAGCCAACACTAGATTTAGATTGTTTTTGTTTTTTTACACTAATGTACACTGTAAACCCTAATGTTGTCATTACTGAAAAAATCAAGTTGTCCTAATTAAACATTACTTGAAATGTCAAGTTTTGGGCTCATAACTCAAATATCTAAATTCACTGAAATTATTTTTTTTAATCCATATATTTAAGATTTTGAGTGTTATTAACTCAAACTAATGAGTACAAAATTGAGGCTATGGGGAATACCCACAATGCCTTGACTTGAATTATTTAATTTTGTTTCCTTGGTCAAAGGGAACTTATGGGGGCATTTAAAAGTCAAAGTTGTTATTTGGAATTCGTAGAGGTTTTAGCACGTTTGTAGTATTATTTGTGTTGTTTTGTTGCAAATAAATTTGTTGTTTCATGTGATGTCACCATTAGGGTGATCTATGTCCCCTTTGGTCAAGCTGGACATTGTTAACAATATCTCAGTTCTTCTTGTGCATGTGCAACTGAAATACAGGCATATTTGCATTTCTTTAGAAAAATAAGTTTATTTAATGATTGACCTATAATCAGTAATTAGAATCTTCATTATATATTTAATTTGTGTTATTGTTTGGCCTACATTTGAGTCAGTTCAATTAAAATGATTTCATTGAAACTACATTTAAATATAAATTTATTCCATGTCTGATAGCTTTAAGACCATATATGCCTGGGTAGCTCAGTGAGTAAAGATGCTGACTACCACCCCTGGAGTCGCGAGTTCAAATCCAGGGCATGCTGACTGACTCCAGCCAGGTTTCCTAAGCAACCAAATTGGCCCGGTTGCTAGGGAGGGTAGAGTCACATGGGGTAACCTCCTCGTGGTTGCTATAATGTGGTTCTCGCTCTTGGTGGGGCGCATGGTGAGTTGTGCGTGGATGCCGCGGAGAATAGCGTGAAGTCTCCACAGGTGCTATGTCTCCACGGTAACACGCTCAACAAGCCACGTGATAAGATGCATGAACTGACAGTCTCAGACGCGGAGGCAACTGAGATTTGTCCTCTGCCACCTGGATTGGGGCGAGTCACTATGCCACCACGAAGACTTAGAGCGCATTGGGAATTGGGCATTCCAAATTGGGGAGAAAAGGGGAGAGGAAAAAAAAAGACCATATATGCTAGTGTACTCCTAAAGTTGATAGAACTAACCTTTTGAATGCATACACATTTAAATTGACTCTTTCTCTTTTAGGAAAGTGGACCAAAAATATTGATGACTCATCTTGCACACAGAGGCATATTCTCATTTTTGTCCAATTAAATGTTCTCTAGAATGAGATTGTCCCCTCCCCCAATACCACCTGTCTTGGACTAGCAATAGCAGTTAGCAAATCATGGTCCAGGGCTGTGACATAAACTAAAGGCTATTGGCTATTTAAAAAAAAAAAAAAAAGAAACAAGCCCTTTGAAATGCCTTGCCACAATTTCCTGTTTCAATAGCAAATACGTCAGCTCGCAAGAAATCTGTGCTTGTCGAGTCATTTCATGGGATCTTTCATGGGGTCAGAATGGTTGCCAGTCAAAGCAGTCGACAAATTGTATAGGTTTAGGTAGATAGCCTGACACTTTAGCTCTCCACTGTGGTACCTAAGATGGTCTGAAGTTTTAATTAAAAATAGCAAATTAATTAAAATAAAAAAGTAGAAAAGGAAAGAGACGAGAAAGATAGCAGCAGGGAACAAGGATGAGAGAGAATGAGTAGATGGGCATGAGTTGTCAAGCTACAATGGACACAGAGATCAGGTTTCCCACTGTGTCTTGGAAAAGCAACATTAACAGTCATGAAGTCTTCCCGTGCAGCTGGGCCGCCTCCATATCCAGTTCCCAACAGGAGCTGATCACACTGATGAGCCAAAAGGCCAACCACTGCACCTGTGGATGTCCAAGAAGAGAGAACAACACAGCCAGAGGTTTTACTAAGACAGTTGTGTATGATTTGTGCAAAACAAAAGGAAGCTGCAAGATAATTGTCACAACAATACGCCAAATTGCACTAGCAGTCAAAAGTATGGATACACTTGACTGAATTTATGTTTCTCATGATCTTAAAAACTTTCTGATATGAAAATATAAAAAACTACTATGTGTCTCTCTCTGCTACAGAAGCTGAGTGATATTCTTGTGAAACAGAAAAGTGATAAGTGAAATCATCACAGGATGGGCCGTGGGTTGTTCTTTGGTTGGATGCATGTGACAGGAAGGGCAAATGTGTAGACACATGTTTATCAAGGTCTGTGTGTGTAAAGGTGTCTGGGCCTCCGTCGCATGACATAAAGCCTATTGGGAGCATGAAAGCGAAGCTATTTGAAAGCCACATGACATCCTGTCAACAAACCAATAGACAGGAAGAGGTCTCTTAGCTTTGTGAAAATCACAACTAATCTAAGAGCATCCTAACTCCTTCTATCACATTATCTGAGCTGAAACAGAAACACTGTGGACTGAGGCTCATTTTGACTCCAAATATAATCTTCATGACTTTGGACTAAAGTGGGCCTTCCTAAGAGATCCATTTAAACCATAATAATAAACTGCTGATATTGTTAAAAGTACTTTGGATAGTGCTCAATATTAGTGCTTGTTATTTTAGAAAAGGGAAATTAAATAGTTTTCAGTAACCTTATAAAAGCTGTTTTATTCTACATGGGGCAGGGGCGCCCTCATGGAGGCAGACATTTTAGAATCACATGACCAGCTGAATACTATTTGCTTAATCTCAGTAACTGTCTTGTTATTGGACACTTTTAATCTTGGATTAAATTAATCATGGCTGATTGTGAAACTATTGATTTTGCATGATCCTGCATCCACACCACTAGGTGTCACTGTTAATCCAAGATGACACGAGCAAACAGTTACTGAGTGCTCCTTTAATCTGGCTGCCATGATTTATTTTATATGTCTATTCAAATGGTTACTGTAGCTGTTTTGTGTATAGTAAGTTCAAACTTCTTGAGATTGTTACATAAGTGTTTTCACATCAAACATAAAACATGAAACATGTTGTTTGCAGAAGCATCAAAAATTCATGCTGAACAAGCACATACATGTGCTGTCACACTTTCGTTCTTGTTGGTGCAACAGCAAGACACCTAGTTTGAACACAGGTGTCCCAGAAATTCTCACCTAAATATACACAAAAAGCAAGTTATTCTATATAAAGGGAATGGACATGGAAGTGACACACTTGACCAAATTCTTTGACACTTTTTTAAATCAACATCAAGATTTATGGTTAAAAATGTATGTGAATGTAAGAGAAATTGTATATTTAACATTAGGATCTGTGGCTCACCATTTCTTTTCTTTTCTTAATCAACTTTTTGCCTTCACTAGTTAATTTTAAATGGACCTGCTGTGTGACAAATTATTTTGTTACAAAAATAACATTTCATATTTATAATAATTATATATATTGTATATACAGTATATATATAATGTATACAGTATGTGAGACAATATGGAATAATGTAAATATTGTTTAAAAAATTATTCGTCACACAAGTGGTGAGCAGTCTAGAAGTATACAGTATAATACAAGTATATGCTACATTAATGTTCAATATATAAACAATATTAATAATACTTAATAAATTATAAATAATGTAGAAACCTCACAGAACATGTCAACTATCCATAAACAAACATTACTGGTTTTCTCCATGAAAAAGAAAAGGGAAAAAAAGACAAAGTATAAAGGATCGTGCCACTACTGAACTAAATGAAAGTTGAAACTCTAACACGCAATTGAATAATGATGCAGGAGAAAGTAACTGGTACCTGCCAGATCCATCTTGTGCAATGCCAGTATGGGAATAGAACAATGAGTCATGTGACTGGGGGGGTAATCCTCCCAATAATCAAAACAAGCAAGTACAACCCCTCCAATATTTACACCATGATCAATGGAAACATGTAAATTCCTCATACTGTAACCTCCCCAGTGTTCAAGCCAAATCTATGCCCTTGCTACATAGCAGACAGGGCAGTTCGTTTTCCGTTGGTGTTCCAGCATTCATTCATCTTTTATACCTGTCTAGTTATTTGATCCACCAACACACAGTCTCATGTGTCTTTATCTTCACTGAGCTCTCATTCATTGAAAGCCATTTCTGGAAATACGTCCATTGTTCCCATGCAGTCACACCCAAACACAACCACTCAACCAGATTCCCACACACATATCCATAGTTATATGCATGGCATTTGCAGAACGGTAACAGATGGTAACAGAAGCCCTGCAAAACAAACATGAATGCAAGCTCTCCATCATGGTGTAATTGACAGTACAAACCAACCTGGCTGTGTGCCATAACAAACTAGTAACTTGAAGGTGGGCCATCATAAACATGTGAGGGAAACAAGCACAGTGGGAAAAAGCATGTTTCCAAAGTGATTTTGCACAGGGATTTACCATTCCGTCCAACCGGGGAGGAAGGGGGGACAAAAGATGTCACGGATATTTCAGGGAAAGGGACAGAACATGGGCAAGTTTATTTTTGAGTTTTAAATGATTGAGACATATTGTTTATGTGCAATTTAAATGTAATAAGGGTTTGACCCAGTGAGATAAGATCCACCATCCACCAAAAAATCCTTATGATAGTTATTTAGTTCAGTTTTGGTAATCTCCACTAGGGGGCATACATGAGACAACCATTTTACTGTCCCAGTCTGTCTGTCTGTCTGTCTGTCTGTCTGTCTTATACAGTGAACTAGTTTCAAAATTACTGATGTTCTTGTTGTGAGTTTGTAAATTCTGACCGGACTATTTACTGTTGAGCGGACACTACTGGACTTAACAAGAGTTCACCTGTTATGCTTGACAAGGGTTTAAGTCCATACAAATGATGTAAATATGTTCCATTGAATTTCTCCTTGGGAGGTCCAAGGCCATGTGCGGTCAGAGTTTTATTTATGTCTCGTTTTGTACACATAACATCTTAATATCTCCAAAGAATAATCCTCTTATTTGGGTGTTGCGTCATGCCATTCTCTATTCATAATTAAATTTGTTTATCCTCTGTTCATTTACCATACTCATATGGCCTCCTATGTCCTCCAGCAATGTATTTATATGGGAAGCTTTCAGTCTTGGCCATTGCACTTCAAAACAATCAGGTCATCGTTTAAAGTTTATGGAAAATCGTAGCAGCTTAACGGTCGACTTGTGTAATGTTTTGAACTAGATTTATTGGCCACGGTGTGTAGTTACTCATGTAAACTAATTAGGACATCAAATACAGAGGGCCATAGAGTGGATGAGAGATCAGAAGAGGAGACCAATCACTCTCTTCTGTGATTTGGCTGCAGTTCAGTGTTGTTGTCACATGGTTTTTCATGAATACATAAATGGGTGCATTCACCAACATGGTTAATTGTCAAGCTTTGACACCTAGACACTTAGATTTTTCTCAGAAAAGTTTTATTAATCAGTCACCATAGTTCATTAAGTTATATATTTATTTTACTGGTTGAATTTCCCAAATGCATACAAATTTATTTAGCTACAGTAAACATTTACTCAGTTACTGTCACTTACTGAATAAGTGACACATATTGTCCCAGTGGAGCTTTAAGACGTTTATAAGGAAAAAAGTAAAGGAGCAAAGGGTATGTAGCACAATGTACACTACTTAGTACAAGAGACGGGCTATTTTGGCATAATTATAAATTTTTTATTATTGATTTTCTCCACTTTTCTCCCCAATTTTGAATGCCCAATTCCCAATGCGCTCTAAGTCCTCCACGCATCTTATCACGTGGCTTGTTGAGTGTGTTACTGCAGAAACATAGCATGTGTGGAGGCTTCATGCTATCCTCCTTAACATCCACGCACAACTTACCACATGCCCCACCAAGAGTGAACCACATTATAGCGACCACGAGGAGGTTACCCCATGTGACTCTACCCTTCCTAGCAACTGGGCCAGTTTGGTTGCTTAGGAGACCTGGCTGGAGTCACTCAGCACGCCCTGGATTTGAATTTGCAACTCCAGGGGTGGTAGTCAGCGGTTTTACTCGCTGAGCTACCCAGGCCCCCACAAAGTGAGAATTTGATCAATTCTGAGGTTAAAAGCCAGATCGGTACCTTAATGATGTCTAGGAAATCCCCATAAAACTAGTGTGATTTCTGTTCTTAATTGTACATTACCATAGACAACATTGCCAAAAATAAATAAATAAATAAATAAATAAATAAATAAATAAAAATATTTAGACACCTTGATATTCAAATATGATTAAATTATTTAAATAATAAGTTCAAAGTTTATTTGTCACATGCGCAACTGGCATGGCAATGATTTTTTTCCAGCATGGCATCATAGGCAATATTTCACCTATTAGTTCATGACATGGTCATTTACAAACAACAGTTTCACGATTCATGATGATTAAGTATTTTATTTAAAGAAAGAGTAGACTTAAAGAGTAGGTTTCATAATACCTACACTTGCTTCGTATAAGGTTGTATATGCTCAGGTTACAGACATACCCAACACCTCCAACAGGTTGTTAAATCTCACTTCAGTTGATCAATCTGTGGTTAATGAGTTTACTGTGAAAAGAATAGTATTAGATATCAGTAGCTTAATGTCCTATTCAGGTAATTTACATTTAAGAATACTTACACTATACCATACAACAGTACACAATTCTCTGTTCAGTCCAAATAGTTATTCAACACTTATTCATAAAGTACATTTAGGCCAATTAACATCAAATAAAATGACTTATTACAGACATTATCATTGCATATTTTATACTAAAAGTGCAAATAAAAGGTTTTTGTCTTGTTTGCCACAACTGGAATAGTCTACCCAATCGATTATCAATATAATGCACATTGACCAGTAACATGTGTGGGTGTGTCCTGCCCTCCTGAATTTCTGGTGAAGTCGACTGGTCTCCAAAGCATCCTTATCCCCTCTACACACTCACCCGAACAGTTGCAGATAAACGCATAAGAAGTGGTTTCATGACTGTTTCCCTATGAATGTCAGTGTATCTGTAAAACTAGCTGAAATTTTCTTGTAATTTATGTTATTGTTACTATTAAACAGTTGCATTTTGTCTGATCAGAACGTTTGAATGAATATTCCTGATCAATACAAGCTAAGCTCAATTGATAGCATTTGTGGTATAATATTGATTACCACAAAAAAATATTTAGATGCATCCCTCCTTTTCTTAAAAAAAAAAAAGCAAAAATCAAGTTTACAGTGAGGCACTTAGAAAGGACGTGAATGGGGCCAATTTTTGGAAGGTTTAAAGGCAGAAATACTGTATGAAGCTTAGAACTTTATAAAAGCACTTACATTAATTCTTCAGTTTAAACTTATGTGTATTATTTGAGCTACAGAGTTGCTTAAATCCTTGTTTTTACAGTTTTTAAGGATTTTAGTGTTTACTCCGTTAAGTCGTCACGGCAACAAAGTTGTAAAATTGGCTATAACTTTACACAGAAAAGGTTACTGAGTGATTTTATCACACTAAAATTATATTAACACGCATATTGTTTACGTCTTGTGGCTATCCTTTTGAAACAGTGTGTAATTTAACACCTACGGATTGGCCCCCATTCACTTCCATTGTAAGCGCCTCACTGTGACCCAGATTTTAGCCTTTTCTTTTTTTTTAGGAAAATTTATTTTTGTGTTAATCAACATTATGACACAGTGCTGTTGATTTAGATTTATTTGAATATCCTTTTAAGGTCAATGTCATTGTGTTTACCACCAAATATAGTCATGAAAAGCTAGACCATATTTCTTATCTCTTAAAGACATAAGTTATACATTAGCCTATTTAAGCTACCATTCAATAGTCTACAGTTTAATTGCTGCTATTAAAGTTTAATATCAAGTAAGCTTTTAACAACTGGGCAATAACCTCTAAGTCAACTCTTCAAATTCAAAGTCAATATCCTCAAACAGTAAAGGGAATAACTGTGCATTTTGACTTAAATCTGAAGTTTGCCCATTTATTAAAATGACTCACAGTAGATCCAGCGTGATCCACGGTGAAAGGGTTTTGGCACACCTTTGAAATCGCTCTAGGCCCGCCCAGTCCATATTTAAACGCTCCAATGTCAGCTGAACTTCAGACTCCACAAGAACTTGATCTAGGCGAGCGCGTGTGCACCCGTGGGAAAATTTTCAAGACAAATTTGCGGTGGCGCTATAACCTCACCTGAGATAAAGGTCAGTAAAATACAACATACAGTATATAATTATATAATAGATAATGCATATAGATAAAATAAAAAAATAAAAACATCTAAATAAAACAGAAAATAATATAAATGTACCATGAATTTAGATACTCATAGGTTAGGATAGGCTATTCAATGTTTTTGAAAATATGAATAAACAAAAACAAGGTTGTAATTAGCTGGCCACTGATCTGAACAACTTTGTGCACCACGTTAATCCATGCAAGTCTAGCCAGAGAAATAATATAGTGTAAGCAAGCAAACAGTATCATTGTGTCAGTTGATTGCTTGTGAACTTCTGTAGTTAAAGGGTGTCATTGCAAACTATCTGATGCACAGCAAATGAGAGCAAAATTATTTATTTGCACTAGTAGACTAAGTGGGCACTGATTAATTAATTTATTCATCCTCCCCTTCTCTGTGCAGGAAAGTTCATTTTCGAGAAGAGTTGAGACACACCAGCAGGACACACTCTTGAGCGCGCAGACTTTTGGACCAACTTGGAAGTTTCATTAGCTGTTAACTGAATATCATACAGGTGCACTGCAAGCCCCCTCTTGTCCTGGGGGGTGTGAGAGCATTATTCGCCCACGATGAGAACGTTTTTCCTGCTTACTGTGTATTGCATCAGCCTGCTTTTTTCACAACTGCTGGCTCTACCGGTGGGAAGCCCGCTGGGGAAGAACAGGTAAGAATCCACGTTTTTAAATGTCTTAGAACACTAGCGATAGAAATATCGATTTTACGATTAATCGCGATCTTCATATGAACGATTAATATTTCTATCGATTCTTTCCGTACTGAAAAGTTTTGGTTGTTTTGATTCTTATATAGTTATTTAAATAATTACAACTATTTAAATAAATAGCAATTGAAGTGCATACTTATTATGCCCTGTTTTTATCTTTTAAAATAAATATTTTCGTAACGTAGTAAGTTAGAAGGTTCCAAGTATACTTTACAGCATTAGGCTATCTGAGAGAGGAATTATTACACATGCAACAAAATGTGCATTATAACTTAAATATACCCAAATTAATCAGAATTGAATCACATTTAAACGTATTCGGAATCGGATCCAGAGCTTGCGAATTGCAGTCGGGAATTAAGCTGATAGGATGCAACTGATACAATAAGACTAGAACGTTCCTCAGGGAACCGGGTAACAGGTCCGTTACTCCTTAAAAATGGTCTCCAACTTTTTCTTTTGATTGAATGAAAATGTTTTGGTTCTCACAGAAGTGCGCTCGACTGCCACATCATCGTCCTCGCGCACCTGTTTAAAGACAAATCTTGTTGAAAGTTTTGCGCACCCTTTCGAAGTATACTGGCACAAGAAAATGTATAATAGGCTAAGGGAGTTTATTATACAAAGAGTGGGTGTCGCGTCGAGCGAGATAGTAGCTGCAGTGAACAAGGTCAGTTAGGATGGTAGACGTGACTCAGTCAACGAACGCATCCCATCATCTGACCCATTGCAGCGCACATCAGTAGTCAAAACTGAAACCTTTACAAATAGCACTTTATAGTAACTTTCATAATTAATTATTTTACACATATCATACCATGCTTACCATATCAGTAGCTGATGTATTCATAAAATATAGGCAACATATATGAAAAAATTGTAGCTATTTAAATGTACATCAGCCAATAACTGTTGTTGATAATACAATTTGTTAAGCATTATATATAGCAATAGTGTTTATTTATGTTATTAATCAAAGTTTTAGGCTCCAACATGTAAGAACCATAAGTCATTGCATCATCTATTTTTTGACTCCTATCTGAATTGTCAAAACGAGGCATAGTCACATCCCAAAGACTTTGGGACTTATGTGATTAATAGATTACTTTGTTGCAAGTCTAATGACTGCTATGCTTCCAGAACAGCACCACAAATTAATGTACAGTGTATTTTTGAGCTGTGATAAGAACTTGCGTCACTTCTGTGAGTCAAGGTTAGGCGAATATTAAATAATTTCCCAACATTCTGACAAAGAGATAATTTGGGCACAACCCTTCTCAATATATGTCTCATTTCAGATGTCTTTAATTGTTATGCAGTGTTACATTGAGTGTTGGATTTCATTTTTTTTTTTTTTTTCCCTACTTTTGGATAAAGTGCAAGGGAGCTTCAGACCAGATTTAAATACCAAATTTATCTTCAGTTTATCATCAGAGCTGTTATGTGTCACTTTTGCCCATGCTCATTTGATTGGCAGCAAATCTCTGATATAGAATACTGGGGCAGTTATGATTGAAAACAGCAATCTAAAAGTATTAAAGAAAAGACATGCTTGACATCTTGAGACCATGTCAGTATTGCTTGTTGATGACAGATGTCGGTACTCAAAAGGAATGAACTGGTAAATGTGAGTGTCTGTGTGCCCTCTTCTGGCTGAGAACTGTTGAGCTCACATCCTTAAATTCACTTGCACTTTTCTGAACTGTTCATTTCTCATAAGGCCATCTTGTTTCTCTCCACAATTTCAGCCTGAGTAGCAAAATAACAACAGCGGAAAAAAAAAAAAGAAAGAAAAAAGAAGTGCATTTTAAAGGAATTAGTTCACCTAAATTTGGGGTTGTTGAAGTTTCAATAGAAAATATTTATTGTTCAACTGCAGTACTTAGTATCTTTGTCTTAAGTTAGATGCTTAGTCCCCCCACCCCTTCCCTCAGAGCTTTTCAATCACTTTACAGCAGCTCATTAATATCTTGTGACAGTCTTCCACCCACCGAAAAATGCCACACTTGACAGCAAACCAAAATGGAATGGGAGTTTATCTGTCCTTGACCTACAGTATTTACAGTATAATTATGCTGCATGAAGGCCATTTCAGATAATGTTTTTTTTTCTTTCTTTTTTTCTGCTGTTCATTGAGATATTTAGTGAGCTCATTAGATTTTGAAGCATAGACATAGACTAAGTTATACAATGATAAATACCGAGGTGTCAGACGGTTTTTGATTACTGTTAATATTAACCATGTGCTTTAAAATGCAAGATGTCAAAAGAGAGAACTTTTTGAAAATGCTTCACACCAGCAGTTAACTTATTTCAGTGCATATTGCATACTGGTTTGCATAATGCAGACTCAATGTAGACGTGCAGTATTTATTATTTACAAAGCAACACAAGCTTTAGGGCGTTGCTTATTACACAGTATAATATAATAAAACATAACATAACATAATATAATTATATGGAGCTAGGAATCCATAAAGGAAGTGCAGGGTAAAATAATTTCATTCAAACATAAATTGTATGTATTTGTATTTGAATTACCATTGTGTATGAAATGTGCTATATAAATAAACTTACCTTGCCTTAAAGGGATATTTCACCCAAAAATGAAAATTCTCTCATAATTTACTCACCCTCATGCCATCCCAGATGTGTATGACTTTCTTTTCTTTCAGAACACAAATTATGATTTTTAGAAGAATATTTCAGCTCTGTAGCTCCTCACAATGCAAGTGAATGAGTGCCAAATTTTTGACACTACAAAAAGAACAAAGGCATCATAAACATAATCCATACGACTCCAGTGGTTAAATCCAAGTCTTTAGAAGTGATATGATAGGTGTGGGTGAAAAGCAGATCAATATTTAAGTCCCTGCCCAGAAGGGGGTAATATACATGAAGAATGTGAATCACCAAAAACACAAGAAGAATGTAAACGTGATCTGTTTCTCACCCACACCTATCATATCACTTCTGAAGATACTGATTTAACCACTGGAGTCTTATGGACTATTTTTATGCTGATTAATGTTGCCACCCATTCACTTGCATTGTTTGTACCAAAAGAGCTGAGAAATTCTTCTAAACATCTTAGTTTGAGTTCAGCAGATGAAAGAAAGTCATTTCACATCTAGGATGGTATAAGGGTGAGTAAATGATGACAACATTTTCATTTTTGAGTGAACTATCCTTTTAAGAGAAGCCCAGTTCCATTGAAAATAATGTGAGCTTGGCAACTCTATTTGGTGGGGCTGTTTCACAGTGAAAAGGGCTAATTCAGGATGCAAATCATCTTGTTTTCTGTTTTTGACCTTTCAATATCTCTCCCTCTCTTTGTCGCTATGTAATGTCCTAGTTTGTGTCATAGATGTAGAACTTGCCGTTCTTTACATGGACTTCTTAGTGTTGGTCATTCGATAACCACCCAGTTACACAGAACATACAGAAGCCTTTGCAATATCACCAACCTTACCATGTTGTCTGATTCATGTGAACTTGAGGTTCCGTGGTTACCATCTGAGGCAAATTCAGATGGTTTTAACATGGTCATGGGCCTCTGAAAATAGCTTTTTCAACATAGCCTAGTTTTCTCCCTTACATAATATCTTCAGGGTTTATTTTGTGAGCGAATAATTTTAAGGCAGCCAAGCGACAAGTCAAATATAAATTTAAAACAACAGCAGGAAACTGAATTGCTATACTGTGGTGTGTTTAGCTTATTTGAGTTCCTTGACTGAAACAATCACCATATGGTTCAACACAGTGGTGACTTATAACACCAATGACAGGATAGACACAATATACACTACCAGACACTCGAAGGATTGGATCCCATTTTTCAACATTTAAGCATAAGCCTAAATGTTTTTATTTTAGTTTAGTTTTTTTTTTATCCCTTTTCTCCCCAATTTGGAATGCCCAATTCCCAATGTGCTCTAAATCCTCATGGTGGTGTAGTGACTCGCCTCAATCCAGGTGGTGAAGGACAAATCTCAGTTTCATGCTATTCTCCGCGGCATCCACACACAACCCACCACGTGCCCCACCGAAAGCGAGAACCACATTATAGCGACCACGAGGAGGTTAACCCAATGTGACTCTACCCACCCTAGCAACCAGGCCAATTTGTTGCTTTGGAAGCCTGACTGGAGTCACTCAGTACACCCTGGAATCAAACTTGTGACTCCAGGTGTGGTAGTCAGCGTCTTTACTTGCTGAGCTATCCAGGCCCCTTAGCCTAAAAGGTTTTTTAATATCATGACAAACATAAATACAGTCAAGTTTCCGAACCTTTGATAGTGCATGAATGTCTTTGTATGATAATTCACTGTAAAAAGGACCTTTGGTCTATGTTTACATGAAAATGGAAGACCTGCATTTCCTTTTGATTCTATCAAATCATTTGTCTGTAGCAGCAGCCATGTAAACATCAACAATGTCAAATTATTACTGTCTATTTTGTGGCACAACAGCCAATATAACGTTCTTCTTTCATTGTCAGTAATAAAAGATGCTGATTTTGTTGTGATTTTGAACTAGATATTGAGCAAAATTGAGGGAAACCTTGTTGGTTCACACTCAATGGGAATCTGGCCTGGTCATGTTTGGACTTGGGCTATGCGGTCCTCCGTTTACAACATTAACATTACCATTGTACACCATGCTGTTTGGTCATTAATGCTAGCGGCGAGAGCTGAGGGAAAACTCATCCGCAAGGCAGAATTCCGTTGTGGATTAGTAATTTAGACATAAATTCCTTCCTCCTCATCCTCACTGAGTATATTTCCACTCTGTACAGAAACCATTAAAAACCTAAAAACAAACAAACAGAGAAATAATGACTTAAAAAGCACTTAGTTAACACTATAAGCTAACCACTAACATGCCCGTAGTTAAACACACAGTTAGAATGTAATTTCACTCTTTCTGTGTACACTCAACATCTTTGGTCCTGTTTCAACATGATCACACGGGAAGTTGGCACGTTGTTTTCGACAAATCCAGTACCATAGGATCAGACACATTATGCAGATTCACTGAAAAACGGCATCTCCCATAATTTTTTTTTTGCATTGTCTCAAGCATGTTTGCCTTCCCTTGTGTGACAGTTTATAAAATATGCATTCCTCTTCACTTTAAAAAAAAAAAAAAACTGTTTTATGTCTTAAAATAACTTGCTTCTCAACTCACTTTTGGTGCCCCTCCATTGACATTTCACCAGAAAAATGGAGCTCACATGTGCCCATATGCCCAACAACACTTACCACTTTGACCACTTGGGGCAGTGTTTCAAATTTCGGTCAGCACAGGCCGATTTTTCCTAAAGAAAAGTCAACATAATTTTTTCGATTTGACTGTGAGATCAGTCTGGCTGTTTCTCCAGTCAATAACCAACAAAAGACCGCAGTGAATGATAGGATGGGCATCATAAGTTAGATATGCGTATTAGATTTGTTGTTTTTATATGGCTTGAAGCATGTTTATGGCTGGTTAGATGAACTCATCTGGTATGGATGAACTAATACATCCTTGGTCAACTCATGCTAAGCCATATCACCATTTAAGCTCTCCATCCTAACAACAATGGCACATTTTACTGTATTAGAATGGGTTGGGGGTTGCGATTGTGCCCCCTTTAGTGAGCCGTCTTGCATATATGATTTTTGTGCCTCTGCTTACTGCAAAAACAAACATTATTGGATTGAAACATATTTGACCTGCCTCTCTCAGTGGAGGATCACGGAACTAATCAAAATAAATATCTGATCTTCTTGTTTTCCCACAAAATAAATTGTTCCCACAAGGCATCACAGGGTTTTCGTGGCAGTCTGCCAATGCCAAATAAGAAGAAAGGTGAGCAGACAAAGGCAGCAATGAACATGAGACAAGTTGCATTACAAAAGATTAAATCCTTCAGACACAAAGTCCACCTCCACAGACTGCAGGCTTTTATGTCTAGGCATGTGCCTATCAAAGCAGTTTCAAATGAAAGGAATCAGGTTGATTGCTCTTTTTTTTATTTTTTTTTATGGAGCCTTAAAGGGACAGCTCACCCAAAAATTCGGACATAATTCACTTACCCTCATATTGTTCCAAACCTGTATGACCTTCTGTGAAACAAAAACAGAGATGTTAGGAAGATGATCTTAGGGACTGTCAGCCTCAGTCACCATTCACTTTCATTGCATCTATTTTCCATACAATGAAAGTGGTTGGTGACTGAGGCTGTCAGTCCCTTATATTCTGCCTAGCATCTTCTTTTTTGTTCCACTGAAGAAATAATGTCAAACAGGTTTTGAACAACATGAGAATAAGAAAATTATAACAGAATTTTCATTTTTGGGTAATCTATCCCTTTAGTTAGAACATATTTATTCGACATGCAAGACAATGTAAGACAAATGTAAGACTTGCATGTTCCTTGAGTTTCTGGGAGGGCCTTATCTTTTCAGAACATTGCAAATGGAGTTTCTTTAAAGCATGATTATCACCCTTATCCCAAGATGGATTGAATTTCAATAGGCAGGTGCTCATTTTCTTGGCTAAACACCACACACAATGTAAAAATACCCCAGACCCACAGATCACATTTCCTTGTGGTCTGTTGGGCAAAGGTTGCTTGGTGAGATTTACAACTGAACAAACATAATTAAATGTGAACTGTTAATTCAACACAGTATAAAAATGGATCACAAAAGGATGAATAAACAGGACAGTTCTTAAAACAAATATTATCAGTGTGGGGATGGGGGCGTTTGTGTGTGTTTGCGGGAGAGAGGGAGTGGCTCGTCAAGCTGGTTGGCATATTTTCTAACAGCTGTTTCTCATTACAATGATGGCAGAGAGAGACCTTAAAAACAGCTAAACACGCCAGAGAAGGGAGAGAGAGAACGAGTCGAGTGTGCAGCGTTGGCGTCTGTTATCTTTTGAGTGTTTGATCTATTTGAGTGTTATTAAGAAGCTATATCTGGCTGGATCACTGCTCCCACCTCCTCCTCCTCATCCACGAGCACTGAGTGTGTTACATTGGTGCCGAAACCCGGGAGAAGATCAAGGACACGTTGTAAGAAAATACAACCCAGTTATTAGTACCGAAGAGCCGTTGGGAAATGCTTTTCCAGGTGGCTCATTATAATCCGGTGGCTGGCCAATTAGGACAAGAAAAAACACTCTGTTTTTGGCCGGGCATTCACGGAGACATTCGCAGGTGGTGTGCGGCATGCCCTGAATGTCAGTTGGTGAATCCAACGGCCAACCCAAAAGTACCATTGCGCCCTCTAATGTTAATCGAGGTCCCCTTCGAAAGAATTGGTATGGACCTTGTCGGGCCATTAGAACGGTCGGCACGCGGATATCGTTTGTATTAGTCCTGGTGGATTATGCAACACGATATCCGGAAGGGGTGCCCCTGCACAACATCTCAGCACGTAGTGTTGACTCTTCAAAATCATCTCCCGGGTGGGGATTCCGAAAGAAATCCTCACCGATCAAGGCACTACCTTTATGTCATGTACACTACGCGAGCTTTACGAATTATTGGGAGAAGCGTGTATCACCCACAAACGGATGGCTTGGTCGAACGGTTTAATAAAACACTAAAAAACATGATTCGTAAGTTCGTTCATGATGGGGCGAGGGATTGGGATAAGTGGTTGGAACCACTATTATTTGTGGTCTGGGAGGTCCCACAAGCCTCCACGGGGTTTTCCCCCTTTGAGCTCCTGTGTGGGCGTAGGTCACTTGGCCTGTTTGACGTCGTATGGGAGACCTGGGAGGAGGGGCCTTCACTGAGCAAAAATGAAACTCAATATGTTCTTGACCTTAGAACAAAACTACACACACTGGGGCAGTTAACACAAAAGAATTTGCTCAAGCTCAAGAACGACAAAGCAGACTTTATAATAGGGGAACCCAATTATGAGAATTTGCATCGGGAGATAAAGTCCTTGTATTACAGCCCACCTCAAGCTCTAAATTACTCGCTAAGTGGCAAGGGCCTTTTGAGGTTACATGGTGGGTCGGAGATCTTGATTATGAAGTTGAGCGAACGGATAGGGGCGGGGCATGTAAAATTTACCACCTCAACCTCCTAAAATCTTGGAGAGAGGCGGTCCGTGTGGCTTTGGTGATGGTAGTTCCGGAGAGGGTGGAGCTTGGGCCGGAGGTGATTCAAACCTAATCCATTCACCCCGGTCCAGTGTGGAGACCACCTGTCACTATCACAGCTCAAAGACGTGGCCAAGTTGCAGGCGGAATTCGCAGATGTGTTCTCGCCACTCCCCGGTCATACGAACCTCATAGAGCACCATATCGAGACCATCCCGGGGGTGGTAGTTCATAGCCACCCCAATCGCCTTCCTGAGCACAAAAAAAAGATTGTTCAGGAAGAATTAGAAGCAATGCTCGAGATGGGCGTAATAGAAGAGTCGCACAGCGACTGGGTCAGCCTGGTGGTTCTGGTACCCTAGAGCGACGGGACGGTCCGATTCTGTGTGGATTATCGGAAAGTGAATGCAGAGTCCAAATTTGATGTGTACCCAATGCCCCGGATTGATGAATTGCTCGATCGGTTGGGCACGGCTCAATTTTATTCGACACTGGATTTAACAAAGAGTTATTGGCAGATCCCCTTAACTCCAATCTCCTGAGAAAAAACAGCATTTTCCACATGGCTTACACCAATTTGTGACTCTTTTGTTCGGTTTGTTTGGGGCCACCAGCACGTTCCAGCGTCTCATGGATAAAATTCTCAGGCCACATACAGCATATTCCGCCACTTATCTGGATGATATTTTCATCTATATTAATGATTGGCGGCAGCACATACAGCATCTGGGAGCTGTCCTGAGGTCACTGCGATGGGCGGGGCTCACGGCCAACCCGAAGAAGTGTGCAATTGGGCAGGTGGAAGTTCGGTATCTGGGGTTCCACTTGGGTCATGGGCAGGTGTGACCCCAAGTTAACAAAACCGCAGTGATCGCGGCCTGCCTGAGGCCCAAGACCAAAAAGGAGGCGTTTCTGGGGCTGGCTGGCAACTACCGAAGGTTTGTGCCTAGTTACTGTGACGTCACCACCCACTGACTGATCTCACTAGAAAAGGGGCTCCCGATCCAGTCCAGTGGACGGGGCTGTGCCAACAGGCTTTTCTAAAAATAAAATCTGCACTTTGTGAGGGACCACTCTTACATGCTCCAAACTTCTCTCTCCCCTTTATTATGCAGACGGATGCATGTGACAGAGGGCTGGGGGCAGTGCTCTTGCAGGAGGTGGGCAGGGAGGAGTGGCCGGTGCTGTACATTAGCTGTAAACTCTCCCTGAGGGAAACTAACCGCGGAAATAGCACCGTGGTGAAGGAGTGTCTGGCGATTAAGTGGGCCATCCTCACTCTCAGCTACTACCTGCTGGGGTGGGCCTTCACCCTCTGTTCAGATCACGCCTAATTCCCATCACTCCACCACATGAAGGATACCAATGCGTGGATCACCCGTTGGTATCTGGCTCTTCAGCCATTCAAATTTGAGGTGATCCACAGACCTGGTGAGGGAGAAAGAGAATGAGTCGAGTGTGCAGCGTTGGAGTCTGTTTTCTATTGAGTGTTTGATCTATTTGAGTGTTATTAAGAAGCTTTATTTTGAGAGTGTTAATTTGTTGAACTGAGTGAAAGCACCAGAGAAGAGTGCACATGCTATACAGAGAGGCAAAGAAATAAAGAGCCTTATCTGACTGGATCACTGCTCCCGTCTCCTCCTCCTCATCCATAAACATTGAGAGTGTTACAGTCAGCATTTACAACTTTTATTCTGCATTTACCACCCAGACAGGTTGGAAAGACACCCAATAGTTTATATGAGAAACCTGAATTTTTTTTTTCTTAAAGTAATTAATGGTTCTTGCTAAGGCAAGCATCGCTATTACTTTTGCTCAAACTTGATTTGAACAAAACCCTAAGCCCAAGTACAGTATTAAACTATGGTGAGCAACTCATTTTGCACTGTTTGTGCTTTGAACATGAAGGATACCTTTAAGGATACCTTTGTCATTAAAGATGACAAGCCAAGAGACAGGGTGGTCTAGCAGAAAACTGTGATGGATTTAAGAAACATGGAAGTGAATGGGGGCCTGGGTAGCTCAGCAAGTAAAGACGCTGACTACCACACTTGGAGTCGCAAGTTCAAATCCAGGGTGTACTGAGTGACTCCAGTCAGGCTTCCTAAGCAACCAATTGGCCTGGTTGCTAAGGTGGGTAGAGTCATGTTGGGTTAACCTCCTCATGGTCACTATAATGTGGTTCTCACTTTTGGTGGGGTGCGTGGTGAGTTGTGCGTGGATGCTGCGGGGAATAGCGTGAGCCTCCAAATACGCTAGGTCTCCACGGCAACGCGCTTAACAAGCCATGTGATAAGATGCGCGGATTGACGGTCTCAGACGCGGATGCAACTGAGATTCATCCTCCGCCACCCGGATTGAGGCTAGTCACTACGCCACCACAAGGACTTAGAATGCATTGGGAATTGGGCATTCCAAATTGGGGAGAAAAGGGGAGAAAATCGGGAGAAAAAAGAAACATGGAAGTGTAGTAATGGAACCTTAGAAGAGGTGAAAGGCCAAAGACAGATGAAGTAAATGAGGAGATTATCTCTTCTCAAGCATCTAAAAGTCAGAATCCCTCTGGATCAACCTCAAAGAGAAAGCAATGCTCTAGGGCATGCGTTTAGCCTTCATGTCTAACTAGCGAGATTTAGTTCTCCGAGGTGAGTAGAGTAATAGTTTATAGTGTTGAATATCCAAACCTAAAATAGACCTGTGACGAGGAGGAGGGAGTGGCCGGCTGTGAGAGTGCACGGCCGGCAATGAGTCTCGTAATCTGTGGGAGAGAGGGATAAAGGGGAGCAGGAGACCCCAGTTCGAGAGAGAGAGAGAGACACACCACTGTGTGTGTGTGTGTTTATGTTTGTTTTATGATGTCTTAAATTCAGTTACGTCATTAAAGTTCCGTTTACTGTTCAGCCGGTTCCCGCCTCCTCCTTGCCAATCCTGAACCCGTTACATGACCATTATAATGAGTTAGTTGAAGTATAAGTTCCTGTAGCTTAACTGGTAGAACATGGCGCTTTAGCAACACCAAAGTATGGGTTTGATTCACAGGGAACACTGATGTATAGTGAGGTATAAATGACCATATAAATGCAATGGAAGGCAGTATGAAAAAGTATCGGCCAAATGTAAATAAAATATGGCATCAGAACTTGCAAGCAAAAATGTGTAACACATGTCTGGCATAGTCACCGTTACTCAGCAAGCTTTTTAATGCTAAGTTGATACAGTGAAAATATATGGTTATGATTCAACCCAACAGTGCACCCTGTAATTTCTCAAACTTCAGCTTTAGAGTTTATGTATAAACCGGATTGCTCTTTTACAGTTATGCTTAACCAAGTTTTTAGAATAGTTTGGAGATGAAAGAACAAAAAATGCATGTACTTTTACATTTCATCTAGGTATGGGGAAAATGTTGCATGGTGAGATTTATAATTTGTAATATAATGAACAGACATGCTAATTAAATTTAAAGTAGCAACCCTGCTCACGTTATTTCAACACATTATTACAAGAAACACTAAAAATTTAAATTCTGTGTTCACTTACTCAACCTCATGTTTTTCCAAAACTGTACAACTTTCTTTTTTCCTGTCAAGTACAAAGGGACATGTTAGGGACTGACAGCTTCAGTCACCATTCACTTTCAGTATACGAAAAAAAAAAAAAAAGGTGACTGAGGCTATCTAAAACTAGAAATGGAAGAATAAAAATGCAGTTCATTGTGGACTGTATCATGCACCGTGTAGCACCGTGTTTTATTCATAGCAACTTTATAAAACACTAAAAGTGCAACAGTTTAGTTCCGGAAGTAAAAATCCCATTCATTTTTTCCACAGACGAATTGATTTTACTGATAAATAACACACCTTTACAGACAGAACTACCGTGAGCACTGAAGTTGTTCATCAATGGTATATGTGTCTGTTGAAGCCATCAGTCCGTTATTTCAGCATTATTTCAACTTAATTGTTTAAAAATCGTGTTTAGTAGTGGAGTCCCTGGTGAACAACCACATTACCCATGGTCCAGAAGATCCACCAATAAGAAAATTGCGGCCAAGAAAGCCCGCCAAACAAGCCCGAAAGCAACCAGCTACTCCCATGACGCACAGTGAATGACGCAGAGTTGGTCTCCCTTCCCTCTTCAAACTACATATTTATTTGTAAATATTTGAATATTTCGCACTAAACGTAAACTATATTGTTTCCATACTTATAATAGTTTTATATATTTCCATCACTTTATATTCTATTACGTCATTAGCAATGCTTCCTGGGATTGTAGTTTGTGTCTTCGTGAAAGACGGTAAGCACACGCTCTTTGTCTACGTTAGTCTTTTTGTCCAATTTTCAAATACTTTTTGCTTCAAAACAAAGTTTGTAATGTTGTGATTCACTTCGGAGCTGGTTTGTTTGGTTCATGGTTTATAACTCTTTTATAAAGGATTTTATGAAGTCTATGAAATAAATGAAGAGGAAAAATACTTCCAGAACCCAGGCAGCTGAAAAAGTGTGCAGGCACCGGTTCACTCTATTGCAAGGATCTTTATGAATCAGCAGGCTTAAAATTGCTGTCGTCTCAGCAAGCACCTGCCCTATGCTACTAACTGGTGCTTGTTTATTCTAAAAGCAAGACC
Organism: Myxocyprinus asiaticus; assembly: GCF_019703515.2. NCBI lineage: Eukaryota > Metazoa > Chordata > Actinopteri > Cypriniformes > Catostomidae > Myxocyprinus > Myxocyprinus asiaticus. Next base: position 9,270,735 of record NC_059390.1, on the reverse strand, counting down.
TGAATTAGTACACTATGCAAACACAGAGCAAAAACTAGGGGTGAATCAAGCCTGAGTGTCCAGAAAACAGAGAGCAGATGGATCTAACCCTGTCCATTACAAAAAGTAAATCAAGAGTGTTTGCTGTACGCTCTGTCCCAAGAAGTCATACCCTTGCAGAGCAGTGACCAGCTGGCTTGCTCAGAAATACGGTTGCAATAATGTTTGCACAGTTGACCAAACTGTACATTTAGTTTTCTGTAATAAATGACACTAAGTGAAGAATCATGCTTATTTTGTGCAATAAATAGTTGCATATTCCTAATTTCACCATGCACTCTTCCAATAAATGCCATTTTATACTTTCATTTATACTTGTTTAACCAACACTCTTCCACCAACACAATGTGTAAGATATACATAGATAGCTGGTCCTAATGAGAAGCGGAGAGGTCTCGTTTCACCCTTTTGGGGATTATTTTCCAAGAGTGACCAGCTGATTGTACATCATCCCAATTATACACGGCTAGTTATCAAATAAAAAAATAAATGGACATACATACATTATGTGAAAAGAGACCGCAGAGTTTCCTGAGAGACAAGAAACTTGCACTATTACAAAGTTTAGCGGTCATTATAGAAATATTTGACTGTGGAATGCCGCAATTGACAAATCATAATCAAGTATTCCACAGAGTCGAAGAACAACATAAAACCCCCAACTCAAACTTGAGATTCTCATGTAAGTGTAATATTTGTCTGAGTTGAAACTAAGTCCCACCTCTTTCTTATTGCAGGTTGGACTTCATAACCAGACTCCATCAGCTAAGAGATGGAAGTACCATCTCTCCAGACGTTACCGAGCTAGCAAACGCTGACCTTGGTGTATTCATCTACCGCACCGTTCTGTGGAGAGCCATCCTCTCCAAATCACCACCTTCAATGAACCCAACACGAATCCCACTCCACATCACTCAGGCAATGGAAGGAGAGTCCAGCGAAGCGGGTGGAGGCCCAAAGCAAAGAGGGTTAAGAGGTCGTCGCTATGTACATTCACAAGGTCATCACAACCATCATCATGCCCAGTTGATGCGCGTCGGATGCGTCCTTGGTACCTGTCAGGTACAAAACCTCAGTCACCGCCTCTACCAGCTGGTTGGCCAAAGTGGACGTGAAGACTCTTCTCCCATTAACCCTCGCAGTCCGCACAGCTACGGATGAGATTTGGAGAATGTCCGGCTTAAACTAAGAACCCAACAAAACAGCGTTACGCATATTTGTCTTGTGTTTGTCTATTTTATTGCAAGTAGCTTTGAATAAGATACTGCTGTAGTACTCTATTCTCCCACCTTGGTTTTCTGGAGCGTAATCTGTGCCTTTTTGGACAGAAAGGACCTCTGTTACTTGTTGACAAACTCTTAAATTTGCTGCTTCTAAACAAACTTTGGCCATGGGCACCCCCTTTTTTGGTTCTTGAGTCTTTAATTTAATATTGTCATCTTGTTAAGGTGATGTATAAGTTCCATTCTTCAGAAAAGAGATTAGTCTGAGAGATACCACATTGCACTCCATCTCATCTATGTCTGTTAACTTCTACATCACTGATCAAACCGTCTAAGCCTTTAATGTGGATTTCAAGGAGTGTGATTGGATTTCTATAAAGCCGAGGCCCATGTATTCCAAAAGACTTCAAGACTGAACTCACTAACCTCAAGTTTCCAACACGAAGACTAAAAATTAGGAGAATTAAGCTGACAGTTATTGGTGATAAGGGACTTAGGGGCCGTTCACACCTTATGCGTACTTGCACTAAAAAAGCTAGACACAGCACATCAAACAGAACAGAACTCAAATTACAATATATGTGTTTTTAAAAGTTGAATTTCTTGCAACTGCACGAGACATGCTGCAATGGTCAAAGATGTCCATCTAGTGCATGTTTACATCACGCACAAAAGTGCGTTTGGTGTGAAAGGCCCCTTATGCCCTCAGGTGGTTGATGACAGCATAGATTCTAACTTGACTAGTTACTGAAACCTGGAGTTTACATCATAGGGTGTGGTTTGTAAACAATGGTAAATTGTCTTTGAAAAACGAAATGATTTTACAAACACATTGGTCACTTGGTTGAGATCGCATAGCATTACAGTGGCACCCTACTCTGAATCCGGATTAACACATTGTACCTTTTCCATACGCCTTGTGGTGCAGTGTCTAAAACATTATACTTCACGTGATTCATAAATTCTAAAGTCATGACAACGACGGCCATCTAAAGAATAAGTTATAATCCCCGAGATCTCAGTTTCCACTCTTACAGAGTCCTGCTGGGCTTTGCTACATTTCATAAACAGAACCAAGCCTTTTCTGAGTGTTTCCTAAATTATGGTTATAACACACCCTTAAATACCCATAACCTAGGTTGCAGCTCTATAACAAACCCAAAATTAGCTGAAAGGCTGTTTAAAACAATTTTCTGCCTATCTATTAAATTCTAACACTTGACCATATTTAGAAAAGGAAGGAACCGACATATATTTTTTTATTCTCTTATTAAATTACATAATTTTGTCAGAAAATGACTTAATGACTAGTATGGAAAAAATATTCCCATCACACACTAACTGGCATATTTTTGTGTGGGTCATTTAAAGGAATATTCTGAGTCAATACAAATTAAACTCAATCGACAGCATTTGTGGCATAATGTTGATTACCACAAAATATAATTTCGACTTGTCCTTTCTTTTCTGGTTTGCAGTGAGGTACTTCCAATGGAGGTGAATGGAGCCAATCTGTAAATGTTTAAAATACACAAAGTATAGCCACAAGACGTAAATAATATGTGTGTTAACATGATTTGTGTGATAAACACTTACTAACCTTTTCTGTGTAAAGTTATATCCAATTTTACAATTTCGTTGCCCTGACGACATAACACCGTAAACCCTGTAATCCCGCAAAAACAACAAATAATACATACATTTAAATAGAAAAATTCATGTAAGTGCTTTTATGAAATTATAATCTCACATTTCTGCATGTAAGCCCTCCAAAAATTGGCCCCATTCACTTTCATTGTAAGTGCCTCACTGAAACCTCAATTTTTGCTTTAATTTGTTCAAAATTAATTTTTGTGGTGATTAATATTATGCCACAAATGCTGTCAATTGAGCTTAATTTATATTGAACCCAATACTCTTTTAAGTAAATTCATACGCTCATTCCTGTTACTCTAATTAAAGATTCTTGTTATACCAGAATTTGAGGACACAGCATGCCAAAGTCTTTCGGCGACACTGCCTTCCGAAAACACCTTCTATGTGTGTCATGTATTTTAAGAATTCCCTCTTGTTATAATAATCATGTCTGAATCTGTGGGTGGGAACACAAACCAAAAATACCAGACAGGCATTGGAAGAATAGCCCTAAAACCAGCCGAGGGTGACCTGTTCACAACTTTCAGAAACTTTCCCTGGCTTTTCTTAAGTCTATGAATGTTAGGGAATGCATTGAGACATCAAAGTGCTCTATGCTTTGCATGTCTGCGGATTAAAATAGCAGAAGTAATCTGACTAAAACATGAAATACTCACCTTCTGGTGGTCTTAAGTTAGTATCCAGGCCAAGAACCTCTCAGCATGCATTAAAGTTTTCATTTATGTGCTGTATGTTATAGTGCAACATACACTGACAATTATTTCACCATTCAATTATTTCACTTCAAATTGACTCACTTGTTGACTTGTTATTTCTTCTATGAAACACAAAAGTGATGTTAGACAGAATGTAAGCCTCACTTACCATTCACTTTCATTGGATGGAAAAAAGATGCAATGAAAGTGAATGGTGACTGAGGCTGTAAGTCCCTAACATTTTGCGAAGCATATCCTTTTGTGTTCCGTGGAAGAAAGAACGTGAGTTTGAAACAGTGTGAGGGTGTTTAAATGACAACAGAGTATTCCACTTTGGGTGTGTTCTCCCTTTAATATTCTCTTTTTCCATAAAAACACCTTCCCGATTTGCTCCAAAAAGGCAGATAATCTACCAAAAGACCTGATTTTACTTGATTTTACTTTTCTGTGCGTTCACACTATACTGTAATTCAATGGTGATTTATTCATTTTCCATTCATTTCACTGCCAATGCAAATATTTATCTTTGAATGGGCTTGATTTTCAATTGCAACAGATTTGATGGACTTAATTGTAAAAGTCTCTCTCCTTATCATGTCTAGTTCTAATAATGATAATCATAGGAATTTGGTGGTAGTGGTCGCTGGTGCTTTTACAGCTAATCTGCTCAAAGGCTCTCTATATATCCAAACCATTCTCTCTGCTGTAACCGATCTGATTCATTTCTCGTGACTGAACATTAAAAGGCTTTTAAACTGCTGAGACCCTGGTTAATCAGTACTTTTTAAAGTGTGTACATGCACAGGGAGAGCCTTTAGTTTTACATGCCTCGTGTTGACATATATATTGATCACATTCCTGTTTTTTTTTTCAGTTTAACTATCTATTTATTTATTTTTGGGATAAGTTGTTGTTAATGTCTTGGTGACATGGGTTGGAACGTAACAACTACGTCAGTATCTGGCCCTGATCATTATTTGTACATGTGTGTTTTTCTTTAAACAGTGTGCTGCCCCCATGTTCTGCGTATCATGGCAGCTTATTTTTGTGACCTTTGTCCCCCTTCAAAGCTCTACTTGGTTCATTAAGAAAAGCACATTGCATTAGTTTTCACACTAATGTTGTTGACCGCTGGTCACAGACTGTCTTCTTAGTGAAGGAATACACACTGAACATTATGAATTTGTGTTCTGGGGACCTTTAAAGATACACGATGAGCATCCCCCCAAATCCAATGTTTTAGCAGATACTAAAGGTCAGTTGTGTTGTTACACAAAGCACTTTATAGAAGGAGCATGTTTTGTGTTTGTCACTTGAACTTAAGACTGATGTGACTGTGAGAGTTTTATTTAATGAATTTGAGAAGGATCTGTGTGAATGTATTTTAAAGGGTGTTAGCACACTGAATGATGCGTAGCTGGGTGGACACAATCAGTATCATGTACACTTTGTGAATACTATTATTAGTGATAATATTTAAGTTAACTTATTTATGCGTTTGAGTATCTACGTCACCAAAGACGTAATTTATCACATACAGTGTTGTCTTACAGCTCAGAGATATCCTCTTGGTAGGAAAAAATAGTATTTTTAGGAAAGACAACAAAATGAGTTATCTTTCACTCCCATACAATGTCCTTTTTTCTCTATGAAATAAAGCACTACATAGTAGTGAGAATAAATTTGATGTATTGTTCTCTTTTAAATTTGAACGTCAGTTCTTTGTGACTCTGAATGGACAACAGACATCTTAGACTACAAGTACCTTGTGTAACATACATTTGACGTATGTACAGCTAGCCAGTCAACATCACAAAATAAACAATAGTTCTGGGTTTTGTATCACACTGATGGGGTTTATTTTATATTTAAGTAAATAGCTACTGTGCATTATCCTGTTTATTGCATGGCTACTTGTGAAATAAATAAATAAATAAATGGTGATTCGAGTTGAAATTATTTATTATTTGAGAAGAAAGAGGCAGCAAAGTGATATGAGACATGAAAATAGTACAGCTATGTAGGAAATTAATTTTAGGAATGAATAAATAATTAGTGTAGCGGTCATTATACAAGAAGACTTGACTGACTGGCCAATCAGAATCAAGTATTTCAGAAAGCTATTATAATAACCCACAAGCCTAATTATGAGATTATGAACCAAAATATGTATTATTTCAATATTTCAAAACATATGGATTTTTTATTGTAAAGAAATCATTATAGATATAGTTAATTTTTCCACACATTTAAATTTAAAATATTCGGAAGTGTCTTAGTGACCTTGTACACTAAAAAAAATAATATTTTAGCCTATTTTTAGGACTAAACACACACATACACACACACATAAATAAATAAATAAAAAATAAATAAATCTGGACTTGATTCAATAAGTCTTAATGGTCGTAAAAAAAAAACCGACACTTGCGGTGTTTGGGTCAAAACTGACCTGCTATAGAAAATGAATGGGAAATACTAAAATACAGGATTTATTTATTTGTCAAATAAAAATCAATAAATCAGACACAATGCAGGATCACAACCACACATACATGAAAGGGTGAGACTATAAAACATCCACAATGCAGAAAACACAAGCACGCGCTGACACACACACACCCACACATACAGGTTTATTTGATTATATTAGTGATCTCTCATTGACTTCCACTGATTTCATATCAGGCTAATGATGTTTTCTATTTCAAAACTCTACCTCTAAACCTAACCATCACACAGACATATGCACATCACTAGATTTGAAGATCAACGTCTTGTGACCCTTTTAAGAGGTTTTTTTTTTTTTATGATGAGAACATTTGGTCTTACAAGTGCATTGATTTTATGCAAGAATTCTAATGTTTGTAATAAAATAATTTGTCTTTTCTTTGTAGCACAATCAGATTTGACTGTGGCAGCATGGTCAGGTCTAACGGCATATTGGAGCATCATTGCAAAATCTGACACTTCAACCCAAGTGGTTTAGAAAAGTCATCTACTGAACATAACTGTCCTTTCACGTAATTGTTATTTTTGTTCCAGCAGATGTCACCAGAGACATCCAATGCATGACATATTTTTGATGTTTTGACACCCTTTCAATTTACTGAAATGAAGGTTTTATTGAAGTGAAGATAACATAAAATGTGCTTATTTTATATGAAAATTAATGGTATTATTTAGTACTAATAAGGTCTAAATACCATAAAATCCCACCCAATAATGCACAACCTTAGTGTTTTTTAATTTATTGAAGTTAGTGTTATTACATTTCTTTCATAAAATTAAAAATTACTAGTTTATTGTTTTTGGGTCAGATTTGACCCGAATAGTACAAGTGTGATTCTTAAGTGTACAAGAGTGCACAAGGGTTAACAAGTTATATAACTAACAACCACAGAGTATTCAACACACCAAATTTCTGTCAGTTGGCTATCTATCTAGGCGTATCCATACCTTTGCAGGACTTTATGCAACTAAAGATCACTGGAACAAGTATATCATATTCCTGTATCACAATACAACAGATACACCCAGATAAACACACTACTATAGAAGTATATGCAGCCCTATGCACAGATGTGTGCTAAAGGGCCAGAAAATACTCTCTGGCATCAGACACAACAAGTTAAATATTAAACTGATATCAGAAGTTAACAAGCCAACAAAATGCAATAAAACATAGACCCTTTCTTATGTAGGCACTGTCCTTAATACGATCACCTCAAACAGAAAAAGTTGCCGTCTAATACAGGCATTAATAAGTGACCATGCAACAGTCACATGGGCCACATACTAACAGCTATACGGACAGAAGAAACAGGTCATTATGAGATGAGTAGACCAATCAGCTTAGCGCGTGGTGGGGTGACAAAACCCTTAATAGGAAAAAATGACAGGCAACTGATATATACTATAACCCGCAATGATGATATTGGCAGCTTGAGTTTTTCACTCTTGCTTTGTATAAAACTGAACATGTCATTCCATACCTGTATGACTTTCTTCTGTGAAAAAGCAGATATTTAAAGCAGAACGTCAGAGCTGCGCTTTACCATACAATGAAAGTGAATGCTGACCACAGCTTTCAAACAAGATTTTCATTGAATAACTTAAACATCAGTCAGTTTCTCACACAAAGCTGTCATATTGCTTCAAAGGACTTGGAATATATAGCAAACAAGTCCTATGGATTACTTTTTTTTTTTCTTTTTTTTACCCCTTTTTCTCCCCAATTTGGATGCCCAATTCGCTCTAAGTCCTCATGGTGGCGTAGTGGCTTGCCTCAATTCAGGTGGCGGAGGACGAATCTCATTTGCCTCCGTGTCTGAGACCGTCAATCCGCGCATCTTATCATGTGGCTTGTTGAGCGCGTTACTGCGGAGACGTAGCGCGTGTGGAGGCTTCATGTTATTCTCCGCGGCATCCATGCACAACTCACCACGCGCCCCACCGAGAGCAAACCACATTATAGCGACCATGAGGAGGTTACCCCATGTGACTCTACCCTCACTAGCAACCGGGCCAATTTGGTTGCTTATGAGACCTGGCTGGAGTCACTCAGCATGTCCTGGATTCAAACTAGTGACTCCAGGGGTGGTAGTCAGCGTCTTTACTCGCTGAGCTACCCAGCCCCCCCATGGATTACTTTTAAGATGCCTTTATGGTGTTTTTTGACCAACCCCTGGTCCCCATCCCACTAGAACAGATCTGACATTTTGCTAAACTTCTTTGGTGCATCAGGGAAGAAAGAAATACATATGGGTTTAGAACAACATGAGGGTAAGTAAATGATGACAATTTTCATTTTTGGATGAAATATCCCTTTAAAGACAATAGGTGGAATAAATATTTAAAAAGCGTGTGCAAAAAGAAAAAAATCTGTAGTTGCAGGAGTGAAGGTGTTAACAAGAGACATTGTGTCAAAACTAAACTGTCAACTATTTACTACAGTCATTAAGATTTAAGAGATGGTGTTAATATTTCATTCCCACATAAAGTTTAAAAAAGGTCAATGTGAATACGTGACCATGTCCTTCAAATGCAATAGGGCCAATGTACATGTCCACAAACTGCATATGACCAAATTCTTATGTCATCTGACATCGTATCTCATACCTGTGGACCCAGTTCAGGAAGAGTGAGAATGTCATGGGTAATTTCAAGCCAGGATTGCATCATTCTTAACTGCCTTACTATTGCCTAAACCAGCATGTGACTTATCTTCAGGTTATAATCCATGCTATTTCCAACCTAGTCTCATAAAATGAATGTTACTATAACTATATCTACAGCTGCAAACTGGCTTTTACCTGAAGCTTTCTACTATTTGCAGCAGTTTCCTGGTGAAAATGAACACTAGCGGCGCTACAACAACTGTGCGTTTTATTCACTTTCATACAAATCACGGGTCACGAATAAAACAGCTGATTATGACTTTTTAAACACCTTTTCTTTCGCTCTATTACTCACATACTGCTATGTTATGATATTAAAAAACTTTTACAATAATGCATTATTTGAAAAATGATAAATTTTAACGCTTGTATTACAGAACATTTACGCACTTATTCCAATGTGATTCGCTTCTGTGGTAGTTCACCTCATAGAGTGTTGGACTTTTGACTCCGAAGACCACGGTTCGAGCCCAGACAAGGATGCTCGACATGAAAGTGAAAGAAAAACCAAAGTGACACAGAAGCAACATGAAATGACATGGTTGTTTCAGAAACAAAATGTGCTTTTCATGTCGAATATGCTTTTAAAACACTATTGGTTAGGTTTAGATGTTGGTTAAGGATGTCTGTTTTGTTCATCTCTCATTTATCTTTTAGAACACTACTGGTTACTTTTTAGGTTTAGGCTAAAGTTTTAGGTTAGGGTTAGGTGAACCCTAAAGCCCAAAGTATACTCCAGTTTGAAGCGAACGCCCCACGTCTGCATACAGTCGAACGTGAGCCTGTCAAAGTATATTTGACGGTGCGTACATACACAGACAGTTGGCGCATGTGCGCTGCGACTATCAGACACCGGACTATTTCTCTTCAGGAGTTTAGACACATAAAGATATCCTTATATTCCTTCAGACTCGGGTTATACAAATGCAGTTATCTCCTGACCTTCTCACACATGCGCTCTTGACGTGCAAATCCACTGTTGTTTTTACCTTGATGTAATTTACAGGGGGTTACATCTTCTAAAGTTTCTTCATGACAGCAATAGCTCAAATGTGAGTATTGCCATCTTGTGGACCTACTAATTCATGCAAATAATTTCTGGTGCATGCTTATCTGCTCATTCAAAGATGCACGGTTAGAAAAATCAGGCTGCAAGCATTCAGTGCTCGAGCACTCTGCTGATGATGAGATTTGCGTCACGCGTCCTGTACGCAGATGCTCAGCGTTCGCGTCTGACCGAAGTATACTTTGGGCTTAATCCTACAGTTTTAAGTTAAGAAACAACGTTTTACTCTAACCCTAGCGTCCATCTAAAATTCACCTTACAAATCTTGTCTGATTACAACATCATTTCACATGTTTTTGGCGCCCTCCGCTTGATGGTTCACTAGGAAACTGCAAACGCGCAATGCAGCGCGTAATAGTAAATGTTGCCATGGTCACGTAAATTTAATGAGATCAGGCTGGCTATTTCTGGTTCATTTTTTACACTTTCTTGTAAAAGATTGTTAATTACGTTTAAATGTTGATTACCTGAAGCACTTCAAAGTAAACAGAAGTCCAAAAGTTCATAGTTACAGAGAGAAAGCCAACCTCCTTTAACCTTTAAATGATTCACAATAGATACTGATAGAAGCTAAAGGGTGTATAAGACTCTTTTCTATTAGTTAATGTGAAACTTCCTTATGCAAAACATGGTATACACTGATATTACGAACACTCACACACATATTGTATACAAGTATATTATATTAGTGACAAATCAGGAGTATTCAATGGAGGGAAAATATTCCGAAACACATACACGGAGGGTAAATATGCAGAGCAAAATGACCAAATCTGGCCTTGTTAAGAAAGAGAACAAATATTTAAACAAATATATTTTTATAACTACTTAAATATGTATTTAAGTAAATCAGGGTGGTTCCAGCATAGTTTCCAAAGAAAATTATTCAAATATAGACATGCCTCATTTAACCAAGGTAATGACAACATAAACCAAGCAGGCACAATCTGTTCCTACAATGTTCCTACAATGTACTCCACACAAAGAACGGAGAGATCTGCCAAGATTATAAACAAGTTATTTCTTTCTTTTTTCTTCTTCTTTTTTTTCTAGCATATAGTTTGGATACCTAGCAAATATCTACAGGAGTCACTGATCTCTTTCACTGTGCCATTTGTCATATTTTGTTTGTGGATGTAAGCATGACTAATACGCATGCATTTTGGAGGTATCAGATAGAGTTGCACATTAGTAGCTGCTTCAGATGGGCACAGTTGAAGCACATCTATCATCACAGCTGAGTTTTTATCCTTTAAAACAGAAATCCTAGAAAACTAAACAAGTGATTTGTATCAAGAGCAAAAACCACATTTTATTTAGCCTACAATTGTATAAAACTGTGACGATTTGAGGACATACAAAAAAAAACAGCTTACACCAGAATGAATTCCCATGCTGGTCCAAGCTGGTTTATGGTGATTAGTACTGGTTTGGTGCTGGTCTAGCAGGTGGACCACACCATGTACCACAGAACATGGGAGAGAGAAACATCTTCGGGCATGGTGAGTGGGAGAGCGCTGGATATATTGGGTGTTGGAAAACTGTAAGCTTGTCCAAACAAGCAGTCATGCACACTTGTGGTGTTCAATGTGAAAAGTAATCAGCTTTATAAGTATGACGAGAAGTTCCATTTGTGCACTTTCATTTGTAAAGAGATAACTCACAAATAACTTTGCTTGCAAGACTTCAATTTCACCACTGATGTCTTTGCAGAACAGAAACATCGACCAGCACTTGTGTCTATTGTTGTAACACAACTAAATCTACCGATATAAAAATAGGGCCAATTGAAAAGTATTCAATATCTTTAGATCTGCATTTATGCTTTCCAATTTCCAACTGCACCAAGGTTCTTTCCAGCATTGGCATAATACATACGGCACCTCTCCTCTTCTTTCTATTTCTCCAAATCTGTGTTATTACAGCAGTCCAGCATTTCAGAACATCTTGGTCTGAGGTTTATTTGCTCACAGCTCCTCTGACCTCTGTAGGCATCTGGCTAAGTGCTTACTGTAAATCTTCTGGATCACAGAAGAGAAACTACAGATGTCTATAGAGATGAAAGTGATTGATTGTAATTTTTTTCCTAACCTTTTTCTCCCCAATTTAGAATGCCCAATTCCCAATGCGCTTTAAGTCCTTGTGGTGGCGTAGTGACTCGCCTCAATCAGGGTGGCGGAGGACGAATCTCAATTGCCTCCACGTCTGAGACGTCAATCCACGCATCTTATCACGTGTCTTGTTGAGCGCGTTACCACAAAGACATAGCGCGTGTGGAGGCTTCACGCTATTCTCAGCACCATCCACGCACAACTCACCACGTGCCACACTGAGAGTGAACCACATTATAGTGACCACGAGGAGGTTACCCCATGTGACTCTACCCTCCCTAGCAACCAGGCCAATTTGGTTGCTTATGAGACCTGGCTGGAGTCACTCAGCACGCCCTGGATTCAAACTCGTGACTCCAGGTGTGGTAGTCAGCGTCTTTACTCGCTATGTTACCCAGGCCCCCCCCCGATTGTAATTTTTTAACCCAAGAGTCCTCGCTGAAAGATTCATATCCATTTTGACTTCATGGGTTAGCAGAGCTGGTGTCAATTTATGTTCTCATTGAGGCCTATCAGAGTTATTCCATGATGGACAACAGGTCCTAAGACATGATTTTTATGTTCAAGCTTCAGTGTCTTTTGTACAATGTCATTTTAGCGCCATGGGAAAAAAAAGAAGAAAAAAAAGATTGAGAATAAAGTACTTTTGTAACCTGCTGAGAGTAACTTAAAAATATGCGTCCATTTCTTCAACTGATAATAAATGCACCATTAAGGCCCTATGGAGGCACTATGCTGAATTGAACAGATATGCATATGATGTGAAACAGAGAGAAAAGGACAGAAGCGAGAGACATATGATAGTTCGCATTTAGAGGGTGGTGAGAAGTGCATGCTAAAACACATTCATCTTGTAGGTGATGTCATTTACAGTCTAGCCATGAGGGAACTCCAAAGTTTGAGCTCTAAACACACACACATTCCCTCGTCAGTATTCCGCAGATTGAGCGGAGTGTTACAGTCATTCTGCACACGTGCAGCTTCACATGGGCCAAAGTTCCCAAAGTCATCAGCAGCATATGGAAAAAACGATCAAAAGAAACCAAACACCACATGACACGCTATTAATATTATTCCCCTCTCAAATCCCCAAATGAGGCTGGAAAGATCTGGTAGTCCTTTGGAAAAGTTACTGTGGTTTGCAATGGCAAAAACAGGGCCAAGATTTTCACCTGAATTAGAAAGCTATAGATAGTTTGTGAGAAATGTGACAAGCTGACCTTGTCAAGCTAAAGTATAGATTTTTCACTTTCAGTATCCACACCACCAATGTTTAACCATTTCAAAATCTGAACTTCAGTCATTTGGACATTAAACAATTGTTATTATTATAATTTTTACACTACAATAACCTCCTGTAAACCACTTTGTTTTTGGTGAATTTCTCTGAGACCATACATACCCGTCTGAAGTGTGGTATCGTAGTTTGTAGGTGTATCGTAAAACGGACATCTTGAGCTTTTCAGAGATACCAAATGTTTGAGTGTTTGGCCAACTTCCTCACCTTGGTTTACTTCACTTTCACCTACTGGCAAGACACTACATGTTGATAGGGTAAAAAAATAAAAAAAAAAAAAACGCACGATTAAATTCTTTATGGTGTATTTCTATGAAATGTATACACTTTATTATCCATGCACCCAACTTCCCAAGACTCAAGACTCACCTCTTTGAACAACACTTTAACTAATCATGACATGCAAACACACAAAAAGCCTATGTTGACGTTATTTGCATTAACTTGAAGTTGCTTAACACATAATCCCTCTGTTCCTAGCAGGTTACATCTAGAGCTGCATGCTTGCCATTGTATTTCTCTTGCACATTAAAACCAAAGCCCTTTTTGTAACCCACTCAGGCTAAGAGCATCTCCTAAATGCTTTCAATGTGAATGTAAGAGTATAGTAGTCTAATCTTCAGAATGGCAGCATGGAGCTCAAGAGCAGATTGAGAGTTTTTGCTGCTACTTATCTCATGCAACAGTAGGTTTTGACTGATGTTTAAAGTGTGCAACGCATACACTCAGCTAAACTCAAAATAAGATAATTTACTTGGAAAACAAACAAGGTTGGTGAACCTTCACAAAAACCATCTTCCAGGAGGCCTAAGGACAAGCTTCACGTCAGACTCATGAACTAACCCAGTGTGTTGAGAAGCTGACGCCACTTGTTTGGCCAATGAACTGTTTCATTAACTCTCTGCTGCCATCTACTGGAAATAGATTGAGAAGCACCAATGAGAACAGAATCAGATGGTTGGATTTGAGTTCAAACTGATGGACTGAAAAAATGCACAAGCAATTATTAAATGTTTAATTATTAAATGTATTAATTATTACATGAAATAATTTATTTATAATCTATATGATGTATAGCAAGCAAATATTATGTTTGGTTGTTTATCTACGTTTTTAATTGCCACTGGCACGAAAATCTATCCGACTAAAGCAATAATGCACTAAAAAAATCTATGAAATACTGTATGAAATATTCCTGTGAAATTTAGACACTATCTACGAGTATCATTCTGTAAAACAAATTATTATTACAGTATATATTCAACATTGTAAATAATAATAGTCATAGAAAATAATCAATATATGCCATTTAAAAAAAATACAATAACTTTATTCTGTAAAACAAATAACCATATATGATATAAAATGTAATATATATATATATATATAATTACATGAAATAATGAAATAATGCAATAACTATTATATAATTACTGTTATGTGTGGTGGGGAAACTGTAAGCAAAACTAACTATGTTTGGTTGTTTATCAACGTTTTTAATTGACTAATACAAGAAAATCAAATAATCACTAAAATCACTAACGCACTAAATTTAAGCATAGGGTGACCAAACGTCCCGGTTTACCTGGGACAGTCCCGGTTGGAAGAGGTGTGTCCCGAGATCCTGACAATTCCCTAAAAATTTTAATTATGTCCCGGTTTCAGCTTGTAGGCTCACTGATTTTTTTCTTCTTTTAAATTAACCTTTGTGCGACCTTCGGGACATTTTTGTCTTTTTCATTTTCCTTTTTCCCGATCATTTTGGCTTTGTTAATGCCATCGTTAATACAAAATTATTGCCAAAGGTGTGCATTTTTGGGTGAATTTTGATATTTCAACCTCAGTTCCTATAATACATCTATAATACACTGTGTACACAAAATTGTTACACTCGGGACCTTAAGGACAAAAATGTCCCCATTGAAACCCATTAAAACTGCAATATTTGATCCCAGTGCCATTAAAGAATAAAATCATGAATTATATGATATTATGCTTTCATTCCGGAGCACTGGCTTCAAAATGGAAATTGTTAATATTTTCCACCAGATGGCGCCATTTTTCTCATGTTTAGCCTATGGAGCAAATACAAGCTTTTTATCTGTTTTCTGTTTGCTGTATTATAGAGCACTGTAGGCCAACTGAATAAATGATGCAGCTAAAATTGTGTGGGTGTTGTATGGATGTCAGAGTGTGTTTTGTATGTGTGTATTGAGAAGTGTGTGTGTGTGTGTGTGTGTGTGTGTGTGTGTGTGTGTGTGTGTGTGTGTGTGTGTGTGTGTGTGTGAAAAACAACAGTGGCGTTATACAAACAAATGGCATTTAAAGGGTTAAAATCCTGAAAATGAATGAATATTTGGTAGTTATGATCAGGACTGATGTTGGTTAAAAAATCTAAGTCAGTGAAAGTGGAAAATAATATTCATATATAATATTTTTAAAGCAGTTTTTTGACGCAGACATTTTTGTCCTCTAAGGACCTCTGAGTAACTTTTTTTTATTGACGCACAAGGGTTAAATATCCTCATTGTCCTTCTAGCTGTTGTCTCTGGTATCGTTTGCAGAGATGAGAAGCAATTTCGTTGATTTGACGTGATACTTTCATTCTAGTCTTTCAGTAAATCAGCTGAAATGTATCTGGTTACCATGGCAATGACGTCATGCGCTTGGCGCTCGCGTTCTTTGTCATTTCAGGTTTCCAGTGTTGTGTATTTTGTGTTAAAATGTGTACCTGACATGACATTTCATAATTACACATGCAATATGACATCATATGGATAGAACAGGCTACATGGAGTTTGAACATTAAAAAAGCTCAAATGTGGTTAAATAGTGAAAATAAAATATACATTTTCACAAACTATATATACACATTTAAGTGCAGAAGTGTGCATACCCTTTTTGTTTTATAAGTTGTCACACCACTTTTAGAATGTATACAAATATAAGAGATAAAAGATCATATTTTTTATGAAGTACTACCCTTCAAAAGCTACATTACACAACGTGTATTCTAATATACACAAGTCATCCTGTTCAAAAGTTTGCATCTCTTTGGTTATTGTGTTGCTTTCTTGCGCATCAATGAATGTTTGCACCTTTTGTAATAGTTGTTTGAGTCCATCAATTGTCCCAAGTGTCAAAAGATGGATGTCAATAATCCAGATAATCCAATAATTTAGCCACTTTTGGGAAGAACTCAAATGTGCAGAAGATGCTGGGAAACCGAAGAATGTACAGTAATTGGGGGATTTTTCTTAAGAAAAGTGGGCAGCTTCACTGCTCAGGACAAAGCAGGGACTCATGAACAATTATTACACAAACAGTCATTGATCATCGAGGGAATGTAACCTTTTGAACGGGGTCATTTGTGTAAATTCAGTGGCATATATGGAATGTGAGTATCTGTTATGTCATTTAGCTTCTTCAGGGCAGTACTAAATAAAAACAAAATGCAATTTTTATAATCCCTTTTATTATTTTTTAAAAATAAATAAATAAATAATGCTGTTCCATTATAAGTATTCTTTGTGAGTGAAATACCCTATCATTTATTTACATGTAGGGCCTACACAAGCATATCATAGAGCACAAATTATGATTAAAACTTGCATTATATTAAGCGTACAATATAAAAGATTATGCATTGTGGCAATCTACTAGCTTCTAGCCCCTTTTTAAATTACAGCGATGTGGTCCCTTAGTTTTTCTGCATTTGGCCCCCGAACAAAAAAGTTTGGACACCCCTGCACTAAAGCAATAACGCACTAAAACCAGAGGCTATTTAGCAAAACATCTATGAAATAAAGTTTAGACACTATGCATAAGCATCATTTTGTAAAACAAATCATTATTATATACTGTATATATTCATACAATATTGTAAATAATAAAAATTATAGAAAATAATCGATATAAGCCATTTTTAAAAACACAATAGCTTCATTCTGTAAAAAGAACTATATATATATATATATATATATTTAATAAAAATATTTTAAATATATAATTACACGAAATAATTGAAATAATGAAATAATTAATGCAATAATTGTTATATAATTACATTTATTTTTGAAAAAAAAAACAAAAACAGTCAGCAAAACATACTATGTTTGGTTGTTTATCTACATGGAAATTTTATTTTGTATTTTTTTTTTTTTATTTATTTATTTTTTTTGGCTTAGTTAAAACAGGTATTGATTGAGACGTGTCAAGAAAGACGCTAACTTTTATTTTGCAATAAATCGCAGCTTTTAATTTTTAGAGAAGGCGAGCGGAAATGTGTCCACCATGTGAAGTTGTTTATTTATGTAGACGCTTCCAATTAAACTTTTAAAATCTGACATATCGGAGATCCGTCTCGCCGTCTGTATATAATGGAATCGTCCATGAGAGGTAAATCTATGTGAAAATATGCCTGCTTTTGATCTTTCCCTTTATGGTCGTCTTGTTTGTGGTTGTTTGTTGTGAGTGGACTTTTGCGAGTTGCTAATACAGTAGGACCAAACTTATGTTTTGCTAATTTAAAATGAATGAACACAAATTTCTAGCCATGCTGCAGTAAAATATCATATTTAGCTAAGATCTTGCAGATTTTGACAAATGTCTATCTATGTCCCTGCCTAAAAAACAGTTATAACCTTCCTTAGCTGGTCTAATCTGATCTCCCAGCCTGGTCAAGGTGCTGCTCAGCTGGTTTTAGTTAAAAGACTGGGTGGTTTTCCAGCCTGACCAGCTTTAAACGAACAGTTCACCCAAAAATTTAAATTCTCTCATCATTTACTCACCCTCATGCCATCCCAGATGTGTGTGACTTTCTTTCTTCTGCAGAACACAAATGAAGATTTTTATTTAAAAAAATATTTCAGCTCTGTAGGTCCATACAATGCAAATAAATGGTGACCAAAACGTTGAAGCTCCAAAAAGCACATAAAGGCACCATAAAAGTAATCCATAAGACTCCAGTGGTTTAATCCATATCTTCTGAAGCTATATAATAGGTGTGGGTGAGAAACAGATCAGTATTTAAGTCCTTTTTACTATAAATCTCCACTTTCACTTTTACTTCCACATTCTTCTTTTGTTTTTGGGGGATTCGCATTCTTCATACATATCGCCACCTACTGGTTAGGGCTGGTCAAAGATGACTTAAATATGTTTCTGTTTCTCACCCAAACCTATCATATTGCTTCTGAAAACATAAATTTAAACACTGGAGTCGTACGGATTACTTTTATGCTGCCTTTATGTGTTTTATGGAGCTTTAAAGTTTTGGTCACCATTCACTTGCATTGCATGGACCTACAGAGCTGAAATCTTCTAAAAACCTTAACTTGTGTTCTGCAGAAGGAAAGTCATACACATCTGGGATGGCATGAGGGTGAGTAAATGATGAGAGAATTTTCATTTTTGCGTGGACTATCCTTATAACGATACTCAAAACCCCTCCAAAATCCCCCAACTGACCAGCTTAGACTGTTTCTTTCAGCCGGTTATATTGCTTGTTACCTGTCTGATGTGTCTTTATGTAGGAAGGGCCAAACGCAGACATTTGGGGCCATCGGAGTGTCATGATCTGGTCCAAAGCAGCATTGGAAACCAATGTCTTACACAGCCTTTCAATGTCAGTCTGAACAACAGAGATGCCAACCGTGGACTTCAGCCCAGAACACCCACCAAAAGAAGCAGACAAGGTGTAATTTGACTTTAGTACATCATTCTGCTGGAATCTGTGTTCTAATAATGCACAATTTTCCCCTTTAACACCTTTTGAATTTGGCTGTTAAAGCTACAGATAGTGTGGGAAAACAGAGGGGCATCACAGAGTTCTTCTCTGTCACTGGATTCATCAGCACCAGCCCTCAAAAAGGAATCAAGACTCCAGTCGAGGAGGAGGATGAGGGACCCCCTGGGAATCTCACTCCAAAAAAGGAAAATGAAAATGAGGAAGATGACTTTATGGAAGGAATCACTGAGGACATGTTCACTGAGGACTTGGAGGCAGGTATAAAATCAATTAAAAACGAAGAATTAGTCCTGGTGAAAAGAGAGGTAGATGAGGAGTACCCTGTTGATAGCTTACCTGACGCCCACTACGGGCTGCTGGGAGTGCAGGGCGGGCAGGCAGTGCCCCAGGGTCATCTCCAGGACCTGCCCGAGGAGATCCTGAGGACTGTGTTTGCATATCTGCCAGCGGACGATCTGTATCGACACATCAGCCTAGTTTGCCAGCACTGGAGGACCATCATTATGGATCCACAGGTGTGTTGCTATAAACACTACAGTGAAATATTTGGACACACTTGATTTATGTTTCTCAATCATGATCTTAAAAACATTTTGATTTAAATGTTTGTGCTTAAATGCTTAATTAGTTTTGTAGACAAATATACTGTAGGTTGTGCCTGTGTATGAATTTCTTTTCAAAGGTAAATTAACTGAGTTGGACCTGATACGGGGCTACTTTGAATAAGTTAAAATATGTATTTTTCCAGGCTGCTCTGGAAAAAGACTGTGTGGATGTTTCAAGGAGCACAATACTTGTTGACCTTTCTCCAAACATAGCACTTATGGTTGTGACCATAAAGCTCTATTTTGGTCTTGTCACTCCAAATTACAGTGTCCCAGAAGCTGTGAGGCGTGTCAAGGTGTTGTTGGGCATATTGTAACTGGGCTGTTTTGTGGCATTGACTTCTTTCTGGCAACTCGACCATGCAGCTCATTTTTGTTCAAATATCATCGTATTGTGCTCCTTAAAACAACCACACCGTCTTTTTCCAGAGCAACCTGTATTTCTCCTGAGGTTACCTGTGGGTTTTTCTTTGTATCCCGAACAATTCTTCTGGCAGTTGTGGCTGAAATCTTTCTTGGTCTACCTGACCTTGGCTTGGTTTCAAGAGATCCCCGAATTTTCCACTTCTTAATAAGTGATTGAACAGAACTGACTGGCATTTTCAAGGCTTTGGATATCTTTTTATATCCATTTTCATCTTTATAAAGTTCAATTACCTTGTTACGCAGGTCTTTTGACAGTTCTTTTCTGCTCCCCATGGCTCAGTATCTAGCCTGCTTAGTGCATCCACGTGAGAGCTAACAAACTCATTGACTGTTTATACACAGACACTAATTGCAATTGAAAAAGCCACAGGTGTGGGAAATTAACCTTTAATTGCCATTTAATTAATTGTGCATTAGGGGAAGCCATTCTTGTTTTGGGTTGTTGCATAAGATGGTCTCTTCTTCTGCACTTCTTCCTGTTGTGGTGGTTAGCAAACAGCGTTGCATTACCGCGCGCGCCCCCTTCTGGATTGGAGTGGATCGCCTGTGACTGACTCAGATGTATTCTTCATCTGATTGTATGCACCGAACCGTGACGTCGGTTCCGTGACGGTTCGGGACGAATACATGTACCGTTACACCCCTAATATATCTATCTATCTATCTATCTATCTATCTATCTATATATATATATATATATATATATAAAATATATAATGTATATATAGACATAGACATTTATCTGATGACAGTATTTTGACATCTACTGATTTCTATTGTAGTTTCTTCCTTGGAAGAAGTTGTACTACAGATACCGTAAGCGGGAAAATAAGGCAGTGGAGCAGGTGAAGTCTATCCTGGAAGAAAATCACATAAGCAAAAAGCATGACCTGTGCCTTCTCAATATGGTGAGGTAAGAATGCATGATGCTCAGTCAGTAAAGAAACAGAGTGTGGGTGCTATATTGGCTTGCCTGCAGTCCTGACATGTCTCTAATTGAAAATTAGTGGCAATTTATGTGGTGCAAAATACGGCAATGAAGCCCCCGTGCAATTGTGCAGCTGAAGACCTGCATAAATGAATGGGGGAAAATTCCGCTTGCTGAACTTAAAGGGATAGTTCATCCAAAAATGTAAACTCTCTCATCATTTACTCGCCCTCTTGCTATCCAAGATATATGACATTCTTTCTTCTGCAGAACACAAATGAAGATTTTTAGAAGAACATTTCAGCTCTGTAGGTTCATACAATGCAAGTGAATGGATGCCAAAATGTTTAAGTTCCAAAAAGCACAAAGTCAGCATAAAAGTAATCCATTTGACTCCACTGGTTATATCCATGTCTTCAGATATGATAGGTGTGGGTGAGAATCAGATCAAAATTTAAGTCTGTTTTTTTTACCATAAATTCTCTTCTCTGCCCAGTAGGTGGTGATATGCACTAAGAATGCGAATCACCGGGGGCCTGGGTAGCTCAGTGGTAAAAGACACTAGTTCGAATCCCAGGGTGTGCTGAGTGACTCCAGCCAGGTCTCCTAAGCAACCAAATTGGCCCAGTTGCTAGGGAGGGTAGAGTCACATGGGGTAATCTCCTCGTGGTCACTATAATGTGAGTTGGGCATGGATGCCGTGGTGGATGGCGTGAAGCCTCCACACACGCTATGTCTCTGTGGCAACGCGTTCAACAAGCCACGTGATAAGATGCGCAGGTTGACGGTCTCAGACGCGGAGGCAGCTGGGATTCGTCCTCTGCCACCCTGATTGAGGCGAGTCAGTACGCCACCACGAGGACTTAGAGCGCACTGGGAATTGGGGAGAAAAAGGGGACAAAATAAAAAATAAATAAATCTTCGTTTGTATTTAGCAGAAGAAAGTTATACACATCTGGGATGGCATGAGGGTGAGTAAATGATGAGAGAATTATAATTTTTGGGTGAACTATCCCTTTAACAAACTTATCTTAAGTGCTTAAGTGTTATTAGGAAAAATTATGTTACACAGTGGTAAACACTCGACTGTCCCAATTTTTGTGGAGCGTGTTGCAATCATCTGATTTAAAATGAGTGTAAATTAAAAAATTAAATAATAAATAATAATAATTAAGTTCACAAGGTAAACATAAATAATTTGTTGTTGTAGTGCTTTCAATATAGCCCTGGTTGAATCAGATTTACAAATTACACCTTTTTGTTTTTATTAGAATTTTCCATAATGTCCCGACTTTTTCCGAATTGGAGTTGTACCGGTACATTGTTTACATGTCACAATCACTGGAATATAATGGCTTTAGATTTGTTGTTTTATATTAGCACTTGAAATATGAGTTTATTTTCCACCTGTTTATTTCAGGTACATGTCTCAGTTCAAACACAGTAAGAGCGTGAATGTGAAGGACGTGTTGGCGTGTGTGAAAGGACATCGGCTCTACACCCAGGCTGAGGCCTGCATCAAACACAGACTGCCAGACATGGTGGACGATGAGGTACTGTGAACCCACAGTCAACAATTACTGAAACTACAAGTTTATTTTAGTGGTCGTATCTCAACAGAGGCCTGCTAAAAGCATCTATATAATTTCAAGTGTTTTCTCATATGCGTTTCAACTGTGGTTTACTCACACTAGTCTTGTACCAAACCCCTTTAACGTTCGTTCTTTCATGGAACACAAAAGGAGATTTAGGGCAGAATGACCATTCACTTTCTTTGCATTTGTTTTCCATACAATAAATGGTGACTGAGGCTTTCATTCCGCTTAAAATCAACTTTTGTGTCCCACGGAAGAAACAGAGTTATGCAGGTGTGGAAGAAGTGTTCTTTTTTTTTCCCTTTTCACCCAATTTGGAATTCCCAATTCTAAATTCTCGTGGTGGCGTAGCGACTCGCCCCAATCTGGGTGGTAGAGGAAGAATCTCATTTGCCTCCGCGTCTGAGACCATCAATCCCCGCATCTTATCACGTGGCTTGTTTAGTGCGCTACCGCGGAGACATAGCACATGTGGGGGCTTCAAGCTATTCTCCGCGGCATCCACGCACAAGTCACCACGCGCCCCACAGAGAGCGAGAATCACATTATAGCGACCACGAGGAGGTTACCCCATGTGACTCTACCCTCCATAGCAACTGGGGCAATTTGGTTACTTGGGAGACCTGGCTGGAGTTACTCAGCATGCTCTGGATTCGAACTCGTGACTCCAGGGGTGGTAGTCAGCATCTTTACTCGCTGAGCTATTCAGTCCCCTGATGAAGAAGTGGTTTTGATTTAAAATTTTGACGATTTGTTTGTTAAATTGTTGGTTTGACTGTATTTTAGGGACCGAACCCATGGTCCGCCATGTCCCTGATATTGATACTGGCTGACGCAGTGAAAGATGTCTTGGACCTGGTAGCTCTTCTGCAGAAGTCTGGATGTCTGCTGACAGCAGGGGGAGTCTCTGAGTACCTGTGGGCCATGGCAACTTTGCTTTTGGCCATGAGAAAGAACAATATAAACATAAGCAACAGGTTAGGAAAGAACTTGCTCTATTCATTCTGTGACTAACACAACCAAAACCATGTAGTCACCACCACAGTGACTTACTAGGGTATGTTTTTTTTTATTATGCGGTGCTATGCACATAATAAAGGTCTAGATAGATAGATAAATGGATAGATAGATTGATAGATGGCAAGAAAGAGAGCGAAATTAAATGCAGGCTAAAGGCCTTGTTTACATTTGAATTTGTGAATATTTTTAACTGTTGAAATTTGAATAGTCTTAGCCAGAGCATATTTAGCAGAGACGAGTCACTTCTATTAAAAGGAATGGGAGAAACTGGAACGCCCAACCAAGACGCTCTAGCACCCAACGGATGTAGAAAGGAAGTCCAGCCTTAGAGGTAAAAGAGCCAATCACCTTTTAGATACAGACATCACCTGTCAATCAACTCATGCGCATTAGCTATACAAGCCAGGAAAATTGCGTGTTTTAGCATAATAGACCTTATTCACGCTAGCGCCATCTTTTATTTTGAATGGGAATGACAACAAGGCTGTGAGGGATAGACTTACAGTCTTTTCAATGGCATGAACGGTTTAAAATTCACTGAATGTTCTCGGACAGATATGTTATTAATGTTTTGTCCACGAAATGATCCTAGAACACTTTAAACTGCAGTACAGCCCACTGAAGAGACTTTAAGTCACAGCCTCATTGTCATTCCCATTAAAAATCAAAGATGGCATTAGTGTGAATAAGGTCTATATGAGGTAAAGCAGAATTTATGATTCCCATATTATCAATTGAATTGCTGATTTGAAATATGTTCTTTGATTGTAATCTTGACCGACCGTTTTTTAGATTTCGGTGTTCCCCCATTCAAGTAGATAGGAGCTGCACTGCAATGACTACAAATAGCCTGCCGAGACCGTTCCAAAGATGGTCGACAGTGGACTGACTTGCTAGAAACACTGTCTTAGCCTGTTTGAACATTACTTTCGTCAAAGTCTATGGGATTTTTGATAATCCGCTGTGTGTAATTCTGATCAGTTAAAAAAGACCTTATTCACAGCGGCGGCATCTTTGTTTTTTAATGGGAATGACAATGAGGCTGTGATTTAAAGTCTCTTCAGTGGGCTGTACTGCAGTTTAAAGTGTTCTAGGATTATTTCGTGGACAAAACATTAATAAAATATCTAAGAACATTCAGTGTACAAAGAACTCCAGACAGCATGAGTTGTGGAAAGTCAGATGTGATCTAGGAGCTTTATACAGCTTTATGCCATTCGTGCCAGTGAAGAGACTGTAAGTCTGTCCCTCACAGCATTGTTGTCATTCCCATTAAAAATCAAAGATAGCGTTAGCATGAAAAAGGTCTATAGCCTCCCGAGTCAGAGCAGTCTGAAGGTCTGTGCCAAGTTTGGTAGATGTTTCTTGAAAGCTCTAGGAGGAGTTACAGCCAGAAATTTTGGTCTTGGTGTAGAAAGAAACTTAAGTAAACAATATCTGTAAAATAACAGTTTGTTGGCTTTTTCAAGCCAACATAATTAACCATATAACCATGCATTCTTAGGATGGCAAAATAGGCTAACATTTAAAAAGGGAGAAAATGTCCATATTTGTTTGTTGTTGATGTCAAAAGTTGTGTCCAATCAAACAGTCTTTTGTCACAAATTTGTCAAATTAGACAGATGGCAACATGGACAGGTTGCTTGAAATCCTTGAAAAGCATTAACAAAACTACATTAAATAAGAGTTCACTTGCAGCAAGGATTGAAATGGTTTTTTCAGTTTCTTTTGTGCAGTGAATTTTTGGCTGTCAAAAGCATGAAACAATCAAAATTCAAGTGTCATATAGAAACCAGAATTGTCAGTCATGGTAATAATTTAGTATATTGTTGGGCCTGTGCAGTTTGTGGAAATATTAATACATTTCAATGTCTGATTTTAAGGACATTTTTGTTTACTTTGTACGCTAATTTTGTTGGGTTGCCATTTGATATCCAATGTAAAACCTGGGTCATAAAACAAACAAATTGGGAACCACTGATCTAGATGATTCTTCCCTTTTGCATTTCCATATTTTAGGTGGCATTACAATATCTTCTATGTTCTGCACTTAATGGAGAATGCACCTCCTCCTCCGGGCTTACAAGACAGCAGGTGGGCGGCCGATATAATATTGTTTCTAATTAATTGTAATGAGAAGGGACGGATTGAAATTAACCATTGTCATCATTGACTTCATCCTCAGACAGCTTCACGTCACTCATGAGCAGCGGCAAATTCTTAATCATGACATCCAGAGACATCATGTCGTAAAAATTATGGCTTTTGCAGGTAAAGAAATAACATCCATCTCATGCCTAAATAAAGTAAGTAGTATTTGACTGGTCATGTGATATTTAAATGGCAGCCACCATGACGGGGCAAATCTGTTTTTAAAGATCATGACAATTGTTACTCTGCTTGAAGATGAAACTGTGAAATGCTCTTATTGCAGGCACTGGAAAGACGACCACACTTGTGAAGTACGCGGAGCAAAGGCCACAAATGCGTTTCCTCTACCTGGCCTTTAACAAATCTGTGGCAGTGCAAGCTCGGCGCTCTTTCCCAACCAATGTGGAATGCAGTACTGTCCATTCTATGGCCTTCAAAGCCATTGGAGTGAGGTCAGTTTAAACAATTCCCCATATAGATAAGAGATTAAAGTGTCAATTTACGTTTGGGCCAGTGGCTCCTGTTTTTCTCTGTAAACTAAGGAGGGAATTCTCTAAAACTGAACCACAGTCATAAATAGCTTGTTTTTTTGCAATGGACATTAATAGCGTGACTTTAAGTTGCAGGTTTTTGTGCTTAATACCGCTTGCAAATGTTTTCAGTGAATTACCCCCTGAATAATCAATCCGCTATAGCCATAGGAAGTGATGCACTCTCTTCTTGTTACATCTGTCAGGACTTGACTGTGAGTATTAATGCTCATTTTTACCTCTTTCCTGCTACAAAGGTATAAAAACATCAATAAACTGTCCAACAATTTGCAGCCGTTTGAGGTGGCGTGGATATTGCCTGAAGGGCACGGGGGATTTGTAAATGCTAAAGTGGTGACACAAACTGTCAACAAATTCTGGGCATCTGTAGACCAGCGCGTCGGCCCGCAGCACGTTCCACAAGAGTACAAGAATACACACGGCCACCCAGAGTACCCAGGCGAACGAGAGAAAATGGTAAAGATGCACTGTTAAATCAATTTACACTCTTGAATTCAGCTTTTGAAGATGTTGTTTTTATGTTGGTGATGATCTGTCATGCATTTCTCTCTCCAGATATTTGCAGGTATTGCACAGGATTTATGGGACAAAATGGTAGAGCTGCAGCCCAAAAGAGAGAGGGTGTACAACATGACCCATGATGGTAAGCAGTAAAAAATTGAATTTATCAGATATTTCAACACATTGTGGCAGTATTTTATTATATTTTTTAAATCAGATGGTATGATTTCCTTTCAAGGTAAAAGACTCCACAGCAAGTCCCATAGACAAATCCAAAAATCATATTTCATGTATTATTTAGACGACACATCAGTGTAAATAGATTCTCTTGATTGTTGCCACAGGTTACCTTAAACTCTGGCAGTTGACAAGACCAGAGCTGGACCATTATGATGTAATTTTTATTGATGAAGCTCAGGATTGTACACCAGGTAAAGACATGTGTAGTTTGATGAATTAATTAGTTATAGTTCATATATTATATTATAATATATAAATTTGTATGTAGGTATGCATGCATGAATGTGATATAGTTTTTGTCCAGTATGGTATTTGTTGAAGAGCTGAATTGTGTGGTTTCAGATAATTCTGTAGTGTGTTGATTAGGATCGTATTTTTGGTGTTTCTTTTTCCAGTCATCATGGACATCATGCTCTCTCAGAGCTGTGGAAAAATCCTGGTTGGAGATCCCCATCAACAGATCTACACTTTCAGAGGAGCTGTCAATGCTTTGCGTGCTGTTCCTCACACACACATCTACTATCTCACGCAGGTACACAAAGACAAGGCAATTCCTGACAAAATTCATAGATTAAGTTGCACATGCTAACATCACTACTCCGGTTCTTTGCAGAGCTTCAGGTTTGGCTCTGAGATTGCCTATGTTGGTGCTACAATTTTGGACAGTTGTAAAAAGGTGAAGCATATATTGGTTGGTGGGAATCAGGATGGTAAGTTATTGTATTGGGTGAATGTCAAGAAAAAGAATGGACATATTTGCTTAAGGAAAATGTACTTTTAATGCAAAATAATTATTCACATTACCATATTTAAACATCTGGAAAGTAGATTTTAAAATGTATCTATATATACATCTAATATATACACCGATCAGCCACAACATTAAAACCACCTGTCTGGGGGCCTGGGTAGCTCAGTGGTAGAGACGCTGGCTACCACCCCTGGAGTTCGCTAGTTCGAATCCCAGGGCGTGCTGAGTGACTTCAGCCAGGTCTCCTAAGCAACCAAATTGGCCCGGTTGCTAGGGAGGGTAGAGTCACATGGGGTAACCTCCTCGTGGTCGTTATAATGTGGTTCGTTCTCAGTGGGGCGCGTGGTGAGTTGAGCGTGGATGCCGCGGTGGATGCCGTGAAGCCTCCACATGTGCTATGTCTCTGTGGCAACGCGCTCAACAAGCCACGTGATAAGATGCATGGGTTGACGGTCTCAGATGCGGAGGCAGCTGGGATTCGAACACGAGGACTTAAAAAAGCGCATTGGGAATTGGGCATTCCAAATTGGGTGAAAAAGGGGGAAAAAAGACTGTTGTGTGTGAAAATCCCAGGAGATCAGCAGTTACAGAAATACTCAAACCAGCCCGTCAGACACCAACAACTATGCCACGGTCCAAATCACTGAGATCAAATTTTTTCCCCATTCTGATGTGAACATTAACTGAAGCTCCTGATCCGTATCTGCTTGATTTTATGCACTGCACTGCTGCCACACGATTGGCTGATTAGATAATTGCAGGGATGATTGTTGGTGCCAGATGGGCTGGTTTGAGTATTTCTGTAACTGCTGATCTCCTGGGATTTTCACACACAACAGTCTCTAGAATTTACTCAGAATGGTGCCAAAAACAAAAAACATCCAATGAGCGGCAGTTCTGTGCATGGAAACGTCTTGTTGATGAGAGTGGTCAACAGAGAGTGGCCAGACTGGTTCCAACTGACAAAGTCTGCGGTAACTCAGATAACTGCTCTGTACAATTGTGGTGAGAAGCATATCATGTCAGAGTGCTATTCTGAGATGCGGGTTGGCGCTGTTTTGGTGGCACGAGGGGGACCTACACAATATTAGGCAGGTGGTTTTAATGGTGTGTGTGTGTATGTGTATATGTAGGTATGTGTGTGTGTGTGTGTGTATATATATATATATATATATATATATATATATATATATATATATATATACATATACATATACATACAGTTGCAATCAAAATTATTCAACACCCCTGACCAGCAATATATTCTGGTGATGTGAATTAAAACACATCAACTAAAACCTCAGTAAACAGTTTTTAATACACATTTGAGTGATTTTGAGAACAAAGAGTTCAGTTTACCCAAATTTTAAAATAAAAAACAACTAATTCCCTCCACAATTGTCATGTCAAATAAATGTTTCAGGTAAGTGTTCTAAGGCTTCGGACACCTCTCTATTAGAATTTTTACACATTTCTCATGAGCAAAAGCTTCCAGCTCATTGACCTTCTTTGGTTTTTGTGCTGCCACTGCTTCCTTGAAATCCCATCAAAGGTTTGCAATGGGATTTTAATGATGGACTGAAAGGGCCATTTAAGGACATTCCACGACCTATCCCTGAACCAGATTTTGGACAACTTGGATGTATCCTTGGTGTTATTGTCTTGCTGGAAAGTCCAGTGATCACGAGCTTCAATTTACACACTGAAGGCATCACATTTTTCATGCCAAAATGGCCTGATACCTGAAAGAATCCATGGTGTCAGTCACATAGTCAGGATAGCCGTTTCCTGCAGCCGCAAAACACCCCCATAACAGGACTGACCCACCTCCATGCTTGACAGTGGGGATGGTGTCGTTCTTGTCATCACCTAGTCATCTTACTCCAGACGTACTGCTGACCCATGGGTCTAAAACTCATTTTCAGTTTAGTGTCATACGTCTATAAAACCTTCTTCCAGGACTCCACAGGTCTTTCCTAATTACTTCTTGAATATTCAAGTCAACATTTTCCTTGGTGAAGTTTTGCTTTCTTCCACACCCCAAGAAGATTGCTGTTGTACCATATTTAAAAAATGCATGAATGGTGCTGCCAACTTTGTCTATTGGAAATTGTAGTGCTTTGGAAATGTACTTTTAGCCATGACCTTTCTTGTGTAATGAAATAATCTCCTCTATTAGCTTTTGAGACAGCTTACATTTAATTGCATTTTTTGCATAGAAATACATTTTTGCTTACAACGCTAAACTTACATTTTAAAACTTAAATAAGTGCCATTGCAGATTGATGACTTAATTTTGTTTTAAAACAATTACTTGTGTAGCCTTACATATTTAAGAAACAGCTAAATGCAATAGGGGTTGAATAATTATGACATGGCTGTATTTTTAAAAAATCCTGCTATTTACAAATATTAGGTTATATGACTACTACACTATGACTTTGAATGTGTCACTCAACTGATATAGATGTAAAGTTTAAAAATTCTGGGTCATCAGAAAAGCTTACCTTTGTAAATCCTTACTGTCTTAGGGGGGTTGAATAACTTTGATTGCAACTTATTATGGTTATTTTATTATTATTATTATTTTATTTTTTTGTGAAATATAGTGTGAAATATGATCTAGGCATGCTCTTTTTGAGTTTCACCCACTTTCAAACCACTCATATGTGAATATAGCCCCACTTGCTTTTGTTTTTGTGCTCTCAGGCTTTGTGAGAGGAGAGCACAGTCAAACCCTGGAATGTTTGAAGCTGGGGCAGAAGCTGCTGGAAGGGAGTGTGGCCATTCTAAGTCGTTGTAACACCACTGTATTTAGTGAAGCTGTCCGACTCACAGACGTCAACCCTAGCTGCAAGATCTACATTGTGGGAGTGAGTGCTTTACACATTTACCTGACTGACGCAGTTATGCAACAAAGTGTTAAGCAACAAGCCCTTCTCTTCCATGTCAGTCTAAGTTTTTGGTCCAATTCTGCCACAACCGACAACAGCGACATGTGGCAAGACTTTTTTAATTTTTCAATTGTTTAGGTCCTATTGTCATCCCATTGCTCTTGGTATCCCCACCAACAGTGAAATCTGAGTGGTCCAAACTCCTGCACCAATAGCTGTACTTTAAACATCAAATATGTTCTGAGTGGCTTTGATTTTATTTGCTTTACGCAGCATTTCATGTTCAGAAAAATTACTTAACGTTCAACGTATCTTGTTGCATCTAATTAAGACACGGTGCTACATTATGGGTGGATGAAATAAATTTGCTCACACATATCACTGTATTTGGTAAAAAAAAAATAAAAAAAAAGATGTCTCTAAAAGTTAATCTCTGATTTCAGGGTGTTGAAAACTTTGGACTGGAGAAAATCATGGATATCTGGGTCCTGATGCAACCAGAGGACAAACGCATTAAGGGTGAGTCACATCTCAACCACTCTAGATTTATATCTAATATTACCTTAACCTTAACCGACTAAAGGTTGTTTAAGAGGTTCTCAATTTTCATTTATTAAACCTCATGACGTCCCAAACCCATACAACCTTTCTTTTTTGGGTTTTATTTCTCTGCCTCAGAGAGCCTCACGATCAATGATTACTTCATCCGGAGATTCTGCAGAGACAAGATGGGTGGATACAGAGGTCTAAAGGGATATGCCATGGCCTCGGAAGATCGCGAGCTAGAGGCCAAGGTAGCTGTGGTGGAAAAATACGGTACACGCATTCCAGAGCTGGTTCAGCAGATCTACCGTTGTGCCCAGAGAAGCCCTCTGTGTGCAGGTAAGAGAGGCAGACACAGAGAAAAAGGCTGCAATAAAATCGTTGTACACCTACAGCCCTGCATCTTTACACAATAAATATCTTTATCTCTCTGATTGTATAATATTTACAGATTTTATCCTTGGTACGGTCCATAAGTCTAAAGGGCTGGAGTTTGACGTAGTGGTAGTGACAGATGACTTCATGAAAGTTCCATGTGCCCGACACAACCTGCAGAGCATGGGTGGTTTAAGCACAGTTTTGTGAAATTTCTTCAAGAAAGCATCAATAAATGGCTCTACGTTTAATGTAAGAAAAACTCTTACTATTACAGCCTCTGGACAGCCTCAAAGCCTTGGTATTATTAGCCAAGTGATTGTCTGCACACCTGATAGATCAAAGGGCCCAGGATTTGAAATATGTTGGCACAGACGGACTATAGTTTCACCTACATTTTGCCATCAATTTAAACCAGTCAATGGAGAATATTGTATTCCTTTCTGATACACTCTGCTGCAATCCGTAGTAAACAGCTAATTCCCTAAAGGTACATTTTTAAGGTGATCACATTTTCTTTGGTTTTTTGCAGAGAGGATGTTTACGTAGACGTCTTAAAGGCACAGCAGTTAAAACAGCGTCAGAGGGATAGTTGAAAAATGGCCATGAAAAATTAGATTTTTATGTTTTTTGGTGCAAAGACTTTTAATAACATGAAAAAATAATAATAATGGTAACACATTAAAATAAGGTTCCAGTTCCATCAACATATACAACTTATGACTTTAAAAATGCAAAAAAAAAAAAAAGTATACTGAAAGTTACTGTAAAAAGTATGTGTTAATTTACATTAAGATTTATAAATGCTTAATAAGTAGTGGTCATTGTTAGTTCATGTTAACTATGTTGTAAACTAATGTTAATAAATGGAACCTTATTGTAAAGTGTTACCAAAATAATGATAAAGTATTTTCTCTCTGGCTGTAGGAAATGTCCCAGATGATGAGTGGAACCTGTTATATGTGGCTGTCACACGAGCCAGGAGCGCTCTTTACATCACTAAAACCATCAAAAACATCCTCACATTTACTGGAGTGAGTTATTGCTGTCTATATGTACATTAATCTTACCTTTAGTCTTTATCATCCATTATAAAGCCTAAGGAATATCCAGATATCATGTTGCAGAAATATTTTCATCATCCATATACCTACTTCTTATGTGCCGCAGGAGTACTTCCTAAGGTCAGAGCTGACCAGCACTCTGTTAAGTAAAGACCCGTCTCTCCTCTGCTCCATTGAAAACTGTAACAATAACATCACGGGAGATGCCGTCCTCAGCATGTGCAGACACCCCATCAGATATGTCAGTGTCCTTTTTATCTTTTTGTTCATTTGTCATTCATTTACCCATTATTCGTTTCATTCAGTTTGCTTTGGATAAAAGCATCTACCAAATGAATAAATATGCCTAGTTATACAGTAATCATGAACAAGTCATGGAAATGTATTGTTCAAAATGTGTGGGAACCCTGTCTGTTGTAATGACTGTATAGTTGGCTTTATTTATTAAATATGTGTGTTTCAGATGGACAGTGTGGACGAGGGAGGTGTTCTGTGTTTGACCTGTGTGGAACAGCGCATTGGCCCTGTCGCCTTCCTTCTCTCCACTCCTGAGCGGGTCCGATCCATGCACTATACAAATGAAAGAATACACCTGCCCATCAACGTCGCCATGCTGTTGGCTCTGCTATAAGAGTTTGTCCATGTGAACGCATGTTCACATCCTTTGAGTGGCCTTGTGCATTTGTGTCTTTCAGAGTACTTTTTTAAACCCTCTGAAACATTAAGCTTACATTTGTGGATGGTTCTACATCTGGAGCATGTACTTTACATGTTTAATTTTATTAAGGTATTTACAGTAACTGTTTTTAATTGTTGTAAACATGTCTATGCTTTCTCATTTATTTTGCTGTTCCAGGATCTCTCATTGCGTCTTGCTTTTTTCTTTGGAAAACTGTGTTAACAATGACGTAATTGTTTTAGTTGGAGAATAAGCAGTTTGGCAGCTAAATTTTGTTGCCTTAAAGGGTCCCTGTGCAAGTCTCCTGTACAATATTACTACTGTTGTGAATGACACAACAGTGTTGAGGACCACTAATGTATAAAATTGTGTTATAGTTTGTGTAGTCATTGAGTAAAAATGTCACAGATTTTAATATTAATGTCATTTATGGTAAGTCTAATAACCGTCCAGACATCACAGCTTCATGTAGAGATATGTGGTGTGATTTAGACTAATGTGAGCTTTGCGCTTTTATTTCTAGACGTTAGACATTGATTGATTGTCTAATCTTGTTTGTTTTTTTTAAAGGCATTTTTATTTATTTAAGAAAGCATGATTATATAATTTGTCCCCAGAAAAGCTTAAAACTAAATGTATATAATGTAATAAGTGGAATGTATTGTTTAAACACAATTTTAGGGCCATTATAAAACATCACAAAACATTTTATTAAAATATTTTATATTTAATCATTAAAATCATTGCATTATGTAAGATATGACATCATAAAATAATGCATGTAGTAGCATTTCATTATGATAGTGTCATCTATTATATTGGCCACATGTTCATATTTGATATCACAGAAAAGCTCAGGACGTCTCTGAATGGCACAGGAAACAATGGCATGTTGATATTGTGTCATGGTCTCAGAAATTAAGAAACTTGGGAGGGGGGGAGGGGTTCAGTCAGCGTGCGTCTAGACAGAGTTGCGCTGGACGTTTCGCGCGTTTGTTACGCCCACCCGCTTGTGTTGTATATATGAAGTGGACATGGTCGCGCGACTGCTGTGAATTATACAGGGAATCTCTCGTGGTAAGTGGGCAACATCAAGATTTCATGTCAGTCACTAAAAAGCGTCGAAGTTGTCTTTGTTTTCTCGCTCTTTCTCTTATTTCCTTGTTTTCACTCTTGCACCTCATGAAGTTTTCCTTACCCAAACGTACCCCTTCTGTGATAACTAGGATATTTGATTGTAATTTTTATGAGTATTAGAAACATAATTGGAACGTTTTTAAAATGTAACCTCGGTGCTGTTGTGTTTATTTGACACTCCTTCGAATGTCCACCAATTATTATTAATATAAGTAGGGATGGGAAGGTTACTTTTAAACAGTGTTGGGTAAGTTACTCTAAAAATGTAATTAATTACTAACTACTAATTACATCATCTACAGTGTAACTAGATTACTGTACTAATTACTCTGTGTGAAAAGTAACTGCATTACTTATAATTAATTACTTTCTAAAACCCTTATCAACCTCGACCAGATGAAAAATACAAGGATAGACATGAAACTGTTCTTTTAATTCTTTCAAATAAATCATATAAAATCAAATAAATTATTCATGAACTGGCCAAAGAATTTAAGGGGGCTGCGTTAAATTAGAAAACATATATTTTAACATTAGATGTTAAATTTCGATTTTAAATTCACTATTGTTTTATATAGAATTGTTCCAGAGTCTATACAATATTTAACACAATTACATCAGAAGTAACTGTAATTAAAGTACTGAAAAATTTAAGAGTAATCCCTTTACTTTTTTCAATGAAAAAGTAATTTAATTACAGTAATTAATTACTTAGTAATGCATTACACTCAACACTGCTTTTTAAATGTATTCCACTACAGATTACAGAATACATGCTGTAAAATGTAATTTGTAATGTATTCCGTTAGATTACTCAAGGTCAGTAATGTAATCTTTGGATTACTTCTTCAGCACTGGCAGTTTTTTCACTTGTTTTGACTATAAAAAAGTTCATAACAAACTTTAAAAATCTGTCAGCTGTAAAACAGAGTACACTTATATTAAAAATACCTCAGTGTAAAAGTGCCCTCTCTCTTCTCGTATAAATGTAACACCATAAAGTGTTTCACCTCTGATCAAATGCTCCTCCAATCGCAAAATGTATATAGATAAAAGTTTTACAACTGAATAGACTAAATATTAAGTGAAACAAATAAGAAAATGCAAATTAATCTCTTAAGTAATCAAAATACTTTTTGAACTGTCTTCTGATAACTAACGATTTAAATTGTAGCTGTAGTGGTATACAGTTACTTATATTTTGTATTTTAAATATGTAATCCAGTTACATGTATTCCGTTACTCCCCAACCCTGACTACAAGGGTCATAATTTCCTTACCCCCTTGTGTCCAAACCCATTTGACTTTCTTCTGTAAAACACAAAATGAAATGCTAGGCAAAATCACAGCTTCAGCCGCCATTCACTTTCACTACATCTTTTTTTTTTTCATCCACTGAAAGTGAATAGTGACTGAGGCTCTCAGTCCCTAACATTCTGCCTCACATCACGCTTTGTCAGAACAAAGAAAGTCATACAGGTTTTGTAACAACGTGAGGGTGACTAAATGATGCAAGAATTATCATTTCGGGTGAACTATCCCTTTAAGTCACAATTCAGTGTGATGCACTTTAGCAGGTTTTTATACCATAAAGCCAGAAATGAACTTTCTGGTTTTCACTGGTCTGAATAGTGCCATGCCAGTAAAGCTTGGCAGTAGAGACAATGCCTCAACACCAGGGTGAAGACATAGGCTTGCTCTGCTCTGAGAGGCCTTTAAAAATGTAATATGAAGTGGGGAGTGACAGAGAATCAAATAGATATCTCTGAGTTAAAGGCTTAGTGAAGAATGCCACCAGGAAGGAAAGGCTGGGAGACTCCCGGTAAGCAGTCCCACATGTGTACAGAGACTCAAGATCCCCACAGTCCTCTTAAAATTTCATCTTGGACATAACCAAAAGAATAGGATGACATTAGCCAAGTTTGCCTAATATTAAAGGGATAGTTCACCCAAAAATGAAAATTTCACCTATCTTGTTACTTCTGAATTTACAGATTTAACCACTGGAGTTGTATGGCTTACTTTTATGCTGCCTTTATGTCCTTTTTGGACCTTCTGAGTCCTGGCCACCATTCATTTGCATTATATTGTATGGACCTACAGAGCCGAGATATTCTTCTAAAAATATTCATTTGTGTTCAGTAGAAGAAAGAAAGCCATACACTTCTGTGTATACACTGCGTAAAGCGCTTTGAGTATAGTGTCAGAAAAGCGCTATATAAATGTAACGTTCATTCATTCATTCATTCATTCATCTGGGATGACATGAGGGTGAGTAAATGGTCATTCTTGGGTGAACTACCCCCTTTAAGGAACAGATTACTCAATAAACAAGTTAAGAGAAAGTAAATAATTTTTTATTCATTTACTTTGTGGTAGAGGCCAAGTAATGTGAAGCCATCTCACCATTTTTCTGTCTTTTTACAGATGCTTTAGGATGAAACATGGCTCTATTGAAGAAAAGTAAGTAACAAAATGCAATATTTGCAGATTGTGCTTCCATTACTTTCTTTGATTATGCATCAATGTTGCATAATCCTCGTCAAAAAATGTCAGGTTCAGACTATGAATTCAACTTTTAATCAGACTCTCGATTTTGGTCCTAAAAATCTGTGTAATGCATACGTACATGATATTGAATTGTCTTCATTAAGAAATCTAAACATAAAGCTTTTTAGTTCAAGTAGGTATTGCATAGCCAGACCCCTGACTCATACTGCAGTGCTATCCTGCAAAACTAGGATGTCTCCAGTGATTGTGTATGTGGTGGGGGAGGGGTCAGTCAAACAGGATATTGTTGGCATTGGCCCTTGTAGAGTAAATGAAGTAACCAGACAGATTGAGGACCCATAAAAGAAATGTATGGGGTTTTTGGAAGTCTTGAAATCACAGAAGATTTTGCAGGCCCCTAAAATCATGTTAAAGGAATATTCTGGGTTCAATTTTTTTCAATACAAGAATTTGGGGAATAATGTTGATTACCACAAAAATAATTTCAACTTCTCCCTCATTTTTTTAAATAAAAATAAATAAATAAAAAAAGAAGCAAAAAACGAGGTTACAGTGAGTGAGGCACTTACAATGGAAGTGAATGGGGGCCAATCCATAAATGTCAATATACTCACTTTTTCAAAAGTATAGCCACAAGATGTAAACAATATGAGTGTTAACCTGATTTTAGTGTGTTAAAATCACTTACTAACCTTTTCTTTGTAATGTTACATCCAGTTTTACAACCTCTTGCCATGACGATGTAAACCCTAAAACGACCACACAAAAAAAAAAACAATGAATTAAACAACTTTACAACTCAAATAATGCATTAGTTTTAAAAGAAGAATTAAAGTAAGTGCTTTTATAAAATTATAAGCTTCACATTTCTGCTTTTAAACCCTCCAAAAATTGGCCCCATTCACTTCTATTGTTAGTGCCTCACTGTAACCTCCATTTTTTTTTTTTAAAGAAAAGGAGGGACGAGTGGAAAATAACTCTTGTGGTAATCAACATTATGCCTTTAACATGTATAATGTTTATGTCTTGTTTTTATGTCTCATGGCTATTCTTTGAAAACAGCGTGTATTTTAATGTTTATGGACTGGTCCCATTCACTTTCATTAAGTGCAATTTTTGCTTCTTATTTTTGCTTCTTATTTTTTTTTTTTTTTTTTACAAATAAGGGATAGTCAAAATGATTTTTTGTGATACTCAACACTATGCCACAAATTCTGTCATTTTAACTTAACTTGTATTGAACCCAGAACATTCCTTTAAACATAAGTTGTCAGTATCAGCAACCCACTTCATCTTAATTTTATTCAGGTATTGAAAGGGATTAAACGTACACCAGTAAGCACACGTTTTGCATTAGATAGGAAGCAAAAAAGTCTGATAAAATGAACAGATGTCCCGAAAAGCATTTGTGTGTACTGACAAAAATATGAATGATATTGGGGGAATTTGGGCAGTGTCACTTTCCTGCCTGTCCTAAACCAACCCCCTGCTGTATGTTGCACCTGCATAAGCAGATATACTCACTCCTACAGTATCTCAGCCATAATTCCAAATATTTAATGTGCTGTACATTCATATATAGTGAAAAAATGGCCGAACAAATCTTCTCATCTCCCGCTAGCAGCAGCAGTAGAAAGTAATAGCATTGTTGATGTCTTACAGCGACCTCTTCTGGCCATCTGTTATTCACATGTGCAGCATGCATTTTTTTTTGCCATCCTTCTCTCTGTTTGCTAGTCAACCATGGGCTCCTCATTCTGCTTATCCTGGTGGCACTTGCTTTCCTGTACAACATGACCAGACCACAGACACTGTCCAAGTACTCAGGTAAACTTGCATCAGTCAGTTTTGAAAGGGTCTAATATATTTCCTCAGTTTGTGGTTCATTGCCCTCCTGCATCAAGGAACATGTTTTATTGACTAATCGCACTCTTGCTGGTCATGGAATTCAGAGCTCAGGAAAGACCCAGGAAATGCCCCCAGAAACAATGTAGAAGATGAGACAGAGGTGGACAGAGACATCCCTGTGCTGATCTGTGCTTCAGAGGAGCGCATTGGTGCTACCATGGCAACTATCAACAGCGTCTACAGCAACACTCGCGCTAGTGTTTTCTTCTACATAGTTACCCTGCGAGATGCCATCAAAAAGATAAGGTGCATGGCGTCACTGACTAATTTTTGACTCAATGTCCTGCTGCTGGCTGCCACCTTATACTTGGTCTAAATATGTTCACTGGATTTTTAATGTCATTTTAAAATGAAGATTTTAGATTTACTTTAAATACTTATCTTGAATATGAGCATATTATTATGTAAAACAGAAATATCATTCAGCTGATCCTCCCTTTGGATGTGTGAGAAATAAATGAGAGTTGAGCATCTACTTTCTTACTCAACAAGGCATTATCATTAACAAACATGAATATTTTCTTCCTCTGGGCTTGAGCAGAGAATACATAGAGAATACCAAGCTGAGAAAAGTCAGGTACAAGATCCTGGAGTTCAACCCGATGGTTTTGAAAGGGAAAGTAAATCCGGACTCATCCAGACCAGAACTACTGCACCCTGTGAGTTCTGCTGAGATGATTTATAGTCCACTTTTATATATAGATGATTGCTAACTTCAGCTGCGTCATACATTTTTTATTAACAGACATAACCACTAGAGGTCGACCGATAGTGGATTTTGCCGACATTGATAAAGGAGGTAAGGCCGATAACCGATTAAGCGGCCCATAGTTTTTAAAATCCATTTATAGAATGTAAAAAAAATAAAAAAATGTAGTCTTACCTTCCTATGACAGGCACAGACAAAGAGGCTACAAAATTAATAAAATCCCAGATGAAGATTATTGTGAAACTAAAATCCCAATAATAACCACAAGATGCACAAGATTTGGTGCATAATGCGGGACATTAAACTATAAGCAAGCCCGAAACACACAATAATTTATATTAAGTATTAACCAAATTAAGCTTGTCTTACAGCCTATATATTTACCAGATGAAGAGTTTTGTATACTGTATATATACTATATATATATATATATATATATATACATACACACACACACTACCGGTCAAAAGTTCTGAAACACTCACTCATTCTTTATTATAATTTTTTTTTTCTTCACATTTTAGAATAATAGTAAAGTCATCAAAACTATGGAATAACATAAATGGAACTATGGGAATTATGATGTGACTAAAAAAAACTGTGTTATATTTTAGCATCTTCAAAGTAGTCACCCTTTGCCTAGAATTTGCAGTCATGTACTCTTGACATTTTCTCAACCAACTTCTTGAGGTATCACCCTGGGATGCTTTTTAAACAGTATTGAAGGAGTTCCCATCTATGTTGGGCACTTATTGGCTGCTTTTCTTTATTATTTGGTCCAAGTCATCAATTTCAAAAACGTTTTTTATTATTAAATTTTATATTTATAATGAAATAAATTAATATGGTGGCACAATTATAGTTTTTGTCTACAAAACTAATTCCAAACATTTAAGCCTTCAGATCAAAAGATTTTTAAGATCATGAGAAACATTTCAGGCAAGTGTTTCAAAACTTTTGACCGGTAGTGTGTATGTATGTGTGTGTATATATATATATATATATACATAATTCTGATGACACTTGATTGTCTAATCAAAATAACAAAATATGCATTGTGAAGATAAAAATATGATGAATATTGTCACCCCATGAGGTGTCAGTTATTTGTTTTATTTCACTTCTAGAGGGCTCAGTTATACTGTAGAACCAAGCCACTCTAACTGTAGACCCCTCCAGTGCCGGCCACAGAGGAACACGGAGGAATTTTTATATATATCCAAAAAGCAACTGTCGGCACCGATTAATCGGTAAAATCGATATATCGGTCTACCTCTAATAACCACACATTGTATGATCTTTTTAGTCAATTTGTCAAAGTTTTTACATACAGGAAATGTTTCTTGATTCCCTCGCTCTGGTGAGATCCTGGTTTCTTATGTGTTGCAGCTGAACTTTGTGAGGTTCTATTTGCCACTCCTTGCCATTGGAAATCATAAGCGGATTGTTTACCTGGACGATGATGTCATAGTGCAAGGTAAAATCCATGATCAAATCCATTATTCTATGCATTATCTATAGAAGCCTTAATTTTATACTGAATATGTGGTTTTAGTGACACTTATACATGTATTGATACAGCTTTCATTATCAAGTTGATAATAGAAAAGGAAGATCAATCTCATAAATGCATGACATCACTTCACCACTCTAGTTACTGTGGTAATAAATGTTTTATCTGACCCACAGGAGATATACAGGAACTGTACCACATTAAACTGAAACATGGGCATGCTGCTGCGTTTGCTTCAGACTGTGATCTGCCCACCACTCACGAGATGGTGCGCAGTGTGGGGATGCAGGTGTGTATTTCTGTATGTGTAAGTGTTTTAGTACAAGTTAATTGTAATATGTGTATGCATGCATTCCACGTGTTGGCTTGCTTCCTAAATGGGAGCTACTTTTTGCTTTGTTCACTTGCAGAATAAAAAATATGACTCTCTCACAGACAACCTATATGGGCTTCCTGGATTACCGCAAAGAGGAAGTCAGAGATCTGGGCATCAACCCTAGTGATTGCACATTTAATCCAGGAGTTTTTGTGGCTGATATTGGTGAATGGAAAAAGCAAAAAATTACTAAACAGTTAGAGAAATGGATGGCTGAGAATTTCAGGTGAGTCTAAATTCTGTAGTATTACATCTTAGGAGACTGAATTAGTGGTCAGTAGGATGCAAAAATTATCACTTGTGTGTTTTAAAGGGATCAAACCACATTTTTTATTTCTATTTCTCCCCATTAAAATGTAGGGAAAACTTGTTCAGCAGTGCTGTGGCCGGTGGTGTGGCCACTCCTCCAATGCTGATTGTCTTTCATGATAAATACACCACCATTGATCCACTGTGGCATGTCAGACATCTGGGTAACTGAATGTTTTATAACTTGCACATTATTTTCTGCTAAATATCTCTTAATCATCATTTCTGACCAGAGGCCTCACTTGAGTCTTGCATCACTTTAAATCCATTTAAATTGCTTTAGAAAGCATTTACCGATTATTTTTCATCATGCTCAGGCATATTTGTGATTTCTTTCCTCTCCTAAAAAGACAGTTATCTAAAGATAAATTAAATATAATAAATCACCTCAGGATTGTACTTAAAAAAAAAAAAAAAATAGGAATTGCTTAACCCTCTAGGACCCTTTATAGCAGAATAGCAACATTTAAAACTATTTATTAAAAATGGGTAAAACTACAGTAGTGCACACTCTGAACTGAATCATAACAGTTCTGCAAGGACAAACTTGCAAATTGAATGTCAAAACTTACAAAGTCACACCAAAATGCACCCCAAAATAAAATATGGTTAAATCAGTGGCTTCCTAAAAAACAAGAAAAAAAAAAACCATTTAAT
Source organism: Myxocyprinus asiaticus (assembly GCF_019703515.2). Taxonomy (NCBI): domain Eukaryota; kingdom Metazoa; phylum Chordata; class Actinopteri; order Cypriniformes; family Catostomidae; genus Myxocyprinus; species Myxocyprinus asiaticus. The sequence continues at coordinate 9,228,276 of NC_059390.1, read as the reverse complement.
CAATATCAATGTTTAGGTCTCTGAAGGTTCATAAATGATCTACCCCTATGCTTTAACAACCGTATTTGGGTGTAGTATTCTATATCCTGAGATATTCACATTAAATGATCTTGCTAAAAGACCAACAGAGGGGTGACTAAATTTTTTGGAGAAAATAAAAATATGGTGAATTTACCACTGTAATTGAAGTTGTTGAATAGATTAGAGGTAGACAATATATCGGTTTTACTGATTAATTGGTTCCGATAGTAGCTTTTTTGAGCTATCAGTTATTGGCAAAAATCTATGCAAATAGTTTTTTTATTATTCCTTTTTTGTTCGTCTTTGTCTGCTGTTGTAGGATTCCACAATTGGAACAGCTTGGTTCTACAATATAACAGCAGTCTCTAGAGGTGAAATAGAAACAATCACTAACACGGTGACACCTTATGGGGATTTGCTGTATCCAAGTCTTTTATCATTTACAATATTCAACCATATTTTCTGTCCTCATTTCAATACATATGTAGTTATTTCGCTTAATCAAATGTTCAAAATTGAAGCAAGGGTATGCAAAGAAAAATGTGACTATGAAAACTCTTCCTCCGTCAGCAGATACATTGTATCTCCAACTTATCTGGTGTATAATAACAAACTTATTCTTTATTAAACCTCATCTGGTGAAATATATATGCAAAACTTTTCATCGGTTTAATATATAGGCTATAAAAAGCTTACTTTGGTAAATACTTGCATGTAGAGCATTGTAACACAGCAAAGTCTCTGTCATTTCCGTACAAGAGTCCCCAGTGTATTTCAGTCTTGTTTATAGTACCACATTATGCACCAAGTCTTAATTTTCTGGTTATAATTGGGATTTTGGATGCACAATAAACTATTGGTCAACCTCTAGTACAGATGAAGAATAAATTTACACTAAAGCATTGTAAATCTCTAAACATTCTCTTGTGTTTTATCAAGGCTGGAGTCCTGATGCACGTTATCCTGAGTCTTTCCTCCAAAAGGCACATTTATTGCACTGGAACGGCCGTTTCAAACCCTGGGACTACCCCTGTGTCCATTTGGACCTCTGGGAAAAATGGTTTATTCCAGACCCCACAGGAAAGTTCTCCCTGGTACGACCATGAGTTTAAACAGACTGAACAATATCCAGTTTTAAACTCTGTCACTTTGACTTTCTGACTTTGTGTTCAGACTGGTGGCAACAGAATGTTTAAGGTTGGTGGATTTCTTTTACAGTGTCAATGTAATATTAAGAAACGTTAAAAAAAAAATAAAAACACTTTACAGATGGTAAAAAGACAACTACACAGGATCCCTTTACGGAAACATTTAATGGTTCAATGGACAGGAGCCAGCTCTCCACAACTGGGTCAGTTAAATATTAACAAATTTACAATCATGGAGGAATGTAAAAAAAAAAAAAAAAAAAAAAAAAAAATCTCAAACACAAAGCAACAGCTTAAAAATAAACAGCCCATATTACCCAAACCTAACCCACCCTCACAGAGAAAAGATGAACAGCCGCAGTCGCCATCTTCACTCTGCATCACAATCCAAAGCCCAGTCCCTACCAGTCATACAGTTTTACAACTCGTCTTTGTCTGTGGAATCCTGAAACACAAGTACATGAAGTTAAGCCTAGCCTAGCTCAAGCAACATCACCTCAATTCATTCCTGTTTTGGCACACACTCACCGATTCTTCCTCTACATCCTCATCTGCCTGGACTTCCTCTTCTTCAGCCTCTGCATCCTCTGCCTGTTCTTCAGGTTCCTCCTCTGGCTCCTCCTCTACCTGCACGTGGACAGAGCAGCAGGATATTGAGAAACATTTAAACACCTCTCCTCCACTGTAGGTGTTTCAATGTGATTGTGCATGTACATGTGCATTCCCACACTTTTTGACCATTGAATTTCCATGACTTTTCCAGATGTTTATGATTACTTGTCAAGGATTTAAATATTTACAATTCTGACTGACTCGGTAATGAATTATTCAGACCAATTTGTGAATCAGTTCAACAGACTTAAAAGAAAAATTCTCACACAAATAAGACATCACATAGCTTGCAACTGCAAGCACATGTTATTCTAAGAGCAATAAATAATCTTACAACAGAGCATAACCTGAAAAATGAGTATTCAGTTCAACAATTTTCATGACTTTAAAGATTCGTGTCCATGACTATTCCAAGCATGGAAAACACAATTTTAATATTCACTGATATTTCAAGGTTTTTCATGATTGTGGGGTCTTGGTTTATTTAAACTTCTCTGTCTAGCACAATAGGTGTTATAATGTGATTTAGAGCATGTATATGCATGGCCGTACCTGTGCATCGAGGTCTACGTTCATGCTGAGCCGGAGCATGCGCTCTATTCTGTCTCCATAGGCTTTGGTGTCTGAGAGCTGGTAGCCAGAGCGCAGTGTGGCGGTCTCAAAGAGCACCACGGCTAAATCGGCAGCGGTCTGATCCTCAGCGTCTGCCTACAAACATAGCAATATAATTTAGACCACTTCTAACCACTTCACAGATCTTGAGGAAAATCTTTAGAAATTAACAGAATCAGGATGATGTTGGACTTACTTTGACTCTCCTCAACATCTCCTTGATGAGAGGATGTTTGGGGTTGATTTCTAATGTCTTCTTTTGACTTGCATAATAACTTGAAAAGGAAAACGAAAAAGGTTTGTGCTAAGTTTAATCACCAGATCGTGAAACTGTTTGCAGTGTATTAGCCATATTACGATTTTGACATGGTGGACTGCATTGTGAACTTTGTGTTAGAAATACCTTGGAAAGCATCACTAACCATTATAAAACTTCAAAAGGGTACACGACTAAAGCTTGTATGCAGACAGACTTGTCAGTTTAAAACTTGTACAGAGAACTTACTTTGTGGAAATGTCTTTTCCTGTCTGGTAAGCCTGTGCTTTCATGATTCGTTCCATATTGCCAGACCAGCCATACTGACTTGCAACCAGAGCGCAGGGAGAGTTGGTCAACCTCTGGGACAAAACGGCCTTCTCAATCTGAAATAACACAAACACTTATTTCAATGTATGTGCCATTTCTAAATGTATTTAGTTTACAATCTGCAGAACAATACATTAAAAATAAGGCCCATACATTGTCCTTAAGGGCCTTTTCTTTCATCCAGGTGGTGAGGGGTTCAAAGTCTTTCTCCAAGGCCTCTCTATTCTCCTTGGCCTTCTCGCTCTCGTCAAACTTCACGCCTTCCTTAGCCACGTTCTGGAACCGCTTGCCATCAAACTCAGGCAAGGCCTGGATGCAATACTCATCCACTGGTTCAGTCAGGTAGATGACCTCATAGCCCTTCTTTAAAAGTTTCTCCACAAATGGAGATGACTCAGCCTAAAATAGACAAATTACACATTAACCAGTTAGACAAAAGAAATGGAGTACCTTGTGCTGTTTATTAATAATTTACCATGCGTTCATGATAGTAGCAATGATAAGATTCACAAACAAATAATTCAGAAAGTTTGCAAATCAATCTGACTCTTTGAATAGATCAAACTCAAAAGAACGATTCAATTATGAATCAGACATCGCTACTTCTTTTGAACTTATGAGTGTACCAAGGAGAGCTAGGGCAGATGTCAAGATGTCTTACAGTTTTAGATCAACAAGTGTTGAGTGAGTAAACTACAGAAATTTACATTTTTAGTTGTTTAGCCAAACAGATGCCTGTGGACACAATTTTCCACTCATCTCAGAACCATTATGCAAGTGTCAAATGCCATATTTTAACAATATTAGACATTTGATACATTCAGCATGAAGTGTCCATGCCCACCTCCTTCCTGCTGGTTCCAGCCATGAAGTAGATCTTGTCTTGCTTCTCCTTCATCCTCTCCACATACTGCTCCAGGCTGGACAGGACGGACTCGCTGTGGGAAGTCTGGAAGCGAAGCAGTTTGGCCAAGCGGGTTCTGTTGGAGTGATCCTCAATCACTCCTAACTTGACGTTGGTGCCAAACTCCTTCCAGAACTTATCGTTGTACTGCTCCTCAGCGATCTTCTTGATCATATCCAGGGTCTTGCGCACCAGCTTCTTACGGATGACCTGCGGAGGAACCACTGATCAGTTTGAATCTCATCACAGTTTAATACATTAAACATACTAGTCTAGGCAACTCTAGTGCAGATCTCTAAAGGGCTTTGAGAGCCAAATTCTCAATCATGCATTATATTATTGGATAATATTACATAAAACCGGTTGTGCATTCAATTTGATCAGCAAAACTAAGCTTTACCTTGAGCAGTTTGTGTTGCTGTAGAGTCTCTCTAGACACATTTAGAGGAAGATCATCAGAGTCCACCTGAGAGTAGTAATCAAACATTAGGTTTACCAAAAATCCATACCGAAATATCATAATGCTTTCCATAGAGGTGAACAGCAGCACTTACAACGCCTTTGATGAAGTTGAGGTACTTGGGCATCATGTCATGGAAGTCATCGGTGATGAAGACTCTACGCACAAATAGCTAGAAAAAAAAATGTGTTTGGAAGCCAAATTACGTATAAGTCTAACTCAAGAACAGGACATAAGAGAAAGCTTTCCTTCACTTGAACGTCATCAAACTTACCTTGATGAAGTCATTCTTCTTGGTACCATACTCATCGAAAAGGCCTCTGGGTGCAGATGCAGGAATGAAGAGGATGGACTTGAAAGTGACCTCGCCTTCAGCGGTGAAATGGATGTGTGACATGGGCTCATCTGAATCCTGACATAAAAATTTTTTTTACTTAAATGATCCAAGAGGTCACTGAAGACCATGGATGATTGCATTCATTATCTATGCATATAGTGCAGGTTGACTCACCCTAGAGAATGTCTTGTAAAAGGCCTTGTATTCATCCTCCTCCACTTCCTTTGCAGGCCTCTGCCAGATGGGTTTGATGTCATTCATTAGCTCCCAGTCCCACACGGTCTTCTCCACCTGCAGAGAAGTTGAATCATTCAAACCATTGAAAAACATACATAAAATTGCTGGTACTGAGGTTTATTTGTTCATGTAGTTTCAACACTGGTCAGTTTTTTGTTTTACCTTCTTAGTCTTTGGTTTGTCCTTGTCTTCATCCTCTTCCTCAACCTCAGCTTCATCTTCTGCAGGCTCCTTCTCTGCCTCAGCCTCCTCCTCAATTGGCTCTTCAATGGTCTCAGTCTGAAAAAAGGCAGAGAAAACCAGTAAGTTCATGAAGCTCTGCAGCTAGTCTTTTGATTCTGGGTGCTTGTGTTCATTTTCAAATGAATTTTCTTTTTCATAGCAGTAATATTGGTAAGCTTCCAACTAAACCCAATTTTTATATATTCTGCTTTCAAGTCAGCGGAAATGTGGGCTGATTCTGAGAGAGGTACGTTTCCCCGACCAAGCACCAACACAAGAACCAGCACCAGTTCGGTGGAAAAAGGGTACTAGAGGGTCTGGAGTCCAAGAGGACTGACCTTGCTGCTCCATACGTAGATGGGGAAGTTGATGAACTGAGAATACTTCTTCACTAGGTTCTTAATGGTCTCCAGCTCAAGGTAGTCCGAAGCTTCCTCTTTCATCACCAACCTGAAAAATCAAGATTTGTTTAGTTACTTAAGTTTCGATATGTAAAAGATCATTTGAGGTTTCAGCACTACATAATAGCCAATGCTTACGTAATGGTGGTGCCTCTGCCCAGAGTGTCTCCACGAGGGTCCTCAATGACGGAGAACTCGTTGGAATCAGACTCCCAGATGTGCTGAGTGCCATTGTTGTGCTTAGATGTGACAATGACCTTGTCAGCCACAAGGAAAGCAGAGTAGAAACCCACACCAAACTGGCCAATCAGCTCAGAGGTGGACTGACCCTCATCCTGCATCTCAGTCATCTTGCTGAGGAACTCACTGGTTCCAGACTTGGCGATGGTACCGAGGTTCTTCACCAGTTCCTCTTTGGTCATGCCAATACCAGTATCAGTAATGTGAAGCATGTTTTTCTCTTTGTCAGACTGTGGAGTTGTCAAAGTATCGGGGACAATGTTAATTATTACATAACAGCTATAAGATGACAGTAAAAACAAATATTGATTGCCAGACTGTGGTTAAATAGGTTCAGTATCAAAATTAAGATATGAAAATGACAAGGAAAAGCTCCACAGCATGCTTCACAAACATGTAAAGTTATTTTGCAATGCAAATGTACAAGTGATATTATTTTTGAAAACCGCCAAATGGAAAGTTTCATTACTAAAAGGCACAGTGGGGAGTTCAAGACATAGGCCGCTAAATAAGAAAGGGTATCTGAACTACTTATGTAAAAGGCAACTCAAAACACCTTGATTTTAATAGTAAGCTCTTCGTTTGCAGCAAGGGCATCTTCATGGGTTAAGGACAGCAACCGAATCTTATCCAGGGCATCAGAAGCATTGGAGATAAGCTCTCTGAGGAAGATCTGTAGGGTGAAAATGGAGAATTAGGATAAGTATGGTAATTAAAGTTTCCAATTACACGTTAAATGAAGCTCAATTATTTAGTTGTATATCTAATAGCCTAATAATTGTGATAAAACTCCAACATTTATATGCAAATAAAAAACAGATAATGTAAATGAAGTGATCAAAGCCAACCACCAACTCACCTCCTTGTTCTTATACAGAGAATTAATGATCAGTTTCATCATTCTGTTCACTTCAGCCTGGAATGCATGCTTTTCTGCTTTCTCACGAATTTCCTTAATTTGTGAGGCGTTCAACCCATCGAGCTGTATTGCTTCTTCCTCCCTTTGAAAAAAAAAAAAGAAAGAAAAGAAAAAAAATAGAACGCTAAAGATGCTTGTAACAAGTTGATTCCTCCATGGACTAATTACTGTTTACCCCTGAGTATTGTGGAAGAAGTCACATGAATGCATCAAACAGATGTCCAACACCCATAGGGGGTTCATTTTAGACGTATGTGCTTAAATTTAACAAACAGATGTTTTAACAAGCCAAAACAGCAGCTAAAATTTGTGTCAAGGCTTTATTTCCCCACTTTAAATGTTCAATGCAATAAGGGATATCAGAAACAAGAGGAACATTGCTCCATGTCTTGATATTTCACATTTAAATGAAGCTAAGAGCAGTCAAGTTTCAAGTTCAAGTGCATACAGACCTCTGAACAACCTCGTCATCTGTGCGGGATCCGTCTCGGCTCTTCCCTAGGTCCTCTTCCACTGTGCTGTCAATGTCAACATCATCTTCAGCTCTCACAGATGCTGCAATTATGCAAAACATCAAACATTTAAGAACATTTACAGATTTAAAGGTTATCATGCCCATGGCATGCAAGTGTTGTTTGTGGTCTACTTAGTTACTCAATAACTTTATGATATGAGACAGCACACCATGCACTAAAATAAAACCATCTTATTGAGATCACAAGTGTTTTATAAAGTAATCACTGGGCATATTTGGTCAGCGAAGACTCCACTGTGCTAAGAATAAGTGGTTCATTGTGCATGAATATGCAGTCTGTTGACATTTTTAAGTGAAATTTAGTTAAATTTGATCTGTTTTGTGGTGAAGTGTACAAACTAGAGGTAGGCTGTAGGCTATAAAAAGTTTAATTTGGTAAATACTTAAATATAGAGGATTGTAAAGGAGCCAAGTCTCCATTATGTCAAAATAAGTACGTTTATTCAGGCTTGTTTATAGTTAGAAGTCCCACGTTATGCACCAAATCTTCATTTTTTTTCAGATTATTATTGGGAATTTGGATGCACAACAAACTGCATCTGTGATTTTATTCATTTTGGACTCTTGTAGCCTTAGTGTCTGTGCCCGTCATAGCAAGGATGTAACCACATATTCAGGATGTGGGGGGGGGGGGGGTGGTAACCACATGAATAATTTAATAATCAACCATGGAGAACAAAAAACCTTATCAGTAGACCACTATTATGAATATTGGGGGGGAACATGTCCCTGGTGGTTACCACTCTGTATCATAGTAAGGAAAGAATTTATAACATTCCATAAATACATTTTTAAAACTATCGGCCGATTAATAGATTATTGGCCTTTTCCTCTACCCTAGTTATCATATTGGCAGAATCCACTATCGGTTGACCTCAAGTACAGACTCTTAAACTTTGTACTCTTTAAAAGACCCTTAACTTTACACAATAATAAGGCCTTGAATTTGTTTCATCTATGCTCAAGACTTAGAATACAGTGTAGTTTTTTCTACTATAGTATAGTTTTTTTTTAATTATTATTATTATTAAAATGCATAGTATTTACTTTTTATTTTTTGACTATTTTCCAGAAATGCACCTTAAAAAATAAAATAAAAATAAAAAGGAAATTATTCGACAGTGAACAAACAACTTGTTCCAATGCAGTTTGTAATTCTAATGCACAATATAGCTGGATATTGTGATCTGAAATTATTATAATAAAATCAGTCATTATTAATTGGCATAACACTGAGTTCAATCTTAAGGAAACTTCCAGTAGCACATGCAAGTCAGATCCACACTCCATCTTTTATTTCCTGATCTGAGCCATGCATCCTTTTAATAAGAGCCTAATGATCTAGACATTACAAAATCTCTTATTTATGATATGAATATATAGAATAACTAAGGCCTATAAAGCAGAGAGGAACAATACAATGAATACAATACAAACATTAATGTAAACTGCTTTGTCAAGTTCAACCTAAAATCTTCAAATTCGCATAACGGAGAATGCATGCCCATTTAATAAAACATACTCACCAAATGCAAGAAGTGCACAGAGGAGACCTATAATCCACAATCGCCTCATTGTTTTCGAAACAAAGGCAATTTATTAACGGTAGTGAAATTTTGCTGCAGACGCAATGAACTCTTGCAGAGCGTGGATGGAAAGGCAGAAGGCGGCTTTATGAACTCCTGCGCTCTGAGGCGGTGCTCAGTCGGTGTGCGCCAATCACAGCGCCCCACGCACAACACCGCACCAATCAGAGAGCGGTCCGCAGCCAGCGTCGTCCAATCGCCGCTTTACATGTCCGATATTACACCTTCCAATCGTGGCTCGCGTTGATTGGCTCTACGGGATGCCAGTTAATCCACCGAGTGTTGTAAAAGGGTTTCGTCATAGCGTGTGACAGCTGATCTGAGGACGGTTTGGAGAGCGTTTGCGGCTTCGAGCGGGTTTGGGGAAATTAAAGCGGCTGATGCAGAATCAGATTGAAGTGCTTTTTTAGGCACATACGGTTTTTGGAGTTACCTTAACGACCAGCTGTTGTCATGGTTTTAAGCACAACTAAATCCAAATAGCTTGACTTGACATGCACAGCTTTGCACGCAGGTTTTCTGTTTTTAGTGATTTTATGTAGACTAGAACATTTTTGTAATGCTGGTATTGTAATATAATAAATATTTTTTGTTAATTAACTTGTAGCTTTTAATAGTTTTGCGTTTCTTAATTTTTATTTATTTTTATTTTTATTTTTTTTTCAGAGAGAGGTTTGAAATTGCAACACACCAAAAATGCAAGGAGAAATCTACCAAGAAAAAATTAAGGGATGTTCTGACAGCCGATATCTGGCATTTCCTCTCCGGCCTTACCTGTGCTATGTCCCAGGTGATCTCCAGGAAGAGTTGTCTTACCTGAAGTCAGAGGTGTTCCCCCATCTGGACTCACTTTGCCAGGCCAGAGGCACTTGTTTCCAGCCTGTGGATTTACAGCGAAACAAAGGAGATATTGATGAAGAAACTGCCAGTGGTGAACATAGCAGCAGTGGTCTGATGGATCACAATGTCCAAACAACCCATAAGCCCCCTGATCTCTTCGACCAGCTGTTAAAAATCAGCATGGATCTCATTGACCGCACATCCTTTTTCATCTGTCTTCTTGGACACCGCTATGGTCGTTGTTTGTCAGGGGAGAATGTGTCCCAATCTGATAGAGCATGTTCTTTGGTGGCCAGGAACTTGCATGTTGCTGCAAAGGCTGGATACCCTTGGGTCATGGAAGACGAGTATCGGACCTGTAGCCTGACAGAGCTTGAGATCACCAAGGCGACCTTTATTGACAACCACAGATGCTGCTTCTTTTATTTTAAAGATTACACACCCCAAAGCATTGAAGATGGCAACAGTGATGAAATGCTCACCTTCTTGAATATGCTGTCTACTCAAACCCTTAGTGAGAAACTGTGCATGAGAGATCTTAAGAAGAGGATCATAGACCGTTGTCTTCCTGTCAGGTTTTTGAGCATGTTGGCCACAGTGTCTTGATTAGATTTACAAACACAGTCTTTGGACTTTTAAATGCATCCACCTGTTTCTTTTTCTTGCACTGACAGATTCTTCAGAAATCTGCATGAGCTTGGGGAGATGATGAGAAAGGACTGGGAAGGGGTCATTGGTCAGTTTTATGGGAATCTAGAACATCCTATCTCAGGTCATCTTTATCTTAAATCTTAAGCTCTGGGCTAGTTTGCAATGTTGTTCTTGTTTTTTTTGTTTTTTTTTCTTTCTGGTCTAATACAAAGTAATTAATACAAAGACATTTTGTCAGGTATCTTGATAACCACATTTTGGCCTGTTAGAGGAATATTCCAGGTTCAGTACAAGTTAAACTAAGCTCAGTTGACAGCATTTGTGGCATAATGTCAAGTACCACAAAAATTCATTTCAACTCTTCCCTCCTTTTCTTTAAAAAAAGCAAAAATCTGGGTTACATTGAGGCACTTACAATGGAAGTGAATGGGGCCAATCCGAAAATGTTACGGAAACTCACTGTTTCAAAGTATAGCCACAAAACGTTAACAATATCTGTGTTAGAATGATTTCAGTGTGATAAAGTCGCTTACAAAACTTTTCTGTGTAATGTTCTATCCAATTTTACAACTTTGTTGCCATGACGATGGAACGCCATAAACCCTAGAACAGTAGTCTGCCGCAAAAATGACAATTTAAACTACTTTATAGCTCAAATAATAGATGAGTTTTAACAAAAGAATGAATGCAGTTGCTTTTAAAAAGTTAAAAGCTTCACATTTCTGCCTTTAAACCCTCCAACAATTGGCCCCCATTCACTTCCATTGTAAGTGCTGTACTGTAACCTCAATTTTTGCTTCTTTTTTTTTTTTTTAAAGAAAAGGAGGGATGAGTCAAGATAAGTTTTTGTGGTAATTAACATTATGCTACAAATGCTGTCAATTGAGCTTAACTTGTATTAAACCTAACCTAAATATTCCTTTAGCAAATTCTGAATTAAATGAATATATTTTATACAAATGCATAAAGTGCTAAAGTAAATATTGTATTTACTGTGTTTCCAAATCTGTGTTGTAGGATGCCAGGATTCATTTGACCTGCAGTATCATGAGAGCCATACCCGTGCATTGTGCAAGTGGTTTGTGCCTTCAGCACAAGCAACTGGAATACTGAATATATTAAACAAATTTGTGAATCCTATAAAGTGTAACGTAAAATCTGAGACACACCCAAGAAATTCAGGAGCTCATTTCAGATGGTAAGATAAGAAAAGATATGATAAAAACCAAATAAAGCAGGCATCCTGTGTTTGTTTGATTGACGTACAGTATAAGTTAAAAGTCAAATCCTTTTCTGTTTTCAGTGATCATGACAACAAAGAATCAGAGAAGTCTATTTTAACAGTATGTGGTGGAAGGGGTTGTGGCAAGTCAACTCTGGCAGCGTGGTGGCTACAGGCCTTCTGTAGACAGAATCCTGATATTCCAGTCATCTCTCACTTCTGTGGGACAAGCACATCCAGCATTGATGTCAGGTCTATGCTTAGACAGTGTACTGCTGAACTTCAAAGAGTGCATTATGGTAAATTGAGACCTGGAAAATAGAAAGCAAAATGAACTTTATATCTGCAATACAAGATGACTGGGATGAATATATCGATGGACACTGGAGGATGTATTTTAGATTGGCATTTGGCTTATCATACTCTAATTATATATAATACAGACATTATAGCAGATGCACATAAATAAATAACTAATTTTCAGTGCTTCACATAATGTATTTCAATAATGTCCAAATCAATTTGCAACAAGGAAAAAAATGTAATAGGATGTAATATTTGTTTCAGCAGGCAACTTTCCAGATTGGGATGACCGTTTGGAAGAAGCTGTTAATCTTGTGCCTCTCCATCAGGTGGTGCAAGCATTCAATGCAGCAGCCAATCTTGGGCCTTGTATTCTTCTTCTAGATGGTATCGACCTTCTGGTGGAAACACAAGGACTCTCAATGCAAGAGGTGATCTTTGAGCACCATTTTTGGTTTTCTTAAGCCAACTTTTTACTTATTGGTACTATTTATTTATTTATGCAACTTTTATTTGTTACTTTTATTTTATTTAAACCAAATAGACACACATGATGAAACAGAGTCGAATAAAGATTTCAGCAACATGTTCATGAATTATTTCTTTATTGCAATTTACAGGTGAAGGAACTAAGATGGTTGCCGGATACTCTACCTCCCAGTTGTAAAATGATAATTACAACAACCTTTACAGATCTCACCTGTAAAAGATTCACTGACAGGGCTGATGTCCAGATTCTCAGCTGTCCCGCTCTATCCAATTCCAAAGTTCAGTGCAGCATTTTGCTTAAACATCTGTCTTTGCCTTGCAAGGAACCACCAACTAATGTTCTGAAAAGAATTGCCAGCAAGAAGTTATGTCACCTGCCGGCCGTTCTAGCACTCCTTGGTACAGAATTAAGGACGTGTGGGACACAGAGGGAGAAAGAAGAGGAGATAGAGCTGTTGAAAGAGTACATAGAGGTGGACTCTGTTCCAGAGCTTTGGGTGAAGGTTATTTATCGCTGGGTGAAAGATTACAGTAGAACTGTTCAAACCAAAGCTATTTCTCCAAGAAAAGTCACTGGGGCTCAACCAAACACTGTATTTTCTGTGGAAGGTACTTTTACCAGCATTACAACTTTGGAAATTCATGAGAAATAGTGCATTAGATAACAAGTAGGGTTTTATTATTAGACTTTTTGCAGTAGTTAGAGTAGTTTTGTCAGTGTTGTTGTAAAAGCTGTACTCCTTTAAAGCTTGATGATGATATTTTTTTAACATGATGACTTGTGAGCATAGTTTGAAGTATAGTGGAAAAGGCTGATAACCGATTAATCGGCTGATAGTTTTTAAAATAAGTCTTTGCTTACTATGATGGGTACAGACATAGAGGCTACAAGAGTCCAAAATGAATAAAATCCCAGATGCAGTGTATTGTGCAACGTGCAACCAAAATCCCATTAATAGCCAGAAAAAATGAAGATTTGGAGTAAGCACGCGAGACTATGAACAAGCCCGAAATACACAAATTTCACCAGATGAGGGTTTTTATTATTATTCACGAGATATGAAGTTGGAAGCATGTTGTATGTACTGACGGGGCACGTTTCCATATAGTCGCTATATAGCACTTTTCATACCTGTGCTTCAATTTAGAACACTTGATTAACTAATCAAAATAACCAAATTTGCGTTGAAGTTTCGATAAATATGGATGAATATTGTCAGTCAGTTTTATTTCATCTCTAGAGTCTGCTGTTATACTGTAGAACCAAGCGGTTCTAACTGTAGAATCTTCTAGCGCCTGCCACAGAGGAACACAGAGAAATAATATTAATTATTAAAAAACAACTAATATATATATATATATATATATATATATATATATATATATATATATATATATATATATATATATATATATATATGAATAAAAAACTATGGGCAACTATTGGCATAGATTTTTGATGATAACCAATAGTTCCAGAAAGCAACTATCGGCACTGATTAATCTGTAAAACCGATATATCGGTCTACCTCTACTTCTGAGACTTGGATCGTGAGCTAATAATTGTTTTTCTTCCTTTTTCGCCAGATCTATCAGGTTGGGTATGGGACACACTCTGCTTGATTCACGTGTCTAGAGCTGGGTTAACTGAAGCTCAGCTTCTAGCTTTGTTGGACAATCTTGGCTACTGTGGGAATTTAAGAATTAAGGTGTTGGAGTGGGCCCGACTGCACTCTGTTTTTTGGCCTTGGGTTCAGGAAAAAGCCAATGGTCACCTGACCATCATGCACCAGTCTCTCAGCCAGGCTATGAACCTGTTGTTGTTTGGTGAGGACACTCAATATTATTGCAATTATTCTTTATTTCCTAGCTGTAAAAATAATAGCTCTATAATTTCTTTAAGGTAGCTAATATATATTTTAGACTTACCAATGAATTCTTAAAGGGCTCTTTGTAATCTTTTCTTCATTAAAATAGTTTTACTTGTAAAGAAATGAATAGATCATTTGAAACACATGTATGAAATCATGAAATCATGACCTCTCACATGAGATGAAGATTCCAGTCATATCAGTAACCTTATAAAAACTGCCATGATATGATCACATGACCAGTACTACTTACTTAATCTCAGTACCCACACTGTTATTGGACACTTTCACTCATTAATTAAATTAATAATGGCTGACTGTGAATAGTGAATTTCAAAAATGGCATTGGTAACTGAAAACTGTTGCATTTAAATGATGCTGTATCTGTGCCCCTAGGTGTCAGTGTAAATCCAAGATGACATAAACAAAAGAATTACTGATTGCACCTTTAAGAGTAATGTTTCAATAGATCTTAAGATCTGCAGAACAAAATAAGCTCTTTTCAGTATCATGGAACAAACATTTGCAATGCTTTCACACAGTTATGCTCTCTCACTTTAAGGTATGGAGGGCCAGGTTAAGAGTCAAAATTACTTCCATCAGTTCCTTGCTGACTTTTTTCAAAAGTCCAGTGTAGAGCTTTGTAGCTGGGCAAGAAAAATCGAAGAGGTTCCTTGGCACCTGAAGCAAACTGGCTCATACAGGGAACTGCACAATTTTCTCAGCAAACCAGCGTAAGATAATTGCACATTTTATTTTGGTAGAAAATACTTTCCTTGTGCAACCACAGTTTTCTCATTGTATTACGTCAATCACTTCCATCCCTGTTGACAAAACCATCTCAAGCTAGCCACAGCTGCTTTGCTGGTCTCAGCTGTTCAACCTGGTCTCCCAGCCTGGCCAAGCTGATGTTCAACTGGTTAACTGCCCAAAACCAGACTAACCAGACCAGGCTGGGAGACCAGTTTAGACCAGCAAACCAACTAGGACTGGTCTAAGCTTTTTTATTCAGCAAGGATGATAAAGTTCCATGATAAAAAAAAAACTTTCTATCTCAGTCAGAACTGATGTTTATCATAGAAATGCAAAGATAACATATCTCTGTATTTTCCATAGTACCATTGAGTTTCTGTCGAGCAGCATGAAGCAATATCCGCAGCAGACAACTGATGTTATACAATACTGGGCACTATTGAAGGAAATGGGATTTGACCCTGCCAATTCATTCCAGAATCTGATAGCCCAGTCTTGTAATAGAATAGAGCATCGCGTAGAATATAACGGTAAAGCTGTCAATCTTTATTATCAAACTGAATTAAATTGAAAGCACAAAAATAGGTTGTATATTAATGACTATACTCCACACCTGAATTATAATTTATGTTATGTAGTTATAAACTACATGTATAATAGTACAGTGTTTACTAAAATAGTATACTGTATATATATATATATGTATGTATGTATATAGTATATAGTATATACTTATTTTATTTTTATTCTTTAGTTCATAATATGTTGTCTTCTTAATATCCTCTTTAAGTGAGGTGGAAACAGTATCACACAACAATGATAATTTGTCAGTTTTAACTAAATCACTCTGTGTTTCTTAGATGCTCACCCTCCAGATCACAGCAGTGCATGTAGAGTAGCATTGTTCTGCTCAAGAGCACTGCTATGTTTGGGTGAAACCTTGCATGCTGAGAAGCTGTTACTACATGTTGATCAAATTTTCCAAAAGGTAAAACCATCTTATGAACCTAAAATCAAGCACAAGTGATTTTAAGCCTTTTCCACAAAAAAAGGTCTGAGCAAAGTCTGTACAACGTTTTCTTAAACGTTCCTTAAAGGGATACTGTAGTTCACCCAAAAATGAAAATTCTCATCATTTACTCACCCTTATGCTATCCCAGATGTGTATGACTTACTTTCATCTGCTGAACTCAAATGAAGATTATCAGAAGAATTTCTCATCAGTTTTGGTCCGTACAATGCAAGTGAATGGGTGCCAAAATTTTTACGCTCCAAAAATCACATAAGACAGCATAAAAGTGATCCATATGACTCCAGTGGTTAAATCCATGTCTTCAGAAGCATTATAATAGTTGTGGGTGACAAACAGATCAATATTTAAGTCCTTTTTTACTTTAGATTCTCCTCCCTGCTCAGTCAGTCACCACCTTAAAGGCAGCATGAAATGAAAATTCACCCTATCTATTTTCTAAATGCCTGTTATTGATCTTATTATGAATGATTCATCCATAGATATGTTTTATTTTTAATTATTTTATTTTTTTTGACCTTGTAATCTTTAATCAAAATGTAATAACTTGGTCTTCCGGTGAAACGACAGACTTCTCTCTGGTGATGTATGCAGGACTTCTCCAATCATTTAGTCCGCTTAAACCCTGCCCCTTTCTTATGAATACCACGACCTTGCGTAGAGTTGTACGAAGTGTCAGTCGCGTGTTGGTGAAGATGGCAAGGTGTATTTTCATCTGTTTTCCTTCAAAACTATCGTTCCTTAACCCAAACTTCCTTGGTTACGGGTCAGCTGGCTTGAATTTACATTTCGAATGAGAAGGAATAACGGCGAACTCATGGATGTGTTCGAGACATTTCATGCCTGAATTGCTGTGGTGATGACTACTGAATATAATGCTTTGGATGCCTTTTGGAGTTTATATATATTTTTGAATGCAGTTATTTTGGGATGCACAGCACGAGTAAGTGTTTTTTTTTCGTTTATATTTAGTGTATTGTTATTCAAAACGTTAAAATATGGTTATTTTACTTACTCATTTTTCAACTTCTACAGACTCTTTGTAAGCAAAGACCGCGATGTTCTTGTGTGTTTATGTTGTAAGTTTGATCATAAATGTTTTGAGATCGCTGCTCAATTTCATCAATAACCGGCTCTGACTCGAGCAGCACAGTGGTAGGGGTGTGTTTGTCCACTGCAATCTCGCATTCACATCTGCCTCCATTCCGCTATGCAACGGCCATATTTTCACAATCCAATCAACAACCAATGGATAAACTCAAATCCCCGCCCCACATTTTTTCTTGTTTGATAAGCTGTTCCACTCGGAAATACGTCATAATATGGAAGTCGTTCGCAACTTCTGTTTCATGCCGACTTTATCTTTCAATTTCTCATTCTTCTTCTTGTGTTTTTGGTGATTCAGATTCTTCATGCATATCGCCCCCTACTGTGCTGGGAGAAGAATTTCTAGAAAAAGGGACATCTGTTTCTCAACAACATATATCATATCCCTCCTGAAGATATGGATTAAAACACTGGAGTCATATAGATTACTTTTATGTTGCCTTTATGTGCTTTTTGGAGCGTCAAAATTTGGCATCCATTCACTTGCATTACTTGGACCTACAGAGCTGAAATATTCTTCTAAAAATCATAATTTATGTTCTGCAGAAAAAAGAAAGTCATACACATCTGAGCTGTTGTGAGGGTGAGTAAATGATGAGAGAATTTCATTTTTGGTTGAACTATCCCTTTGAACTTAAACTCGTATTGAAACATTGTAATGATTGTTTCTACAGCATGAAGAGTTGGATAGCGACAGTTTGAGGTTACTGCTCAAAGTGCAGCATATGCTGGCAAAGCTTTATGTCCAAATGCATCTGCTGAAAGAGACAGAAACATATTGCCACAAGGGACTTAAGACAGCCCAGTCCCTTACAGCAGCCCACCTTGACAGCACAGAGGTCAAACTGATAGTTGGTAACATATTTCACTCTACATCACATTTTACAAATAAACACATTGTTTGTTTTACTGGCAATTGTAACTGTGAACACATGAAGCTTTAATCTGCTCTCACAGGACAGCTGCTTTGTCGTCTGTGCCTGATATTGCTGGAGGATGGCCGGCTTTATAAAGTGCCAGGACTTTTCAAAGAGATCAGCTCTGCTAGATACACATCTGTCCATCCCTGTGCTGAAGGCACCGACTTGCTACTGAAAGCCATTCATAAGTAAGTGAGAAGACCAAAGAATGGTGAGCTAGATGTTGATGTGATTTCATCACCTTTGTTTTCATTTGTCAAGAATGAGTCTTAATGAGCCTAAAGCTGCTGAGAGGTGTCTCCAAAGTGCCCTGGCCAGCAGGAGGCGCTGGTGTGGTCCTGATCATGCTCTGGTGGCAGAAGTGGAGGAACAGCTCGCAGATCTCTGGGCCAGCACACAAACGGACACAGTGTGAGAGATGGACTTCTGTGTAATGCCTCTTTTATCTTTGATCAAACCTTAAGGTCACATGTCTTAATTTTCCCTGTAGTTGGGCACAGAGGAAGATTGTTGAACTGTACCGCCATGTCATAAGCACCAAAGAGACTGAAGCTCGGCAGCTGCAACTTGCCTCCCTGCAACACAGTCTTACTGTCACTCTGGTGAAACTTGGTGAGTAAGTAAATGACCTTATTGATTGGCTCCACCACTGTGTGCTTGAGCAGGTTACTGTACTGATACAAGACAAAGGAGACGGTGTCAGGCAGCCTGTATTGGTTGTAAAACCACATCTTGGAATACATTCCTTCCTTATTTATTGTCTTAAAGGAGTAGTTGATTTCTAGAGTGCATTAGACTTTGTTGTGTGTCATGGTATCTGTCAGGTAAAGTACTGTTGCGTAGCTGCAGTAAAGCAGACAGGAGAGAGGGGCTGGATCTACTGCAGAGAGCTACAGACCTTCGGGTTTGCTTCCTGGGCCCCGAACACCCACTCACAAGAGACTGGAAACAGTAAGCACGATTTCATTCAAATACTGCAAAGAATCACATACAGTATACTAATTTTTCTCTGAATGATATATGATTATGTTATTTTCCACAGTGTTTCTTACACAGATATTGCAAGAACAGGACACAGTTCAGGAAACATGAAACATTCACTAGACAGGCTATGTCCCTTCAAGGAATCACATAGGGTGCTACAACAGTTAACCTCAAAGCCATGTATCACAAGACCATTCAACAGACTCCCTAAAAGCTCTTCTGCACAAAGAGCATCACCAGAGAATCTATCTTGTGGCCATGATGAAACCCTAAAAAGACCATGGACGGCATTCCAGGTCTCTGTGTTTGGGTCACAGAGTGACATCAGGACTCTATTGCCAACTGGAATGTTTGATAGGAGACTGTCTCTTCCCAGGTCAGCTGGGGGGTCTTTCCCAGGCAGATGCACTCGGAAACTCTGAAGGCATTGAACTGATAGATAAGAGGTCTAACTCACAAGCAATCAGCACAGTGTGATGGACAGAGCGGCCATGTGTTTTCTTGTTGAGAGGCACTATTTTATTGTATTCTGTTCTGTTGTTCTGTTCTATTCCATCTATTCTTTTCTATTCTTCTGTTTTGTTCTGTTCTTTCTATTCTGTTCTATTCTATTCTTCTCTTCTGTTCATTATATTCAATTCTATTGTTCTGTTCTATTCAATTCTGTTCCATCTATTCTATTCTGTTCTATTCTTCTCTTCTGTTCATTACATTCAGTTCTATTCTTCTATCTATCTAAACACATGCATCATCCGTATTAGTCTATCTGTCTGTCTGTATGTCCTTTTTATGTAAGACTTTTATTTTGAAAAGAACTGGCACTGGGTACTTGGCATTAAACCATGTTATCATCAGGTGTCCGCTTTCATTCCAGCAGAAAACCAAACACAAAAACGCAGATACGAAACCATAGATACACAAAGACAAACAGATGCAGAAATGTCGGGCTACTCGTGGATCACACATTATGCCACCAGCATATTATGCAGCAATGGAGATATCTGAGCTACAGATGGTGAGGAGTCTGATTGCATCGTCATTGCGAAAACATCTCTCAGACTGTGCAAGAAATATTCATAGAATGAATGTTATGAGTGCCAGGATTTACATCTGTGCAAATATTTTATGGCAATTGCAGATATGGGAAGGACAGGTAAGAATGGGACTGGAGGACCGCAGTAAAGATTGAAATTCAGACTTCGATTTGCCATCAGCAGTTCTCGAGTCAACAGTACACTGATCCAATGACAGCAGCTCTCGCATCTGCAGTACATTGAGCCGATCACAGCAGTTCTCGAGTCAACAGTACACTGATCCGAGGACAGCAGTTCTCGAGTCAACAGTACACTGATCCGAGGACAGCAGTTCTCGCATCAGCAGTACACTGAGTCAATCACAGCAGTTCTCGAGTCAACAGTACACTGATCCGAGAACAGCAGTTCTCGAGTCAACAGTACACTGATCCAAGGACAGCAGTTCTCGAGTCAACAGTACACTGATCCAATGGCAGCAGTTCTTGAGTCAGCAGTACACTGATCCAAAGACAGCAGTTCTCGAGTCAGCAGTACACTGATCCGAAGACAGCAGTTCTCGAGTCAGCAGTACACTGATCCGAGGACAGCAGTTCTCGAGTCAGCAGTACACTGATCCGAGGATAGCAGTTCTCGAGTCAACAGTACACTGATCCAAAGACAGCAGTTCTCGAGTCAACAGTACACTGATCCGAGAACAGCAGTTCTCGAGTCAACAGTACACTGATCCAAAGACAGCAGTTCTCCAGTCAGCAGTACACTGATCCGAGGACAGCAGTTCTCGAGTCAGCAGTACACTGATCCAAAGACAGCAGTTCTCGAGTCAACAGTACACTGATCCGAGAACAGCAGTTCTCGAGTCAACAGTACACTGATCCAAAGACAGCAGTTCTCCAGTCAGCAGTACACTGATCCGAGGACAGCAGTTCTCGAGTCAGCAGTACACTGATCCGAGGACAGCAGTTCTCGAGTCAGCAATACACTGATCCGAGGACAGCAGTTCTCGAGTCAGCAGTACACTGATCCGAGGACAGCAGTTCTCGAGTCACCAGTACACTGATCCGAGGACAGAAGTTCTCGAGTCAGCAGTACACTGATCCGAGGATAGCAGTTCTCGAGTCAGCAGTACACTGATCCGAGGACAGCAGTTCTCGAGTCAGCAGTACACTGATCCGATGACAGCAGTTCTCGAGTCAGCAGTACACTGATCCGAGGACAGCAGTTCTCGAGTCAGCAGTACACTGATCCGAGGACAGCAGTTCTCGAGTCAGCAATACACTGATCCGAGGACAGCAGTTCTCGAGTCAGCAGTACACTGATCCGAGGACAGCAGTTCTCGAGTCACCAGTACACTGATCCGAGGACAGAAGTTCTCGAGTCAGCAGTACACTGATCCGAGGACAGCAGTTCTCGTGTCACCAGTACACTGATCCAAGGACAGCAGTTCTCGAGTCAACAGTACACTGATCCAAGGACAGCAGCTCCCACATCAGCAGTACGTTGCGTCAATCACAGCAGTTTGCAAGGCACCAGTACACTGAACTGAGAATCGCCTCTTTCGGACATCAGTGAGCAGCTGATGAGCATGTGTGAACCGAGGACTTGAATGAGGGGGCGAAACATTTCAGTCGAGAGATGTAAACAAATTTTACTATTGAGTATTGTGCATGCAGTATTGTGATGAGCTGGATCATGGCTTCTGTAATAAAGGGTGGGTTGACTAGTTTAATCACTTTTTATGCTTTAAACATGTAGAACATACACGTTTGTATATCAGTGTCAGTATTGGGTGCTTTAGGTGCAAAACTTTAATGTAGGATGTATTGTAAGATCACTGAATGAAACACTGATGACAATAAACACCCTTGTTATTATAACTTAATTAAATAAAATGTTAAAATCAGCAATGTGCCCTTACATGTGGCTTTATTGAATGTGTTTGTGCGTGTATTCTACTACGCCGGCGTATTAGCATTGTATATATATATAGTGACTTCATTAGGTGATGACGTAAATGAACTGGTGAATCGGTTTTTTGAACCAGTTCATTTAAACGAACCGTCCGAAAGAACCGGTTCGTGGAAAAGAATCGGACTTCCCATCACTGTTGGCTATAAATCCGCTATGCGCTGTCGTAGTAAATAATGTTGCATGTGATTCTTCATGATTTGTGAATTCGGATGACATCATCCTCCGCTCCGCAATCGGTCATTTTAATTTTACCACTCTTAATTTTCTAATGCAAATAGCTCCAAAAGTTGAACACCTAGAAGACTGAAACCACTCTCATCTTGACCAGTCTGATTTGTGATTCACAGCAGTTTGTTTTCCTGTCAACTCTTTTTAAGTCCATGAGTCGGGAAGGTGAAAAATAAGCACTCTTCACATTTAACGGCTATTTCCAGTAAACACGCAATCTGGGTTCATGCATATTCACTTGAATTAGAAAGAGCCTGATTTGTGAAAACTTTCAAAATCACATTTGGTCGCGTTTGATTGCGTCTTTCTGCTCTACCCCATTGCCTTGTGTAATAATAACAATAGTATAGTTATTCAATAGTAGATGACGTTGTGCAACTTTCACAACCATTCATTTTACTAGTGGTTGAATAGGGAACTGCATGCACAAAAGTACCTTTTTTGTTGAAAAACATAGAGGCACGAAACCAACATCATTCAATAGAGGAGGACAGTGTGTAACTTTAAGACGAATGGAATGCTCCCGGTGAGCTATTTTTCTATGTAAACAAGCGGCATGGCAGTGCAGCTCCTATCTACTTGAATGGGGAAAGACCGAAATCTCGAAAACAGTGGGTCTAGATTGATGATCAAAGAACATTTCTCAAATCAGTAGTAAAATCTGACTATACTGGTATAATAAATTGTGCTTCTTTACCTCAGATTATGTAAAAAAAAAATATATAGTTAATACACATGCACGTTCTCGTGTTGATTGACAGGCGATGTCTGTATCTTAAAGGTGATTGACTCTTTTACCTGAAGACGGAACTTCCGTTCTACATATGTTGACCTTTGGGTGTTCCAGTTTCTCCCATTCATTTGAATAGAAGTTACTCTTAAATGACTCTAAAGAGTCTCTGGACTTGCAAACCACACAAACCTAAACACTTCCTCAAGCAGAGTGCATGATATTTATTAACTTCCTGGTAAATGTTGTGAAGCAGAGGCTGGAGCGACAAGACGCTTCTTTATCCCTTGCCTGTACGTGTCTGAAATTGTGGCATGTCAGCACTTTAATACAGGTGCATCTCAATAAATTAGAATGTCGTGGAAAAGTTCATTTATTTCAGTAATTCAACTCAAATTGTGAAACTTGTGTATTAAATAAATTCAGTGCACACAGACTGAAGTAGTTTAAGTCTTTGGTTCTTTTAATTGTGATGATTTTGGCTCACATTTAACAAAAACCCACCAATTCACTATCTCAAAAAATTAGAATACATTACAAGACCAATAAAAAAAACATTTTTAGTGAATTGTTGGCCTTCTGGAAAGTATGTTCATTTACTGTATATGTACTCAATACTTGGTAGGGGCTCCTTTTGCTTTAATTACTGCCTCAATTCGGCGTGGCATGGAGGTGATCAGTTTGTGGCACTGCTGAGGTGGTATGGAAGCCCAGGTTTCTTAGACAGTGGCCTTCAGCTCATCTGCATTTTTTGGTCTCTTGTTTCTCATTTTCTCTTGACAATACCCCATAGATTCTCTATGGGGTTCAGGTCTGGTGAGTTTGCTGGCCAGTCAAGCACACCAACACCATGGTCATTTAACCAACTTTTGGTGCTTTTGGCAGTGTGGGCAGGTGCCAAATCCTGCTGGAAAATGAAATCAGCATCTTTAAAAAGCTGGTCAGCAGAAGGAAGCATGAAGTGCTCCATAATTTCTTGGTGAACGGGTGCAGTGACTTTGGTTTTCAAAGAACACAATGGACCAACACCAGCAGATGACATTGCACCCCAAATCATCACAGACTGTGGAAACTTAACACTGGACTTCAAGCAACTTGGGCTATGAGCTTCTCCACCCTTCCTCCAGACTCTAGGACCTTGGTTTCCAAATGAAATACAAAACTTGCTCTCATCTGAAAAGAGGACTTTGGACCACTGGGCAACAGTCCATTTCTTCTCCTTAGCCCAGGTAAGACGCCTCTGACGTTGTCTGTGGTTCAGGAGTGGCTTAACAAGAGGAATACGACAACTGTAGCCAAATTCCTTG
Organism: Myxocyprinus asiaticus; assembly: GCF_019703515.2. Taxonomy (NCBI): domain Eukaryota; kingdom Metazoa; phylum Chordata; class Actinopteri; order Cypriniformes; family Catostomidae; genus Myxocyprinus; species Myxocyprinus asiaticus. The sequence goes on along the minus strand of NC_059390.1, from coordinate 9,204,019 downwards.
ACATGTCTGTGTGTGGTGGCTCTTGATGTCTTGACCCCAGCCTCAGTCCATTCCTTGTGAAGTTCACCCAAATTCTTGAATCGATTTTGCTTGACAATCATAAGGCTGCGGTTCTCTCGGTTGGTTGTGCATCTTTTTCTTCCACACTTTTTCCTTCCACTCAACTTTCTGTTAACATGCTTGGATACAGCACTCTGTGAACAGCCAGCTTCTTTGGCAATGAATGTTTGTGGCTTACCCTCCTTGTGAAGGGTGTCAATGATTGTCTTCTGGACAACTGTCAGATCAGCAGTCTTCCCCATGATTGTGTAGCCTAGTGAACCAAACTGAGAGACCATTTTGAAGGCTCAGGAATCTTTGCAGGTGTTTTGAGTTGATTTGCTGATTGGCATGTCACCATATTCTAATTTTTTGAGATAGTGAATTGGTGGGTTTTTGTTAAATGTGAGCCAAAATCATCACAATTAAAAGAACCAAAGACTTAAACTACTTCAGTCTGTGTGCATTGAATTTATTTAATACACGAGTTTCACAATTTGAGTTGAATTACTGAAATAAATGAACTTTTCCACGACATTCTAATTTATTGAGATGCACCTGTATATGCCAAAAATATACAAAATTAACAAAAAACTAAATCTAAAAATTTAGTTTAACAAATGTCTTATCAAATGATCCTCTGAAGAGCACACTCCAAAAACTCGCCTATATTTCAGATTTATGCATTTCAATTTCATAACAAAACTCCATTAAATTTTAAACGAAATTAAATGAATAAAATCTCAATATATTTTAATTGTTTTAAATTTGTATAAAACTTACTAAATTCAATTTGAAGGAATTTTGTTATGAATTTTGTTTGTTTGAGTGAATACAATTCTATACATTTATCAACCTAAATAATGTTTAAGACAACTTCAATTAAATACATTAAGAAAACACAGCAAAAGGTAATAAACCGCTGTATTTGTCACAATTAGAACAACTGAACGCACAGTGTGCTGGTGTTAAAACTCTTGTCTTGAGGACCACATGTCTCCACTTATGCTTGCACTTTTTAGTTACATCATTTACATCATTCATTCATCCTTATCCTAGTTAAAATCCTTTTCTTAAATCCATTTCCTGCTGTAATTTCCTTAAATCCATTGCCTGAAGTGTAAACGGCAACACAGCATCGATGAAAACAGCCTCAGAATGCTGCGGGAATGTTGTCTCAGTGGCGAAATCATCCAAGACCTGCCCTACATCTACAAGAATGTTCACCATCTGAACTCGCAAGGTCAACATAGTGGTACGACACAGTCTTGGAACACACACTCATTCACCCATATTCTATATACATTGATGTATTCATAATATACATATGAAATAAATATTTATTTACACATTTACTCTCTGAAATTTGATTATGATCAATTATTTTTGTTTAATGACAACTAAACGGTAATAATTGACCATTGTCTCGGGCAGCTGAATAATAAATAAATTCCTTCAGGCAGAATGATCAAGTCCTGATCATCTTATTTCTGTTTTTTGTGATAATAATTGACTTATTGTACATTATTCTTTACATATACACTGATCAGCCACAACATTAAAACCACTGACAGGTGAAGTGAATAACATTTATTATCTCGTTACACTGGCACCTGTCAAGGTGTGGGATATATTTGGCAGCAAGTAAACAGTATTTTCTTGAATTTCATGTGTTGGAAGCAGGAAAAATGGGCAAGCGTAAGGATCTGAGCGACTTTGACAAGGGCCAAATTGTGATGGCAAGACGACTGGGTCAGAGCATCTCCAAAACGGCAGGTCTTGTGGGGTGTTCCCGGTATGCAGTGGTTAGTACCTACCGAAAGTGGTCCAAGGAAGGACAACCGGTGAACCGGCGACAGGGTTATGGGTGCCCAAAGCTCATTGATGCGTGTGGGGAGCGAAGGCTAGCCTGTCTGGTCAGATCCCACAGAAGAGCTACTGTAACACAAATTGCTGAAAAACGTAATGCTGGCCATGATAGAAAGGTGTCAGAACACACAGTGTATCGCAGCTTGCTGCAGATGGGGCTGTGTAGATTCAGACCGGTCAGAGTGCCCATGCTAACTACTGTCCACTGCCGAAAGCGCCTACAATGGGCACGTGGACCATGGAGCAATGGAAGAAGGTGGCCTGGTCTGATGAATCATGTTTTCTTTTAGATCATGTGGACGGCCGGGTGCGTGTGTGTCATTTACCTGGGGAAGAGATGGCAGCAGGATGCACCATGGGAAGAAGGCAGGCCGGCGGAGGCAGTGTGATGCTCTGGGCAATGTTCTGCTGGGAAACCTTGGGTCCTTGGGTTCATGTGGATGTTACTTTGACACATACCACCTACCTAAAGACTGTTGCAGACCACATTCACCCCTTCATGGCAACGGTATTCCCTAATGGCAGTGGCCTCTTTCAGCAGGATAATGTGCCCTGCCACACTGGAAAAATTGTTCAGGAATTGTTTGAGGATCATGACAAAGGGTTCAAGGTGTTGACTTGGCCTCCAAATTCCCCAGATCTCAATATGATTGAGCACCTATGGCAGGGGTGTCAAACTCAGTTCCTGGAGGGCCACAGCCCTGCAGAGTTTAGTTCCAGCCCTGCTCCAGAATGCCTCCTTGTAATCTGCAAGCACTCCTGAAGACCTTGATTAGCTGCTTCAGGTGTGTTTAATTAGGGTTGGAGCTAAACTCTGCTGGACTGTGGCCCTCCAGGAACCGAGTTTGACACCCCTGATCTATGGGATGTGCTGGACCAACAAGCACAAGGGTAACCTACACGATATTAGGCAGGTGGTTTTAATGTTGTGGCTGACTGGTGTATCATACATATAAATGGGTGTTTTTTCAACCTAGGGTAATTTCATGTGCCAGGGTTTGGTTTTTAATGTCAATTTCATAACAAAATTCCATCAAATTGAACTGAGTAATCTTTAATATATGTGTGTGTGTGTGTGTGTGTGTGTGTGTGTGTGTGTGTGTGTGTGTGTGTGTGTATGTATATAAGCTTTGTTGATTTAATTTTGTTAAACATTACACAATTCAGTTCAATGGAATTTTGTTATGAAATTGAAATGGTAAACTTAATAATATGCTAAAATCTTTTTGAGTGTAGACAGTATGGTCACATTAAAACAGACTTCATTTATTATTAATGTTATATTTCAAATGCCTTTTATGTATAGATTTTATTGTTGGCTTGTTCCAGACTTTCAGTATTAAACTCCATTATATCCATTACAAATCCAATATAAAAATACACATTATTACATGTTTAAAACTATGATAATCTAAACAAAGTGTGAAAATATTATTTTATTGTGTGTATTTAGGAGACATTAAATGTTAGCTATGAAATTAGGCTCAGCAAGACGAAGGAGATGCCCATTTTATTTAGAAAAATTTAAAAATGTAATCTCCATCAGTGTCATTTCCATCACAATAGCCTAACACAATATAGAATTTGAGATGTGCTGAAAATGCCACTGTGGTGAAATTTTCCATAACTTTCAGAAAAAAATTACACATCTTGTGTGCTGCATGTACATACAATGTTGGGCATTGTAGGCAAATTAAACCAGCGAGAGTGTATTTTTTTTTTTACAAGACTTTGCTTTCTAGAAGTCACACACAACCTGTTTATGTCTTTGTTTCAGAATTTATATCTGAACAAAGGGTCAAACCAGTCACTCAGATTGAGATGAATGAAATCTGTCTCCACTTCATAAGACAAAAATACAAATTCCAGGGTTGGTTTCTTGTTTTTCCTGCTTACCTCTGGTTAATTCCTTTCTCCTTTCCCATTTATGTAAAAGTTGAGATATAATTTTTATAACACTTCAGAGCAGTGCATTCTTGTCCACTTCAATCTTCCATACAAGTGGGAGGTTTATAATGGGAAAGGCTAGTGGGATTTAAAAAACATGGAGGAAGTAGAGCGAGCCTACTGTGACCCCAAGAATGAACGCAGGTCAGTACTAATACTCATCTGCTTCAGTATCAGTTCTGTCTAAAATATCTCAGACAATTTAGAAATTGTTGAAAATGTGCTATTCGTAGTCAGCCATGATTAATTTATTCCTTAAGTGAACGTGTCCAATAAAAGGGGGCTTACTGAGATAAAATTAGTAGCATTTGGCTGGTCATGTGAACACGGCAGCCCCCAGGAGGCGACCCACTCCATGTAACATAAAACAGCTTTTATTAGGCTACTGAGTCTTCATCTCATATTAATGAACATGACTTTAAGAAAATTTGTCAAAAGTACTAGTCTTCTCTTTAGGGCTAGACATTTTTAATGATGAAAAAATGACAGCGTTGACCTTTAAATATCTCCCCCATTCCACTATCTTGACTTATCTTTTCTCTTGGATTCAGTCCAGGGTAAAGGCCTGTGGATTTGATGTCCATGAAAAGGGGTCACGACCCTGTGTGCCGACTCTCAACGGTCTCTTCCGTCTCTAAACCCGCCCATTACATCCTGACAACAGAGTGGATTTGGTGCTACAAAGGAGATCATGAGAATTGGAAAGAGTATGGCCAACCGGTGAGATGGGCTTGTGTTTATATATCTGTATTTAGTAGCCATACAGGACTGTAATCTGAGAGCTATTTTCGTTTTAGGACAGGTTGTGAACAGGCTCTGGGTAGCTTTGTTTCAATGCTGCTTTTCTGTGCTTTTTAGGATGATAAGCAACGTGTGACATCTGTAACATCTCAGGAGTTTGAGAAAGCATATCTGGAAGACAGCACTGCAGAAGTTTCTGTCATAAAGGGCAACAGGCATTACTATGTCAGTTTCCAAGGTATGTCACATTTAAAATCCCATGCTATTAATTGCTAGTAATGCTGATTAAAAATATTACATAATATATATATTTTTTCCTGTATGGTTTATAAAAATAAGAATATATTTGCCTAGTGTCTCCTCTAGAGCTGACACTTTCAGGTGTTTATTAATCATAAATACATTTTGCGGATGGTTTGTGTCTGTTTTTTACAGATATGCATCAACAGAACCCTAAACACATCACAAAGAAAAGAGTGCTTAGATGACCCCACTTTTTGTCTATCAACGAGGTGGAGAGTAAAGCAGCCCAGTGACAAACCGCACACACAAACCAACTGTGGTTACATTAGAAGACACATTATAATTCTGAGTTACTGTGCTTTAGATTCTCGCCATTGGATATAAACACATACTCATATCATGCTCAAAGCACTCCTCAATGAATAACAAATGCCATTGCTTTGAATGAAATCTATTAGAAATATTAATAAGAGGGAATGTTAAGTATACAGTAAGTGTAAAGTTAACCAACAGCAGATCTGTTCAAAGAATTTCACCAAATTCTATGGCTACATCTTTGTGTATAATTTATATTTGAAAGAATATCAGTTACTGCTCACATGAGAGTGTGCTTTCCTCCAATGTACACATTTAGATACTGGTACTTTAGGGTATTTTTTATCTATTGTTTTTTCATGTCTGGATTTGTCTGGTGTGCCTTTTGTGAATGTGATACATTTATGTGACGATTGTGATCAGCCTATGAGGTTCAGACTTGCACATTTTCATCACATGTATCCATCAATAAAACACTCCCCGTTTTTCCTCTTTTAACACTCGTTTGTTAAAAAGGCTGGGTTTGCCAGTGCTACAAGAGATGGTCAGTGCAAAGTTCTAACAGTGAGTGGCACCAGGATTTTAAATTAGGTTAATGGTGTGCCTAGATTTGATATAATATAATATGATATAATATGGTAACACTTTACAATAAGGTTGTATTTGTATACACTAAATGCATTAAGAGACATGAACTAACAATATTTCTAATCAGCATTTATTAAATTAAATTGTTGACTGTAAGTTCATGTTAGTTCATAATGCATTAACTAATAATAATGTATACAAGTTTGAATTGTAAAAATGTATTATATGTGATGAAATTACTGGTGAATTACACCGATCAGCCACAACATTAAAACCACCTGCTTATTATTGTGTAGGTAATATCTGGCACCAACAATCATGCCTCCAAATCACTGAGATACATTTTTTCCCCTATTCTGATGGTTGATGTGAACATTAACTGAAGCTCCTGACCCGCATGATTTTATGCACTGCACTGCTACCACATGAATCATGATTGGCTGATTAGATAATGGCATGGATGATTGTTGGTGCCAGATGGGCTGGTTTGAGTATTTCTGTAACTGTTGATCTCCTGGGATTTTCACACAGTCTCAGAATTTACTCAGAATGGGGCCAAAAACAAAAAATATCCAGTGAGCGACAGTTCTGTGGACGGAAACGTCTTGTTGATAAGAGAGGTCAACAGAGAGTGGCCAGACTGGTTCGAACTGACAAAGTCTACAGTAACTCAGATAACCACTCTGTACAATTGTGTTGAGAAGAATATCATCTCAGAATGCTATTCTGAGATGTGAGTTGGCGCTGTTTTGGTGGCACGAGGGGGACCTACACAATATAAGGCAAGTGGTTTTAATGTTGTGGCTGATCGGTTGATGGCTGATGATTAATACTAACCAAGATTAAAAGAGCGAGTCTTGTAAAAGCATTGTTAGTTTATGTTAACTAATGTTAATGAATACAACCTTATTGTAAATTGTTAAAAATATATAATATAATATAAAATATTTGTACATTCTGTTATATGTTCCTTATACACCAAACATTACAAAAAAATCTAGTATCTCTGATACTGTAATATATAATGTAACTGTAATATAATATATAGGCCTAATACAATATGGTAAATTCAACAATATAATATGATATAAGAATTATATACTGTATATATATAGTACATTTATTCTTATGCGCCAAATACTATGATGACGTTAAAAAAAATGGCAACACATTGTTTCTCCTTTATTTATTTATTTATTTATTTTTTGTACAGTTTTGATGTTCTAAATAATGTTCTAATAGTCAAAGCGTTTGAACTAGACCTTCAATAAGTCTTGTAAAATTCAGAACAAACGCGTCTGAGGGTTGTTGAGTGATCGTGATGAGAGCCAATGACGATGGCTCACTCTTTCTATACATTTCTGTGAATAAATCCAAGGAGTGGGCGTTTGCCCAGCGCAGCAGATATCGATAAGACAGCATATTTCTCATGTGTGGAGTATTTTATTACAAGGAAAAAATAGACTTGCACTGCTAACAATATCTTTCAGACGCGTCTTACATATTTAAGTGTAATTTGTCCAGCGTGTGAAGAAGAGGATGGGATCTTTGCAGAAGGGCCGTGCATGGGAACATCAAGACATGCCGTTCTGTTATAACCTCTTCTGCACAATTATATCTATATCGGACACCGGGAAATAAACCGCGTACACGCGCATACGAGCAAACGGATCGCGTGCAGTTTATCTAAGAAGCTGTCAGGATAAATACATTACACAAGATGACCGGGAATTCTTCATTTTGCCAATTTGTATGTACATGTATACCCATTAACCGCTGTTTTTTCTTCAGAGTTGATTCCTTAAATTGATAACATCGATTTTCTGTATTTATGGCCGAATTGCCATCATGATATCGGGTGTGTAAAAAGGGGCGCGCGCGCGAGCCGCATCCGCGCGGGGTGCATCTCAAAATGACAGGTAACGAAAATGGCACCATGCCATGTACTTTCTCTTTCTTTACGTGTAAATATAACATTCAAATATATAATAAATGTGTTACACATGATTCGAGTTGTGGTTAAGATGATGGATGCAGCCTCTACGAGGCTCCTCCCCCCTCCCCGTGAACCGGTGTTATCTGTATGAGCTTAGTCTGTTCCCATACCCGTCCTTTTCCCATCTGTACCGTTATGCATCTGATTCATAAAAATGCCCGTTATCTCTAGACCTGTTTGATATGATGCGAGTGATATTAACCTCAAGGGATCCTTGGCCCGCGCGCTCCAATGCTCTGTCATTATAACCTACATTCCCAGTAGTGTGTAGTGTTTGTGGAATTATAGGTTTGCATGCCATTGAAATGAATTAAAATAACCCTAATACGGATGATGCATGTGTGAAAGACAGACAGATAGATAGATAGATAGATAGATGCAATAAAGATGCCAAGATACAGTATAACCAAATATCCAAGGCGTGTTGGCAATCATTTTTCTTTTTCTGAGAATCAGTCTTTGAAAAATTCATATTAATTAACAACATGTCTGAATATTGGCGGTTACGATGATGAGCTCTCTAACCATATATGTTTTTCCCTTCCCCATAGCAATGTACAAAAAAGGAAGGATACCGAGCGGGAAGACCTGCTGCTATCCGGGAGAAATTTTATCAGGGTCGGATGGCATGTCTTGAATAAGAAACAAGCAAAATGGAGAGCTCAGGTTCAAGGATTGTCCTGAGAGACTCGCGCCGTCTGCTTAGATGTTGCACGCTTCTTCTCGTTGCCGTGATGTTGGTGGGCTTCACGGCGACATCCAGCACACCTGTGGCAGGTATCTCATCATGCATATATGCCTAGGCTGCCCAGCTGGGGGAAAAATCTTCTAAAACCAGCCTAAGATGGTTAGCTGGTCCTGGTCTCCCAGCCTGGCCTGGCTATTCTGTTGGCTGGTTTTAAAGGGCATTTTGGGCACTTTTCAGACCATCACAAACCAGATAAGAACAGCTTAAACCAACTAAGACCAAGATGTTTTTATCAGGGTGGTCACAGAGTGCATGAAAGGAATTGGCTTTCTTAAAGAGTGACAGCATTTTCCAAAAGGTGTTTTTCAGCACAGATGATTTGAGCGTCAGAGTAATAGTAGGCGTTTGTATGAGTGAGTCTATCTTTGTGTGAATGATGTGTGTGGCATTTAGAGCTGCCAACTGAATGGGATTCATGGTGTATTGTATGTTTGATTGGCTTCCAAGTGATGAGTATGTGCATCTTGTGGTGGTAGGGATAGTGAGAGACAAACTTTTGAGCAATTTTGAGGAAATATTGCATTAAATAATATCAGCATTTTGTGTATATCTCATTTGCCTTTTATATCAGCATTATATCCAGATTGATCTCACAGTGAAATGTGAAACTATTGATTGACTTTTCTTTTCTAAGATCATCTGTGCTTACTGATATTAGAAACACTGCCCCCAGTGGCCAAAGCGGTAAGTGTTGTTGGGCATATGGGCTCCTGTGCTCCATTTTCTGGGTGAAATATCCACAGAGGGGCGCCAAAAGTGAGTTGTTAAGCGAGTTGTTTTACTTTTATACAATGAAGAGGAATGCATATTTTATAAAATGAACCCCCCACCAACCCAAACCCCAAAACTAAACCTAAACATCAGCGGAGTAAAAATGTAATGCAAATGGGAAAAATTAAACCTACGCTGATTATGCAAATGCAATTACGTCCTGGTTTCAAAGCAGGATCTGAGCCCGGGTCTCCAGTGCAGCTGATGCAACGTGCTTCATTTAGTTTCACAAGGGAAGGTAAACATGCTGAAGCAGATGCAAAAATGTCTGATAGGAGATGGCGCTTGTCAGTGAGATGGCGTAATGTGGCCGATATTAGGCAGGCCCGCCCGAACTCTCAACTGGGCCCCTGAAAATGATACCTAATAAGCTCACTTTGCATTGGCGCACCAATGTATGTCACGGGTAATGTGCGCAAGCAACCTCCGGACGTGTGAGAGACATCACAGCGGGGGTGCTGCACTATCGTGTGTGTTGATCTATCTCTCTTAGTGAATTCTTAGACTGATGTTCCCTTGAAATAAAATGCTGATGAAACATGGTGTCTCTACAGATCAGAAACAGTAGGGTTATCTGTAGTTTCCCTGTCAATTGTTCAATTCCTCGAGATGTGCTGTGGTTGTATTTGGCTGACAGAAGGGTGATTACTGTGTGTTTACACTGGTTACACATCCGCACACACACATACTGATGGATCATTCTTAGATACACACAGACGTTCTCAAACAACCCATACAGATGGATGAGAGTGTTTCAGTACTCTCTGAAAGGGAAGACAAAACTTTCACATGCCTCTGTAGCACACTCGCTCACTCAAGATAGCGCACCCAAAAATAAAAATTCTGTCATAATTTACTCACCCTCATGATGTTTCAAACCAGTGCAGTTTTGGCGTCAGTGATGTTGATGGTGCGTTTTTAATTCTGGACATTTGAAACTTTAGCAAAGGTTGTTAATGTGTTGTTAATAAGTACTTAAATTTAGGTCTGTTCCTCACACAAAGCCATTGAATACCTTCAAAAGACTTGAGGTGCACATGTCGTATATGGACTAGTTTAATGGCACTTTATTTGCAAGAATGTAAGCAAATATTCTTAATATAATTTTTTTATTATTAAATAGGGCTGGATAAAGGTAGCATTTTTCCGATGAATAGTGATCTTCATTTAAACGATCCCGATATTGATTTTTAAAATCCAAAGATCCTAGTTTTACTTTGAAGGTGCTCTCAGTAATTAGGTGAGTAGTATTCGGCTGGTCACGTGATCGTAACATGGCAGCCCCATGAGGGGAACCTCTCTATGTAGAATAAAACAGCTTTTATAAGTTTACTGATATGACTGGAGTCTTAATTTCATGTGAATGGTAATGTTTTTATAAATATGTTTTAAAAATTACAATTCATTTATTTTTGCAAAACTTTTTAAATGAGGTAAAAATTACGAAAAGAGTGCACTTTTAAGGGTTACTTCAGTATTGGTTGTGTTGATTATTATATCTGTTAAATTAATAGCAATTGAACAGCATAGTTTGGACTCTGTTGTTAACTTTTAAATGAATATTTTCGCAATTTACGAAGTTAGAAGTTTCCTTGTACCAATTACAGCATTAGCTGAGAGAGAATTTCTTTCATATGAAAGCAAAATGGACATTATAACGGAAATATACCTACAGGTAAATGAATCAGAATCGAATCAAATTGTATCAAATGTCAAATTGAATCAAATCAAGAGCTCATGAATCGGAATTTAATCTGAAATCTGTATCAATAGCCCCATAAATGATATTAATATTTATTTTTAATATAAATATCCGTATGATTGGAGAGGAGCAAATTTAAAAGTTTAAGAACCTTACATTTAGGGGGCTTGGGTAGCTCAGCGAGTATTGATGCTGACTACCACCCCTGGAGTCGCGAGTTCAAATCCAGGGTGTGCTGAGTGACTCCAGCCAGGTCTCCTAAGCAACCAAATTGGCCTGGTTGCTAGGGAGGGTAGAGTCACATGGGGTAACCTCCTAGTGGTCGCAATTAGTGGTTCTCGATCTCAGTGGGGTGCGTGGTAAGTTGTGCGTGGATCACGGAGAGTGGCATGAGCCTCCACATGCTGGGAGTCTCCGCGGTGTCATGCACAATGAGCCACATGATAAGATGCGCGGATTGACTGTCTCAGAAACGGAGGCAACTGAGACTTGTCCTGTGCCACCCGGATTGAGGTGAGTAACCGCACCACCACGAGGACCTACTAAGTAGTGGGAATTGGGCATTCCAAATTGGGGAAACATATTTTTTTTTAAAAAGAACCTTACATTAAAAAAAACAAAAAACATCTGGATTAAGCATTAATCTGAATATTTATAGTGGGTACCCTGCTTTTGAGGTGTTTTTTGCCCTTTTTGCAGCTTGACTGCGCCTGGTCACTATGAACACCATGACCCTAGTCATTGTACAGCAAGCGTGTGGCAAAATAAAAACATACAAGTTTGGTACAACATAAGGTTGAGTAAATAATGACAGAATTTTCATTTTTGGGAAAACTATCCCTTTAACACACTCTATGTGTGCATTATGTCAGCTTATTAGGAGTCATACACTCACATGGTGAGCATTACTGATGTGATGGAAATGTGCCCGACGTTGCAACAAGCCCTCCATTAAAGTCATTGATCTTCATGTGTCTGTGCCGAGGTAGAGTCTGATTATTGGGTTGAGGACTGGAGTCTCTCTCTCTATCTTTCTCTTTTTCTGGCTCTGTGGTATCTAATGCTTGGCATTGATGATTGGATTTAGTAACATCAAAGCTAAGTGAACGTCAGTCTGAAATAATGTGCTGCTATTCATAGACACAGTCTGTCCTAGGTTTTTTCCTTTATTCTTTCTCTGCCCGAATCTGTGTCAGTAGAATTGGTGTATGTGTGTGTGTGAGCTGATTCTGTCAGTGTGAGAAATGCCTGTGAGCTCTCTGTGCTGTGTCTGTAGCATACTGATGAAGTTGTCGGCATGTGACATACTGCTGCATCACACACATGCAGTATCACCATGGAAACACCTTGCCTGACCACGCCACAGAGCCATTCACAGTGTAGCAACCTGATATAGTGTATGAATGTGGTGTGATGTGGTTCCCCTCTCTTTCCCCTGTGAAATGTTGTGTTCTCCGCAGGGCATACTCTGACAGATAACTAAGACAGAAGTTAATTACTGGAGTTAGAGTATTTCATGTTTTCCTCTCCAGAGTGGTTTCGCTCACAGTTTCAACACATACATCAGATCCTTAATTTTCATATATTGTCATATATGCGTTAACAATTAAAGGTCGACCAATAGTGGATTTTGCCGATACCGATAGACCTACTAAGGTGGTGGAAAAGACTGATACTGAATAATCGGCCAATCTTTAAAGTCTTTAAAATCGGTCTTGGTTTTTCCTTACTATGACGGGCACAGACACAGAGGCTACAAGAGTCGCAAATGAGTAGTCCAGTTTATTTTTCAATCAAAATCCCAATAATAATCCGATAATAAAAAATTCCGATTTAGTGCACAACGCGGGACTTTTAGTTATAAGCAAGCCCAAAACACTCTGGGGACTCTTATTTTGAAATGACGGTGACTTGGCATTGTTACAATTTTGTAATAACCAAATTATGCTTTTTTATAGCTTATACTGTATGTTCACTAGATGAAGGGTTTTGCATGTGTGTGTGTGTATATATATATATATATATATATATATATATATATATATATATATATATATATATATATATAAAAAAATTTTCACCAGATGAGGGTTAATGAGGAATAAGGTTTATTATTATTCACAAGATAAAAATTTGAGACACAATATAAGTGCTGATGGGGACGTTTTCATATAGACACATTTTTCTTTGCATGCCCTCGCTTCAATTTAAACCACTTGATTATCTAATCATTATATATGCATTGAAGTGACATTATGGATGAATATCGTCAATAACCTAGTTTCCATCCACTTTTCACACTGTTTTGTTATCGACAAAGAAATGTGTGTATATTTCGCCTCCCAGATGTCCCTAATTTTTTCCTCTCGAAGTTTTGGCAAAATGGGGAGAGTATTGAGACAATTGAAATTAGCCAGTTTATTGTCATTTTAATTTCACAAATAAATGCAATCAGAAGAGGAGGTATTGCAATCAAAAGGGAACAGTTGCCCTTCTGATAGGACTGTAATATTGGTCCTGATGATGCACCTATCGCAGGTTGCCACCAGTTCCGACCCGAAAGCGAATAGTCATGGCCCTGTTCAAGCTGGCAACCTGCACCAAGTAGTGGGGGAAACTTTTGGTCTTAGTATAAGCACCATCCATGGATGTGTATATGCGGCGTGCACAGCTATTAAAGAAAAATTGATGCGGTGTAATATCAGGGTTTACATATGATATATTCCTGATATTCAATAGGCTATTCTGAACAATCATCTAATCTAAAGCATTGCCATCACAACTGCATTATGTCCCGCATATTTGTCCAGCAACATTTTTAACGACCAACTGAACTTGACTGTCATCTAAAATTTATTTTAGCGTCATATTACAATTTACATTTTCTGAAGAAGCTCTGCAAATGCGATCCGAGGTAAAGAGGGTTAGGTTTAAAATATTTAGTTTTAAAGTTTTAAAATGTTCAAAAGCTAGTTTTCTGAAAGTGAACTCAGCATTGGACAAATAGTTCTGATAGTTTATAGTCTTGAAAAAAGTAGAATATTCTGAGAAAGTCATTCAGCCGACTTTTTCGTCTACAGAACAGGGTAAGACTAATTTAAGTTTGTGTAAAGAAAAGGCAATTATATAGGCCTACTAATGTAATTTTTTTGTTTGGTAATTAATTTTCTTAATTTAAAGGTGCAGTATGTAAGATTCAGAAACCCTTGTTATTAATGACACCTGTGGCCGTTAAGTGAACTGCAGCCAGCTACCTGTTGCTCGTGTTCGCGCTCATGCACACACTCCATAGGGACACGAGTGAGCGAGCATCGGCCAAAACAATGATGTAACGTACAAAGAGGCTGAACGTGATTCACTGATATCATGCCTGTCAGCATAATTATGAGGTAGCATAATTTAAACTACACAGTTATGATTGTTTTACTACAAACTTTGAGACTAAACTAAAACTACTTATCAACTGACATAGCATACTGATACACACATACAGCTACACACTACCGAATCTATACCAGACAGTTTACTGTTGCACTGCACTATTATGTTACGCTATTGTATGTTCTATATGTCATATGTTGTACTATGAATAAGAAACCAGCGTATTTGCTTAAATTTATCCTGCATACCTGACTTTTAGTATAAAGAGAAGATCGTTGAAATTATTTGAAAGTTACGAAGCAAGGTAGCTTGCAATTCATCGAGCATTAGCAGGCAAGATCTAGTTAGCTAAAATTACACAGATCAATCCTTATGGCACTATATTTCACATGCTTTGCAGTTATGTAAGCTTACCTGTCCAGTAAGAAGAATGCCAATTCAGGGTCGGTTTTGATCCCCAAAACCGAACGAAGGTCCCTCCAGGAATCAAATGCCCTGCCGATGTTCACTCTAGTTTTCGCTCAACCACGATCATGTCCCCGCTTAGCCAGAAGGGATTCAGTAGATAAATGTTTTTTGTTTTGTCTTGTTTTGGCTTACTCTGAGTTTGTGTAGGAGTCGGTGTTGTGCTGGGAGCCGGACGTTTGCTGGATTCCATCTCTAAGATAACGTTACCAAGTGTTGCAGTTTGTTGTCGCTGTTGAATAGCGGAAGAGAAGCTACTGTCTGAGGCAAGGCTCATCCTTTGGATTTTCCCGAGCAAAAGCGACCCGCTCCCTTCACATGAAATCAGTCTACAGCATTAATAGGCAACCTAGGAAGTCCGTGAAGGGCTCATTTTTTAAGTTGTGTTACAAGCCATTCACATATTGGCAAAAAAAGGCGAATATTACATGAAAATTGTTACATATTGCACCTTTAATGCTTTATTCGTTTGGTAATTTATTTAATTTAATACAGGGAATTTTGCTGGCATTTTTTCAAAAGCTAAACAATATTTTTTATAGGATTGGGCTATATGTTAGTGTTCCAAAAAAGCACACTGAAGCTTTTCTCCTAGTATTGTGTATTTATTTTTAATTTAAAACATCTTTGTGCACAGAAATTATATGTTTTTGTATTGTGGGCTAATTCCATGACGGTTGTCTATTTGTCAGTATAACGATTGGGGTTAATTCTGTCATATGACACTATATTTGTGCGTTAATGCCTATTTTCTCAACAAAAAGTGTTTCCAAACCAGTTTTTTGCATCATTTGAAGTATTGACATCTACATCGAGTTTATGCGCTAGAATATTATGTCGACACTTGTGAAATTTTAGCGATAATTTGCGTTTCCATCAGCTATATCGGTAAACTTTTTGATGCGCTACACTTTTTGTTGCAAAAAAACCCTTGGATGAAAACGTAGTTAGTGATTGTTTTTTATTTCACCTCTAGAGGCCACTGTTATATTGTTCTAACTGTAGAATCCTCCCACGCCAGCCAGAGAGGAACAGGGGCAACTTTCGGCACCGATTAAATGGTAAAACCGGTATATCAGTCTACCTCTTTTAACGATTTTGTTGCATTAGTATGAACAGTCCCGACTCAAACTTCAGATTGAATGAGTTGCTGTCGAAGCTGTTGTAAAATGCTGATAAACACACACCTGTTGCTGCACATTCTATCTTAAGACTCAATTATTATGTTACTGTTGTCACCATTTTATAAAGCAATATACACGGTCATGGAAGACCTTTTTAAAATGGTGTTTTCCAGACCTAGAAAAGTCATGGAAATGAATAAAATCTCATAAGTTATGGAAAAGTCATGGAAATGTCTTCTTAGTGAATTTATATTTTTCTATTTTTTCTCTGCTCTGCAATATTTTTATAAGCTAGGTATTGCTCTTGTGTAAAGAAACACTTTGAATCAAAATTATTTTTTAAAAATCTGTATCAAGTAATCACAAATGCCTGGATGGGTCAGGGTAAAGTCATTGAAATTCATTGCTAAAAAAAAACTGGGAACCCTGTACAAGTTACTCGAGGCCATGTGTTACAGTGATTTTATCACTTTTAAAGGAATATTCCAGGTTCAGCCAAAGTTAAGCTCAATCGACAGCATTTGCATCATCATGTAGATTATAACATTGCTGTGCAATAGAAGTGAACAGGGCCAATCTGTAAACGTTAAAATACTCACTATTTCAAAAGTGTAGTCACAAGACGTAAAGAATATGCTTGTTAACGTGATTTTTGGTATGATGGGTCAAAATAATAGTTCTCCTGTCTAAGTCATTATACATATTGTGGCATGTTTATTCATGTGTGAGTTACAGAACTGCCCAGGCTGAAGCAGTTATCACATGTATATAACTTTGGGTCATGTGTCTGAAAAGGTCAGTGTTTGTTATAAGCGAGGTTGGCTTTCTTTGTCTCCTTCTCTCTCTGTCATCGGTCAGCATGACACATTGGCCTACTAATGTTACTCAGCTGTCCAGTATTTTGTCTCCCACACTGTGCTGTTCAATCAGCCTCATTACCCACAAACCTACTGTTCTAATTACAGGACAGCTCTTGTAACCAGCCACCATATGACTCTCTGCTTGTTGAAATAAGCAATAGAGTCATATATCACATTTGCTGTGATGTGATATGATTTTATGTTTAGCTGTTGTGATTTCAGTCCATAAACCATAATAGTCTTGTTCTCAGGAAATGTTGACATTTGTGCCGGAAAAATTCAGTAATTGTGTTTTTTTATTTATTTCTTTTGAAAGTTTATGCCTACTCTTTAACTTTCAAGAAATCATGTTTTTTTCACCGCAAAGTACCCAGAATGTAACCACCATAGTTATTAGTGCATCCCTCCCAATATTTATTTATATTATGGGATTTTCATTGGCTGATTCATAAAGGAATAGTTCACCTAAATATGAAAATTCTCTCATCATTTCTGATCATCTCCTCGTGCCATACCAGATGGGTATGACTTACTTTCTTCTACTGAACACAAATGAAGATTTTTAGAAGAATATCTCAGCTAGAACTTTGAAACTCATAAACGCACATAAAGAAAGCATAAAAGTAATTCATAAGACTCCAGTGGTTAAATCCATCCATCAAATCTTCAGAAGCAACATGAAAGGTGTGGGTGAGAAACAGATAAATTTTTAAGTCCTTTTTTACTATCAATCTCCACTTTCACTTTCTTCTTCTTTCTTAGGCAATTAACATTCTTATCTCGCATATCGCCACCTACTGGGCAGGGAGGAGAATTTGTTTTAAAAAAGGACTTAAATATTGATCTGTTTTTCAATCACTTCTGAAGACATGGATTAAGCCACTGGAGTCTTATGGATTACTTTTATGCTGCCTTTATGTGCTTTTTGGAGCTTCAAAGTTCTGGCCACTGTTCATTGCATTGTATGGATCTACAAAGCTGAGATATTCTTCTAAAAATCTTTGTTTGTGTTCAGCAGAAGAAAGAAAGTCATACACTTCTGGGATGGCATGAGGGTGAGTAAATGATGAGAGAATTTTCATTTGTGGGTGAACTATCACTTAAAGGTATTACCCCAATCCTAAGTATGTGGTTACAGTCTTAAAAAGTCTTAATAATTATTGTTACTAACTCTAACCCTAAGCTTAATGCACTATATTTATAAATCTCATTACAGTAATTTCATATACTGACATATACTTAATAGTAGTGTACATATACTTAAGCAATATACTTATTATGTTGTATATATTTCATAACTTATAAAATACTTATAGTTGCAATATTTAGCTTAACAAGGCCAGTTTAAGTGTTACCATAATGAAATGATTTCATGTTGATTGTAAAATAGTGTAATGTTACTTATGTTTTATCCATGTGGCCAGAAAGATTTTTATGTCTTTGCTTGCCTAAATATGATAAAATGTTTTATTTTAACATTTATTTTGCATTACACAGTAAAACAGTTTTATCCAATAATATGACTACGTACAGTATACTTATCCTGTTAATTATACAAGTAGTAAGTCATTGGGACGCAAATGTGGCACAAATGGCACAGTCTCTTTAGAATGATGCAATAACTGTTAAAATGGGCACATTATAGTGACTACTGCTGGTTTGTGTTAAACATTCATATGATTTAAAAGGTCTTACATTCAGTTAATACTCCTCCTGGGGCTAGTTTTTGTCGAGATGTTGTTAAAATAATGGTCTGTTAGTTACAGTCTGCTTTGGGCTTTTCCTACATTGTGTGTTATGATAGATTTGGATGAAGTATATTAACAATCTATCCTTCTGCTGTTTGCAAATTTTGAATTTATCTGTCTACCATCCTGGTGTGTTCTTACACTCTTGTTTTGCCTTTATTCTCCTTAAGTGGAGCTCCCATCCAACATGTCCAGAAGAAGCCTCAATCAACTTCCAACAAGAACACGTTCACCTCCTGCCTTATCTTCATCATCATCTTCCTCATCTCCTCAACGTTCTGAAAGAACCAGGCGTCCAGTTCACACGCCATTTGGTGCCAAACATCCCATGTCCCCTGATCACCATGACAGTGCCTCCAGCATAGATCCCACTCCTTCTCTTGGCTCCGAAGGATCGGGTAACTTAGGAGATGGGGCTCAGGGCATTCACCTGCTGTTACGCCCACCAGACCTTCTAACACCCAGCCAGATGCCTCCTATCCGTGCGGACAGAGCACCACCTACTCCAGCCCCTCCCACCCGGGTGGCACCTGAAGACCTGTATCCCGCTCACTCCGCCGAGATGGATTGGGGTTCTGGGGACTATTTGGAAACACTTACATTCATGGGATCCGAAGGGGAGGAGTTTTCTATGGTCACAACCCTCCCTACGCATGGATACAATCCATATGATGCTGACGATGATACTACGGTCAGCTACAACATAGCATTCCCCTCTCGTCCCATCTTGCCTCTTTCCTCTAGAGACCTCCAACCTAGCAGGACAGTAAAATATGTGACTAACTTAAGGACTCCCCACCCCACTGATCCCCGCCTCCCATTGGCTCCTGACTCTGCCCACACACACGATATGGATGATGACCTGGATTTTGATTGGGCGGAGCTTTTTCCGATTGAGCCAACTGAAATGCTGCTTCCTGACATGAACAGTATGGAGTACTACAACACATTGCAAGCCAAAGAGAATGCTAGTATCGTGAGAAATAGGACGTATCATGCCCACCCTCACATTACCCCAACCCACACTACTGTGGGAGCCACACACACACCCACTGCCACTTTGGGAAAAGTCCCAGATCATATTGACCGGACTACTCCTCAACCCAGTCCACCAGTTACCCCAACTACACCCCAGAAACCTACTAAGCCACCATCAACAACTTCCACCAATACCCAACGACCCCCTAAAGTCCGATTAACACCTGAGAAGGGTGTTCCTTCCATACCCACTCATGTGGGCAAAACCCACCCAGTGCCGACCGCCCCGTCTCCACCTGGCACCTCAGAGGGTCCAGTAATACAAGCTGTCACACTGAAGCCCCCAACTGCTACAAAACCAAGTACTACCACCAGAACTACAACTACAGTTAAAACTACGACTACCATGAGCCCCACCAGCCTCTCCACCAAAAGTCCAACGTCTACAACCCCCAGAATTCCTCTGTCCATTGCACCCCGACAGTATGTCTGCAACATCACCAAACCAGACATGTACCTTGTCAGAGTGGGTAAGACAACAAAGAAGTTTCATTTCATGAAATAGAGGGGACTCTTTAACTATCAGTTCTTAATTCTTTATTTTTACTGATCTGATAAAACTCTAAAGGGGTCATAGTTTAATGAGAAATACAATTTTCCTTTTGAAATATAAGAGTTCATGGACGCTTTTCACACTACAGGGTTTTGTAAAGCGGAAGTAAATGAACGCAGGGTAAACTTCGATAACAGTTAATGGGAGACCAGGGCAAAACTACTTTTTGATTACACATTTGCACCAACATCAAAATAAAATTGGCACTATTATTTTTCCACAACTTTCCAAATTAAGAAAAAAATAGAGAAAGGTGGATTACGACAACGAGAAGATGGCAAATTTACTCTCTCAGCAGCTGTATTAGAAACCTCATCGCATCTGTAGTAACTCGTTTTTAAAAGTAATTTCAGGGTAATATAATATAATGTTATAAATTTACCCTAAATAATAAAAAAATTGCAAATATAAAAACAGTTTGCTAGATTTATGCTGCTACATAAGGTGGAAACACCTCATCACAGTCAGTGAAAAGGGTCCATTCTACAATGAAAACATGTAACTTTCAGAACTCAGTACTTCCTCCCCTGTCCAAAAAGACCATTTATTGAGGCTAAGCTGCAAAAACATCTCGTTTCGAATTTTCACACATTCCTGAAGTAGTACAGATGAATGGTGGAAAAAAATTTAATTAATACAAATATATTATATGGCCCCTTTAGAAATATAGAAGTTTACTGTAGTTAAGGTATAGCTTTTCCATTAACTTGTTTTTAATCAACAACAAGATTTTAGGTAAAAAAAAAACAAAAAAAACATGAATGAATTTGTTATGGAAAGTGTATATTTTAAATGATTTAACAAGTTTTTAATCACATTTTGCATTCTCTACTTCTAGTTTTCCTTCACATTTTAAATGGCCCTGTGGTGTCAAATGAATGAAACTTTGAAAAACGTTTAAAAGTACAAAGATTCCATGCATTCTCTCAATTAATATGGTCATAAAAGCGTGCATGCATGATAATTATTAGTTTTATTAATAAAAGAGTTAGCAAAATGTGGTTTAAAATAGTTTAGATGGAGTATAGCATGTCACATCACAGGACATGTAAAATAAATTAGGCAAAACATCTCTCATGAACATTTCTGTGACCCTGCAGGTATGCCCAGTGGTTCATCAGTGGCGTTTGCCAAAGCTCATGTGCGGGAGATTCTTAGACGAGAGTTCAACCGATCTGTAGAGCTACAGGTGAGTATCACTTCAGATCACTCCGGATATAAAGAACACATCAATTCCCAAATGCCAAGAACCACAACCATGCATTTTATTTTTAAGATCAGTGAAATTTATCTATGCAATTCATTTAGGTCCTCAAGGCCCCGCCCAATTTTATCTTCCGGGCAGTGTCTGGTCCACTGGTTTACACTGCTGTGTCAGTCATCAATGCTCTCCGCCAATCAGCACACAGCACTTCCTCCTCTACCATTCTATCTGTCACACCCATATATGCAGTGCCAGATTATAAACATCAGGTTCACACAGGTGAGAGAAAACAAAACACTGACCGTCACCAATAAATAAGCCACAAACTAAGTCTACATACAGTAAATTGAGATAAAAGATTTTTAATAACTTTTATTTGGAGCTATTAATTTAATGTAACTTTATGTAGAATGTAGTTTTTTGTTGATTGTTATTCAACATCTGAACATTCAGTTAACTTTGTTAATGTTTAAAAAATGTCATATGGGTGTTATGTAACTGTTTATCTCATATGTCTTGCAGTGCTACAGTTTGTACCGAGTCATGTGGATGTGCGTCTGTGCAGCTTCAGTGAGCGTGTGGAGAAGGGGCTGCTCATGGCGTACGCGGAAGTGCGCAAGCGTTTGCAGGAAAATGGAAATTTCACGGTTCATGTACGTTTAGATCTAAGAGTACATAAAAAATGAAACACAAACTGCTGTTGTACGATTAAAGGCTTGTGAACAAAAATGCAGTCTCCTTCAGATGTATCATTTTATGTATTTCAGATATTCCAGTTTTGTTTAGGTGTTATAATGATAATGCTGTATAATTGTTTTGTCTAGATTGTGAATATCACTAGCAGCCTTCCTAAAGGCCAGCGTCAGCAGAAGACACCGGTGGACATCACCTTTGCTGTGCGTGATTCCCAAGGCTTCCTGACAGGATCAGATGTCAGTGGCCACATGAGGCAGCTCAGCGCAGTGGAGTTCAGCTTCTACCTCGGTTTTCCTACCCTCCAAATTGCTGAACGTGAGTCTATATATAAACAGACACATACTGTATACACAATGGCTCTTTGTCTGTGGGAAATTTCTCATAAACATTTTTTAGTATTGCTCATAATATCTTTTCCATATTTGTCTTGCAGCTTTTCACTATCCTGAACTGAATGTGTCCCATCTGTTACGTGCATCCTGGGTGAAAACAGGTTGGTGATCTGTGTTTAAGTGTAGCTTTTAGACAGTTTTGAGGTGTAACTAAGTAGTAGCAACACTAGGAAGTAAAAAAAAGTTTTTCAGTTTGAAAGGAACTCAGCTTTTTTCAAAATAGTGAAGGTTTTTCAGTAAAAAGCTACTTGTCTAAGGAGTATCAATGTATATTTGCGATAAAAGACAATTAAAGATTATCTTTGTAACATTGTATTGCATATGCAACTTTACAACCGAAGTAATAAAATGTGTTTGCCTAAAATATCCACTCTCTCTCAAATGCAGTTTTGGAAAGTCTGATTGATTTTACTAAATCAGTTCATTAAGATGGTTCGTTTAAATGAACCTGGTTTCAAAAAAAATTATTCACAGATTAGTATGAGTTTCTAGCTAACTGATTTTTCAAAAGGGTAGCTTGACTGTAGTTGAACTATTTTAAAGGAATAGTTCACCCAAAAATGAAAATCCATTTACTCACCCTCATGCCATCCCAGATGTGTATGACTTTCTTTCTTCTGCAGAACACAAAGATTTTTAGAAGAATATCTCATCTCTGTTGGTCCATACAATTCAAGTAAATGATGACCAAAACTTTGAAGCTCCAAAAAGCACATAAAGTCAGTATTAAAGGAATCCATACGACTCCAGTGGTTTAATCCATGTCTTCAGAAGCAATATGATAGGTGTAAACAGACCAAAATATAACTCCTTTACCACTGTACATCTTGCCATTGCAGTCTTAATGCACAATCATGATTTCAAGCTCGATTACACTTCCTAATGCTTGACTTATGCACAGAGTGCTAGATGCCGCTAAGAAGTGTAATCGAGCTTGAAATTATGATCGCCAAGGAGACTGCTGATGTCAAGATTTATAGTAAAAAAGGAGTTATATTTTGGTCTGTTCTCACCCAAAACTGATTGGATCACTTCAGAAGACATGGATTAAACCATTGGAGTCATATGGATTACTTTTATGGTGCCTTTATGTGCTTTTTGGAGCTTCAAAGTTTTAGTCACCATTTACTTCCATTGTATGGACCTACAGAGCTGAAATATTCTTGTTCTGTTCGTGTTCTGCAAAAGAAGGAAAGTCATACACATCTGGAATGGCATGAGGTTGAGTAAATGAGAGATTTTAATTTTTGGGTCAATTTTCCCTTTAAATTATGAGAAACTTTTAGCATGACAAGCTACAATAAAAAATAAAAAAACAGCTTCCCAGACAATGGTAACTTTAATGACAGAACATGTTTCTGATGATCCTTCTTTTCTCTAGTGTTGCTGGGTGTGTTGGATCAGCGAGTAAATGAAAGGACCTTTCAGGCCAAGATGGAGAGGCGATTGGCCCTGCTGGTTGGAGAAGGACTTGGACACGGGGCTGGCAATCGACGATGGAGAAGAGCCACTATTATTGGCAACAACAGTGTACAGGTAGAACATTTCCATAATTTGTCTGTCCTTCCCATATACCCTCTTTGTAAATGGATCCCCCTGCTGGTGTGTCTCAGATCGTGCGGACATCTCGTCTGGATGGGCCGGAGTACCCTCTGGAGCTGGTGTATTTTGTGGAGGCGGGGTCAGAGAGACTGCCAGCTCAGGTCACTGCGGCCATGCTCAATAGGCTCAACCTTCAGAGAGCTGCTATTGTACTGGGCTACCGGGTACATGGAATTCTGGCTACACGTGAGTTGAATTCAGTTATACATACACGTGTACATGCTGTAAAGCAGGGGTGCTCATTATGTCGATCGCAAGACAACCAATGGTTGATCTCGTTAACAGGTCAAAAGGTAAAGGGAGCAGAGAGAGAAACTACTCAAATAATGACATTTTTAAAGATAATTTTTATTTCCTAATTTCGGCTCCTACACAGGTGGTTTTCCAAAACGTAAGATGGCAGGAGAAGACTCATTAATATTTGGATAGCTCTTCCTAATTGGTTACAGTTATGATTAGGGGTAGGGCTATATTTTCTACAACCAATCAGGGTAGCGCTTTCCTGAAAAAAATTACTGAATCGTCCAATCAGGTATCGCTTTCCTCGTGAATATAAATGACTCTTTCCCTGCCATCCTATGTTTCGGAAACTCTGCTTCCATGCACTATTTGACAGACTGCTTCTTTTTGTGTTTGTATGTGTGTGTTGGGAGTGTGTGTGTGTGTGTGTGTTCTGTACGTGCCTGTGTGATGGTCAAATACATTTCAAAATGCCTGTCTTGGTGAGGTATTGATAGAAACACAGTCTGTTATAGCTGAAGTAAGTGTAAACACCGGGACAAAGAAGCGGATTTGTATCAAAGTATCAGATCTGTGCATTAGGACTTGCAGTGTAAATGCAGCCTGATAGACCTGCCACTGTCTATGTCATTAATTTTAACAACAATAACAAGAAAACAAGAAAGCCATTCATTGCTCTTGGCTGGATAACTTTAGTAGCTTTAAAATAAAATATAAATATACTATAATCATACAGTGAAGACCTGTAATCAATGACAATGTAAGAATGTTTACTTGAGTACTTGATGTGGCTGTTAGAAATTTTAAACACTGTTTTCTTAATTTGATTCTTTGTTCTTATTTTATTCCTGACTGTTTCCTTGTTTTGAATAATTACTAGAGAACTTGAAACAATGTTTACCCAATTAACAAATTAGTCAGTATTTGTTTTTTGCATCGAGGATCATCAAATTACACTGGTATTGGTTCAGACTACTGAAATGTTGGTATCGTGACAACACTGCCTACAATGTATATTTAAACTGCATGGTAGATCTTACTGTAATAGCATTATGAAAAAGTAGATCTCATGCCATAAAAGTGTGAGCACCCCTGACATATAGTGTCACTAAATTCGATCCAGATAATATTCATTTTACAAATGAATAGCACTTTTGATAATGACTTTATTTAATGTACAATTACATGAGAACACTCTAGTAGTCACTCTAGAAGATGTAGACGATATATCGGTTTAACCGATTAATCGGTGCCGATAGTTGCTTTTTGAACTATAGTTATCGGCAAAAATCGGTGCCGATAGTTTTTCATCATTTATTCATTTCAAAATAAGAGTCCCCGGTGTATTTCGGCTTGTTTAAACTTAAAAGTCCTGCATTATGTACCAAATCTTCATTTTGGGGATTTTAGCTGAATATAAACTGCATCTGAGATTTTATTCATTTAGGACTCTTTGTCTGTGCCCGTCATAGTAAGGAAAGAATACGATTTTTTTTATTCTAAGAAATGGATTTTAAAAACCATCGGGTGATTAATCGGTTATCAGCCCACCACCTTAGTTATTGGTATCGGCAAAATCCACTGTCGGTCGACCTCTACACTCTAGTCAGCAAAACAGGACTCTCTTTTGACAAGTCTTGATACTTTCTACAAGATTAAAGCAAAAAATGGGCTTTGTTGTCTTACCTGAGACATATTATTTTATGTCACTCTGCTTTAGCGGTGGAAAAGCTTGCTCTGCCACCCTCTGAGACTCAGCCCAGTAACGTTTGGCTGATCGTGGGGGTTGTGGTTCCAGTGCTGGTGGTCATCCTCATCATCATCATCCTCTACTGGAAGCTCTGCCGCTCAGAGAAGCTGGAGTTCCAGCCAGATGCCATGAGCACCATCCAACAGAGACAGAAGGTGCTGAGTGTGTGTGTAGTGTATGTGTGTGTGTGTGTGTGTGTGTGTGTGTGTGTGTGTGGTATGAGTTTCCCCACTCATAGACACTACATGTAAAGGAGGCTTGTGACTGTGCTCATTTTACTCACCTGTGTCAAGGGCATTTTCAAAAAAGTGGACTGCTTTGGAACAGCCATTTAAAGCGCAATGTAATTTTTGCGATTAGAACATATTTGGGTCATATTCTTTTACTGAGCTTTGATTGATGCCGTGGGTGCCTGGCACACACAGGAAACTAAACAGACAAGGCTTGGGAGTATAAAGTGATATTATTTGGAGAAAATAGCTTTAGCTAATTAAATAAATATGCTATGAGAAATTTTGGGTCATTTTCAGCTATTTGAAAAAAAGGCTTTATCCTATTTATGGAGCTTGTGCAGACTGTAGAACACTCATTGGAATCAGCCATTGAAAAATATTATTTGATGTCCACTAATCTGAATTTTTATGCATGCATGGATGGTGTTACTTGTTGTGAAAATATGATTTCTTCTTGACAGTTCACCTATAAACTTTTCAAATAAAAGTTCAAAATACATATATACGGTATATACAAATAGAAAAAATTTTCAGACCCAAATGGCACCATTTCTCAGAACGATGCATTTACTGTTTGTTTGCATATTGTTTGTTTAGCTGCAGCCTCCAAGTGTAAAAGGCTTTGATTTTGCTAAGCTTCACCTGGGCCAGCACAGTAAGGATGACATCATGGTAATTCAAGAGCCCGCCCCTCTACCGCCTCCTGTTAAAGAAGCCACGCCCTCCGAGGGCGGAGAATTGAACACACCCAAATCAAAGAGCTCGTCCACGAAAGCATCACGCGCAGCGCGGAGGAGGGGCAGGTAGGGGACTGTCTGTGATTATGTGTTGTGTGTTGGATTGTGCAAGTAGGGATATATGATTTTTTTAACTTGAAGTACTTGTGTTTATGTCAGATTGTCTCCGTCTGATGGAGATTCATTAGGAAGTGAAGCATCCAGTGGTAGAGAATCAGCCGAGGAGAGCACCAGACCTGCAGTGACACCAAGTGACAGTAAACCCCAACATCGCAAGAGCAAGCATGGTACCATACAACACCAAAACACACACTAATCATAGAAAGAGTTGGAAACAAATGCTCAATACAGATTTTACTGTATATACCTACCATAACTAACTCTTAAGCGACCGTTCACTCCGAATCTGTCCTTGTGCTTAAAAAAAAGATGCAGCGCCACGAAAAGGACAGACTGTCTCAAGACACGTTTCTAACAGTTGAAGTTCTTTTTAACTTGACACGGCATCTAAAAAATGTGGTGCTTCTGTGTGAGACGCTGAAGAAACGGTGAGACGGGGCCAAACAAAACAGACAAAGCTGTCCGTATAGTTTAGTTTAGTTTAGTTTAGAGCTTTATTAATCCCCATGGGGCAATTAGTTCAGTCTGACATATATAGACAACACTTAATACACATACATACAAATACTCAAAATACATAAAATATATAGAGGAAAAAAATAAAATAAAATAAATTATAGAAAAATCAATTGTGTTTGTTACATAAACAGTGCATGCTTACATAGCAAAACAATTGAAAAACAGTGCAGACAGATGGAAGAACGCACTCGATGTAAATGGTCCCTAACTCTATGTAAGTTTGTGTGTTTAAAAAATATAAAGTGGCCATAAAAGTATTTAGACACTTCAGTCATGGTTAAAAATGTCATTGCACAACAAAATATTAAACCAGTGGCATTTATTTTATAGAAATATAACACAAACTCACTTTCAAGCAAAACGTTTCACATAAAGAAGTATGTTAGGTTTCCAATTATAAAACAAATTATATATTGTTCAAAAAATAGCCAATAAAAGTTCAGTTAAAGGGATAGTTCACCCGAAAATGAAAATTCTCTCATCATTTACTCACCCTCATGCAATCCCAGATGTGTGACTTTCTTCTTCTGCTGAACACAAACAAAGATTTTTAGAAGAATATTTCAGCTCTGTTGGTCCATACAATGCAAGTGAATGGTGGCCAGAACTTTGAAACTCCAAAAAGCACATAAAGGCAGCATAAAGGTAATCCATAAGACTCCAGTGGTTAAAGGAATGTTCCGGGTTCAATACAATAAGCTCAATCGACAGCATTTGTGGCATAATGTTGATTACCATAAAAATTTATTTTGACTCTTCCCTTCTGTTTTTTAAAAAAGGAAAAATATTGGTTACTGTGAGGCACTTACAATGAAAGTGAATGGGGGCCAATTTTTGAACGTTAAAATACTCACTTTTTCAAAAGTATAGCCACAAGATGTAAACAATATGCGTGTAAACATGATTTTAGTGTGATAAAATCGCATACTAAATTTTCTGTGTAAAGTTATAGCCAATTTTACAACTTCATTACCATGACGATGTAAGTTTTAACAGAAGATGTAACACTAGTGCTTTTATAAACTTATAAGCTTCACATTTCTGTGTTTGAACCTTCTGTGTTTGTCCCCATTCACTTCCATTGTGAGTGCCTCACTGTAATTTTGAATTCTGCTTTTTTTTAAAGAAAAGGAGGGACGATTCAAAATTAATTTATGTGGTAATCAATATTATGCTACAAATGCTGTTGATTGAACTTAACTTGTATTGAACCCGGAACATTCCTTTAAATCCGTGTCCTCAAAAGTGATATGATTGGTGTGGGTGAGAAACAGAAATATTTAAGACCTTTCTTACTTTAAAATGATCCATATACACTGTATGTGTGCAATATATATAAGAAAATGTTGCTTTGGAATGATTTGTGATGTGAAAAGAAATAAAGATGCTCTACAAATAAAAATGTGAATGATTTGATTAGAACTGATTTGAATTTAATCTCGCTATCTCTCTCTCCCCCACTTATTCCATTGGTTGCCAGCAAAAAACAAACTTGGTAAGCCTTATTATTAACAATCAAATTGATTGTCCTTGCATATATTTGGTTGCAAATGCATGGCCTTTGACATCTGGCCTTGATCTTCAGGTGGTCATCCTGGCAGTGGTGCAGATGAGCAGTTGTCCTCCTCATCCATATTTGAGCATGTGGACCGTCTCTCCAGAGGCTCATCCGATGGAACACGCAAAGTGTCCAATAAGATTCAGCTTATAGCCATGCAGCCCATGCCGAGCCCATCCCCTCATTCACATAACCAAGCCTTGAGTCCCAACCTAACGGAGAAGATGCCTGAAGAAACAAAGGTCAGCTGTGAGGTCAGTTAACTCCTCTTCATATACACAAAATATTTGTATAAATAACAGGCTCACCCAGTGCTTACAAAAATGTTCTCTAATAATATACTATAAAAACATACTCACAAATTACTTTAAAGACAGCTTGAAATGGCATTCAAGATGCATTTAATTTCCATAATGTGAGAAATTTCAGAGTAAAACAGAATATTTATCAGGACTTAATTTTTATCCATTAAGATTTGAATGAAAATGTATTTACTCTCCTCAGTCACCATTCACTTTCATTGCATCTTTTTTCCATACAATGAAAGTGAATGGTCATCCGTGAGACTTTCATTCTGCCTAACATCTCTGCTTGTCTTCCACAGGATAATGAAAGTTACATGGGTTTAGAACAACATGAGAGTGAATAAATAATGACAGAATTTTTGTTTTTGGGTGAACTATCCCTTTAATATGATTTTTCCCCGCCTATGGGGCCTTTGTTACGTTAGAAGAAAAAAAATATATTTCAGGGGCGAACTATTAATTTGATGAAAGATTTTTTTGCTGATAGATTATGAAATCAAATATTTTCTTTTCAGAAAACCAATTTATCATGCACAATAAGAAGAAGATTTATTAAGAAAGTAAATAGACAACAAGTTCTGATTTCTTGTTGTCTTTTAGAAAACATGTATGACTTATTTCCTTTATTCCAAACTGTATGTGCATTGATGTAGATCCAGGTGGCCTTGAGGCATAAATCTGAGATAGAACATCATCGTAATAAAATTCGCCTGCGTGCCAAGAGAAAGGGCCACTACGAATTCCCTTCCATGGAGGACATCATGGCTGCATTTGGTGACAGCTCCGAGCAGCAGCGAGTGTATCAACAAGCTCAGGAGCAGATACACAAGATTTTGCACCCAGAAGAACACACACACTCATCATGTGGAGAGCTACACAAGAGGTCAGGACAATAAACTTGTTTTGTTCTGCAAAAGATGAAACATTGGGAGATTGGTATTGGTTTATTGTAACAGTAAAAGTTGGGCAAGGAGGAGGTGGGAATCGGCTGAACAATAAACATAAAGTTTAATGATATAAATGAACTTAAAACAACATAAAACATAAAGGAACACTGACACATGCAGCATGGCCACGTGCGTCTCTCTCTCTCTCTCTCTCTCTCTCAAACTGCCGTCTCCCCCTTATCTCGCTCTCCCGCTGATCAGCTGATTCAGCACCGGCCATGCACCCTAACAGCCCGGCCACACCCTCCTCCTCATCACACTCCTCCCCCACCCGATTCAGACCAGGGCACCACCTGACTGACCTAACCCCTGCCCCCATCTCTGGAGGGGAGACGCTGCCCTTCCGGCCATTCTGTCAACTGGTGGGAAAGGGTGGGAAAGGGTGAGCGAGAGACATACAGAGAGAGGAGAGAGAGAGAAAAAGTGCCCGCCGTTTCCCGGACACGCCGTCGCCCGGTCCTCAACCGCTCCTCCCCTCTGGTGGACGACAGCTCGCTCCTCCCTCGGTGGACGGCAGCAAGTCCTCTGACTCCTGTCAGACAGAACCGCTCCTCCCTTTCTCGGCAGATGGCAGCAGTTCCTCTGGCTCTCGGCGGCCGGCAGAGACCCCTCCGTCCCCAGGCAGACAGCCGGGGCTGCTCCTTTGCGGCAGCGGCGAGGACTCCATGACAGCGTATCCCTCCTCCCTCCTGGGTTTCGGCACCACTGTAACAGTAAAAGTTGGGCAAGGAGGAGGTGGGAATCGGCTGAACAATAAATGTAAAGTTTAATGATATAAATGAACTTAAAACAACATAAAACATAAAGGAACACAGACACACATGCAGCACTGCTGCGTGCGTCTCTCTCGAACTGTTGTCTCCGGCTCCCCCTTATCTCGCTCTCCCGCTGATCAGCTGATTCAGCGCCGTTCGCGCACCATGGCCCGGCCATGCCCTTCTTGTCACATTTGTATTTCTTTAAAGACCCCATGACAGTCAAAATAGAGTTTTGTGTCTTTTAGCCCATTTCTGTTAGTTTGAGGCCATCTACAGTGTATACTGTATATCAAGAAAATGCTCTTTAAATTCAGTAAATATTTCATCATGTCATATTCATTCATATTAATCAATTTTATGCATTGTTAATGTATTGCAATAGTTGCTTATCTTGTCATAGTTTTGTTTTGTCAACAGTATGTCTTGATTATCATGTCTTTTTCGTTTTGTCTTCGTTAATGTTGATGAAATAAACCATCATCAACACACATTTTCATCAGTAATTTCGTAGTTGAGATTAACTATATGATAGTGTACTTAAAAAAAAGTATGTCGAAGTATGGCTTACACTGACACATAGTGGCCTGGATGCTGCATCATTCAAACACATTTACCAATGCCATTGTAGAAATTCACTATGCACAGTAAGGATTAATTTAATCCATGAATGAAAATGTTCAATAACAGGGCAGTTATTGATATTAAGCCAGTAGTATTCAGCTGGTCATGTGATGCTAAAATGGCTGCCACCATGAGGGCGCCCCCACCCCAACAGCTTTTATAAGGCTACTGATATGACTGAACTCTTCACCTCACATGAGTGGTCATGATTTTGTACATCTGTTTCAAAATTACAATTCATTTCTTTAGAAGTAAAACTTTTTAAATGAGGAAAAAAATTACTGCAGCTTTAGATTTGAGCAGATATACACATTCAAAATGTACTGTCTTTCTCTTCCATTTCTATTGATGAATCACTTTGTATTAAACAAATTTTTCATCCTTAATATGCTCACTATAACGACAATGTCCCTCCCCCATTTATTATAAATACCACCTGCCACCGACTAGCAATAGCAAGTAGCAAATCATGTTGTGTTAACACTCATATTTTATTTCCTTTCCAATTGTTATGAAGGAATTGGTTGTAATTTATTCATTTTCGCTGTGGCAAGGCTTTGTAATGCTGTGACGAGAACTAAAGGCTATTGGCTGTCTAAAAAAGGGTCAAGCCCTTTGATATGTCCTACCTCCTGTTTAAATAGGGATTATGTCAAAACAGGTAAGAAAACGTTGCTAATCAATTCATATAATAGGGTCTTTAAGCTTTGGAAGAAAAGTGAATAGATTTAGTTTAGGATCGTGTTTTTTTAATGTTCGTTTTTGTGTGTAGGTCCAGAGGTCGACACTCTCCCAGACAGAGGCAGAGACAGAATCTGGGTGGTAGCGGAAGTCTAAGAGACAAAGATCGCCTCATTACTGATGGGGACGCCACATACAGGAAGTACCCAGGGGTCAACAATGTAGCATATGTGGTAGGACACACACATGCACGCATGCTTTCATCAAGCTAAAACACAAACTAACCAAAACATTACTGTTTTATTCTTATAGTCTGATGCAGACCAGCTCCCAGATGCAGGTAGCCCATCCCCCACCGATGAGGTGTTTTTAGACCCTGGATCTCCGCCTCCTGGCCCTGCCCCTGCCCCACCCACTTACGTCCCACCTCATCCAACCATTGAAGAAGCCCGGCAGCAGATGCACTCCTTATTGGATGATGCCTTTGCGCTTGTCTCGCCCTCTTCTCAAGGAAGCACCGCCCCTTTGACGTTCACAGGTGTTACTGCAGTCACTGGAGTTGGAGAAGTCAGCCCTGGTCAAACTTCTAGCCCGTCCTCACGGCCCTCACGCCAGTGGGGTTGTTCGTCTTATCCCGCAGCCCCTGCACACAGTCCTTTCTCGGCGGTGAGTTACTGTATTTTGAGCTGTGTCAGTTTCATACACATTCAGTATGTAGTTACTGTAGTTAAACTGTGTGGAATTTCTCCTCTCTCCCTACCTTATAGAGGTATGCCGAGTTAGGACTGTCTCCCACGTCAGTCCAAGGTTTGCTTCAGAGGTGAGATGGATTCTGGAATGTGTTGTGGAAAAAAGTTTTAATTATGAATTCACTTTAAAATGTAAATTGATGAACTAGTACAGAATCTTCCAAAGGTGCGCTCAGTAACTTTTTTGTTTGTGTCGTCTTACAGTGACAACTAGTGGCTTGGATGCAGCATCAATTAAAATCAGTAGTTTTAAGTTGCAGATGCCATTGTAGAAATTCACTATTCATAGTCAGCCATGATTAATTGAATCTAAGAGTGAAAGTGTCCAATAACAGGTTGGTTACTGAGATTCAGCAAGTAGTATTCGGCTGGTCATTTGATCTCAACATGGCAGCCCCCATGAGGGTCCCCTGACCCTCTCCATGTAGATTTAAAGAGGTTTAATAAAGTTACTAATATGACTGGAGTCTTCATCTCATGTGAGTGGTCACAATTTTATACAATATGTTTCAGAATTACTATTAATTTCTTTTGGAGTAGAACGTTTTTTTAATGAGGAAAAAAATGAGTGAGTGCACCTTTAAATACTGGAAAACATGCAGCCAAGTCCCATTTTGTCTACAAGTTTGACAGACTCTTGTGTTGATCATATTGCAGTGTCAATTCGGGTATTCATATCATGCAAGTGCTTATTAGGGGTAGAATGGCTGTGTAATCATTACTAATTGATTAAGTGTCAGATGTAATATTTACTCAGCAGATTGTCTATATAAATTTACAGGCAAGCACAAGGCTCTGGGTATCTTGTGTCAGGAGAGATGCAGTCAGATCCTGGGTACTCCAGCAGGGGGCAGTATGGAGAGGAGCTTCCATCGTCTTCTCGGCCACGACCTTTAGGGGGCAGCACAGGTAAAGGGCTTTTGAGTTTATTTCACATGCCGTTTAAGTGCAAGTTTATTCTACGATAATAGCGATGTGTTGTGTGTGCAGGTGCACAGTTGCATCAGCTAACACAGGTGGGTTTGTCAAGTCGAATTGGACTGTATCCTGGTGTTGGCCGAAGTGTATCAGGACCGTCGGGATCCAGCTGGGCCCAGTACCGCTCAGATGAAGAGATCCCTAGACCAGGGTCCAACCGAGATGCTGTGAGTCAAACATTAATCCCAGTGGTCTCCATCTCTCTCTCTCTCTCTCTCTCTCTATTTTCAATTTAGTGTCCTTTATTGGCATAACTGTACATTTGTATTGACAAAGTATTTGCAACTTATCTGTGTACTATAAAAGTAGTGACATATTGACAAATAAAATAGTTGTTTTTCATTGTTTGTTAGAATCTAAAATGCATGCTGTGTCTTAAAGGGATAGTTCACCCAAAAATGAAAATTCTCTCAATATTTACACACTCTCATGATATCCCAGGTGTGTATGATTTTCTTTCTTCACCAGAACACATTTTAAGAAAAATATAAAGATTTCTTAGCTTATTAGGTCCTTAAAATGCAAGCGAATGGCAATTTCTCTTTTGAAGGTCCAAAAATCACAGACAGTCAGCATAAACGTCATCAATACGACTCCAGCTGTTAAATTAATGTCTTCTAAAGTTATAAGTCACTTTTGATGAGGAAAAAGATAAATATTTAAGTACTTTTTAACTGTAATCTAACGCTTCAGGAGAGGTTGGAGTCCAAGCGGTCTCTCGTGTGATGTTTTCATGTTGCCATGGATACCGAGGTAATCTCACATTCTTCACTGGGTTGAGACATCCAGGATGTGCACACAAATGCACCATTGTGAGTAAAGAAACAGATAAATACATATCTAAACCAAAATTAACCGATCTACTCTACAGCATTCCTCCTTCTCACTTGTAAACAGCGCTGCTCTTTCGGCTGTCTCACATGCGTCAGTTTTCGCATGTTGCAAATGCCAATGCGACTGTGTCACACGTGCGTACCGCTGCCGACCGGAAGCATGATTTAGAGTTTAAAAATGTACTTAAATATTTTTATTTGTTGCACTATACATTTAAATTTAGTTATAGAACATTTCCTGGATTTTTAATTCATGAATTCTCTCTCTCTCTATCTCACAGATTTTGACATTCCCAGAGTATTCCTCACCTGTATTCCAAATGCCCAGGACAGCCCTCCAGGGTCCACCAACACCCCAGGCCCACCTGGAACCCTCTACCGCGGGGTACATTGGCCCTGAGGAGCATTCTTTACCCCCTCAGTCCTCTGCCTCCCTCATAAAGGCGATCAGGGAGGAACTTCAGAGACTTTCTCAGAAACAAACAGCTGTTGCCAGCTACCACAGTTGAGATAAACCCAAACCCCAGATGTGGGTAACTTCCTTTTGCAGCTGTTAGCTGTGATGTACCACATAAACATCCTCACAAATTCTGACAAGGCTCCATAAATGAGAAGCTGCTTTACATAAACCGAAACCAAAATCTTAGGCCGGAAACGTACATTTTGTGAGTAAACTAACGTAGATGCGAAAGTTTTGCCTCATTGTTGTCTTTGAACATAATTGCGTGCACTCTTGCGTTGCTGTGCCGGAGACATGTCGACTTTAACTCACTCAGCAAGATTTTCTTTAAACTGGTGCTCCACCGTGAATGACAGTATTGCCCCTTGTGGCAACCTTGAGAATGAATTGCGTTAAGGGTGCCTACACACTAGGGAAAGCTCAGACGGAGCGTTTAATGCATGTATGAGTTTGTCTGCCATTTTTGTTTTATTTCACAGTGCAATTAGTC
Source organism: Myxocyprinus asiaticus (assembly GCF_019703515.2). Classification (NCBI taxonomy): domain Eukaryota; kingdom Metazoa; phylum Chordata; class Actinopteri; order Cypriniformes; family Catostomidae; genus Myxocyprinus; species Myxocyprinus asiaticus. The sequence goes on along the minus strand of NC_059390.1, from coordinate 9,168,018 downwards.
CCACCTTTCCAAGATTGTCCTTGGTCAACGCATGCTTTCAACTTTTTAGCATGATGGAGTGTCACTGTCATAAACCCTTGCGTTTTCCTCTCCGTCCTTCTGACGCACCATCCCCATTGAAATCAATGCATTCGCAGCGTTCTCTGACGCTGTGTAAACTCTAGTGTGTAGGCACCCTATGAATTACCACCTGATACATTTTGCAACGCAACAATGCACAAAATTGAGCTTGTGGTAGAAGCGATTGTGTTCTTGTGCAGAGCATGTTTCAGGCCTACAAATTTAAGTACGGCTGGTCTGTTACACATGAAGAAATGCCGCAAATATTCCATACTGTCATAGCCAATACATCCACAATTAAAATTGTACTGCTGATATGCAGAAAATGAACTTCAAGACTCTCTCTTATATTTCACAAAAAAACAGACATCTGTCATAACAATGACTTGTCCATACTGTTTAGAAAAATAGACAACGTTGCCCCATATTCAGACTCTCAATATGCATGCTGAGAGCTGTGAACTTTCCATACTTATTGCTGACTGTTGATAATGTGAAAATCCCTCCCTTTCAATTCCATGTCTGTCGAAGTGCTTCCTTCAAATGGATCATCCTTGTGTCTCTGAACTTCCTTTGGTGCTAAAAATAATTTCTTGCCTTCACCCCGGAATCTACAAAGTGGCATCTTTACCTCTCGCCTTTTGTTCTCTCGCCTCTTCCCTGTTCTCCCATTTATTCAAGATGGCTGATCAAGTTAAAACATGTTCTGTGTTCCAAACCCTAGTGAGCTGCCTACAGAGGCAGTATTTTAAGGCATCATATGCATGCAACCAACACCTTGCTTTAGCCACATTCTAAGGCAGCATCGCATGTGTCCTTGGCTGAGAAGACAATCGCAGAATGCGTTGCGATGAGTGTGAAAAAAGTTTTCCCGCATGCAGACGCCATTGCACGCGCTGTCTCCCTCTGCCTGGCTGGCGATTATGTAAATGAAGCTCACACCTGAAAATCACTGGAAAAATCGGCTAGTGTGGCGCCAGCTTTACTTGACATGCCATCTAAAAAATGTTGCTCTCCTGCACAATGGTCAAAGACATCTGCCTAGTGCTTGTTTACATAGAAAATCCATTGAAAAACAGCGCCAATGGACGGAACAAGTATTCGGTGTGAACAGCCCCCTAGAATGCAGCTGCCTATACAAGCAGTAGGTAGCATGGCAGCTCACTAGGTTGTGGAACATGGTCTTGACATAGTTTTGCCTTACATTTGAGCTCTGGGTACCTTAGACTCTGCAGGGGAGGGAAGGAGATTTTTGAATGTGTTGAGAAATTGCTTTCTGTTAGTGATCTGGAAGTGATCAACAAGTGGCCTCAACTGCCTCCAGAGAAAAGATTTGGCCTGCTGCCAGCATTGTTCCCATCCTGATAACATCATTGCCACATCCATCATGATCTCATTATGTCTACATCAAAGGAGAGATATCATAGGTATCAAAGCAAGCATTCATGATACCAGTGTGTATTCATCTGAGCTCTTTATGCCAGTGGTTTATGAATGTTGGATGTCCAATCGGTTTGGTGTCTTATTCAAGTATGCCTGGAGAAGTTTCTCAGTTTACAGATTTATTCATTTTTGCACATTTTCATCTTTGCACATTGATCATGTTTATGATGGAAGTCAATCAGTTTGAGAGTTTATTATGGAAAAGAGAGAAAATTATATACATATATAAAGAAAGAAAGAAAGATAAAAGTTCATATTCTAAACAAATCATCAATCACACATCAATATGCAATATATATATATATATATATATATATATATATATATATATATATATATATATATATATATACACACACACACACATACATACACACTACCGGTCAAAAGTTTTGAAACACTTGACTGAAATGTTTCTCGTGATCTTGAAAATCTTTTGATCTGAAGGCATATGCTTAAATGTTTGAAATTAGTTTTGTAGACAAAAATATAATTGTGCCACCATATTAATTTATTTCATTATAAAATTAAATTTTATAAAAATAAAAAATAAGTTTTGAAATTGATGACTTGGACCAAATAATAAAGAAAAGCAGCCAATAAGTGCCCAACATGGATGGGAACTCCTTCAGTACTGTTTAAAAAGCATCCCATTGTGATACCTCAAGAAGTTGGTTGAGAAAATGTCAAGAGTACATGTCTGCAAATTCTAGGCAAAGGGTGACTACTTTGAAGATGCTAAAATATAACACAGTTTTGATTTATTTTGGATTTTGTTTAGTCACAACATAATTCCCATAGTTCCATTTATGTTATTCCATAGTTTTGATGACTTTACTATTATTCTAAAATGTGAAGAAAAAAAAATTATAATAAAGAATGAGTAAGTGTTTCAGAACTTTTGACCAGTAGTGTATATACACACAATATATATATATATATATATACACACACACTGGTGGCCAAAAGTTTGGAATAATTTACAGATTTTGCTCTTATGGAAAGAAATTGGTACTTTTATTCACCAAAGTGGCATTCGACTGATCACAATATATAGTCAGGACATTAATAACGTGAAAAATTACTAAACTTAAACTACTTCAAAGAGCTCTCATCAAAAAATCTTCCACGTGCAGCAATGACAGCAATGCAGATCCTTGGCATTCTAGCTGTCAGTTTGTCCAGATACTCCGGTGACATTTTCACCCCACGCTTCCTGAAGCATTTGCCATAGATGTGACTGTCTTGTCGGGCACTTCTCACACACCTTACAGTCTAGCTGATCCCACAAAAGCTCAATGGGGTTAAGATCCATAACACTCTTTTCCAATTATCTGTTGTCCAATGTCTGTGTTTCTTTGCCCACTTTAACCTTTTCTTTTTGTTTTTCTGTTTCAAAAGTGGCTTTTTCTTTGCAATTCTTCCCATAAGGCCTGCACCCCTGAGTCTTCTCTTTACTGTTGTACATGAAACTGGTGTTGAGCAGGTAGAATTAAATGAAGCTGTCAGCTGAGGACATGTGAGGCGTCTATTTCTCAAACTAGAGACTCTGATGTACTTATCCTCTTGTTTAGTTGTACATCTGGCCTTCCACATCTCTTTCTGTCCTTGTTAGAGCCAGATGTCCTTTGTCTTTGAAGACTGTAGTGTACACCTTTGTATGAAATCTTCAGTTTTTTGGCAATTTCAAACATTGTATAGCCTTTATTCCTCAAAACAATGATTGACTGACGAGTTTCTAGAGAAAGCGGTTTCTTTTTTGCCATTTTTGACCTAATATTGACCTTAAGACATGCCAGTCTATTGCATACTGTGGCAACTCAAAAACAAACGCAAATACAATGTTAAGCTTCATTTAATGAATCAAATAGCTTTCAACTGTGCTTGATATAATGGCAAGTGATTTTCTAGTACCAAATTAGCAATTTAGCATGATTACTCGAGGATAAGCTATTGGAGTGATGGCAGCTGGAAATGGGGCCTGTCTTGATTTGATCAAATCTTTTTCAAATAGTGATGGTGCTGTTTGTTTTTACATCAGTAATGTCCTGACTATACTTTGTTATCAGCTGAATGCCACTTTGGTGAATTAAAGTACCAATTTCCTTCCGAAACAGCAAAATCTGTACATTATTCCAAACTTTTGGCAGCCAGTGTATATATATATATATATATATATATATATATATATATATATATATATATATATATATATATATATATGCATATTGATGTATTGACCCATTTAGCACAATCTGATTACTGTATATGTTAAATTATATGTTAACCATATTAGATTGTATTTATTTTTTATTGTTATAAAAGTACTATTTATTAAAGATGTTGGGAAAGTGTTGCTATGGGACATTTTAAAAAAGACCAAATCACTGTTGAGGCATATAATTCCTTTAGCTTCGTAATTCAGTAGGCGTTCTAAATGTATTTTCATGTATATGGTCATGTGGATTTGCACAGAAGTATTGTAAAGATTGCTTTTAAGGTTATGTGCTAAAAGGTTAAACGATTTAAAAGCCTTGTTTAATTTTGTTGAGTGAGTGTTTAAATTTTCTTTCTCTTTTTTCATATTTACTAATTCTCTTTTCTGTTTTCCTCTACTTAACATTTTTCTTAGTTATTTCCCCCAGTTTCTGTCTTTTATTTGTTTATCTTTATTTCCTTCCTTTCTTTCTTTCTTTTTTCTTTCGTTCAAGGCCTTAAATCAGGATGCATGTGAAGTGATGAATTATGCTTTAGTTCTTCTGTTTATTTTGTGTGCTAATGTCTTGATGGGCATGATTATAGTCTTTAAAAAATATTGAAAATCTCCATAGAATGTAGCTGAATATGAAAGACTACTGTGTAATGGTTCGTGAGACTAAACAAAGCAAAGCACAGAGAAACCGTCTTGATCATCATTTAAAAAAATAACATTTTAAGTATTTTGCATTTATAAACCTGAATAATATTTTTGAAAGTATTTGAATATCAATATTTATGAGTTCAGTATATCATATAGAGTACTAATATGTAAATGGATATTTCTCCATATTTAAATATTCAGTATGTAGTCCACAGATGACCAATAAGAGGCAAGCATCATTGGTAGACGCCCCCTTGGTAGACTGTGCAAAGACCAACTGGGAATATTTTCATTCGTTTGTTGGCGTTATTTGTTCGCTTCTCTTTTAATCTTGCAATTTTAATTACAACTGTACGCAATTATGTTGAGGGGATAAATGTTATATTTACAGTCACTAATAATTCACAGTTAACATGGTGCTACTTAACACACTACTGTGTGTGTGTGTGTGTGTGTGTGTGTGTGTGTGTGTGTGTGTGTGTGTGTGTGATAATATACCTCCCCTTGTCCCTATGAGGATGTCATTGGAATGTAAAATAACTCAGAAAGTTCATTCTTAATTTTAAAGGACATTTTATTATTATCTTTTTCATTGACAATGCAAACATCATATTTGCGTTCCCATCATGAAGGGATACATTTCTCATTATATCTATCATTCTGTATTGTTTCTTTCTCTCTTGGTCTCTGCAAACTGCATCCCAATATTTGATGTTTAATGTCTCTATATTGTTGTGTATATTAAATAATAAACAATGTGCCGTCAGTTGAATCTGTCTCTTTCATGTAAACCAATAAACCAGGTGGCAGCAGCTGCTGAATTCCAAAAGGCAGGTGACAGCAGAAGATAAATCCCAACTTCAGCTCGCAACAATGAAGGGTAGCATGCCACAAAATATGTCAGTTGAGATTCAGTAGAATCCTAGTGGGAGTTAAACCAGAATGATGATGTATAGCACACACACACAAATATAGAGTTGACAGAAAGGCTACGCTAACTCAGATAACCCCTCTGTACAATTGTAGAGAGCAGAATAGCATCTCAGAATGCACAATATGTCGAACCTTGAGGCGAATGGTCTACAAGAGCAGAAGACCATGTCGGGTTCCACTTCTATCAGCCAAGAACAGAAAGCTGAGGCTGCAGTGGGCTACCATCTGTGTACATCAGCAGAAATCGAGGTTTATCAGACCATTTTTCCAGTGTTCAACTGTCCAGTTTTGTTGAGCCTGTGCCCACTGCAGCCTCAGCTTTCTGTTCTTGGCTGAGAGAAGTAAAATCCGACTTGGTCTTTGTGAAAGGATCTTAGTTTGAGGGCAATGGAGGAGTCAGGAGACAACGAAGCAGGTTCAAGGTCAGTCTTTTAATCTTCAGCATCACACACACACAATCGACGGTAACCGTCAAAACAAGTAAATAGTTTATAAATAAATGAAAGCACTCTCTCAGTTTGTGGCGGTTATGCTTGCTGGTCACTCTCTCCTCTCTCTGACGCTCTGGCGAGCCTTTTCAGGTCTCCCTCTGCCATCACTATAATGACAGACAGGTTTTAGAGATAATTACGACCCTGGTGATGAGCCTTACCACTCTCCCTCTCCCGCAGGCAGACACATGACCACGCCCCCCCATGCCACATTCTTCTACTGTTGTGGCACATCTGCCTCAAGGTTTGATATGTTGTGCATTCTGAGATGTTATTCTGCTCACTACAGTTGTACAGAGGGGTTATCTGAATTACCGTAGTCTTTCTGTCAGCTCGAACCAGTCTGACCATTCTCCGTTGACCTTTCTTATCAACAAGGGGTTTCCGTCTGCAGAACTGCCACTCACTGGATGTTTTTAGTTTCTGGCACCATTCTGAGTAAACACTAGAGACTGTTGTGTGTAAAAATCCCAGGAGATCAGCAGTTACAGAAATACTCAAACCATCCCTTCTGGCACCAACAATCATCCATGCGATTATCTAATCAGCCAATTGTGTGGCAGCAGTGCAGTGCATAAAATCATGGAGATATGGGTCAGGAGCTTCAATTAATCTTCACATCAACCATCAGAATGTGGAAAAATGTGATCTCAGTGATTTGGACCATGGCATGATTGTTGGTGCCAGATGGGCTGGTTTGAGTATTTCTGTAACTGTTGTTCTCCTGGGATTTTCACACACAACAATCTCTAGAATTTACTCAGAATGGTGCCAAAAACAAAAAAACATCCAGTCAGCGGCAGTTCTGCAAATGGAAATGCCTTGACGAGAGAGGTCAAAAGAGAATGGCCAGACTGGTTCGAATTGACAAAGTCTGTGGTAACTCAGATAACTGCTCTGTACAATTGTGCTGAGAAGAATATAATCTCAGAATGCTATTCTGAGTTGCGGCACTGTTTTGGCGGCACGAGGGGGACCTACACAATATTAGGCAAGTGGTTTTAATGTTGTGGCTGATCGGTGTCAACATTAAATCCACCTGCCTAATATTGTGTAGGCCCCCCTTGTGCCGCCAAAACAGTGCCAGCCCGCATATATATATATATATATATATATATATATATATATATATATATATATATAACACAAATTTCTTAAAATTCCATCAAAGTAAACTGTGTAAATCTTATAATATTTAGTTATTTTATTGATTGAAATAAAATGATTGATTAAAAAAAAAATGAGTCTACAGTATGTATAGTTAATAGAAAGGCTTCAATTAAATAAATAAATAATTTAGAATAGCCTACTACGCTATGTAAATTATATTGAATCTCTGTGTTTGTACTCAATGTACGTACAAATGCACAACGACAACAAATAAATAATACTGACCACGCCCCTTTCGTCACAACTCTTGCTTATCTCAATAGCGGCATCTTCATTGTTTGCTTTGAAGTTACTGATGCTCGGCTAATATGGGCACAAAATAAGACAAACATCCGGTTTGTTGAAAAGATATAGGTCAGTATAAGGAGAAGCTCCATTAAAACCTGTTTGTCCTGTGCGTTCACTCAAGCCGAAACTACGAAGTATGAATCCAGCCCCTTTGACCTTTTTACACAAAGCAAAGTAACTCGTACTTGGGCGTGTGTTGTCTCTGAAATAAAAAAAAAAAGACACTTGTTTGGCCCTTTATAACCAAGCCTCATCCATTACACGCTGAAGTTTGTGACGGTATTTACCTGTCGGCAGGTGTGTTTTTTTAATGCGCGAGGTGGAAAATCTAAGATGTATCTGCTCAAAGGGAGTTTGAACTTCTCTGTAAAGTTCAGATTTTGGATTATAAAACAGTTAAAGTAGGTATGTATTGGATTGTATGGCTATGAAATCTGCTTCCCACGTTATCAGTGTTTTTGGAGACTGATTTCCATAAATCGCTGAAAGGTATCGGGAACTCAACATAAGAGATCTCGTGAACACCTCTCAGGGAAGCAGGATCCTAAAAGAAGTGTCAAAACTGACTGTCGGATGAGACAGTTTAAGGGAAATACCTTAACATAAAGAATAATCGCGTTTGATGACATCTTTTGATCATCATAGTAAGATGTATTTATTACACTCATCACATAACAGTACTGTGTATATTTGTTTCAAAATGAGTATTGTAACATGAAATATAAGATTAATGCAATCACCATGGTAGCCTACAATGATGATAACACTATTGAACTTCATTAAAGTATACATATTATACTATATTATTCATGCATATTCATATACCATGATATTTACATTGTACTCCAAAGCACAAAGAATACCATGGTATAATCATGGTACATGCCCCAAAACATGGCATTACCATATTAGCAAAAACGTTATGTGGTCATAGTACATGTACAAAATGAAAAACGGTTTTACCATAGTAGCAAAAACATGGTGTGTAACCATAGTGCATGTCCTAAAAGCATGTTAATACCATGGTATAATGTCTAAAAACATGGTATTACCATAGCAGTTTGCCATAAAAACATGGTGTAGCCATAGTAGCATGTTCAAAAGCATGGTGTAGCCATAGTAAATGTCCAAAAAATATGGTATTACCCTAGCAGCTTGCCATAAAAACATAGTGTAGCCATAGTACATATCCAGAAAATGTGGCATTACCATAGTAGCATGTTGGAAAACATGGTGTAGCCATAGTGCATATCCAAAAAACATTGTATTACCATTGGACAGTGTCTAAAAACATGCTGGTAACATAAAAATCAAAGTGGTTAATCTATTCATGATTTTTACCATTTGTTTGTCATAAGCTTTTTGTTGCTTGCTACTCAGGAAATAAACTTTCCCAGAAGAATGGCATTAAAACGATCATCTTCCATGAAGACCCAGTTGGTCAATGCCATCCAGCTTCAGGAAGTTGAGCTAGAGGAAGAAATCAACACCAGCACTAGCAATAACACACATGCAGAACCTGCACAGGCCAAAGGTGAGAAACATACTGTACATACAGTACAAAACAACATACAGTCTTACACAAAGTTGATGTGTTTACACTTTCACAGTTCAATGCAATGCAGTATAACCTGCCAAATAGTATCCAATCATCTAATAGAGTGACTTTTGACCCCTGCAGCCCAGACCAAACCAAAATGCTACACCGTGGAGGAGGCTGTGGAGAGCATCGGCTTTGGATACTTTCATATTCTGCTTTTTGTCATCATGGGTAGTGCCAATGTAAGAAAAGTGTGTGTTTGTGTAATGTCTTCACCTGCATTGTGTTATTATTAGCATTGCTGAAGTTGTGTGTGTGTATAGATAGTAGAGGCGATGGAGATCATGTTGTTGGCTGTGGTTTCTCCTGAGATCCGCTGTGAGTGGCATCTGGAGGATTGGCATGTGGCTCTGGTCTCCACGGTGAGGATCTCAGAACCCTTTTTTTTTTTTTTTTACTTTGAGTTTGACAGGAATGGAATGTTGAAGTGCAAGACGTATTGCTTGCACATGGCTATCCAACCAGTTACGTTTCTATCCTCTTGTATCTTATTCGTCTTTGCTTGTGACCTAAATATTTACAGCCTATTCTGTGTTTGTATTTTAGATGGTGTTTCTCGGTTTCATGGTTTGTGGGGTTCTCTGTGGCTATGTTGCGGACAGATATGGACGCTGGAAGGTCAGACAAAATTCTGTTTGACCCATAACTAATAGATAATAAATCAACAGTGGAAAGTATGGCTGTAAAACCTTTACAAAAATTTGTAATAGGACTCTATTTCTTGCCAGAAAGTCAGCACTATTAGATGTTCAGACTTCAAAAATCTTAGCTGGTGTATTCATACTGCCTCATTTTGATTATGCTGCTTCCTTTTGGTATAGCAGCATTTCTCAGCATACTAAAGGCAAACTACAGAAAGCTCAAAATAAACTGCTCGGGGTAATATTAGAAACTCATCCCCGTATTTATCTGAATGCTAAAGATTTTAAGGATCTTGGTTTCTTGCCAGTTGAGAAAATAGTTTTTTTATATTTTATTTTTTATCCCCTTTTCTCCCCAATTTGGAATGCCCAATTCCCACTTCTTAGTAGGTCCTCGTGGTGGCGCAGTTACTCACCTCAATCCGGGTGGCGGAGGACAAGTCTCAGTTGCCTCCACTTCTGAGACCGTCAGTCCACACATCTTACACGTGGCTCGTTGTGCATGACACCGTGGAGACTCACAGCATGTGGAGGCTCATGCTACTCTCCGCGATCCACGCACAACTTACCACGCGCCCCATTGAGAGCGAGAACCACTAATCGCGATCACGAGGAGGTTACCCCATGTGACTCTACCCTCCCAAGCAACCGGGCCAATTTGGTTGCTTTGGAGGCCTGGCTGGAGTCACTCAGCGCGCCCTGGATTAGAACTCACAACCCTAGGGGTGGTAGTCAGTGTCAATACTCGCTGAGCTACCCAGGCCCCAAGAAAATAGTTATTTTAATAAAACTGGGTCTTATCCATCAAATTTCTGTTCCAAGGTATTTAGCCAACTACTTCAACTTTGTAAAGATCTTCATAAATATGCCACACAAGGGGTAGTAATACAAATATTTTTCAATGTAGCCTAGATTTAAAAGTTCAGTTGGGAAAAATGATTTTTTGTGTAAGTACAACTGACTGGATTAGATTAACGGTGTCTCTAAAATATGAACAAACTGAGAGAAGTTTTAGAATGGCCGTAAAACAAATTTTTTTTTTTTTATTTTTTGCATTTATTATTTTGTTTGGAATTAGATAATATCTTCTTTCTATATATGACATGTTGACATTTCACAAAATACATTTTAATTGTTATTTTTTAGAGTGGTGCATTGTGCTGCAGAATATGGCCTGATTGTAAAAGTGTGGATAAAACCAAAAATGGCCACCATATATTCATATATGATCATTATATTAATAAATATCACAGTTTTTATTTTTCAAAGAACCACCACAATTTTACAAGAATTAAACTATATATCTATATGTTTATTTTTATGATAATTACATGTCCATGATGTAATATATAGCATATTTAGCATTGTCTACTCGCCTCATTAATATGAAAAGTAATTAAAATATTTAAAAAATAATAATAATTAGGATATAAAAAAAGTTTGTGGCCCTCAAGGCTAAAGGAATCCTGCTTTCCAGCACCCCAGCTTTTTAAAGTCGAGTAACCCTGGCTTAGAGGATCACAATGGAAATAAGACTTTGGCTTTTTTTTTTTTTTTTCTAGGGTTAAATACATGAAAATAAAAAATGTGTTTGTGTGCACAGGTGGTGTTTGGTGGTTTTATCTGGGCCTCATATTTTTCACTGCTCACTTCATTCTCTCCATCATATGGCTGGTTTATCTTCCTGCGTTGTATGGTGGGCTGTGGTGTGGCGGCCACATCTCAAGGGTGAGAAGAACACAAACAAATACACAAATGCAGAGCCCTAGATAGGAATTCTGGGCACCCGAGACCTCATATTGCTTACTTTTTTTTAAAGTAATATTCAACGAGGACATTTTCCAATTCCACCCATATTGCAATTCAAATATGAACTAAATTTTGATATTTTAAACTATTAAATATTATTAAATCTATTTTTTTTATAATTAAAAATATTTCAATTATTCTTTTTTATTATTATTTATCAATATTATTTTTTAATTGATGTATTTATTTTTTATTTTATGTAAAACACATTGAATTAATTATACTGGATCCTAATAAAAATACAGTACATCAATCAAAATGGAATTGTTAGGTGCCCCTCGTGACTTGTGGGACCCAAGAATTGCTCCCAACCCATTAGTAAAGGCCCTGTACACACGCTTTCCAGTATATGAAAAAAAAACAAGCAAAAACATTTGTTTCCTTGTCATAAAGCATTTAAATGCTATTAATATCATATCAATGGCCTGTATTTATTATTGTGCAACAGTGAAATGTTCTCTTCCTGCTATTTCCTCTTGCAGGTTTGTTCTGAAAACAGAATTCATTCCAGCCAAATATAGAGCATTCCTGCTGCCTCTTGCCTCAGTGAGTGACAAATTGAAAGTTATGTTTGACCTTTATCTTGAAAACCTCCAATTCTGACCTCATTGCTGTGGGGTTTTTTTTCTCTGTGATTGCTTGACAGATTTTCTGGATGCTTGGATCTATGTTTATTATCATTCTTGGCATGACTGTGGTACCCACAATGGGCTGGCGTTGGATGATCCGTTTTTCCGTCATCCCCAGCCTTATACTCATCGGACTCTTTTTGGTGAGTTTCACTAACACCACCAAGGTCATGGGTTCAATTCCCAGGGAACACGCAATCTGATCAAATGTATAACTTGAATGCACTGTAAGTGGCTTTGCATAAGCATCAGCCAAGTGCATAAATGTGAAAACAATCTTTTTTTATTAATAATTTTTATTGATTCCATTCAACAAATTAATGAACATAAACCCTTCCCCCCGAACACCCAAATCTTAAATTGCATCAGACGGACCCTTGCAGAAAGATGCGTTTCTTGAAGAAACACTATATAATATTTCTTATGCTTAAGAAAGAAATAACCTTCCTTCTTTTTATGGGGTGCCCCAACCCATTCACATTCCACGTGGAGAGAGACAATCTACTCATATTAACATTTGACATGTTGACAAATAAGAAAAAATAGATAGTGTGTCAAAAACAAGATTATAAAGACTACATTCCAACATTAGTGCAACAATCAAAACCCGAACATCCCCCAGAACCAAACAAACAGAAAAAAGAAAAACATGCGCAGTAACCCCACGCACGAAAGCGCCAACTGGCGTCCGTCCCTCCAAACTCAAACAGTCCATGCACGCCTACGAGAACCCCCGAGACAGCTTTGCCATCAGATTGCTCAAGTCCGGTGTTTCTATAAAAATTTGGTGAGACAGAATTACACAGCAAAATATAATCTATAAAACAAACTCCTGCCAATAGGCGGAATAAGCACAAAAAACATGAAGATTAATCCGTAAAACTGTCCTGAAGGTGTGATACTCTACAAAATAAACTCCAGCCGCTAGGCGGAACCAGCACAAAAAAAGCGCATAGATTCCTCAAACAGTAAGCGAATGTTCAGTGAGCCGGCCTACTTGGCTGCAGCATGAGTGCAACAAGATGACTTACTCCATTGACTTTGCAAGAAATACTCCACAAAATAAACTCCAGCCAATAGGCGGAACCAGCACAAAAAAAGCACAAAGATTCCTCAAACAGTCAAGCGAATGTTCAGTAAGCCAGCCCACTCGGCTGCAACGTGAGTACAACAAGATGACTTTCTCCATTGACTTTGCAAGAAATACTCCACAAAACAAACTCCAGCCAATAGTAGGAATAAGCACAAAGAGCGTGTAGATTCATCCATAAAACTGTCCTAAAGGTGTTTACTCTACAAAATAAACTCCAGCCGCTAGGTGGAACCAGCACAAAAAAAAAGCACGCAGGTTCCTCAAAGAGTCAAGCGAATGTTCAGTGAGCCGGCTCACTCGGCTGCAACGTGAGTACAACAAGATGACTTACTCACTCCATTGACTTTATGAAGGACATCACTTGCTATGGGCATGTGAATGTTTTACGGCCATCCTTAGCATCTATTCTCAATTTGGCCAGCAATATCAGTGCAATGCATTCCTTGAATCGATCACGTTTCTGGGAACAAGAAAATGCTGTGGTTCTTCCTTTACTCCTTGCCTCGCATAACACAAGATCTTTATCGGATGATCTCAGAAATTTGGCCAGAATTGATCGGGGCCAGTCTCCCTCCACGGGTCGCTGAGCAGGAACCCCATGAGCTCGCTTGATTTCCAGTTTATGGCCTGCTATGTCAAGCAGATTCAGAAAGAGCCCATCCAGGAACTTCAACATATCCTGTCCCTCTGCTCCCTCAGGAACTCTGATGATACGGACGTTATTCCGGTTGCTACGGTTCTCCATGTCCTCCAACTTCTCCCAGACACGCTCCAAATCCACCTTGGTCGCTAGTGGATAAGCAGATAATTCCCTCTCTGATGACTCCAGGTAATCGATCCATTTCTCGACATCCCCCACTCTTGTAATCACATCAATGAACTTCCCCTCCATGGCAGTGATTGATCGACGTATCACAGCAAGATCCTCTAAGTCAGCAACGACCTTCGTCAGCATTGCCGACATGTTCAGCAGTTCTTACCGCATTTCCCGCACCTCTCCGACTAAGTTGATTCCCAGGCTTGCGGCCTGCTTGGGAGCATCAGCTTGAGCACGTAAGTGTCTTTTAATAACTCCAGAGCTTGAGGATTTTGAATTCTTTGACATATTGTCCTCCTAAAACAGTTATGGAACAGAGTGTATCGAATCTCACCGGTTTATGTCATTAAAAGTAGTAAAACTAGCAAAGTGCGCAGAGCTCGCCGTTCACACATCCGATCCTTGCATGGCGTCACGTGACTCATGTGAATACAATCTTAATGTTTTCTCTTTCAATTACTCTTTCTCTCTCTCTGTTTCTCAGTTTATTCCTGAGTCTGCACGGTTCCAAGTGTCAGCAGGTAATGTCCATGGAGCCGTGTCTACGCTTAATTGGATCGCCAGGATGAATTGTGCCATCCTACCTGAAGGAGAACTGCGGGAACCTGAAGTGGTGTGTTAAAGACTTGTTCCTTTATGACACGCTCTCTGGCAGTGTTTCAAACAGCACAGATAATTAGCAGTACTATACAACATAATGAGATTTAATAAATGATGACAGAATTTTGGGGGGAACTATCCCTTTAATTCATACACAAATTGTATGCATTTGTGTCAGTGTAACCATGATACTCACAGAACCATTTGTATGCAGACAGAAAGAGGAAACGCCTTCACACTGATCAGCCCGGCTTTTAGAAGAACATCACTTTTGCTGTGGTACTCATGGTAATATCAAACACGCTTCTTCCGTGCTGTGTGTTTGTACTATGCATGTGGAATCAGCAAATACACATTCCAGTAACTGTCCAGTTTTTGTGCTTTGTTTATTGTATTGCATTGTTCATCCATAGGTTTGTGGCGTCCTTTTCCTATTATGGTTCAGTCCTCAGCGGCTCTGAATTACTGGAGAAAAACCTTCTGTGTGTGACGGACGCTGACCAAGAGCACCAGATCAAACACAACCATGATGAGGCGCTTTGCTATTGTATCCCATTCAACATGGCTGATTACCAGACTCTTCTCATCAGCTGTTTAGGCGAGGTTGCATGTGAGTGACCTTTAACCTGTTACCCATTCCAGTTAAGAAATGGATAGAACTGTTTGGTTTAATGCCAGTTTAGTTTTAAAAGTGGATGTTTGTTTCCCCTGCAGTCATCCCTCTGAATATCGGCCTGTTAAATATATTCGGACGAAAGCCCAGCATGGTCATATGGTTGGTGCTGTCTGCTGTTTTTTTCATGCTCACTAATATTTGCACAACAATGTGAGTATATCATGTTGATTTCTCTCTTGCTCTTTATAATTATTTGAAATGCTTATAAATATTTTTCAAAGATATTCTTTGGGTCACAGTTTACATTACAACATTTACATAAGTGGGTAGTTGACGTGAAATACTTTTGGAAAGTTGACATGTCCTGCGGTGTGACTTTATTCACAATAGTGCCATCTTTGACTTTTGATGTGAATGAAAGCGAGGCAGTGAGGGATAGACTAGATAACCTCATGCGACCCCGCGTCCACATGTGTGGATGTTGTATTTTGGCTTCGCTTTACGCAATGCATAATTTAATTGAATCTAAACCAACTGAATACTGTTCACAACACTCTAGATTGTCATTTAAGGGTTAAACTTCTGCCAACAAAATTGCCCCTGGGTTACTGGTGTAACCTCTGTTCCCTGATGGAGGGAATGAGACATTGTGTCGATGTAGTGACACTAGGGGTTCGATCTTGAGAGACCCAATCACCTTTGCTTAAAATAGAAAAGGCCAATGACAGTTGCCGAGTGGATTTTGCATGCCATTCTCTGCCCTGGACATACGGGTATAAAAGGAGATGGTGTGCACCACTCATTCAGATTTATGCTGAGGAGCCGATAGAGAGTCCCGGCCATGTCAGCGGCCGGTTCAGCGCCGTGGCAGGAGGGACACAATGTCTCGTTCCCTCCATCAGGGAACAGAGGTTACACCAGTAACCCAGAAGTTCCCTGTCTGTCACTCACTCAACATTGTGTCGATGTATTGACACTATGGGTTCCTATAGGAAACGCCGCAGGCGCTGAACTGTGTCACGAGGTATGGAAGAGTGGACACGGGCAAGCTGCTGCGTGCCTCGCAGTGAGCACTCGACCACGTTGTGACCTTCCAGCGAGTTAGGTAAGGCATCTCCCTAGTCCCGTTAAGGGGGGAGGAGGCACTTACGCAAAGAGGCTAAAGGCGGTGGCCTTTCCTGATATTTGCTGTTAAGCAATTTCCCGCCGAGCACCTTCTAGAATAATGCTGGGAAGTGCTCTTCCCTCTCCAGGAGGGAGGGCACTACAGAGACCAGAGGGAGGTTAACATGTGGAGAATACCTCACATGGTCTTACCAGTGGGGAAGTTCACATATGGAATGATGCCACCAGGAGGACCCTATCTATGGAGAGGGTACACAGCAACAGTGGCTGAAGCAGAGCGAAGCTCTGATGAGGGGAAACACAGGGTTCACCTGAGGGGAAACCGAACAGTGGAAATGCGTCACACAGGATTACCAAGAGGGTAATTACCACGTGTGGAGTACTGAGCCCGAGTACCTGGGCTCACCTGAAAAGGGGAATACCACGAGTACTGGGCCTGGTGGCATCACTCATCTGCTGAGTTCGTCACCGAACAGTGCTTTAGACTTAAAGAGGTGTCCAGGGTTCACCAGTTATGGGATTTGTTGTGGACAAAATAGCACTCATTATCACCTTGAAAAAAGGGGAAAAGCGTAAACGCAAGCGGTACACCCAACCGGCTGCCCAGCCTACCTGCTGTTACCCCGTAACACTCGGGACGAAACCAGTTCTATGCATAGGTTGTAAAACCTCGCAAAGGTATTGTGTGTAGCCCCCTTGCCAGTGCCCAGGAGGATGCAACACCTCTAGAGGAGTACGCCCTGACTCCCAAGGGGCATGGCAGGTCTTGTGACTGGTAAGCCAAGGAAATGGCATCCACAATCTAATGGGCCAGACTCTGTTTGGAGACAGCTTTCCCCTTCTGCTGCCCTCCAAAGCAGACAAAGAGCTACTCCGAGCGTCTGAAGCTCTGCGTGCGGTCCAGATAGATGCACAGGGCGTGAACTGGACATAGCAATGACAAGGCCGGGTCTTCCTCCTCTGAAGGGAGCGCTTGCAGTTTCACCACCTGGTCCCGAAAGGGATTGGTGGGAACTTTGAGCACGTAACCGGGCCGTGGTCTCAAGATCACATGAGAGTGTGCCGGCCCGAACTCCAGGCATTTGCTGGTGACAGAGAGCGCCTGTAGGTCCCCAACCCTCTTGATGGAAGTGAGCGCCACCAGGAGGGCCGTCTTCAGTGAAAAGGTGCTGAGCTCGGCCTGCTCCAGGGGCTCAAAGGGGGCTCTCTGTAGGGCAGGTAGGACCACAGAGAGATCCCAAGATGGAATCAGGTGTGGTCTAGGAGGATTCAACCTCCTGGAGCCTTTGAGGAACCTGGTGATCAGGTCATGCTGTTGTGAGGGTCTCCCATCCAGTGTATTGTGATACGCTGCTATAACAGCCACGTACACCTTCAGGGTAGAGGGAGACAGCCGTCTCTCCAGCCCTTCCTGTAGGAAAGACAGCACAGACCTGACCGCGCGCCTCTGTGGGTCTTCCCCACGGGAAGAACACCAGTTCGTGAAGAGATGCCACTTCAAGGCATACAGCCACCTAGTGGAGGGGGCTCTGGCCTGAGTGATCATATTTACCACCGCTGGCAGAAGATCCGCTAGGTCTTGCGTCCTGTCCAGGAGCCAGACTTGGAGGTTCCAGAGGTCTGGCCGTGGGTGCCGGAGCGTGCCCTGCCCCTGAGTGAGAAGGTCCTGCCTCAGGGGAATGTACCAGAGAGGGGCTACTGCCAGGAGCATCAGATCTGAGAACCAAGTCCGGTTGGGCCAGTACAGTGCAACGAACAGGACTTGCTGCCTATCCTCCCTGACTTTGCACAGAGTCTGTGCAATAAGGCTGAAATTCTGACACACTGTGGCTTGATAGTCACACGATGGGTGCCGTGGCGCCATGCCCACCTTGGGACTCGAGTCTGTAGCCAGTGCTGAAGCGGTCTCATATGCATCAACCCAAGGGGGAGAACCACCGCCAAGGATGCCATATGCCCCAGGAGCCTCTGAAATTGTTTCACTGGTGCCGCTATCTTCTGCCTGAAGCTTTTCAGGCAGGTCAGCACTGACCGTGCACACTCGGTCGTAAGATGTGCCATGAGAGTGACCGAATCCAACTCCATGCCGAGAAAAGTGATGCTCTGTACAGGGGACAGCTTGCTCTTCTCCCAGTTGACCTGAAGCCCAAGTTGGTCGAGGTGCTGAAGCACAAGGTCCCTGTGCGCACACAATAGATCCCACGAGTGAGCTAGGATTAGCCAGTCATTGAGATAAATGAGTATGCGTATGCACTTCTCCCTTAACGGGGCCAGGGCAGCCTCTGCGACCTTGGTAAAGACGCGAGGGGACAGGGACAGACTGAAGGGGAGGACCTTGTACTGGTATGCTCGTCTCTTGAAAGCAAACCGAAGAAAGGGTCTGTGTTGAGGAAGGACCGATACGTGAAAGTACGCGTCTTTCAGGTCGATGGCCGCAAACCAATCCTGATGTCGTACTGATGCCAAGATGCGCTTCTGTGTTAACATCCTAAACGGAAGCCTGTGTAAGGCCTTGTTCAAGGCACGCAGGTCCAATATTGGGCACAACCCTCCCCCTCTCTTGGGCACAATAAAATAAGGGCTGTAAAAGCCCTTGTGTGACTTGGCTACGGGGACGGGTTCTATTGCTCCCTTCGCCAGAAGGGTGGCAACCTCCGCTCGGAGGTGAATTGTCCTTATGAGCCACCGCGAGGGGCTGGAGAGCGCTAATCAGGCCTCCAGACTCTGCGCCAGCGGCACCAAGGGGACGACTGGATTTATTGTGCCCGGGGAGGGTGGTTCGCGGCAAGGCAGAGCAGGCGCCCCACCTGGAAGACAACCCAGGGGGGACGTGCTGCTCCGCAAGCCTGCAGCGGTGGCCGGTGGCTGGGGCGGGCCAGCGGCCCCAGAGACCAGCACACTTACCTGTTCGCCGAGGGAATGAGGAAACTGCTCTTTTATTGACCATGTGGGTGCCGAGGCCCAGAGGGTTATACTGTTATACTGCGATGTTATACTCACCCACGTGCTGGCCCAGGGGCGATGGTGGGGCTGGTATGTTGGGCATAAATGCACCGCTACGGCGCGCTCTATCTGGGGAAGCTTGACGTATCCCTTAGCCGCTCCGCCGTCGAGGGTATGTTAGGATGGACGAACCCGTGAAGCGTGTACGAGCAGAAAAACGTGCCTTCCATGACTTCGTTAGCTCCTCGTGCACTTCCAGAAAGAAAGAAAGATCCCAGAAACCAATCATCCAGCCGTGAATGCTCAGGGCAGGGTGGAGGGTTCCACGTTAGCCCAATGTTTGCAGCCGCCCGGGCAAGCATGGCTGCCATCTCATCGTCCGCCTCATCCTGAGCTCTACCACCCATGAGCGGGAGCTCAGAAGATTCGTCTGCTTCCGACAGCAGAAGCCCACCCTCCGATGCTGCGACCGATAACTCGTCCTCGTCACGAGCCGCGAACGAGACATTAAATCCTCCCTGAGGCGGACCGCCTGCATCGCTCGACAGCTCTTCCGGGTAGAACGAGTGTGCTGGGGGATGGGAGGTCCGCGGGGGCTGAGCCGGCGGAAACGCTCCCATGTCCACATTCAGATTGCCCGCGGCGCTTGCCGTCCCAGCCGCCTGAGTTTCAGCCCGGGACGGACCGGGTTGGGAAGCAGCCGCGCTGGCTCCCTGCTTCACGAAGAAGGAAGTGAGCCATGACCGCAATGTTCTTATGGGCATGTTCTCGTAATGAGAACATGACCCTTCCACGAAAGCTGCCTCGGCGTGCTGGTGCCCCAAGCACTTGAGACAGATTTCATGGCTATCCGGAGGGGAGAGATAACGCCCACATCCAGTAGTGCAAAGGCAAAAGGCCATCTTTAAAAAGACACCAATCGTTTTGTGCGAGCTTTTTTAGTACAAAATATACTCTTTAGAATATACTCTTTTAGCAACTGCAGACTCAGCTGCCGAAGTGCCCAGGGGAAGCACAACACTCGACCGTGCGAGGGTGACCGCTGATATGCGCCGTAAATCCAGCAACGTAAGCGTTGGTGATAGGGACGAACACACATGCGTTCGGCTCCGAAGAAAAAATCGGAATGATTGGTGCACGCCATCTCCTTTTATACCCGTATGTCCGAGGTGGAGAGTGGCAAGCAAATTCCACTCGCCAATTGTCAGTGGCCTTTTCTATTTTAAGCAAAGGTGATTGGGGCTCTCAAGATCGAACCCCTAGTGTCACTACATCGAAACAACGTCGAGTGAGTGACAGACAGGGAACATCTTTTAAGATTTTTCATTGAAGCCTGTTTGGGTGTAAAGAGTAGCATCTCTTGTTTCATTTGGTATGCCGCTTTAAAAAATTCATTCATTTTTTGCACGTCAGTGCGCTGATAAACATGATGTCCACATGTATGGGATGTTAAGTTGCAAAAACATGTTAGTTATTTCGAATAACTTTCAACATTAACACATCTGTGGGTCATTGTGTTTCATTTTAATATAAATTTTGTTACATTTTATTTTGTTATCCCTGTACAATATGGTAAATGCATTCCTATATTTACTGTGCATTTTCACTTTGAGAATTGATGGGTTCATCCATAGTCTGATAAATTTTGCTTTCAGAAGCTTTATATGGAGTTAGGATGAATAAGGTGAATTTTCGAACTTTTCTGAGACCAGTACAGACAGACAGCACACTGGAGGTTAAGTCATTCACTAAATAGGGAGCAAGGGAGCATCCTATAGCTTTCTATGCAGCAAGTGCATTCACTTTCTAAGAGCATTCACTCCTAAAATCCAACTAAAAGTTCAGTTTCAGGCTGCAGATGATGTTTGGACCTCTCAACATGTTTAGCAGACATGGGACAATGATAATCAAATTTCAGAATTTATAATGCTACACTTTATTTTAACATGGTTGGCAGTAATTGGACAATACTGGCCATTACTTTGAGTATGAGTAATTTATTCAGTTTTACAGAAAATCCGCTGTAATGTCTGTAACGTCTCAAAAACATGAATAACCAACATTCCTGGAAACATAATAAGCAATTTGATGAAAAAATCTGACTTTCTAGCTCTGTATTATTTAAAGAGTTTAGTCCTGCTGTCCACATATCAATTTTTAGGGAAACTATTTGCTATAGAGAAAAAAAAGTTTTTGCTTGTTTATTAGGTGCTACTAGTTACAAATCAAAAAGGGAAATGGAAAATTCACACAGCAGTCATGCTCAGGAGGATAGAGTCTCTTCAATGGCATGCACTGACAAAGATGTATAAAGCCCCTAGATCTGTCTGATTTTTTTTTTTTTTTGTCTACTGAATGTTCTTGAAAAGACATTTTTTCAATATTTTGTCAGCGGAACGATCCAAAAATGCTTTAAATTACAGTACAGCCCATTGAAGAGACTATCTCTCACAGCCTCGTTGTCAGTCCCATCAAAAATCAAAGATGGCACTGATATGAATAAGGTCTTTACTACATCTAAATCAACTTTAAACAGGATTTTGCTATTTTTTTATCATTATTACACATGCAGCTTTTATGACCTCAGATTAATTGAGAAATGTGGAATATTTGTACTTTTGAAAATTCATTTGTCACATCGCAGGACTATTTCAAATGAACTAGCGATTTCAAAAATGGTCAAAACTATACACTTTCCCCTATACATTTTTATTTTTGGCTAAAACTTTACCTTAATTTTAACCTAAAATCATGAGGTTTTTAGAAAATAATTCATCATAATGCATAATGCATCCACTACCCAAGAACTGTGTAATTATAATGTATTATGTGCATATAGTAAACACATAGTGTAAACACATAGTGTAAACACTGCGGCTCTGTGGTGCTTTCAACACTGTTTGTTTGAACCAACATTGACTCAGTCAATGTCTTGAGGGCAGGACTACCTGTATGGAAACATTCTTTTTGCAGTTCTGTTGGGTGCCGCAGAAAGTACACACTGTTGATTTAATTACAATAATTTCACATGTGGAACTCAAATACTGTAATGGATAGGTTTACCTATTGTTGTATTCAGTAAAAATACTCACTATTGTGTAAGTCTAAAGAACATTGAATGCTGCTTTTTAAACAATCAAAAAACAAACAACAAGAGTTTCAATTTACAAGAATACTCAGAGTTCAAGCATTACCCTGTGGTCTTTGCTTTGAAGCGCAGCCACAGTTGAGGACTCGCTAATGTGCATTTATCCTTATGCAGGTTTGGATTCACAGTGCTGCTCTTCCTTCTCCGCTCTGTGGTCGCCATGAATTTTAATGTGGTTTATATTTACACAGCAGAGGTGAGAGACCCAACACTTGAACTGTTACTCTTCTCATCTTAAAGGGACAGTTCACCCAAATAGGAGAATTCTGCAATCATTTACTCACACTCATGTTGTTCCAAGCCCGTATGACTTGGCTTTTTTGGTAGATCACAAAAAAAAGATGTTAGGCAGAATGACAGCTTCAGTCACCATTCACTTTCATTGGATGGGAAAAAAGATGCAATGAAAGTTAATGGTGACTGAGACTAACATACTGCCTGACATCTCCTTTTGTGTTCCTAATCAATAAAAAAAAGTCAAACGAGTTTGGAACAAAATGAGGGTGTGTAAATGATGACAGTAAATTTGTATTTGTGGGTGAACTGTCCTGGCCTGAGGTGGCCTGTACTCTGCAGTCATAAACTGTTATGTCTATGATTGTTAAAGTAGGATTGACATAGGTATGTGTTTGCAGGTGTATCCCACGGCTGTACGCTCATTAGGAATGGGCTTCTGTACTTCCTTCAGTCGAATAGGAGGAATGATTGCACCATTTATTGCACAGGTGCTCTGAGTATTTGTCTCTCTGTATGTACTGTATATACATAGCTTTGTGCGTTTAACAATCTAGATTTTATCTGCTTTTGTAGATAACATCTACACAGATGATAATGATGTGTATACACTTGCATAGCTGTGGCAGTTCTGTGAGTTTAACACGCTTGATCTTCCTGTGGTTGTGTGTTAGGTATTAATGTCTAAGTCTGTGATTCTGGCCTTGTCACCGTTCGCTGCTTCGTGTGTGATTTGTGCGGTGGGAGTGATCCTGCTACCCATCGAGACCAGAGGACGAGCATTATTGGTAATCATTTTCTCATTTGCAAGCAACAAACCTCTTCTATGTCTTCTGAGGCTTTAAGGAAAAATGGTTTAGTCAAAGATGAATTTGTTTTTCTCTCTACTGTTTTGCCCATATAAACCCTGATTGTGGAAACTGCAGTACTGACTGTCTCCATTTTTCTTTTTCAGCAAAATGCATGAAAAAACACCTGATGGAGATGAAGGACTGATTTATTATACTTTTGTAACAAAAAAAGCGGATCCATATTAATTCATGAATTCATCATTTATAATAATAACTAATAAATGAATACTTATTTAATAGTAAAAAAAACCTTTCCTTGTCTGCCTCTTTCTTCTGCAGTACTCTAGCTAGACACATCAAACATTTTGACCATTTTTAAATAGCCAATACTGCCTTTGTTTTATGTCACAGTCTGGAAAAACCAAATTTACTACTTGCTATTGCTAGTCAGTGACAAGTAGTACTGGCAAAGATGACGTTTTCATTCTAGAGAGCATTGTACTGGAAAAAATGTCATTAAATATTTATTTATAATAATATTTATTATCTGTTTTCCCAGAAGAGGAAGGCTGTACATTTTTAATTTGTATATCTGCTAAAAGTTTATTTTTGTCATCTTCTAGGTGGCTTCAAAGCTTATAGATTAAAGGAGTAGTTCACCCAAAAATTCTCTCATCAATTACTCACCTTCATGCCATCCCAGATGTGTATGACTTTCTTCCTTCTGCAGAACACTAACAAAGATTTTTAGAAGAATATTTTAGCTCTGTAGGTCCATTCAATACAAGCCATCCAGATCAAGTGTAAAAACAGAGCAAGAACGGTCACTCTTATGTCTAAATTGCGCTAGATAAAATGTTAATAAAGATTATTTGGAGAGTCACCTTAGCTCACTCATAATCCTGTTCTTTCTCCCAGTGGGTGGCATTCCAAAGGGTTAATGCCAAACTGGCATCATGTCTTAATTTCCCACATTGACAATGTGTCTATGTACGTTAGTGCAATTAGTGCAGTGCTGTACATTTTTGTTTGTTTTGTACATTTTTGTGAAGGGGATCGGGTGTCATGTGACTGATCACTAGTGAATGGGAATAGATAGGGAAAAATATAAATCAATTTCACGCTTTTAAGAGCTATTCAAAAACAATCCTTCACCGGATGAAGATGCACTATAATGTAATGAAATAATTTAGATTTAAACTGTTCTTGAAAAAAACAAAAAAACATTTGTCTTAAAACATGGCTAGTCGGGTGGTGGGGTGGTGTTGTTCCAGTATCTACCAGCAGGAGCTAATAGGGACCAGCTAACCAGCCAGCTCCTGACTCCCTGATTTAACCACTAGAGTCTTATGGACAGGGGCATGGCCACAAGGGTGGTATGGGGTGTCATTTTTTTTTTGCCAAGGAATAGTCATATATTTGTAAAACATGATCATTTTCCACCCTCATTCTGAACATCTGTCAGAAACACAGGTTTTGGTGCTGCTCTCCTTTAAGACTTGACAGTAAATGCCCACTGTTATGATTGGCTCTCTGCTCTTGACTGACCTGCTCTCTCTTTGCCATCTTACATCTCACTGCTGCTGGGCAGGCTACTGAAGTGATAAGATAAAGTAGGCGTTGTTGAATAGTTGTTGTGGAGGCAGTCAGATGCAAATGTATACCACAGTGTGACATCACAATGTGGAGGAAGCAGAGAACGAGTCATTTTTGCAGCTTGTTTTTAACAAATGCTCTTTTTGCAGTGAGGAAGAAGTTTTGAGTTCTGAAACTTACAGAATGTTTTTATAGTACAGTGACCTCTTATGTGTTAAAAGATCAAGGGAAATTTGATTACTCATTTCATGACCCCTTTAATATTGTATTGTAAGAGCTGTATGACAGTCTCTCTGTCAGGGTTCACTTCTGTTGGTTTTGTTTATATCTATTTGTGGCTGAATTCTGACACTCATGTGTTGTGTTATGTTGTGTGAACACACATCATTGTTTGGTTTTCATTGCCAAGTGTTCTTGTGTATTGTCGTGTTGTGTGAGTGCATTTGGCTTTGTTTTTTTTTATTGTCATGTGCACTCGTGTCAGTTCAATCATGAGTGATACCCCACCCCCTTTGTTACCTTGTTATCAGTTTATTTGCCTCATCTGCCGTCCCTCATTACCCTCCTCATTTCTGTCCCTATTTAACCTCCCTGTGTTTTATGTCCCGTGCCAGTTCGTTGTCGATGTTATCCCTGTGTAGGGTGTTTGGTTGGTCTGTCTGTCTGTGCTGCGCTGCCTGAAGATTCCTGTGCTGAGCCCCTTGTCCTGCCCAGCCAACCCAGTTCCAGTCTGTTTTTGGTACGTTGTTTCTCCCCAGCAGGGTAGTTTTGTTTGTTTTTGTTTATTTGATATTTTAATAAAGCCCATCACTCCATCACAGTCCTCGCCTCTCTACTCCCCTAACCTGACAGCTTCTCTGTCTCTTTCTTTTTTTCCTTTCCTGTCTCTTTCTCAGATGTTCTGTGTCTGGTCCTTTTCTGAGGTGAGCTGACTCCTGTGTGGATCAGCAGGGTCCTTTGAGGAGCAGATATGGGGGACAGACAGTCAGAGGTGTGTTGAGCCCACACCTTGTTCGATGCCTTCATGCAGGCTGCCACATGCCAGGAGACACTCAGGGCTTCCCAAGAGCTGTGTGAAGAGCTGAAGTTGCATCCTGGCGGGCAGCCGCAATTTTACCACACCCTGAGAAACATACTGCACTACTGGCAGGCCAAAGCACTATGGGCCAAACTGGACAAATGAGCCAGCCAGCCAAAAAGAGTACATGAGAGGCCATGTTACCATTAACACCACGGTACAAACATATTTACTCGCCGCAATGCATTGCAAAATAGTATATACTGTATGTACAGTTCTCTTCACTTGTCTACAAATATGGAATGCACACAAGAACAATCTGAATGCACAATGTTTCAGGAGGTTACGTAACTCTCAATCAGGTCCTATTTCACCCCTTACTCAATTTTTTTATTTTAAGACCATTATGATTTTTTGAATTGTAACATATTTGATTATGGATGGGCAAAACCACCAATTTTCATAATCAACTAGTCAGTTGGTTGTTTGAATGACTAGTCGGTGTTAAGGGTAATAGGCTTTGTTTTGTTCAGGTGATCCCGATAAGATATTCAGAGGGATATAGGGGTGCTAAGCGTAGCACTTCTACATGGTAACTAAAGGATATTCAACAAAATATATGCCAAATAACTATAACATCTCATTACAAAAACTATCAAATTAAGAAAATTAAGAAATAAGAAAGGCTCCAATTCAGAGCAGCACAAAACCGCTTTTGCACATCGTAAATGCAGGATGATGCACTTCTATGTAACCGGAATGCTTCAGGGAGATCCTCGCTGCACATTCAAAAGCACAGAACTGCAAGATAATAATGCAGGTACACATCTAGTTTTCGACATCAAGTAGTTTAAATGCTCTCTAAGAAGTTGCGTCTCCCATTAAAACCACCACCACAAAATAATATTAAAGATTAATGTGAGTAGTCGAACCCACTAATCGACTAGTCAGTTGTTGGACAATTAGTCAATTAGTCGACCACCCTGACACTTCCCTAATTTTTATGACAATTAAAATAACAATAATGCAATTATGGATGTTTCACCTTTAAGTTCGTAATTCCCTTTATTCTACATGATGATTCTAATTAGATTCTCATTATTGCAAATGACAATGTAAGTCAACCTGTCTGTGCACTGTATTTTTTTTTTTTTTAAATCAGCATAAATTGCAAGCAGTACAACTAATTATATTGCTGGGTTTAAATGCTTTACAATATAATGTTATTACTTTTTTTGCATTATAGTACTGAGAGTGGGAAGGGGGGGAGGGTTAGTTCACCCAAAAATTAAAATTCTCTCACCATTTACTCGTCCTCATGCCATCCCAGGTGTGTATGACTTTCTTTCTTCAGCAGAACACATTTGAAGAAATATAGACAAATATTTTATCTCAGTAGGTCCTTAAAATGCAAGTGAATGGAGATTTCTCTTTTGAAGCTCAAAAACAATCATAGACAGTCAGCATAAATGTCATCCATATGACTCCAGTGGTTAAATTAATGTCTTCTAAAGTGACACGATCACTTTTGGTGCAAAAAAATATCTATATTTAAGTACTTTTTAACTATAGAACATTGCTTCCGGTCAGTAGCGGTATGCGCATTTGACGTAATCGCGTTGACATGTTCATGCGAGAACTGACGCACGTGCGACACACCCGGAAGAGCAGCACTGTTTACAACTGAGCAGGAGGAATGCTGTACTGAAGCTTTGTTGGTTTTGGTTTAGATCTGTTTGTTTACTCACAATGGTGCATTGTGTGCTTATGCTGGATGTCTCAACCAAGAGAAAAGCGTGAGATTACGTCCGTTACATGCCAATGCGAATTCGCCATATGAGAGACCAAGTGAACTCAGCGCTGCCTTGAATGCGTGTACTGCTGCTGACCGGAAGCAATGGTTTATAGCTAAAAAGTACTTAAAATTTATATTTTTCACACTAAAAGCGATCGTGGCGCTTTAGAAGACATTAATTTAACAGCTGGAGACGTATGGATGACGTGTAAGCTGACTGTCTGTTCTTTTTGGAGCTTTAATTTTAATTTGGAGCTTTAATTTTTATTTGGGATATCATGAGGGTGAGTAAATGATGAGAGAATTTTCATTTTTGGGTAAACTATCCCTTTAATTGTCATGAAAATAGTGTCACAAGGCAAAAAAATTAGCTTTTCAAGTTTTTTCAAGTTTATGCAAAATATAGTGAAAATGAGAAATATGATGCAGACATGCTCTTGAGTGGCTTTATGAGATTCACCCTTTTAAAAAAAATATTTTTGGTGTTCAAGTGACTAACCATAGGCACAGGTCTGTGTGGACTGTGGACAGCTATACTGTTGGGTTTCCTGGGTGCCAGGGTGGTTCTGGTGGAAAAGAGAGACACTTTCTCACAGAATAACATTCTGCATCTCTGGCCCTTCACCATCCAGGATCTTCGTGGGCTGGGGGCCAAAAAGTTCTATGGAAAGTTCTGTGCAGGAGCCATAGACCACATCAGTGAGTGAACCAGACAGGATCTGATTATTTGATTATTTGCATTCCTCAAACCACCATCATTCACAGTGTGGTTTGGTACAACTCTGTTGCATAGTTTAGTTGCATTGTAGATTGAATCCCTCTTTAATTTGCATTATTTATTATTAATATCTAAGTTGATTTAATTGTTTGAGTTCCATTAAAGCACTTCTGATTGTAAGTTTTAGTATGCTTTTTATATGCAGATATTCATCAGTTTCAGCTGATGCTGTTAAAGGTAGCCTTACTTTTGGGTGTTGGCATGTGAATGTGGAGTTCCATCTGTTGGAACCTCCTGAAGATCAGGAAAAACCAAGTAAGACCATATCTACATGCAGTTTCACCTGAATTTAAGGGAGTTGGAAATATAATAAATAATTAATTTCACCCTGTTCAGGTATTGGCTGGAGGGCAGAGGTCCACCCTTCCTATCATCCAATCATGTTGGTGCAACTATCGTTATGAGAACTCTCCATAGACATAATGATTTTAATGCGATTTTGAATTATTATTAGAAATGTCCTCATAAACCACATTTATAGCATAATAACATTGTAATTACCAGTTTGTAACCTAAAAAATGTCCTCGTAAATCATGTGAAGTGTATTTGACTAGAAGACTGTAACAAAAAATAAACTTTTATTTTTTTTTTTTTTTTAGCATAGATGAATATCTATATCATTGAACAAGATATGCATTATATAAACTTTTGATATCAGTGAGTGCACTGTCTAGAAATGTATAGTATTATACTGGAATAAAAAGGAAGTTTTAAATAGTACAGCACAAGCAATATTATTCAGTGCAGACTGCAAGGTCAGAGGTGACAAATCCCAAGATTGAATAATAAAATGTCACATGCTCCACATGTTTCAATTCAGCAATAAAAGACAGTTCCCCAATTTAAATTTTATCCTGGTTTGGTCTTCATGACTTGGACCACATGAAACAAATACATTTTCTGGAACTTCAAAACTGGCAGATGGATTTCTCTCATTTCTTTCTGTTTGTCCTGTAGGGTTTCGCAGGAAGATTTTCGGGGGAAACTGGCCATTGCCATCACTGCGAATTTCATCAATCGCAACACCACCGCTGAGGCTAAAGTGTAAGGGATCAGTGGTGTAGCCTTCATCTTCAACCAGGTGTTCTTCCAAGACCTGCGGCAAGCTACACATACTAAGTTATTACTAGGGATGTCCCAATACGGATACTGGTATCGGAATCGGGTCCAATACTTCACTCATGTTCTTGTACTTGTGTTCGTAAAAATGCTTCAATACCATTTGATGAACAAATGTAATTCCGAAAACATTCAGTGCACAAATTAAAATCACATTATATCCTAATGTGATTATTAAACCACAAAGGCTGCGATAGCACTAATTCACTTTGTAGCTTAAGGCACATATAGTCTACATATTTGTTTAATTAAACAGCAGTCTTTTGTGGTTTAAAATTCACAATGGTTCACGTAGCAACCTGCTTTTCCGGAAGTGAGAAGCTACCGTGAAAAACAGAAACGGAAAGGTTCAGAAAGCTTCACTCCAAAATAAAAGTTTCCACCAAAATAAAGCTCAACTATGACTAAATAAATCACTACTGTATAGCAATGTAATATTTACTGTAATACTACTTCTACTAATAATAATTTGAAATCAGTAGTAATTATATTTAAGCAATATCTCATATTTGTGATGCTCTCTTTTTGCAGCACTTTATTTGACAAAAATAACTCTAGTTTTGTATTTTAGATTGTGGTATGAGGTTCTGTATAAAAGCACTTTTGATATTTGAAAAAAAAATAACAATGTTGACAAATAATTGTTTTATTTTATTAAAGTTTTAATTAATTCATTTATTTAGACACCATTTTGATGATAAATTGGAAATAAACTTTTGATATGTAATTCAGATAAGGAAAAGGAAAGATCTCATGCTGGAAAAGGAAGTATCTGTACTTGTACTCGTTTAAAAAAAGTGGTATCGGGATATCCCTTATTATTAAAGTATAATTACAACATAACTTCTGTCAGAGAGCGAGACAAAGAGACCCAAGAGCAGAGGAACAGTTCAAAGGATTTATTCACAATAAATATTAATTATCATTGTGCTAGCAAAGGCCGAGGATCCCGGGTCTGGCTGCAGTAGTGGGAAGGGGTCTTGGAGATGCGTGCGTGCCATGGCTGCATAAGATGCAATCCGTGAAGATTGTGTTTGAAGACGACTGTTTGCATTAGGGTAGAGACGAGGTATTCTCAGTTGAAAATAAGCTGACACGCAGCAAAATGGAAGGCAACCACACTCCCGACAGGCGGGCAGAGGCAGACAACCAACCAGATACACGAGACAGGACCAACTAGACAGAGAGAGTGAGGTAAGTTACTTCACATCAAACAACAATCTCGCAAAGATACTGAGAACACGAAGGGCTTAAGAAGGGAATCAGTTAGATGCTAACAGATGCTAATTAGTGGCATGATCAGTGTTCCCCCGGGAACAAACAATGTTCCCATGGAAACACTGATCCTGCATGCCAGCAGCACCTACGAGACATGAGGGAGAGAAAATAACAAAACATACAAAAACTGACAAACTCACCGGAGCCATGACGCCACAGTATTACCTTGTCGGAGGTGAAACTGATCTATGAGGGCGTGGTCCAGGATGTCCCTAGCTGGGACCCAACATCTCTCCTTGGGTCCATAACCCTCCCAGTCAACCAGGTACAGGAACCCTCTGCCCTTCTGCCTGACGTCAATCAGTCTCCTGACCTTGTACGCCATGGAGCCCTCAACAAGACGTGGAGGAGGTATGACAGGTGTGGTGGGGTGTAAATTAGAACATAAAACAGGTTTAATTTTGGAGACATGAAAAACAGGGTGAGTGCGCTTGAGGTAAGGAGGTAGTTTAAGACGGACTTGGGACCCAGATTACGTGAGGGGAGTCGGAGCAGGAAGTCCTTAGGGGACAACCAAACCTTCTGCCTGCACATGTAAACTGGGGGCTTAGACCGGTGCAGGTCCGCCAACCTTTTAAAATGAGCGCCAGTCCGTATGAGGGCTTCTCTGGTGGCTTTCCAGGTGCATCGGCACCTTTGAATGCAGGCGTAGGCAGACGGGAACTGTATGTCGGGTTCTTGTGCAGGGAACAGAGAGGGTTGATAACCGAGGCTGCATTGGAAGGGTGATATCCCTGTAGATGACGACTGCAAGGAGTTGTGGGCGTACTCGACCCAGACTAAATGATCACTCCAAGAAGACTGATTATGGGAGGCCACACAGTGCAGGGTTTTTTCCAGATCCTGATTGGCCCGCTCCGCTTGCCCAATTGTCTGGGGGTGAAACCCAGAGGACAAACTCACCGTAGCCCCCAGCAGTAGATAGAATTCTGCCCAAAAACATGACACAAATTGGGGGCACATCGACCAAGAGGCCATAAATGCGGAAGACGTGGTTAATGACTGCTACTGCTGTCTCCCTCGCTGTAGGTAATTTGGGGAGGGGAATGAAATGAACCGCCTTCGAGAACAAAATCAAAGTTGAGTCAAAATGACTGTGTTGCCATGGGAGGGGGCGGGAGACCAGTTACGAAATCCATGGCTATGTGTGACCAGGGTCTCGAAGGGACATACAGCGGTTGGAGGAGCCCAGCCGGGGGTTCACAGGAAGTCTTATTAGTTGCACAAATGGGGCAAGCGGCTACGAATCGACGTACATCCTGCATTAGCAATGGTCACCAGAATCGCTGTCTAATGAGCGTCTGGGTGCGAGTCACCCCTAAATGACATCGATGCTGAATGAGTGACCCCACTGTAGGACGTGTGTCCGAACTGATCGTGGAACAAATAACCGGCCCGCTGGTCACGTAGCGGGAGGCATGGTGTTTCATAGCGCAGCACAGACTTTAGCCTCCACCTCCCAGGATACCATGCCCACCATGTGAGACAAAACATCGAGACAAAGAGTCAGGCTTGACGTTTTTAGAACCCGGGCGATACGAAAGGACAAAATTTAAAAAGAGTGAAAAATAGTGCCCAGTGAGCCTGTCTAGAGTTGAGGCATTTAGCGCTATGGATGTACTCTAAGTTCTTATTATCAGTCCAGACCAAAAAAGGTACCCCCGAACCCTCTAACCAGTGATGCCACTTGCCCAAGGCCAACCAGACAGCCAGCAATTCTCGATTACCGACATCGTAATTCCATTCTGTTGGTGTTAAGTGGTGCAAAAAAAAACAACCCACATGGATGAATCTTTCCATCCGAGGAAGAGCGCTGTGACAGGACCGCTCCAACACCCACCTCAGATGCATCCACCTCCACCATAAACCGACTTGCAGTGTCAGGAGTTACGAGGATGGGTGCAGTAGAAAACCGCTCCTTTAATTTAGAAAATGCAGCCTCAACCTCAGCCTCAGCTCGTGGGGAACAACAAAAGCCAGTGCGGGTGGAGGTGAGATCTGTCAGAGGTGCGGCGAGTTGGCTGTAATTCCTAATGAATCTCTGATAAAAATTAGCTAACCCTAGAAACCTCTGCAATGCCTTGCGAGAATCTGGGTTTGGCCAATCGGAGACGACTCTGACCTTAGTAGGGTCCATGCGCACTCCCTCAGATGAAACAATGAACCCCAGAAACGGAACGGACTATGCATGAAAAGCACACATCTCCGCCTTGACGAACAGCCGATACTCTAGCAGTCCCTGAAGCACCTGCCTGATGTGCTGAACATGGTCCTGGATATTCTGGGAGAAGATCAAAATATCATCAAGACAAATACAAAATGGTCAACCAGGTCTCTAAGCACGTCATTAACGAACCCCTGGAAGACAGCAGGGGCATTGACCAATCCGAAAGGCATGACCAAATATTCAAAGAGCCCCCTATGAGTGTTAAAAGCCATCTTCCACTCATCTCCCTCCCTAATCCGGACAAGGTGATAAGCATTGCGTAAAGACGGACGCTCCCTGCAAGAGTTTGAAAGCTGAGGACATCAACAGCAAAGGATAGCGATTCTTCACCGTGATGTCATTCAGCCCCCGATAATCTATACAGGCAATTCAATCGTACAGTCATACGGGCGATGAGGAGGAAGGGCCAATGCGCGGGACCAGCCGAACACTGCCCTCAAGTCGTGGTGATGATGGACAGGGGCATGCCACTGAGGGTGTGGGCAGTGATGGGTTTATCCAACTGGACCATAGGAAGCCACCATTTAGAAGCCAAGTCAAAATCCATAAAGTTCCCTTCGGCTCCGGAATCCACCAGGGCTGAGACTGTGTGACAGGTAGATACATACTGCAGCCGGGCCAGGAGAAGTGTCCGAAGTCCGGGGGTTTTGTCCAAAGGTGTTGCGCTTGCCAGTAACCCCTTCCTACTGATGAGCAGTGTCTTTTACCTGACAGAAAGCAGAAAAATGACCAGACCAGGCACTTCAGACCAGACAACTTCAGTTTAAAGTGGGACAAACCTTATGTTGTGCTTAAACCACAAAATGCTAAACTGAGGGTAATGTCTTTTCATATATTAATTAATTGTGATAATGACTGACAATTAATGTGATTGTAGTGGCCCTGTATCATTTTTTATTGTGTTTTAGGATCTGAACAGTGAGGTTGAGTGCTTGTCAACCTTTTCTCTGTTTCTCCTTTATATTTTAAAGACGACACTCACTACATCGTCATGGCTGCTAAAAAACAAAGTCTTCTTGATAAAGGAGTCATACTGAATGTAAGTAATCACTTGATATAAAACGCGTGTGTATCTGCATGTCTGCACATTCCTACTTTCAGTATGTTTGTTTTGCAGGATTATGTTGATACAGAAATGTTTCTGTCCAGGGGTAATGTGGACCAGAATGCACTGCTCTCGTACGCCTGTGAAGCAGCAGATTTCTCCACCAGTCATCAGCTCCCTACACTTGACTTTGCCATCAACGACTACGGTCAACCAGATGTGGCCATGTTTGAATTCACATGTATGTATGTATGCTTCTGAAAACTCAGCACTAGTGCGTCAGTGCAGGGGACGTCCTCAGCTGGTCACTGAGAGGGAGTTATCAGCTAAATCACCTCACACTGCAAAAAATCCAGTTTTCCAGTAAAACAAATTCATAAAATGGATAAATTAACTTAAGTACAATTGCATAGGGTATTAAAGGAATATTGTTGAATTAAAGTGTTTATGTTTTTATATTATATGTAGTATGTATTAAAATACTACATATTTCCAGTTAGCTATTTTCAATTGTTTTAAACAAAATTTAGTGAGACTTATGCATAAAAATAAAAAATAAAAATAAAAAACACATAAGAGATACATGCTCAGAAAAGGTTTCATTTCTTATGCAGTGTTGCTTCTGAGGTAAATATCTTTTTTTTTCTGTGTTCTGATGTTTTGTACTGGAAAGCAAGACAAAATTACTGAATACAAGGCTCCAACCATTATGGAAAACCTGGAAATATCTGTTAATATTTAAATTATGTTTTCCAGTCATGAAAATGTATATAATCTTAAAAAGTCATGGAATAAAAAAAAAAGAAAAAGAAAAATTCTATAGTGAAAATACATTTTTCTAGTTGTGTTCTTCCCTACAATGTTTAATTGGCTAGAAATTACTCTTTGTGAGTAGAATCTAAATAAAATCCTTGGAAATTCATGGAAATTCATTGGTCAAAAGGTTTGGGAATGCTCTAAGAAAACGATTTGTTGCAGTGCAGTCTCATATTCAAAAAATGTTTTGATTATTTTTTTGAATTGTTATTTTTATTTTGGAGACTATAAACATGTATAGTGTATTTACACAGCCCTTTTTCCCATAGCTATTCTGGACTATGGGGACAGGAATTGCTCAGTGATTTCTGGCAGCTATGGATACGGCATGGATGGTTTGCAGCTGGGGTCAGGGCAGCAACCCTTTAGAGGTTCTAGCTGAGAGTTCAGAAGTAAAGGGATCCAGATGAAGTCAAGACAGACTTATGAACATTAAATTTTGCAATGAAGGAATCTTAATTCTGTTCTGATAAAGGGCCCCTGTTTCTTACCCGTCTCAGAGAGAGTGTGTATCGGTTGCTCCCTCAGACAACACCAGAGAATGTCAGTAAGATCTACAGCCAGTACAGTCTGGATCCAACTAGCCATTATCCAAACATCAATATGCAACTCATCAATGCTGCTCAGGTTAGAAATATCCAGTGTGTCTTACAGTGATGATGGTGATAAAGATGATGTTGCTGATGATAATATGTGGTACAAGTGTGTCATCTCATAGATACAGGTGAGGGTCTGGGAGTAATGATTATATTTAACATGTTTAAATATTAAAATTAAAGGCATGTCATGACTCCTTTAAAATTATATTTGATCTAATGCAATGAAATTCATAAATTAAGTGTGTCTTAAATGTGCAAACAAGATTTTCAGCCAGGTATACAATTATACACATTCATACACGCTCTCTGATGATTTTGTGTGTGTAGAATCAACGGCTCGTAACAGTAAGCTATCGGGCTGGTGTCAGGAACAGTCGCAGGGTTACGTAAACATGTGTGGGACAACTTCCTGGAGGAGTGGCCTGGCCTTGTGCATTCTCATTCACAAATACAGACCTGACCTCATGTGAGTCCACACACTATCCTCAGAGAGTGATTGGTCGGTATTTGTTTTCTGTACAGGAGTGTGTACCCATTTTGCTGGAATTGCCGTTCTGTTGATTATTTGCTCTTACAAAACACTTACAGTACCATGGAAGTGCCATGGTACAATGATGGTTTCAGAGAATAATACCATGTTACTTATTTACAATGCATGGTGAATAATATATACCATGGGGCTAAATGATTATCATATTCATATATCATGGTATTCCAAGGTACAATAAAGAGAGCAATAGTGCCACCATAATAAATGTCCAAAAAACAAACATAGTATTGCCATGGTACCAAGTCCAAAAACATGATATTACCAGTACTTTTTGTACACAATGCAAATATTAGTGGTTTCAGTCTACATTAAATTATGTTTACCTTGTAAACCTGCGGGCTGCTCAGAGGATTTCTTAATGCGTGACTCTGATACAAGTGTCTTTGTTTCTTGCCGTGATTTTGCTTCTCTGGAGGAACATGAGGCCAAGCTTAATGGACAGATGGGTTTGAATGTGGCAGAGAAGGAATTTGATATTTGGCCTATAATGAATGGCAAGGAGATGAGCACATTGGAAGAAAGTGACTCTTTACATGGCATGTACTTCATTGAACTCCATGAGCTCCTCAAAGACAAATCAGGTTTGGGCCACTTTCAACTGTGGTGTGAACGTAGCCTATGTCTTTTTCTAGTTCGATCAAATTATGAGTAGTTGATGTTGCTTTTGGTTCATTCATCACACTGTAAATGGTCAAGTTGAGAGCATTGCATTATGGGATAGAGTATCTCATACATATATTATCTCATACAAATTCTGGTTGTATACTGCATATTCCAGGAAATATTGTATGTCATCCAGGTTTTCTATGCATAATTTCTTTTTACCATGCTCAGTGTACACACTACTTGCTACTTTTCTTTCAAAAATGGTTGGTAGTATGCTATTCCAAACATAACCACACATATATACGCACACAAACACATAAAAACATCTTTTTTTCTCTTCTAACAGAGAGCCTGAGCTCAGTCGAGAGAGATGTTCTGTTCTCCAGCACCAGGTCGCCCATCTCTCTACTCTGTAAACTGGGACTGAGAGTCTGTCCCGCAAGCGCAATCCTAGGGTTTATGCGCACATACACACTTGCAATCACACAACTGCTCTCTTTTTATGTTCCTCAGCCATATGTTGAGCTGTTATTTTTATGTTTATCAGGATAAGAAGGAAAAAGATGCAGACAGTGTTGGAAAGAGGAGGAGAACGAGTCAGGGTGGCCAATCAGAGGATGTGAGTATAGTTAAGTCCTAATGTGGCTTTTTACCTCTTTAATTCTATTAGCGTTTATTTTCTGTGATTATTTTCCTGGTTTAGGAGGACAATAACAAAGTTGTAAAATTAGCTGTAACTTTACACAGAAAAGGTTATAAAGTGATTTTTTCACACTAAAATCCTGTTTACACGCATTTCCTTTATGTCTTGTGGCTGTACTTTTGAAACAGTATTTTAACGTTAAAAAATTGGCCCTCATTCACTTCCATTGTAAATGCCTCTCTAAAACACAGATTTTTGCTTTTATTTAAGAAAGGAGGGACAAGTCAAAATACAGTTTTGTGGTAAACAATATTTTGCCACAGATGCTGTGTATAGCAAAGCAAACATTTTTAAGTCTGAAACTTAAACAAGGAGCAGCACACCTTTTTTAAACAAGGTATTATTTATGCCTGTAGCACAAATAGTGCTTGAAGAGTTAGACACTGAAGTTTAATACATAACACTAGGGGTTTAGAACAATTACATAGCATTAGAACAAGTATGAGCAACAATAATAGTGATGCTTGCCTTAGTAAGCGCCACTAATAATGACAAACCTTTGTTTGCAGGCATATAATCATGTTCGCCTTGTGTAACACACCTTGATACCACTGGTCAGTCGGACAGCTTTGTCCTATCCATGTTAAGCACCTTTAATGTGACTTTTGACCTTTGACCTCTCACCTGTATGACTCTCAAAATAAGGAGTTTCCTGTGAGCATGGGTGGCAGTGATGTGTGTTACTTCTGCGCTCAGTGTGTGTATGTCATGGAGAGGCTGAGCACGGAGGGAAAGTTCTTCCACAGGAGCTGCTTCCAGTGTGACCACTGCGGTTCCACTTTATGCCTCTCCAATTACGTTTCTGATCAGCTACATGGTGAGTGCGTATGTTTAAGCAATATAACACAACATTACCGACATTTCAGATATTTGGCGAGCTGTTTTATTTTTGCTCTGCCAATGAAAACAGTTCCAAAAGAATTGTAGCAGACAAACGGTATGCTACAAACAAAACTGAATCATTCCATTGCTTTTATTCAAAATATCAGCACTCTTGGAATGCCACTTGTGCAATCAAATTAGCGACCTGGAACTAACTGTTGTACTACTGTGCACTGTGCACTAGTTCATAGTAAAAACAATGTTTATGACCCTTTAACACGATGATGCTTACAGTGATAAAATTATTACTGAGTGATTCTTACATTTTATGCTCATTTTAAGTGTTTCGCTTTATGGATGTTGTCAGAAGATGGGCTTCCCAGGGTGTCAAAATGCGCTGTTGTTCTGTGTTGCTGAGGGCGACTGTTTTTCAGTCCAACAAACTGTTTTCTGTTGCTACCGTTCTGCAGTCATAAGGTCTGAAATGTATGTGTGCTGGAACAGGGCTTTTATTGTTGGCCCGAACATGACAGTATAACACTCAGAGGAACCGAGGCCCTCAGCAAATTGCAATTTAAACAAGTCAAAACGGCCAAAACAATTCGAACTGATAGGGTCTTTTAGATCACATGACTCAGACACTTCAAAGGTTTAAAAAAGAGGCAGCATTTGCAATGATTTCATTTACATTTACATTTATTCATTTGGCAGACGCTTTTATCCAAAGCGACTTACAAAAGAGGAAAAACATAAGCAAATTATCTTAAGGAGACAGTGGTACGAAAAGTGCCATATCACAAAGTTTCACTAGCATCAGAATAGCATTCAAAACAGATTAAAGTGGAATATTTTTTTAGTGAATGGTTAAGTGCTCATGGAAAAGATGTGTTTTTAGCCATTTTTTGAAGACAGAGAGTGAGTCAGCTTCACGGATGGAGTTGGGAAGGTCATTTCACCAATGTGGTACAGTGAAACCAAAAGTCCGGGAAAGTGTTTTGGTGCCTCTTTGTGTTGGTACAACAAGGCGACGTTCCTTAGCCGACCGCAGGCTTCTGGTGGGAACGTAGCTCTGCAGAAATGATTTTAGGTATGCTTTAGCAAACCCAGTGATTTTGTATGCCAGCATCAGAGCCTTGAACTTGATACATGCATCAACCGGCAGCCAGTGAAGAGAGACAAGGAGTGGTGTAACGTGTGCTCTTTTTGGTTGATTAAAGACCAGACGTGCTGCTGCATTCTGGATCATTTGCAGGGGTCTAATTGTGCATGCAGGGAGGCCTGCAATGAGAGCATTACAGTAGTCCAATCTAGTTATGACAAGTGACTGAACAAGAAGTTGTGTGGCATGTTCAGAGAGGAAGGGTCTTCCTGATATTGTAGAGTGTAAATCTACATGATCTTGCGGTCTTTGAGATGTGGTCTGTGAAATTCAGTTTGTTATTGATGGTTACCAGTAGATTTCTGACCGTTTTGAAAGGAGTTACTGTAGTTGCACCCAGCTGCACGGTGAAGTTGTGTTCAACAGCAGCGTTGGATGGAAAGACAAGGAGTTCGGTCTTGGCTGGGTTAAGTTGTAGGTGGTGTTCCTTCATCCAGGCCGAGATGTCTGCCAGGCAGGCAGAGATTCGAGCAGTCACTGTGGTGTCGTTGGGCTGGAAAGACAAGTAGAGTTGCGTGTCATCAGCGTAGCAATGGTAAGAGAAACCATGTACCCATGGTATAAATAAGACATTTAGTCTCTTGTTCAAATACTCTATTTTCTTGCGATCTCTTCATTTCTTTTTTTGTTTTCTTTTTTTTTCTCGGTTTGTACAGGGAAGTTTTACTGTAAGCACCACTACGGTTTCAGACTGGCCGGAATGGCTCACAGAAAGAGACCGGCCCCTCCTGTGGCCCCTCGGCCTGCTCAGGTTACCATTCACCACATAATTTACATGTACATACGTACCTGTTTCAGGGTATGTTTGGTCTTTTATTATTCCATTGCATTTTCCATATTTAACAAATACAAAATGTCCAAATACTTTTCTTAATTTAGAACAATATATCTACTGTCAATATATAATTTTTATTGTATAATTTAAAACCTAATAAACTTCTTTTTGTGTTATGTTTTGCTTGAAAAGTGTACTTGTGCTGTCTTTCTTTAAAAAAAATTACACTTGGTTTTCGATATTTTGCTATCTAATGCAATTACATTTATACATTTGTAGCGGAAGTGTAAATTAAAGGGGTAGTTCACCAAAAAATGAAAATTCTGTCATCATTTCCTCACCCTTGTGTTGTTCATAACCCTTTCTATCTTCTGTGCAAGCCAAAATGAGATGTTAGGCAAAATGTTTGCTTCAGTCACCATTCACTTTCACTGCATCTTTTTTCTTTACAATGAAAGTGAATGATGACTGAGACTGTCATTCTACCTAACTTCTCCTTTTGTGTTCCATGTAAGATAGAAATTCATACAGATTTAGAACAATATAAGAGTATGTAAATGGTGGCAGAATTTGAATTTTTTGGGGAACTAACCCTTTAAGTTAATAGTCCAAATACTTTTTGGGTCACTGTATATTGTTCCTTGATGTAAAAGAAATCTCTTACAGCTAATAAACGCTCATTCTATTGGTGCCATATTTTAATATTTTTTCCCTGGGGGTACAGAAATTCATGCCAGGGGGACTTTGACTTTATTATGCCTGTCAGATTTATTAATGATTTTTACAAAACCATGTTTTGCATGGTACTGTATTTCTTTAACCAGTTTTTGAATATTGCTAGTGTTGTATGTTTGAATAACCTCTTTGAGGTTGAATTATGCAGTGTGAGTATGAGTAATTCAGACAAGAGAGAGAGAGAGAGAGAGAGAGAGAGAGAGACTGAAAAAATAACATTTCATTTCAGTTCTCATTTATAATTTAGGCACAAACCGGCATGCATCTTTTATTTAAACAAGCTTTACATGCATTACAAGGGGCAAAAAACCTAGAAAACCCCCTGCAGACTAAAAACTAAGAAGTATAATGGAAAAACTTGTGTCTCTGTCTTTTCAGGCTGTTCCTGCCCCATCCTCGGATTCTACATCTCTGTCCTCTCCAGGCTTAGTGGACACGGCCATCCCTCCAGACTGCTGGTCCTCCAGCACCAACCGAGACATGACATCAAGCATGGCCAAGCAACTGTGTGGTACTCCAGAGCGCATAGAGCTGGAGAACTACAAACCCTGCCCACCAATGTTCAAATTGAAGGGGGGCTGGGGGGATCCGGCACCCCCCATAAGGCATTAGGGACACCCCATAAGAGATAAAAAAAAATAGACATTGGGGGGTCCACAAGTATTTTTATTTTAGTAAAGATAATAATGACAAGTAAAAATGTAAATGGCCCTACATCACAAGACCACTATTCGCACAGCACAACCTCAGCACGAGCCTGCTGGAGAAGAACTCTCCAGCAGGCTCAGAGTCAAGGTAACAAGCAGAATGCTATTTTTATGTTCCAAACATTCAATGATATGCTTTTTCTGGGTAGTTTTCAATACGTTTTTTTCCTTCACAAAACTCATCATGACACACTGACCACTTTTATTGCATATTGCACATTTTTAAATATATTTAATATATATTATAGTCTATTACTCTGCTTTGTACATTAATAAAATAGTGTCTTTTGACTTTATTTAACTGCTTTTTGTTGAATGGTGTTAAAGGTATAGTTCACCCAGAAATGAAAATTCTGTCATCATTTGCTCACATCATGTTTGAAACCAAACCAAGTAAACCAAATCACTGTATAATAAAACTTTAATAAAAACTTTTTTGTATAAAAGTAGCTCTGAATCAGAGCTGGATGAGGAGGAGCTTGCCTGGAAGAGGGAGGAGGAGCCACACGCCAGGACCAATGTCAAGAGAGATGTAGATCTGGGGGAGGGGAAAAATGAAGAAGAGGCAGGTGAGGATCAGAAAAGGGCAGAAGGATGAAGAGGAGGAGGTGAAAGAAAAAGAGGAAGGGAATGTTTCTGAAGAAGAAGACGAAGAAGAGGAGGAAGAGGACGAAGGAAATTCTAGTGATGGTGAATGGTTGTTTGCAGTCAATAACTTTTATTTTGGGTATCTTTAGAAAGGGCTCTGATTAAAAACAAAATAATCTTGCCTGACTTCCCTTTTGACTATATATCTTGTTGATCTTTTGGTTTTCCTTATCTGGTTTTCTGTTACATTGCCAAAGTATCTGTCTTTCTTGATGTATTTGTGTTTGTACTTGTATTTGAGGTGTATGTTTACGTGTTTGCTTGTCTGTATGTGTTTATTTCTGTGTATTAATGTGTCTGTGTTGTTCTGGGGTTGCTTACCCCCAAATTATGGGGTTAAGGTTAACTAGGTTATTCATTATGATGAGCCATCTGGAATAGCATTTCCCGACAGCTCTTCGGTATCAACAACTGGGTTGCATCTTCTTTTGTCTGAGTTCTGTGTCATGCCATACATCCGATCATTTACAATAGAAAAGTACAGATATGAGAGTGCAATGTCTGGCCATCAATTACTTTCACTTGGTCGAAGGCGTGCCTAAGGGTTTCGTCTCGCATCTGCTCCAGAGGGAAATCCCCTATGGGGAATACTCTAAGGGCTGGGGAAGCCGAGACTTCCCCCTCCCTTACATCATCCTGACGCAAGCTGACTTAGACAGCCCCGGCTCCACCTCCCCAGCCAGCGCATCGCAAACCACACACGAGACGCTTTGTTACAGGATCCATCCACACAAATTTCTCTAAATAAAGTGGTAAATGCTGGCCAATTCTTACCCAAGATTAGCAGATGGGTGAGGCGGGGACAAACCGCAGCCTAGACACTATGCTTTTGTCCCCGAAATTGAATAGTAATAGTCACTATGGGATAATCGTGGATATCACCATGCACACACCTCACCTTCACCCTATGACAAGCACCCAAATCCTCGTCTTGAACCAGGCATTGTTGGATGGAGGTTTGGTTGCAACCCGAATCCACCAAGGCCTGGTATGTACCCCCCTTAATACTTACAGGTATGCGGTACATCCCAGCTCGATCGGGGCGGCCTGCGGCGTGTCAGGGACCCGGACCAATGTCCCCACCTCCATCATCGGGCATTGGTCCTGTAAATGCCCGGGCTTCCCGCAGCTCCAGCAAACTGGCCCAGACTTCCCGCCCATGCCCGCAACAGCGGATTCACCGACCTGGGAGTTAGCGCAGAGAGGGACAGGGGAAACCAGCAGGTTGTGCAATCCATGAAGCTGGGGAGCCGGTTTGGGAGGGGGAATTCCCCATTTCCAGGGAGGAGGTATAGGACGAGAGGGGAGGAGAGAGAGTGAGGGGAGACAGGAGAGAGAGAGAAAAGAGGATCTCCCGAATACACCGCCATATGGTCCTCTGCCAGCTGGATGGCCGTTTGGAGCGACGCCAGGTGATGGCACTGGACACACTCCGCCGTCACTCTCGGAAGCCGAGCAATAAACTGCTCCAGTACCATCAGGTCAATCACAGCCCCGACATTGTGTTGCTCAGCCAGTAACCACCGCTGGCAGGCATCCCAGAGCTGTTGGGCAGAGGCAAATGGGCGGCCGTGCTCGCCAAGGGTCAGTGAGCGGAAGCATTGGCGCTGTTGTTCAGGTGTCTGGCTGACCCATTGCAGAATGGCTTTCTTTAGATCGGCATATGCAAGGAGGTTCTCTGCTGGTAACTGCTGCACTGCGAGTTGGGTCTCCCTGGACAACAGCAGTAATAAGTGGACCGCCCACTGGGTGCTTGGCCAACTGCATGCCCCTGCCCAAAGAGCTCAAAGAAAGCCTCTGGATCATCATGGGGGCCCATCTTGACCAGTGGAACATGGGCCGGGGCGGTCGCGGGGTCCGGGGTCGCAGCGGTAGCCCCCAACTGGCGTAGCAAGCTCTGGGCCTGTAGAAGCACAATGAACCGCTGCTCCTGCTCTGTGCGCAGCTCGAGGAGGGCCTGATACTGCGACTGGTGGATGCTGGCGAGGGTCTTTTCTCCAGAGGTGAGGCCTCCATGTCAGCGTTCTTCATCCTTCAGTCCTGGGTTTTGGCACCAGTGTAACAAGTTCGTGATGGGGGTGCAAGGAGGAAGCGGGAGTCGGCGTGTTCCAACACAAAATGGTGTTTATTTTTCAACTACAAAAACGTGCTTTTTCAGCAGACTTCACTCTATTAACATGCACACGAGTCTCTGTGGGCACGTGGTAGCACTCTCTCTCCCCTCACTGGCATCTGACTCACTCTTAAATCCGTTTCCAACTCTCACTGCAATGACAAACAGCTGTTAGAAACAATCATTGACAGGTGATGATCCTTACCATTCTCAGCTCCCGATCTCGCTCTCCATTCACAAGCCGGTGCTAAACCACGCCCCCACCACGACACTAATCTATCTGTCTGTATGTCTGTGTGTCTGTCTGTCACTCTTTCTTATCTATCTATCTATCTATCTATCCAGTATATTATAGTATGTCAGTATTATATATAGTATATTTGTTAATATACAGTATATATTGTTATACTGTGATATACTATA
Organism: Myxocyprinus asiaticus; assembly: GCF_019703515.2. NCBI lineage: Eukaryota > Metazoa > Chordata > Actinopteri > Cypriniformes > Catostomidae > Myxocyprinus > Myxocyprinus asiaticus. Next base: position 9,123,214 of record NC_059390.1, on the reverse strand, counting down.
TATAATATTCTGGGTGTGGAGAGAAAGAGAAAGAGAAAAAAAAGACATTTCTATTATGTATGTATGTATGTATGTATGTATGTATAATACATAAATGCATATAAATTAACTTTCATTTTATGGACTATGTTGGAAGAACATTTCATTTCCTTGAATGCCTAAATTCACAACAATTATATCTGAAAATTGATCTGATAAGTTGTATACAGTGGTTTGTTTTGATGGCTGTGGTAACTGTTTTGACAGTACTGAACATAGTTTAGAGAAACATGTAATAATCAGCTGAGAAAAATGTATTCTACATATCAGGGAATAAACATGCATATTTAATCAAAATTAAGAAGTTAATTACTGATTTTTGTGATCTTGCAAAATGTGTGTGGTTGTGGTGAATTTTCTTGAATTGCAATTCAGTAAATTCCTCTTCCTGTCATTCCATTTCAACATCCTGTGGGTGTGATAAATTAGATTCAAATTCATGAATTGAAAGAGGGCCAATTCTGAAATCTTGAAAGTTGCCCAACACTGCTTTGTGGTGTAGTATTGTTTAATTGCTCTACTGTATGCTCGTCTGTGTGGTCTGATTGTAGTGCACGTGAGCTGGAACTGAAGGACGGACAGAGTCGTCTGCAACAGGAGCTGAGAGAGTGCATGGCAGTAGACAGTCAAAGCAGGCACAGAAACAAGACTATATTAATAGCTCAGCTTCCTTTTCTACATAAGTGGTTCTTCAATTAATATGTTTCACAGTAGACACATAACAACATGACACTGTGTCTATTTAAACTAACTTTCAGACCATCACACAGGAGAGGAGGATTTAGCGGAGGAAAGACATATTTTACGAGATGCTGGATGTGGTGGAGCAGAGGGATGCACTGGTAGCCCTGCTAGAAGAGCAGAGAGTGAAGGAGAGAGAGGAAGACAGTGACCTAGAGGTAGTGATCCTATTTAAGGGCTTCAGCCTTCACTGGGACCTACTCACAAATGCATGGACTTCATAAAACAGCTTTTAAGGGCCATTCTGTGTCTATTTATGCTACAAAAATATGCAGATGCACTGTTTTCATTGTTTCAAACAAGCCCTTCCATCTACACTGGGCCATACATGCAATGGTCTATATATGCTTTGGTGTCTTAAAAATGGACACCAGGACTCAGCTTTAATTTGACCAGATCCACCATTTCTTGTACACTACTGACGGAAGGGAATGTGAAATAGCATATACTTTACATCCATTTTGTTACTGTACAGGATGTTCTGTTCAGACTGATGCATGTAAACATAATGTAGATGCACAAAATAAGGCCTGTCTACATTTTTTTTTTTCAAATGAAATTGACTTACTATTTTTTTTACATTGTTTAAGCTGCACAATCTACCCCCCACACAATTGTCTATTCTGAAAATAAAGGCACAATTCATTTATTGGCTGAAATATGCTTAAAAATCATGTGAATAGGTACTAGCAACATTTTTAAGCTCCACAAGCCCTTAAAGGCAGCATAAAAGTAAATCCGCAAGACTCCACTGTTAAAATCCATGTCTTCAGATGTGATATGATAGGTTGGGGTAAAAAACAGATCAATATTTTAGTCCTTTTTTCCTATAAATTATCCTCCGTGCTCAGTAGATGGTGATATGCATGAATAATGTGAATTGCCAAAAATAAAAGAAGAGAGTGAAAGTAGAGATTTATAGTAAAAAAATTACTTAATATTGATCTGTTTCTCACCCACTCTTATCATATCGCTTCTGAAGACATGGATTAAACCTCTGCAGTATTATGGATTACTTTATGCTGATTTGATATGCTTTTTGGAGTTTCAAAGTTTTGGTCACCATTCAATTACATTGAATGGATATACAGTGCTGAAATATTCTTCTAAAAATCTTAATTTGTGTTCTGCAGAAGAAAGAAAGTCATACACATCTGGGAAGGTCTAAGGGTGAGACAATGATGAAAGAATTTTCATTTTTGGTTGAATTATTCCTTTAACACTATAATGGTGTCAGAACAACACCTATATTTACAAAAACAAAATCCTTTTTTGTGTCTCATGAGGTTAAATCTTTTGCTTAATCTAGCTTACTTACTATATTTAACATACACATAATTAACATTAAACATCTTTAAAAGAATTACAATCAGGCTTTACGTGGCAGTGGAGGTGAATGGGCGCCCCCTGCTGGCAAACGCTTGTAGTGTTCCAGCTACGTTCATTTGCAGCAGTTCCCCGTCTGCCCGTAAACGGACTGAAGTCACGCCTCTCCATCTTTCCTGATTCACTGTTTCCGTTCGTGGGAAAAGTTAGTGCCATTCCGATTGTTTCGAGTTGACGAATTTTTTTTTTCTCTCTCTCGATTACAATGAAAGTAGAAGTGCGCTTACCGATGGTTCGTACGCGTTTAGGCTCGGAAGGTCGCAGTTAATCGAGTCTTTATTTTTATATGGACAAAAACACTCCAAAGTGAGTGAGGAGTGAGTTTCCTACGCGAAGAAGAAAGCAAGTCGGAAAACAGAAGCACGTAAGTTTCAGAGCTAAGAAGGTGAGTTAAAGCAACACTAGTTTTAAACATCTGGAGTTGTTTACTAGCCTAAAGTTTGTTTATTTATGGCACTGCTGATACATATCGGTTGTTACTTTAAATGTAGATAAATATATCTAGTTTGTTTTGTTATGTGTGTCATTTTTTTAAAATGAACTGTTGGTTAAAAAAAAAATATATATATATATAATATGCGCACTGGATCAGCACGTTCCTGAAGGGTGATGAGTGAAAAAATCTAAGCTGTGCAAAAACCAAACGGAAACACGCACACTTGATATGGAAAGATAAGCGACTGGCAGACTCAGATGCTGCCATTAATGAAGTACATTTGGCCTTGTTCGTAGAAACGGAATAGTGGAATGAGTGCAGCTGTGTTTTAGGCCTACAGTTTAATCAAACTAGGCTACTTTGGCTTTTGTTTACCCTCCCATCAGAGATAGTGGACGCCAGAGTGAAGTGTGTGCGGGAGCCGCAGGCTGTGATGATCCGCCGCACAGGAATGTGCAGAATTAGCGGATCTAAAAAGCGCATCTGTAGTTGACAGCAGCTGCTGCATGACTCTGCACAACAGAGAGACTGATAGACTCTGCAGCTCGATAAGAAACTACATAAAAAGTGAAAAATTACAAATACAAATTAATAGAGCCCGACCGATACCGATTTTAGAGGGGGACAATTCACTGATTACCGATATGGTGACCGATATAGTTAATTTTTGAGCTGGAATGACAGCTCAAGACCTTTTCTATGTGGATTGTGCACCAATTTTGCACCAATATGACTATGCAAAGGTACTCAGAAGGCTGCTTTCTTAAACAAATATTTTTATCAAAGAACATTTGACATTATTATTATTCACTGTCAACAAATTATAGAAACGAACACTGAGAAAATAAGGAATAAATAAAAATACATTAAATAGCTTAATAAACATCAGTACTGTATGTTTAGTATCAGTCAAATGTTGACCATTAAAATAAAGAATAAATTAAAATAAATAGCTAAATAAACATCAGTACTGTTTAGTATCAGTCAGTTGCTGACCATTTAAATAAAGAATAAATAAAAATAAATAAATAGCTAAATAAACATCAGTAGTACTGTTAAGTATCAGTCAAATGCTGACTATATAAATACTGCCAGTCAATTAGTAGCAAGCTGTAAAACAAGAAGTATTTACACCTGCCGAGACAAGAGAAAAACAGCAGCAGCGGTATTACACTTTATTCTGCTATACAAGTTCGTGGGAAACTTTCAATGGTGGAAAACCAGACTTTTAAATATTACATTTTAGAAATGCAACGACTGGAATTGTTCGGTTGAAGAGGGTACCAAACTGTGAGTCCTGAACAAAACAGTTTGGTGAATACATGTTTACTCATTAGCTTCCACTCAACTGACAAGCAATAAAAGTAGCTATGTGATTAGCTAGTTAGCTATAAGCTCGTTGTCATGGGGAGCAAAAGATGGACCAGCATTGCGTCTCACCAACTAGGTAACAACATAGTGTGAAGTGAACACTCAGCAGACACAATCCACCACTGCACTGTTGTCTGCTGAGTTGCAAAAAGATACTCTGATGTTTACCTTTCAATCTGCTACATTACTGACTGCACTGACACACTATAGCTGGCTAACAGCAAACAGATGTGATAAACACGAGTGACACGGTTGTCAGGGACAGGGTTAACGTTATATTAGTTATATTGAAAAGCGAAAATGATGGGGTCATTGTTTATTAACTTTCCAGTATGTATTTCACAAACTAGTTAGCAGCTTACCGAGAAGAGACCACTTAACTCCGCACCGCATAACTCCGCCCTGTCTGCAGAGCCACCGTCAGTTCAGAGTCAGCTCTGTAAACAATGGAGTTGGAGCGCACTCTACTGGACAAACATTGTTATGACACCAATTCTAAAGCATTGTTTTCTGCATTATATGTTCTGAAAAAAGTTTTCATATCTGCACATATCAGTAAAATATACGCTGATACGATATATCGGTGAAAGGCTAATATTGGCCGATAATACTTTATTTTAGGATGGTGGATTTTGCCACACTGATAACTAGGCAGCTGCAAAAGGCAAAGAACCGATTAATCAGCGGATAGTTTATAAAAACGATTTATTGAATGTAAAATAATAATAATAATCTTGTCTTTCCTTACTGTGACAGGCACAGACATGGAGGCTCCAAGAGTCCAAAATGAATCAAATCCCACACTGAAAAGCCTAAGAAGTTGACTTTGCTCAGTTGATTGTGTAAACTCGTTCCTTCGATTAAATTGGGTAAAACTTGTGTAGTTCACTTAACTTAGTGTTCAGATAGAATGAACTTAACTTTTAAAGTTAAGGTAGCTAGATGCAAGTTGACTTAACTCATATTTGCTATTTAATATTGTTGTTTCAACGTAATAATTTTAGTTGAATTGTCTTAAATTTAGATTTTGGAATGCCCAATTCCCATTGCGCTTTAACTCCTTGTGGTGGCGTAGTGATTCGTCTCAGTCCGGGTGGCGGAGGATGAATCATAGTTGCCTCCGCGTCTGAGACGTCAATCCGCGCATCTTATCACGTGGCTCATTGAGCTTGTTACGCTATTCTCCGCGGCATCCACGCACAACTCGCCACGCGCCCCACCGAGAGCGAGAATCACATTATAGTGACCATGAGGAGGTTACCCCACGTGTTTATACCCTCCCTAGCAACCGGGCCAATTTGGTTGCTTAGGAGACCTTGGTGGAGTCACTCAGCACACTCTGGATTCAAACTCTCAACTCCAGGGGTGGTAGTCAGCATCAATACTCGTTGAGCTACCCAGGCCCCCAAATGAAGAGGATTATAACCGATTTTAAGTCAGTCATGAAATAAAATACATTTTCCATTAAAATGCACAAGGTGAACTGAAATAGAATCAGCAGAGTCCAAGTTGACTAAAGGGGACACCGATCCCTCTAATGGTGACATCGTATGAAACAACTATTTGCGACAAAACAACATAAAGAATACTAAAAAAGAGCCAAAACCTCTATTAATTCTTAATAATAACTAGTTAATTGCCCCCCATAAGTTCCCTTTGACCAAGGAAATATAATTAAATAATTAAAGACCATTTAGGATAAATAAATTCAAGGAACATGGATATTTGAGTTATGAATCCAAAACTTCAGATGATGTTTAATTAAGACAACTTGATTTTTTCCAGTTTTGACAACATTAAGGTTCACAGTGCAGATGCAGTTTATTTTACAACCAAAATCCCAATAATATCCCTAAAACAAAAAATAAGATTTGGTCTATAACGCAGGAATTTTAACTGTAAACAAGCCCAAAATACACCGGGGACTTAATTTGAAAAGTATGTGCTCCCAGCTCTTACAAACAGGAAACAAGACATACAATAATACAATCATCTAAAATGTATTACAATATAAACACTATAAAGTAAAAATTGTCGTAGTGGCTATGGTTAATAATACTGTATAAGCAGAAATTCATCAACAGTAGATTATTATTCACCAGTAGTAGATCATCAGTGATCTGGAAATAAAAACAGACTTTTTCCCTTTTCTCTTGGGACACCGTCAGTCAAAATGAACATGAACATTAACATGAACTTATTATTTTTGTTATTAACAATTTTATTGATTCCAACCATAAAACATACAAACACAACATAAAAAACGGTATCAACATGTACTTATTATTAACGTATATCTATTTAACAGCAAAACCTCTCCAGAGCGTTCAATTTTTATTACCTTATAAAAAAAGAATAATAATTTTTAAAACTATCGGTAACTATCGGCTTTAACCGATAACCGATAATTGCTTTTTGGAACTATTGGTTATCTGCAAAAATCTAATTTATATAAAAATAGTTGTTTTAAATCAGTAAAACCTCTACACTTGACAACATTCTTGTTTCTCGTGATCTTAAAAACCTCTTGGTCTAAATGCTTGAAATTATGTTATGTAGACAAATAAATGCTCAAAAATGTTAGTTTGTTTTAAATGGTTGATTTGGACTAAATAGCAACATACACTTTGAAAAAGCTACAATATGCGCTAGTTTAGATATGATATTTTTGGTAACTATATAATCCCCATACTTCCTTTGGTGTTGTTGCATAGTTTTAATGACATTAATGACATTTTGTTCTAAAATGTGTAAAATAATACAAATAAAGAATTAGTATGTGTGCCAAATGTTTGATCTGTTATGTATGCAGTCTTGAACAAGTCTTGCCAAACACAAGCAGCAGAGATTTTATGCCACTAGAGGGCAGTGCCACCCAAAATTGCTTTTACCTCTAAAGGTAAAATTGCTTTTACCCTAACCCTTAATTCTAAATACTCCTTAAATCAGAGAACAGTAGAGAGAAATAAAGTATTAAGAAGGTCAGGGAGAGTGCAGTCTCTTGTTGAATAGAGAGCGCAATAAAAAAGGAACGAGACAGAGCTGTGAAACAGCACAGATTGTCATGCAGAGAAAAGACCTTCTGTACATATTGTGCTGCATACCCTTGTCAAAGGGTATTTTACAATAATTAAGCCTTTTATGTAGTTCTTGAACTAACCTCAAACTCCACACACATTCAGAAGAACTAGTTTCAAGATTTTCCCTTTCAAAAGGCAATTAATTACCGGTAAATTCTCTTTTATCCTGTGTCCTTTTTCAGTTTTGACAATAGAAATGAAAGATTTGATGCATGAAGACATCTTTAATCTAATTTTCCTGTTCGTGTGGGTGATTTTAACTTTTAAAATGCTATAAGACTAATGAAAAGAAGCTAGAGGTTACTTGGATATTTCTGCCTTCAGTTTAGTCGTGCTGCAAACATCCAATCCGATGTGACTTAAATAAGATTTTGTGCATTATTCTATATTCTCTAGCATGGCCTTGATGTGTGTTGACAGAAATTGCAGCGATACAGAAGCTCATTACTAATGTAAAACCCAAGAGAGTGCGTTCAAAAGGCTTTTATGTGTGCATGCATGCGTGTGAATGCATAACTGTTAAAAACATGAATGTATGTTTATCAAGAGAGTTTAGATCAGCTATAGCACACATTTGTGGTATTCAACAGCAGTACTAGCTCTGATAAAATAGAGGCAATGTCTGCCCCTCTTTCTCTCAATAATGAAGTTAACTTCATTTGATGTTCTTTTAAATGGTAGCTAGGTAAGGTGACAGCATTTATACGCCTGTAAAATGTTGAACCTGGACTTTCAGTTATTTGCATCTGCAATTAATACTAACTTAAGATGCATACTTGAATTTTAGTACATTGTGAGGTCAAATAGTTAATAGACTTTAAAGATTGATCTCACCTATTTGAGAAACTGCTGTGTTTTGAAAAGTGTCTCAGGCTGAATTCCACTTTGCTTAATACTTCTATGTACTTCAAGCACATACTGTACAGTGATGTGAAAGTACATACTATTGGGTATATAGTAAACCAGTCCACCATTATTAGGACATTCTGCAGCCTTATAAAATTGTGTTCCGATTTCACAGACCTTGATGCATTCTAGTAACACACATTTCCATCAGAAAATGGTTGCAAATATTTTTTCTTCTGTCGTGCAAGGGTTTGTAGGCAATATTTGCCCAAAAACAGGCAGAGACGAACGACAAATATTTCAAAAATGAAACAGAAATAGTATGTGACCAGGTTACCTTTTCTTTTCATGTGCAGTTATAATCTGGCATTTAGCCTGAGTAAATACAGTGACAGTTTTTATTTAAGGCATGTAGGAGAATGATTCTGTGCACTACTATGTTTTTCAGCATAGTTTAGCATTTATAAAAAATGAAAATTCTCTCATCATTTACTGCCATTCCAGATGTGTGACTCTTTTTTTCTGCAGAACACAAATGAAAATTTTTAGAAGAATATCTCAGCTCTGTAGGTCCATACAATGCAAGTGAAAGGTGACCAAAATTTTGAAGCTCCAAAAATCACATAAAGGCAGCATAAAAGTAACCCATAAGACTCCAGTGGTTAAATCTGTTTCTTCAGAAGCCATATGATAGGGTGAGAAACAGATTAATATTTGTCCTTTTTTACTATAAATTCTCCTCCCTGCCCAGTAGGTGGCGATATATGCAAAGAATGCAAATCGCCAAAAATAAAAGAAGAATGTGAAAGTGGAGAATGATAGTAAAAAATTACTTTTCTCACCCACACATATCATATGACTTCTGAAGACATGGATTTAACCACTGGAGTCGTTTTAATTACTTTTATGCTGCCTTTATGTGCTTTTGGAGCTTCAAAGTTTTGGTCACCATTCACTTGCATTGTGAGGACGTACAGAGCTGAAATATTCTTCTAAAAACATTTAATTCATTTATGGGTGAACTATCCCTTTAAGGACTGACAGCCTTGGTCACCAGTTACAATCATTGTATGGAATTAAAATAAATGCAGTAAAATTTAATAGTGACTGAAGCTGTCATTTTGCCTAACATCTCCTTTCTTGTTCCACGGAAGAAAGTCATAAAGATTTGGAACAACATGCGTAAATGGTGACAGAATTTTCATTTTGGGGTGAAATATCCCTTTAATGACTACAAATGCTGTGTGATTCCAAGAAAGGAACTCATACGGCAGCTCACAATTGCTTTTTGTTTACTGGAGGATGGAAATTAATGAATCCCAGTGCTAAATCTATTCAGCCTCTCCCAAAACTCAACATCCTTTTCTAATAAAGTGTTTGAAAGTGCTCTTTCTGAGCATGTTAACCAGCATTCCCTGGACGCAGAGCTAATGGTAGTTCATTTACATATAGGGCAGAGTGTTAGGGAATATTTCCCTGTGGAGTGCATCGGAGTGGGATTTGCACTCAAGCCAGTGTCCGACTGAACAAAACATCCTGCTTGAGAACACAATCATGCACAATGTGAAAAATTCTTAGTATAAAGACTGATAAAGCTCTTTGTCCCTGAAGGATCTAAGGACATTTCATGTGTGTGTAAAGCCCTGAGCAGATTGGCAGACAGATGTTCAATAAAATGTTGTATGAGGCGGAAGATTTGTGCTTCTTCAGAGCCTCTTTAATTAATACTCCTTAAACACACATCTGGACAGCACTTCTTTTCTTTTGGTATACGTCTTTCTTTATATGTGTGCCTGTGTGATATTGCATGCCATCTCAGTAGTTTTGGAAGAAATTGAGTCTAGAAATACACAGTTCTGCATATGCATAACCTTTGCTGAATCTGCAAGATGTTTATCATTTTTTTTAAACTTATAAAGCACTCTTCTGAACTGTATTAAGGGGGAACAAACCAGATGAAGTTCTCCAGACATCAGAAGTCTTACTGTCCTCTCTGAATGCATAATATATGAGTGCTGTTTCCATCTCGCAGCTGAGGCTGGATGTGTTAAGTACCTGTGAGCAAATATTCTGCACTACCACGCCAGCCTTTCTCTCTATTCCGACACACGGACAGCAGCCATGAGAGACTTGCACACCATATAATATTCCAGAAGAGCCTCACAAGGGTGTTACATATGGAGCTATTTGGGTCTGACACTCAGACACAAACTAGTGATGCACCAATCGGGAAATTTGAGGCCGATACTGATCTCTGATTTTTTTTTTTAACAATAAGATCAGCCGATTATACCGATTTCTATTTATTTTTTTTCTTCTTAAAGTGCCCTTTACCACACTTTTGCAAGTTATATGCTACAGTTATATGTTTATGCCCCACACAGTAAAATTACAGTAACACTTTACAAAAAGGTTCCATTTGCTAACATTATTTAACAACATTACTGTAGTTAACATGAACTAATGAACTTAATGTTAGTTACAACATTTACTAATACGTTTTTAAACAATAATACATTTTTGAACAATTGTATTTTTATTAAGTAACATTATAATTAATAAAGGCTGTAAAAATATATTGTTCATTGTTTGTACATGATACCTATTGCATTAACTAATGTTAAAGAAATCCTTTTTATTAAGTGTTACCAAAATTACATCCATTGTGAATTGCAAACATTTATTTGTATTGAAAACAGTTATGAATAGTTCTGCTGTCAGTATCAAAAGGTCACTGTGACATACTGGCAACCAGAAACCATGAGAGCATCATACACAGCAGAGATGTTCAAAAATAAGAAAAATATATCCATTACAACCTCTAAAACTGCTCCAGTGAGAAATTATTAATATCTATAATTTGTTTACAGTCTTTGGTCTCTTGTTGTAACACAAATCACTAATTATTAAGCAAATGCGTGAAGACGAGGTGCAGTTATTGAAGGTTAAACAGTTACATCTGTTATTAGTGGTATTGTGACCAACATTAATCTGATTTAAATTGGGATCCTCACAGAATAGCGCTGAGATGAGTGACTGAGATATTGAGAGAACCTGGAGAGCCGCATGTTTGATTGACACCGCATATTTAAAGGAGCGAAGCTAAAAGTCCTCATGATCGCTCAAACAGTCTTAATCGCTCAACACAACATCTGATTGTCATGACTTATGTTACTTCACGCATACTCAGATATGTATTTGTATGTTTATTTGTAGTTTAATTCATTTTTATACCCATTTGCAGTCTCTTTATCCTCTCCATGCTCACTGTGTAGCGAGTCAGAATTGCTACCGTAATGACTCTAGAAAATGGGCAACTTAATATTCATACACGTGTAATTCTTACACACTTTTAAAAACAAAATGGCATATTCATGTGAATTACATCATATCTAAAAGTTTAAATTCGTGAATACTTAGAACTGCCAACAGCTCACCCTCCAAAGACCACTCTGTCATGCTTCAAGGGCTGAGAAAGCGCTCATTCATTAGAGGAGCAGTAAATCTGTGATTCCCTGCATGCTGCAAAAAAGATCAGCCCTAAATCTAGGCCCGATTGGCGATCACAGATTTAAGACGAATATCGGCCGATTTCGATCGGTGGCCGATCGATCAGTGCACCCCTAACACAAACTACATTTGCTGTTCCCATAAGGTGTGCAGAACAGAATAAGGAATAGATGTGAAATTTAATAGAATTAAAGCATATTAAGCACAGATTTGTTTTTTTTTCGCTATACCCATTTCGGAAAATTCATGAAAAACCTTTGAATGGTAATATAGTAAAACTTAAGTTTTATAAAGTTAATGAGTTCAATTTATAACAATATTATAGAAATATAGTTATATAGTTAGACTCCACACACTAATAAAAAACCAAATAATGTCTTAATTAAAATCTTAAAATGCCAAAAGGTGTCTGTAAAATGGTTAAGGTGTAGTAAATATAATTTGCTTTATAAGAACAATAATGTATGGGAGGTCCTCGCAAATACAGGTGTATGAGTTTGCTGACTGTGTGTTTATGAGGAGCTATGCGACAGTTTTGTCCACAGTTACAGCAAAGTTAAACACTCTTTCGCTAATAAAAGCCTGTCGAATAAGCTTTCCGAGAACTTTTGATGTCACGAGGAAGAAAGAAGTTGAGTCAGCACCATACAACACAAGCACACACATTAGATGTGTTACGTAAGATCACAGTGCACAATGCAATTTAATTAGAAGTGGTAAGGCCCCAGAGGGAAGGAATAACATTTAAAAAATACAAAAAAATATCCAAGCACAAGTCCTATAAATGAAGAAGAAATTCAGCCTCATATTTACGCAGCGATCCCACCTTAAACACACACACAAATATAAATAGCTTTGGGAAAGTGTAACAACTACCGTTACACAGTTCTGATGCACACACTTTGTTGTATCGCAGCTTATATACAGGCCTGGTAGATGAACACAACTCATACGATTTTGATCCAATGGCAGGAAAGCTTATGTTTACAGTTGCGCATTTGGCAGAAGTGACACTGATAAATTGCTATTTTTAAATGGTCCAAGAGAGTGCAGTGTAGTGGTTAAAGGAAGAGTTCACCCAAAAAAGGAACATTTCTTTTATAATTGGTTCACACTGAATTGATGCTGATCGGGGCTGGTAATGGAATGGTTCAAGCTCTGCGAAGGTTGATCTTTAAACTCTCACCATTGTGCCCTTTAGCAAATCACTTAAAGGTGCAGTAAGATTTTAGCTCATCCCATCAGCCCAGTTGCACTTGTGGTTTTGGCTCTACTGCCACCTATTGTCCTGGAAACTGAAAGTTTGTTTAATGAAGCGTAGCTTTACACCGAAGATGTTTGTTTATCTTCTATTTTGTTACTTTTAGTATGTTTTTCTCTGTCTCTACACACATCCCTATTAGGGGCATTTTTGGATTTAATCCAAACAAATTTTAGCATTTTGGTTCGAGGTATATTGTGGCCACGTCCACGCTAATACGTTTTTGTTTGAAAATGCATCTTTTTCTCTACGTTTTGGCCTTCCGTCCACACTGTGGCGGCGTTTTTGTCAGCAAGAATGGAGCTTTTTGAAAACGCTCCCCCAAGTGGATAAATTTGAAAATGCCATCTTGGCATTGTAGTGTGGATTTCGAAAACGGATATATCTGAAATCAATGATGTATTTGTTGTCATGTGATTGCAGTAATGTGATCCATTCAACCAAAACAATAAAGATGGCGGCCCGTGTTATAGCGGCATTGTTGTGCCTGATATTCACTTTTTTTAACAATATTTTGAATATCGCAATGATTTTAATGAGCCTTTTATTTGGCCAGTAAGTTTCATAGAGTGCATCAGTAGACTAATTTCACGATCCTTCAGGGCTGAATAATTAATCAAAATAACATAAAAATTTAGATATGATCACGTGATTATTTAACTGCCAAAGGCTGTGATTAAAGACAGATAAACATGGTCTGTGTGCGCTTGAAGTTCAGAATGAACCAGCGACGTGCTGGTCTGTGTGCTCATGGGCTAGTGTTTTAGCACAGTTCACCTGCATTGTGAAGTACTGCCGGTTCAAGCATTCACGTAATTCCAAACATTAGTAACCACTATAAAGTTATCATACAAATCTACAAACGTGGAACTGTAAAGGAGAGTTTGACAACGGTTCATAACTGTCAAACAAACGTTGCACTTCCCGTTTCATAATAAAAGCTCCAGTTGAAGGTGAAATAAACAAGACTGCACTGGCAGTGACAAAATAAAAACCCCAGGTTAGGGTGAAGTAAATAGGACAGAAATATATTAATTTATCTTTAACAAATCTTATCCTGAAAAGAATAATAATTCAGTATTATATTATAATAATAATTTTGACTGGGTTCCACAGTAATAATTTAGTACGATGCAATATTCATCTGATTTCCAAAAAAGTAGTAGTTTTTGCACACCTTGTTCATTCACAAAGAAAAATGTTTTAGTAAAAATATATGAAGGTAAATAAAATTTGTATTAAGCTTCCATGTATGATTGTATGTTAAATATAAGTATAAACGTGCAAATCAATGAAAATTATTACATTTTACTCTCCCTTGTTTTAATTTATTGAAAAAACTCTGGGAAATATGCCTTCATCATTTTTTAATAGATTTTTATTTAATACCTTTGAAATATTAATTCTACTTGGCTACAATCTGTTTAGATGAATTGATGGTTCCTCTGATTGAAAGAAAACAAAAAAAACATGCTATTTCAGAGCAAAAACATAATTATCGAGATATATATCGAATATTGTCAATTTGATATATATAGAATATCGTCAGTTCGGACTGTATGGTGAATCACTTTCCTGTTGTTCAATACTATCACTCTGGACTCTACTGTTGACTAATTGGGCTCAATTGTTGTATTTAGTAAGTACAGTGCATTCAGAAAGTATTCAGACTCTTATATTTTTTTCACATTTTTTTTATGTTGTAGTCTTATGCTAAAATGCTTTAAATAAAAAAAATTATCATCAATCTACACTCCATACCCCATAATGACAAAGCATAAAAGAGATTTTTTTTTAAACTTTGCAAATGTATTAAAAAGAAAAAACTGAGGAGGCCTGGGTAGCTCAGCAAGTATTGACACTGTCTACCGCCCCTGGAGTCGTGAGTTCGAATCCAGGGTGTGCTGAGTGACACCAGCCAGGTCTCCTAAGCAACCAAATTGGCCTGGTTGCTGGGGAGGGTAGAGTCACATGGGGTAACCTCCTAAGTGGTTTTCGCTCTCAATGGGGCGTGTGGTAAGTTGTGCGTGGATCACGGAGAATAACATGAGCCTCCACATGCTGTGAGTCTCCGCGGTGTCATGCACAGCGAGCCACGTGATAAGATGCGCAGATTGACTATCTCAGAAGCGGAGGCAACTGAGACTTGTCCTCCGCCACCCGGATTGAGGTGAGTAACCGCGCCATCATGAGGACCTAGTAAGTAGTGGGAATTGGGCATTCCAAATTGGGGAGAAAAGGGGATAAAAAAAAAAAAACTTTCCCATGACTTTTGAGATTTAATTAATTTCCATGACTCTTTCAGGCCTGGAAAACACAATTTTAAAATTCACTGATATTTCCATGACCGTGGGAACCCTGCAAAATCTACCAGCAGCCTTGGCAATGAGTAATAAAACTCTTTTCAAATATTGTTTTGCACATTTTGGGTGAATATTGCTTAAAATAGGTGTTCATGTAATTTTTACAATTTTATGTTGGGCTTATTTGCTGTCAATCAATTGTATTAGATTTACCAGCATTATATTGACCATCATCCACCTTGCTCTCTGGCCTCGTGTGACACTGCATCCTTCTGCGTGTACTGTGTGTTTTGTCTTCGTTATACGCTATGCAGAGTTTTATTTTATTTTAATCGACTGATCTCAGTTCAAAACACTCTGGGCTGTCAGTAAAGGGTTAAACCTTTGACGCACAAGTCATGTGACAAAATAATATGGCGCCGATCTCAGCAGTATGTCTTTGGGAGAAACACCAACAAAACTACAACTGGTAAAAAAAAAAAAAACTCATTAAGTTTTGACATTGAAACCTATTTGAGTCTCTAGTTTCATCCGATATGCTATTTAAAAAATTTGAGAGATTTATCGTGAAACAGCATGCTGTTAAACACAATGACCACTATAGTGGACAATAGCGCTATTTTTTTTCCTTAGAAATCCTACATTCACTGTGCATTATCACATTGAGAATCCATGGGTTCATCCAAAGGCTGAAATATTTAGATTTCAGAGGCATTATATGGAGTTAGGATGAAAATAAGGAGCATTTCGAACTGACAACACACTGGAGGTTAAGTCATTCACTAAATAGGGTGCATGGGAGCATCCTATAGCTTTCCTATGCAGCCAGGTGCATTTACTCCAAACATCTGACCAAAAGTTCAGTTTCAGGCTGCAGATGATGTTTGCACCACTCAACATGGTTGGCAGATATGGGACAATGGTAATCAGTACTTGGATTCAGAATTTATAATATATAATTTTATTTTAACATGGTTGGCATGTGATTAGACGATCTTGCCATTACTTGTTACAGAATAACAAGTTTGTGTTATTATATAATAACATTGAGATTTTTTTTGCCAAAGTAGAAAAAAACATGATAGTCAAATCAAGTAAAAATTTTATTTGGATAGTTTTTTTTTTATTTGTGCTTTACCCAATACACATTGTTCCAAAGCAGCTTTACAGAAAATCAGCTGTAATGTCAGTAACGTCTTAAAAACATGAATAACCAAAACTCCTGGAAACATAAACAATTTGATTAAAAAAAGCTTTCTATAGCTTGGTATTATTTAAAAATTCACAAATTAGTCCCGCTCTCTCCATATGAGGACATACATTTTTAGGAAAATTATTTGGTTTACATATTTATTAGGGGCTAGTAGTTACAAATCAAAAAGGGAAATGGAAAATGCACACAGCAGCCACGCTCATAGACCCTCATGTTGCTCCAAACCTGTTCGGGTCTCAGGAGGCTAGATATAGTGATCAGCCATTTAAAAACCCATTTCAGTCAACCACAACCTCTGAAACCTTTAAAACACTATTTCTCAAACTTGGTCGTAGAGAACCCAAGCACTGCACATTTTGGATACTGTATCTCCATTATCAGGACAATCAGGTATGAGGGAAGGGAGGAAATGCATTGACCTGATAACAGATTGGCCGGAATGGAAGAGGAGGAGCCAAAAAAGAGAGAGAGATGTATGGAGGGAAGTAGGATGATGCAGAGAGGGACAGACCGCTAGTTGGGATGGGGAGAGCTGTGAGGGAAGATCTCTAATAATAGCTCACAGAGAGCACTGCAGGAAAGTGAGAGAGAGAGAGAGAGAGCGTGCAGGAAAAGTGGTACATGCATCAAAGCAAATCTACTAAATGGAACATGCTTAACCAGAGCAGTGAAGGAGCGAAATGTAAAGAGAGCAGGGAAAGTTGAAAGCACATGCTCTGCGTTCCTGCATGCATGAAACTTCGGAAAGGAGCAAAAGACAAATAGGAGACACAGGGAGAAAGAATTACGAGGAGTGGTCAGTGAAGCAGAATTACAGATCACAAGTTTCTCCGAGGAAAACACAAAGGAGATGTGATCTCGCACAAAGTGTCCTGGCAACACTTAGGAGACATCTGTAACCTCAGAATTCCTCGGAAGTTTACTCTGTTAAGAATATTTCTGTGCAAGTTCACGTCTCATTCAGATAGTGAATTTGAACACATGCACAACAAGACTGTGAATCATGCCCTCGGCCCGCCTTTTGCCTGACGATGCAGAGGTGTGAAAGCCACGAATCTGAGGTCCATCGTAGCCCCTCATTGGACAGTGTAGAGTCTGAGTTTGCCCGGGCGACTCGTCGGGGTCACCGTCTGGCTGTAGGGGCATTTTATGGCTCCCGAGGGTCAAATATCAAAGATCAAACGACGCTGAGAGACGGCACGGTAGTCACGGCCCCGCTGGGAAGGAAACATCAGGATAAGTGCTTGTCTGCCTCTGGGAAGTATGTGGTGTTTTACCTAGACTTGTCGTTTGTCTTCTTCCTAGAGTTTGAGAAGCTGAAGATGGCACGTGGATGCTTGTGCTGTGTCAAATACATGATGTTCCTTTTCAACCTGCTGTTCTGGGTGAGTAACAAACTACACCCTAATTATGCCATGTGTCATTTTTTTTTATGTTGAAATACTTTATCTTATCCCAGATTCATCTGCAGAGACATCTTTACGTATGACATTCATTGGTAGACTTCCCAAAGAGTCTACATTATGGCTCTGATGCTATCAAAACATTGCTCTGTTTGAGTGACCCCAAATGTCAACTTCTGGCTCAACCAAGGGGGTGGGACTGCCTGTTAGACAGGGAAGTGTTTGGGAAACCTGTTTGGAAACAATGTTTTTACAATTAAGTTAGGTGCCGCTAGTTGCACAGAATGCACGCACAGTTTTTTTTCTGGAAATGTTTTGTCTCACAATAAGTTTTGTTCCCTCGCAATTATTTTGGTTACCCTCACAATGGCTTAATCCATCCTTTAAGAAAATGTACCATGATATCTGTAGTAAAACCATAGTAATAATAATACAGAAAAACCAAAAATATTATTAAAAAAAAACATGGTTATACCATAGTTCACGTATAGGTAATGTAGAAAAACCATGGTACAGTTTATGGTTACTATGGTTTTACTTCAAATACCATAGTTGAACTATGGTTACTGTAGTAAAATTATGGTTTATTTTCATAAGGGATGGATTAAGCTATTGCAAGTTTACCGAAAACAACTGCAAGGGAATGCAAACTATTGCGAGGGAACAAAAAACGAATTGTAAGTGAACGCAAATCTATTGCAACGGAATGCACAACTATTACAGAAAAAAAATGCCCTCCCTGTCCTCTAAGGGGCTTCGTAGATCCTCATGTTGCTCCAAACCTGTGGGACTCTTTAATTCAATAGAACACATGAGACGTTTAACTGATTGTCCCAGGGACTCTTTTCCATATGATAAAAATGAAAGGAGAAAGATGCTTTTGTGCTCCAAAAACTATCCAAAATCTTAAAAGTAGCCCAAACTTCATGTGCGCTATATTCAGTGTTGGGTAGTAATGTATTACATGTAATCTAAATTACGTAATCAGATTACAAAAATCAAATACTTGTAATTGGATTAAATTACATTTTTAAATATTTGTCATCTGACTACAGTTACTTTTTATAGATTACATGATTACATATTAAAAAGGCAACTAGTAAATTGTTAATAATTTATTGATCATCTTAATCATTCTCTTTTAAATTTTTAATTCTAAATCAGCACACCGCTGATATATGTTCGGTAACCGTATGGCGTGTGGCGAGCGAAGATGAGCGAGCATTTTTAATTAATTCCTATGGAAGTTGAGCGCCATGCTCTCGAAGTGGATTGTGGGATTGACAACGGTGCGGAGAAGGCGTTGAGGGTGGTCAAAAGAGTCAAAAAAGTTGAGAATTCTCAGCTTTATGCGAATGAGAAGTGGAAAACGCTGGGTGCGAGCCAATCACCGTGAAGTGAAAGCAATGACATCTGTCATAAGTGCTTCAAAAATGAAGAAAATGCTGAAGTTTCTGCTGGATTCAGTGCTTTAATCATAAACGGACTTCAAATTATGATTGCACGTCTACATTGTGACAATTCTGTGGCTGGGTAAGCAAAAGTGAGACTCCAAACAGACATATCAAATAAAGACTGCATGCATTCATTGTGAAAATACTGTGGCTGGATGAAAAACACAATAAATCAATTTGTTTGTAAAACAAAGTTTTTATACGTTGGGCATTTGGAAATAAAGTTTGCATCTTTCTGACTTTAATCATGCATATTTATAATGATTAGATTGACCATGAACTGAAAACAATCACAGGATGAGTTCGATATGGCATACTGCATACTACTTTTACTATTTCTGCCATAGACTGATGTGGCAGAGGCAGTAAATATAGTATCGGTAGTAAGCCATTGCAAACACAGCCCACAATCGCTGTACCACACCCAAAAGCGGCAGGTCTATGGCGTTGAGAGCGGCTTTGAGCTGAGTTTTTCCACGCCAGTGGAAATGTACGATAAGTCTTTGAGTGTTTTCGGAAGAGAGGGGTGAGGGGGAGGGTTGTGTGTATTGCAGAACTGATAATCGCTACTATCCAGCCAGGTGAAGATGGAGCGGTCTACCTCAGCATTTAAATATTGGATCTATCAACACAATAGTTCAACTGCAAAATGTGCAGCAATATGAAACAAAGCCCATTGCTCTACTATTGCTGTTGCATAAAACTTGACACAATTGTTCCTTGTGTGACTCAGTGGAACTCTGCTCTTTTAAAATATTCTTGCTGTTCAAAAGATAATATCCTGCCACCTCAGCTTTGGAATAGGTGATGGACTATCAGTAAGTAATTAGGGTTAAAAGGGTTTCAGTGTTTTTAGATGAAAGCTTTGACCTAGCAATGTTGTTGCTGTTGATTTTATGGTCATTCATTTTTGTTCATTTGATAATTGTTTTATGTTGATTTTATGGTCGTTAATGATCGTAATGTTGCTATTGTATTATGCACTTAAAATAAACTTGATGTCTCAGTATTTTGAATTATTAACTTTGGCCATGCACTGTCATTGCTGCTAGATTTCATGTTTATTTCATTCATGTAATGTTTAATGCACTTTTTGCAAATGATAATTTTGTGTGATTCACAGACTGAAAATTATGAAATACAGTTTCAGTCTGTGAATCACTCAAAATTATCACACAGGTGGTATTTAATACCACATTACTACAGTTTTATTATCATAACAGTTACTATAGTAATAAGTACATTGGCAGAAAATATTGATAATTGGTATAATTAGACCATGGCAAATTTGTATGTGTGTGTGTGTGCGTGTGTGTGTGTTCTGCATTGATGCTGAGGGATTTAAGTTCATCGTGAGGTGTTAAATGTTCTTAGATCAAAGGCAGTAATACATATTCATCTGAACCGGAGCACTCTAACTAATCACTGTTTTCCTCTTCCTTCCTGTCTGTCTGTCTGTCTCCTCACTCTCTCTCTCTTCCCACTCTCTCTCTCTCCCTCTCCCTTATTGTAACAACTCTTTAAGGTGCACTTGCACAGCCTGACTTCTCAATCTGCTGGATCTGTGATGTCTGTTTGTGTGTGTAACGGAAAGTCTGTGTGTAAGATTACAGTTCTGAGAGTTGAGAGCAATTGCTCATTTGATCTGCCCTCTCTCTCTGTGTGTGTACGTGTGTGTGTGTGTGTGTGTGTGTGTATTTCTGTTGTTGTTTGTTTGTTTGTTTTTGAGGGGGTTTAACGACGGATGCACCAGATCACAGGCGAGAACTTGCAGAAAAACTCCCCTCTGATCTTAACTCCCACTACACACACACAAACTCGTAAATATAAAGGGAATACATAAGGAAATAATGGAAATATTACAAAGGCCTGGAGATAGATTTTCCACCATGCTTAAAACAGTAGGGTGGAGAATGAATAAAAGAGAGAGAAAAAAGGGAGGGACAGAGGATAGATGAAAGTAAAGTGATTTGAAAAGGTTAGACAGAAAGCTTTAGACAGAATTACCTTGAGACAGAGTGGTTTGTCAAAGTAATTTTCTCTTCTGCACTTTGGTTCATTGGAATTCAGTTGTGGGGTGCATTTTTCCATCAAAGAGAAATTATGTTCCTGTTCTGTTCTGTAGAAATATGTCCTGGTTTATAGAGGCATTCAGCACTTGCAATCTAAATTCTTCTCTTAAAAAATATCATTAAAAGAATTAAAATGTTGATCTTGCTGCTTATGTGAATGTGAAGTATTGCTGTAATGTGTCTCATTGTGTGTGGCTGTTTTCTTGTTTTTTGCAAAATTTTCGGGTAGAAATTATCTGTCTGAATGTGTGTGGTGCGAGTTGTTTTGGGTTGCAGTGAATCTACCTCACATTAGTGAGCCTGATGTCTCTCAGCTCCATGTTTATTACATGAGACAGAAAGTTAAGACCAGACTGACTTTAACTTTCACAAGGTCACACACACGTGTGTGAGGTTAGTTTTGCATGTGGGATATGTTAACATCATAAACTGCTGAATCAGCTTTTTTCTGTCTTTTGTTTTTCTTTTTTTTCTTGCTTCTTATTTATTCCTTATTTATTAATCCTTATCAGTGTTACCTACATTCAGCACAAGGAACTTTCCTCTCCGTTTCCTTTCCTTCTACTTTGTCCTGCTTAATTTCCTTCTCCATTTTCCCTTTTCCGTTCCTTATTCCCTTTTCCTTTTTTCTCTTTAGAAATGTTCTTTTCATTTTCCCTGTTTCATTTTCCGTTTCATTTCTTTCTCCTTTTTTCCGTTTCATTTCCTTCTCCATTGTCCTTTATCCTTTCCATTCCTCTCCTTATTCCTGTTTATTTAATTTATTTCCCCCTTTCCATTTTTTACTTTCCTCTTCCTTTTGCATTTTCTTCTCCAATTTCCTTTCCTTGCCTTTTTTGACTTGCCTTATCTTGCCTTGTATTTTACTGTCCACACCACTTATTTTGTTTGTTCATTCAAACCAGTTACCTTTAGAGAATGTGTGCCTGTTTATTTGTATGCAGTGCACTTTAAACAAGAACAGTTTGAAATGCAGGATTAAGAACAAACCCATTATGAAAGCTTTTCCAAAGGCAAAGAGAATACATTGAATTCAGATTGTTTGTGTGTGTGTGTGTGTGTGTGTGTGTGTGTGTGTGTGTGTGTGTGTGTTCTGAGTGTGAGAGTGTCATGAATACAAAAAATTGGGTTAAAAGCTGTTTACAATCCCTGGTCAAGAACACAGTGTTCTACCTATACACCCACCACTGTCTGTCTGCTATTGTGGACAGAAAAGCCTTAGTTTGTGCTCTGTGTTTTGTGGTGATTTTCTGCTTCTCTGGTTTGTCCTCTCTTTGGTTGCTTTTTCATGCCTGCATTTTCTCTATCCCTAATTATTTTCTCTCAGATTTTTTTTATCACTGCATCTCACTCTCATTTGAATGGCCTTTCAAATATTTTTATAAGCTTTAACCTATTTTTCAGACTTCCGCTTTTTTTTTTTTTTTGGCATTAGTTATTTCTCTCTCATTTTCTGAGCATAAGGATTCTGTCTCATTTCACATTCTTCACGGGTCTCAGAGTGCATGCGGGGTATTTTCACGAGGGAACTGAATGACACGGCTTTTCACCTTCAATTACACTCAAAGAGGAGTGTGTGGGGAGCCAGACCACAGCACTGCATAACGCACAATGATATGAAATGTGAGGGAGGACTAACATTTTGCTAAATTTGAAATTTAAAGAACTTATAATCTTTTTTCTTAAAAGGGTCATGACATACTCTTTTTACACACACACACACACACACACATATATATATAATATTCTGTATATGATATATATATTCTGTATATATAAATATATACTGTATATAATTTTATTATCTTTCCTGAGGTCCACTATGTTAGTATAGTTTTTTGTTTTTCATAATAAGTCATAATTTAGTCATATATTTAATAATTTTCCTCCCTGTCTCTGGTCCTTTGTCTGAAATGCTCGGTTTCGAGCTCTCTGGCCTTTTAAGACTTCAGTGTAAATGGCCACTGTTATGATTGGCTAACACCGTGTAGCCCCTCAAATACAGCCATATTTGAAACTTGAAAGAAAATTTAAAGCAGCACAACAGCAACAGAGCAAACAGCAAGATGAAACAGGATGGGTGTCTCCTTTTTAGAGTTATAACTTGACATTTCGTAAAAGCGGCGCAAGATGTATGATAACGATCAAAGCTGTTTATCTAGTGCAGGTTTATGTAGAAAAACATTTAAATCCAGATATATATCCAGGCATATAAAGGTGTCTTGTGTAAGTCTCCTTTGGATGAATCTCCCATGACCGGCCCTCTCTCCTCTTCACCTATCTGACTGACTGTCTGAGCTCCAGTGGGCGGGGCCAAGGGTACAATGATGGAAATATAGGCGTTGATGTCTTGCTGAAGAGGCAGTCATATGCAGATGTTTTTGGTCCTTGTGATGTCCACAAATTCCAAACGGCCCATTTCTAGACTCTGGTTTAAATAAATGCTCTTTTTCTATTAAGGAGGAAGTTCTCAGTTTTGAAACTTTCAATATGTTTTTATTGCACAATGACCCCTTATATGTCAAAAGATCAAGGGAAATTTGATTCCTCATGTTATGACCACTTTAATGTATTTTCAGATGTTTTCTAAATGTATTTTAAAAAGATTTTCACCCAAAAATAAATTCTGTCATCATTTACTACTGATGTTGTTCCATACCCAACACAAAAGGAGAATATATTGCAGCCATCATAACATGAACTCCTTTTCTGATTGGAGCCAATCCAGGTCTGTTTGCAAACTTTTTCCTGGTGTCTGGCCCATAGCAGTGTGGACTACTTTTACATTTCGCTTGCTTGAGCATGAAATTACAAGAGTTTTCCCCTATAAGAGATGTGGACAAGCTCACCTTCTCTCTATTACAGTCTAGACACACTTACACACATGAAATGCAGCACTACACACTTCAATACATACTCAACTATTGCAGTTCCATTAGCATTTATATAACTCTCCCAGCAGAGAGAGCTGGCACATATATGATTTTGTTGGTTACGCATACAATCAGACACCTACCTTAGTCTTTAAAGAGTAAGTTTCACTTGCACAACATTTTACATTGAGCCTGACTATGGTTTTCGTTACATATTGATAAAGTTAATCAATGTTAGCTCAACCTGCTATATTAAAATCACAAAGGGAAGTCTATTTGCAGTGAATTCTAACCAGTTTCCCTTTTTTTTTTTTTTTTACTTTCATCAAGTCAACAATTTACTCTGGAAAATTTTCTACTCATCCTACTCATTTGATATTCTGCTTTTTGCATGCTTTGTTGCTATAATGTATGCAAATCAGACTCGGGGTCATTGTGATACTTCATAAACCTTTGTAAATTCCATTGACAGATTTAGAAATCAAAAGCTTACGAAACCAAAACAGTGAAAAACACTGTTGGACTGAACAGTTATGCTTGTTTGATCCATAATTTATGTGCTTCTGTGTTGATAAACATGAAAATCTCTCTCTCTCTCTCTGACTGTCTCTCTGTGTCTCTCTCTTAGTTGTCAGGCTGTGGGTTGTTAGGTGTGGGCATTTGGCTGTCCGTTTCTCAGGGCAGTTTTGCCACATTCTCCCCATCATTCCCCTCCCTCTCCGCCGCCAATCTGGTCATTACCTTGGGCTCCGTCGTCATGGTAACTGGCTTTCTGGGATGCCTCGGTGCCATCAAGGAGAACAAGTGCCTGTTGCTGAGTGTAAGTAAACCCACTTTGGTGGGCTTATGTTGTAAGTGATCAGCCTCGTTGTGTAAGTGATGGGGTGATCGACCTACTGATCCCTGAGGCACCTGTTCAGCGTTTCCACTGAAGGGGCAAACCAAACTTATTTTTAAATCCTTATGTCTTTTTTATTCTTATTTTTATTTTCTTGTTTTCTTTTATTGACTTTTATAATTTCCATGTAAAACACCTTAAATTACAACTGTGTGAGTTATGCTATGTAAATAAACTTGCCTTGCCTAAGTGAAATCCACTTCAATTAATTGAAATGAAAAAGAATTTATGGACTTATTCACACTTGACATTAAGCCAGGGTCATTATTAACCTTGGGTTAACATAATCCTGGGTTATCTTGTTCCATGTTTCACTCTGTTCATACTTAAATAATTAGTCAGGTTTCAAGATTTCACTCTGTACATGTGTAAATCCTGAATTAATGTTCTAATTTGCATATTAAAAAGGTTAATAGTAATGATTGAGCAGTATAGCACACAACCGAACTTAAAAACTGCTTTTCCATCTGTTGAAATTTTGTGGCATAAATCCACTTAGGTCATACTCTACACTTGTTTTAACATTTAATTTTTTCCCTGAACTCCACTTGAAATCATTCTTGCAAAAAAAAAAAATATTTTGTTTAGAATTAAACATGCTGTTTTTATTACTGTACCTCTAAAGAAATATTCCGAGTTCAATTCAAATTAGGCTCAGTCGACAGAATTGTGGCAAAATGTTGATTACCACAAAAATACATTTTGACTCTTCCCTCAATTTCTTTAAAAAAAGCAAAAGTCAAGGTTACAGTGAGACACAATGGAAGTGAATGGGGCAAATGTTTGGGGGGTTTAAAGTTAGAAAAGTGAAGCTTATAATTTTATAAAAGCACTTACATTAATTCTTCTATTAAAAGTTTGTATAATTTCTGCTGTAAAGTTGTTTAAATTGTCATTTATTGGGATTACAGGGTTTAAGGCATAATATCATCATGGCAGCCAAGTTGTAAAATGGCTATAACTTTACACAGAAAAGGTTAGTTTTTGTCACACTAAAATCATGTTAACACGCATATTGTTTACGTCTTGTGGCTATACTTTTGAGTAAGTGAGTATTATAACATTTACAGATTGGCCCCCATTCACTTCCATTGTTAGTGCCTCAATGTAACCGAGATTTTTGCTTTTTTAAGAAGAGGAGGGACAAGTCAAAATGAATTATTTTGGAAATGATGCCACAAATGATGTCGATTAAGCCTAACTCGTATTGAACCTGGAATATTCCTTTAAGACATCTATATGTAAATGGCCTCTGTTGTGATTTGCTAACCTCTGTGTACTAGTGTAGTTTACATGATACATTGTGGACATTATAGCATGTCTACTAAGTACTTTTTTTTTTTTTTATTATTCAAAAGAGCCAGAAAATCATGTTTGCCATGAAATATCCCCTTTAATGTGTCAATATGTTTATCTGCATGTGGATGACTACAAATTACAGTTGTTGAAATATTAATTTTTGTAATTATTCACGGTCTCTTAATGTCTTTTATCCCTTTTTCTTTGTAGTTCTTCATTGTTTTATTGATTATTCTGCTGGCAGAGTTGATTCTGCTCATCCTTTTCTTCGTGTACACGGACAAGGTATGAGCACACCAAGCATCACAGAGACCCTCTCTTTCTGCATTTTCACACACACAAACAGAGCTGAACTACCCAATGTGCAGACTCTCATTAACCATAGATATATCCTGACAAGCGACAACAACAACAGCCACACACCTGTTCTCCTGCTTTACTCTTCCAATATTCTGCATTTTCACACATCTGCTCTGTGGCCACGTACACACTGCAGTTAAATACGGTTTCCACTCCCTTTCTGAGCAAATAATTAATTAATATAATTCTGTACACCTTGCTTATTTTCGCAAATTACAACCGCAGTGTCCAACTGAATTCACTGCTGAAAAGTGAATCGACTGCTGCGCATTATAAATCAGATTTTTGCTTCTTATTTTTTCAAGAAAAGTAGGGACAAGTCAAAATGTAAGTTTGTGGTAGTCAACATGATGCCACAAATTCTGAAGTTAACTTGTATTGAACCTGGAATATTCCTTCAAATTCGATTGTCAATTCCAAAACTTTGCAGTGTATTTGTGGTTTGTGGTAATAGCATTTTTGACACTAAACTGTTTTGCAGGTTAGTGAGAACGCTAAACAGGATCTAAAAGAAGGCCTGCGGCTCTACAACACGGACAATAACATTGGCCTCCGCAACGCCTGGAACATTATACAGGCTGAGGTGTGTGTGTGGATGTGTGATATACAGCCATCGGTGACACTAATGGCGGGCCACTGCAAGTTCAAGTCATTGATTTTACACAGAGATATAGGCCATGTCTTTCTGCAGCTGCTCTTCCACAAAATTATGAGTGGAAAAATAACTCATGAAGAATCATAAGCCCTCCACCACTGATATTACCCGGCCAAGGATCAATAAGCTAGCATCTCCAAAATTCACTTTGAGCATTATGTACAATGTGTGTGAATGTTCTCATTTTCTTTTGTTAGTGGCAGTGTTGCGGTGTAACCGGGCACACAGACTGGCATGATGCCCTACAGGAGAAAGCGGTGCCAGACAGATGCTGCCAGGAGCATTATAGAGAGTGCGGTCGTAATGCCACCAACATATTCTGGTCACAGGTAAACTTATGTTTTCTGTATCAACAAAAATGCTCATATCTTCTCTAGTGCTCGTAAGTGTTGCAGAGTAATTAAAAGTAGCTATACTGCTAACTTATCTAAATTTTTGAGTGGTGTGGCAGTAGTTCGGCTGTGTTAAAAATAGCTTTCTTTCAAAACAGCCCTCTTAAAATTGGAACTCCAGTTTATTTTTGTTCAGATAGTTGATGTAAACAAAGCGATTAAAAGAATAAATGGTTTACAGATTTTTTTGAGTGCTTTAAATTTGAGGTATTTTACGTCATTTTTTAAACTGTTGGTTTATCGCTGTTTTAGACTCCAATTATTCTGAAATAATATTGTATGTTTTTATAAAAAATTAATTTTAACAATTAATTTGTGCTTTTATAAAATTATAAGCTTCACATTTCTGCCTAATTGGCCCCATTGACTTCCACTGCATGTGTGTAACCTCGATTTTTGCTTCTTTTTTAATAATTTTATTTATTTATTTGTAATTTCTTGTGGTAATCAACATTATGCCCCAAAATTTTGCCGATTATGCTTAACCTGTATTGAACCCGGAATATTCCTTGAAATAGCTTTGAGGTAGCTTGTAGTGTAGCCAACTTCTTAAAAGGTAAGTTTGACTCTAGTTTAACTATTTTATATCACAAGTAGCTTGCAGCTTGGGAAGTTCAAAGTGCTTCAGAGTAGTCCAACACATTACATGTTACATGAATACACTTCTGTAATCCCATGCATCTCTTCTTTACTTCCATTAGGGTTGCTATGAGAAGGTTGAGGAATGGCTAAATGACAACAAACATTTGCTGGGAACCATTGCAATGTGTGTGCTGGTCTTACAGGTACTTATGCACAATATGATTAGACTTATCCTGACTTATTCCCATTTTTATCCTTTTCTTTTTCTGTTTTGCCTGGAATTGTCACATTCTTTGATGCAGGGCTATGCTGATGTCATTTCCTCTGTTCTGCAGCTGCTTGGAATGGCCTTCTCCATGACCTTATACCAGCAAATTCACAGAGCGGGGAAGAAATATGATGCCTAGTGAAAACCCAGTGTTGCGTTGCATAAATAAACTCCCAGAACACCTTGTGCATTATTTCACACCCTGTTTCATGCCAGCACAATATTACCTGTAAAAAGGAAGCTTTTCTTGACTCAAAGTTGAAAAGCGTAATCAATTTTAATTACGTAGAGCTGCCTGCAGATATATTTGCTCTGCCAACTTTTTTTTTTTTTTTTGGCCTGAAATCTAACAGCGACTGTAAGATAAAAACTAATGAATGGAATGTTTTTGAGAAGAAATTATCGATGTTTGTGCCAACATAGTCATCATCAACATTTTGGGCTTGGAAGTGATCTGGAAGTATATGAACTGATCAAGAATGCCTACGTCACTCAAGACCGGGAGTTGGTATGACAACACAGCGCACACAGATTGATACAGTCAATATTTCTTTCTTGGACACTTATGTATACATAGATGCAGTTCCTTCTCTTGTTGTAATGTATCAATAGCATGCTGTATATATTTCACATTCATGTAAGCAAACTGTTCAGTTGCACTGAAACAATCCTTTATCTGTTGCCTGTTGTGTTATTCTCTCATTTAAAGTAATATTTTCCCCAAAAACTGAAAAGGCTATCATGTACTCCAAACCTGTCATTCCAAACCAGCATGACTTTTTTTCTTCTGTTGAACACAAAACACTTGTGTGCTATATTCCAGTCGGATAATAACTTGAGAACTGCTGCAACTTGATCGAGTCAGTGAGTTGAACTTTAGAACCGAATCAGTTCGATTTATAAATGAATCATTCAGACTGTTTTTCTAAACGTGATTATCCGATTTATTGAAAAGATCAGACTCAAAAGAATAACTTATTCATTAATTAGACATTTCTACTTTTCTCAAGAATGCGCCAAAAGAGCAAGGGCAGACGTCAAGATGTTATGTGACTTAAATTTTCTTACACAGCTATAGAGCTGTTCAGTTGTGAAGTCAATTTGTAGGCAAACCCTGAAGGCTAATTCGCCATGGGGTCCGCAGGAATTTCCGCTGGGTTTTTAGAATAAGGACTTTAGAATTTCGAGTAAAATAAGATCTGTCGCGAAAATTATCGACAGAGACTTTCGCGTTTTGTTCTAGAACTGAAATGACACAGTCATACCTTAACCGTGGATTTTGAAGCCGTTGTGTTTTTTTTTAAATGCATGTTGCTAACCCATTGCTAAATAAGAACTACAACTCTCGTCTGTTTCGTAAAGCCCTTAGCTCTTATGTTCATGGTAGTTGTAGTTCTTAATTAGCATTGTGATAGCAACACATGTTTTTAAAAAACATAGCAGCTTTATAAAAAAAAATTTGAGGTATGACTGTGTGTAATTTATGTTTTAGAATAAAACGTGACAGTCCGGCCATATTTTACTCATAAATCTAAAACTGCCTTTATAAAAACCCATAGGAAATTTCTGAGGGAACCCATGGCTCAAAAATGCTAATCGTCTTTCGAGTTTTTGAACTACAACCTGAACATCTCTATTGTATAGCTTCAGAATAATTTGAGTGTCATGCACAAGTTGAATGGACCACTTTGATGGTGGTTTTGATGGCCTTTTTGAAGCTTTAAAGCTTTAGTCACCATTCATTGTGATTGTTTGGAAAAGAGCGATCAGCCCAGTCTTCAGAATTTCTCCTTTTGTGTTCCATGGAAGAAAGACATACAGGTTTAAAACAACAGGAGGTGAGTACATAATCACCTTTCCTATTCCTTTAATATGAATGTATGTGTTTATTGTAAAAAAGAAAAAAGAGTGTATGTTATATGTTCGAGAGAGACTGGGCGTATTATTGTATCACATGGACTAGTCATCTGCTTGCTTGGGGGCTTTGTGTCCGGATGACTCTCTTCTCGTCTCTGTCTACTCTCTTTTGTTTTGTTGTTCACTGATCTTTTCAGTGTGCATCTGTACTGCCGGGAGGCAAACGAGCTGTCCTACTTCGCCTACCGTCAGGGAAGAGAGGGAGATGAGATCAAAGGATGCAGGATATAGAGCCCAAGAAATAAGAGGGAAAAAATACCTAATAACGGCCTCTCTTGAAAACAAACGGCATCATGCAATGACACTTGAAAGAGTGCAATGAGACATAACCTATAAGCCATAACCACAGAGAGCCGTTACTATCTGTAGGAATTCCTAATACACATTAATTTTCGTATTCCATTTGTGAGTGGTATAGGTATGTTTGGACACACGGATACTAGACGCATCAATATTGAAGTATTGGAGTTATCAGGATAATTTATTACGAAGAAACATAATTTGTGATATATATTCATAACTTTAACTGACATATTGTTCAAAAATATATATATTTTAAGAAACTGTTACTGCTTGATATTAGTATGAAAAAATGTCTCAAAATTGCCTTTGAAAATTGGCTAGAAAACCAGGGGAAAAAAATCAATATTGATATTCCAGCACACATAATGGTTTAGCACTGGCAAGCTACTGTAAGTAATAAATATGAATTTTGAGGGAAATAATTTAAAGAAATGTTCCATTTCCAACACAAGTTAAGCTTAAACGACAGTATTTGTGGCATAATGTTGATTACCACACACAAAAAAAAAAAAAAAAAAATATATATATATATATATATATATATATGGATGCAAATGGGGCCGATTCGTAAACGTTAAACTACCCACTGTTACAAAAGTATAGCCACAAGATTTAAACAGTATGTGTGTTAACATGATTTTAGTGAGATAAAATTGCATGCTAAAATTTTCTGTGTAAAGTTATAGCCAAATTTACAACTTTGTTGCCATTTTACAATTATAAGCTCTATATTTCTGCCTTTAAGCCCTCCAAACATTGGCCAAATTCCCTTCCAGTGGAGGTGCCTCAATGTAACCTTGATTTTTGCTTTTTGTAAAGAAAGCTAATAACAGAGGCATGTGTTGAAATACAATTTTGTGGTAATCAACATTATGCCACAAATGCTGTTGATTGAGCTTAGCTTGTATTGAACCAAGAATATTCCTTTAAATCAGATGCATATCACTGATCAAATATTTAATGTTCTGTATTGGCATGTTGTAAAAAACTAATTTAAATGTCTATAGACTTTATTCAGAGTAGTGCTATATTAAATTTTCAAGGGGAATAAAAACAAGGCTGTGAGGAATGGATTTACAGTCTCTACAGTAGGTTGGGGTTGATAAAAGTGAGAAAGCTGCTATTCTTGTCTGAAATCTGTGTTTACATATTCTTTAACGCATTTGCCCTGTGTTTAAGGCGCTCTGAAAATGTATTAAAGTGTAAATAATATCAGGGAGGAAAACAAAACAGAAATATTTCAACATAACTTTATACAGCTCAAAATACACAACAATACAAAATAGAAAACATTACTGGCTCTTGTTCTCCTCAAGAGGAGAGATGTGGAAAGAGGACAGACCTCTCTGTAATACATGAGAGAAGGTTTCTCATCTCTTAGATCTTCTGTATGATGTTAGGCATTCTCAAGAGGAAACTGAAGCATCGGTCAAGCTCTGTGTGTCTGTAAGGCTATCTCTGTCTCCCTCTGTTGGCCAAACACTAAATATATTTGTTTGATTGCTTGCGTGTGAGCCTTTAAGGGGGGATAGTTCACCCAAAAATGAAAATTCTCTCATCATTTACTCTCCCTCATGCCATCCCAGATGTGTATGACTTACTTTCTTCTTCAGAACACAAACAAAGATTTAGAAGAATATCTCAGCTCTGTAGGTCCTCACAATGCAAGTGAATGGTGACCAATGTTTTGAAGCTCTAAAATGCACATAAATGCAGCATAAAAGTAATCCATATGACTCCAGTGGTTAAATCTATATCTTTAGATGCAATATGATATGTGTGGGTGAGAAACAGATCAATATTTAAGTCCTTTTTTACTATATATTTTCCCTGCCCAGTAGGTGGCAATATGCAAGAAGAAATCGCCAAACAACAAAAGAAGAAAAAAGTGAAAGTGGAGATCAAAAAAGGACTTAAATATCGATCTGTTTCTCAACAACACCTTTCATATCGCCTCTGAAGATGGATTTAACCACTGGAGTCTTATGGATAACTTTTATTTTGCCTTTATGTGCTTTTGGAGCTTCAAAATGTTGGTACTCCATTCACTTACATTGTATGGACTTACAGAGCTGAAATATTCTACTACAAATCTTCATTTGTGTTCTGCAGAAGAAAGAAAGTCACACATCTGGGATGGCATGGGGGTGAGTGAAAGATGAGAGAATTTTCATTTTTGGGTGAACTATCCCTTTAAATATGAAGAAATTCTCTGAAACATTCAAACACATACATACACCCAAATACACAAGGCTCAATTTGCAATATACACCTGTAGTTCCCAAAACCTATTCACACAACAGTGCAAAGCTTTACACACCATGACTTAAATGCTGTGTAAGTGATTGTTGCGTTTGTGGGTGAGTATGCTGTTTGTATTTATATTTATCTGTATAGTGTACATGTGACAATATTATTCTTGCAATGCTTTTAGGTAACTTTGCTTTTGATATTTCCTAGCAGTACATTGTTTGTCAGTGTACATAAACTCAGCAAAAAAAGAAACATCCTTTTTTCAGGACACTGTATTTTAAAGATAATTTTGTAAAAATCCAAATAACTTTACAGATCTTTATTGTAAAGGGTTTAAACAACGTTTTCCATGCTTGTTCAATGAACCATAAACAATTAATGAACATGCACCTGAGGAACGGTCATTAAGACACTAACAGCTTACAGACAATGGGTAGGCAATTAAGGTCACAGTTATAAAAACTTAGGACACTAAAGAGACCTTTCTAGTGAAAGATGCCCAGGGTCTCTGCTCATCTGTGTGAACGTGCCTTAGGCATGCTGCATGGAGGCATGAGGACTGCAGATGTAGCCAGGGCAATAAATTGCAATGTCCGCAGTGTGAGACGCCTAAGACAGCGCTATAGGGAGACAGGAAGGACAGCTGATCGTCCTCGCAGTGGCAGATTACGTGTAACAATACCTGCACAGGATCGTTACATCTGAATATCACACCTGTGGGACAGGTACAGGATGGCAACAACAACTGCCTGAGTTACACCAGGAACGCACAATCCCTCATCAGTGCTCAGACTGTCTGCAATAGAGTGAGAAGCTGGACTGAGGGCTTGTAGGCCTGTTGTTAGGCAGGTCCTTACCAGACATCACCAGCAACAACGTCGCCTATGGGCACAAACCCACCTTCGCTGGACCAGACAGGACTGGCAAAAAGTGCTCTTCACTGACGAGTCGCGGTTTTGTCTCACCAGGGGTGATGGTCGGACTCGCGTTTATCATCGAAGGAAAGAGCATTACAATGAGGCCTGTACTCTGGAGCGGGATCGATTTGGAGGTGGAGGGTCTGTCATGGTCTGGGACGGTGTGTCACAGCATCATCGGACTGAGCTTGTTGTCATTGCAGGAAATCTCAGCGCTGTGCGTTACAGGGAAAACATCCTCCTCCCTCATGTGGTACACTTCCTGCAGGCTCATCCTGACATGACCCTCCAGCATGACAATGCCACCAGCCATACCGCTCATTTTGTGCATGATTTCCTGCAAGACAGGAATGTCAGTGTTCTGCCATGGCCAGCGAAGAGCCCGGATCTCAATCCCATTGAGCATGTCCGGGACCTGTTGGATCGGAGGGTGAGGGCTAGGGCCATTCCCCCCAGAAATGTCCGGGAACTTGCAAGTGCCTTGGTGGAAGAGTGGGGTAACATCTCACAGCAAGAACTGGCAAATCTGGTGCAGTCCATGAGGAGGAGATGCACTGCAGTACTTAATGCAGCTGGTGGCCACACCAGATACTGACTGTTACTTTTGACACATTATTCCATTTCTGATAGTCACATGTCTGTGAAACTTGTTCTGTTTATGTCTTAGTTGTTGAATCTTTTTATGTTCATACAAATATTTACACATGTTAATTTTGCTGAAAATAAAAGCAGTTGAAAGTGAGAGGACATTTCTTTTTTTTTTTTTTGCTGAGTTTATGTGATTATTTATCGGGCAAAGTTTATATTTTACCATGAGAGAGTTCCTGAATTTTGACACATGAAACACATTGTATTGAGAACCTAGAGATTCATTCTGAGACATTTGAGAGGGGTAGCTGTAAATATTGACAAACTGAAAAGTTTGAAAACTGTTGTGTGGAACGATGTTGAACCTGAACACTTGTACATTGTTCTCTGTTGTACATGAGTGATCCTTCTCTTCTCCAGTGTGTTATCCCCACACCCATCTCTCTGACTGAGAAGACTTCAGCTGTACTGACTCACTGCTGTCCCCATCTGCCTGCAGCCAGACAAAAGGTAAATAAAACATTAAACAATAGAAAACGGGTAAACTACACAAAATGTAATTTTACATTTAAAATATTTAAAGTCAATTACCAGATATCTATTACCACAGAAGGTCATTTCAACATATCCCTCCATTTGTAATAACAAACAAACATGGCATTTACACTCAACTGCATGTTGAATTGTACATTTGAACATTTACTCTGGTGCTATATGATATAGACTGCTATTGTAAATGTATTGCTGTACACAAAATGTATTTTTATATTTAAACCAAGGGACAAAAATATTTCTATGGTAATGTTTCACATGTTTTCACAGAGCTTACGTGTTGCAAGCCCTTTTGACATTTAATCATATGCAGGATATGAATTATAGATATCTTTAATGCAATTTTCACTATTTAAAATTATAATTCTTGATATCAGCAATGGAATTACAATTAATGAAAATGATTTTTTTAAATATATATAATAATTAGGCTTACACTAATAAATAAACATTCATTTTTTATATCTATAATTTCTTACTAGTTAAAATTCCAAATACACATATTAGCTATGTGCTTCTTGTAAAAATAATAATTTTTTTTATATTATTCAATTGTGCAAATGTTGTTTCCTGATATCAACAACTGAATTATAACTAGTAAAAATTCACATTTTTAATATGAAATGGTTAATTTAGTATTTCAGTTATCTGGAAATGGATTTCATATATTATTAAACTGAATTATAATGAAAGATATCTTACATATATCAAAGATATATTACAGATATCAAAAATTGCATTTTTATTGTTTCAAATGTTAATATGAGGAATGGACATTTGCACTAGGAACAATGTAATTATTGATATATATTTTTTATATTTATTAATTCCAATATTAAATTGGAATTAATAAGAAATTAATTATATATATCTACAATTGATTTTTGAACAGGAATAAATGAGGAATCATTTTGAATTTCTACTAATGAAAATGCAAAAAAATAAAATAAATATATATATATATATATATATATATATATATATATATATATATATATATATATATATATTAGTTGAAATTCCATTTTTGATATCAAGAATGGGTATTTCATCGAGTAATGACATAACTTTTGATATCAAGAATTAAAATTTAACTAATGCAAACTTAATTTCTGATATCAAAAATTAGAATTTTAACTAGAGAAATGTGCATTATAGATATCTATAATTCATATCCCACACATAATTAAATGTCAAAGGGCTTGTGCTAGATTAAGCTGCATAACTTGAAATATTCCTTTAGCAAATGTATTAATTATTGCATTCATGATTATCCTGGTAACATTACACAATGCTATTCCATATTATTATATGATAAGACTGTATGAGGCAAAATATTGCATCATATGTTAATAATATTAAGAATTTGATGATATAATGCATCTTACATAACTGGATTAGTACATTCTGTTCGAATTTACCGGCCAATGCATTAAAACATTCAGTGCCTGTTAAAAGTGACCCTGGGTTATCTTGTTCCATTTTTCACACTGTTCATACATTATCCTGAGTTTGCAATTCGCACTGCATATCTTTGGCCCCACCCTTTGGGATTTTCAAAATCACAGTTGTGAAATATTGCTTTACCCAGGGTTAAAAAGGGTTCTTTGAAAATTACATTAACCCAGGCTTTAGCGTAGTTTGAAAAACCCTAAAATCTAGTAGTGGCAGAAAAGCTTGGAAAAATTCATTAACTGACCTTGCTAGCAATAGCTTTCAGTTTACCCAGTAATGAAGGAGTATTTGAGTAAACAACATCGTCCTCATTCTCCTCCCCTTCTCCTTCCGCTAATCCACAGCTGTCCGCTGCTGGCAACTCGCAGTCCTTATTGGCTGACATCACCAGCCTGGAATATTTATATTCAAGCCTGTGCAAAAAAGGAAAGGGCACATAAATTAAATACACATCTTGTGTATGAAGCTGACTGATCATTTTAATTTACAACTTCTTACCTCTTGTTTTTTTTCCAAAAGTAGCATGTGAGAGATATAAGGAGGACAGCCATGAAGGCTCCGCCCCCAATTCCTGCCTTCACCCATAGGCTGACCACTTCACAGTGGGCGGATGTCTTGTTCGGGAATGACACTCCTTTCGTGCAGAGTTTTGGTTCATTCCACACAAAGAGGGTGTCCTATTAAAAAAAAGGATGAATGAAAAATGAAGCGTTAATCGTGTGAACGAAATTACTTACGGATGTTTTGTTGTTGAAGGTTTTTTGATTTCATCAATGTTAACCCAGGACACACTAAGATTAAATAAAATATATTGTACTGGATGCATTTAAAGTGGGATTGGTGAGATGATACATGGATATACCTGCACTCCTCCTTTGCACGCTCCTTCTATTGAGTGGTAATCAGCCTGAGTGCAAAGTGGACAAGCACTAGAACTCTCCCAAAGGAAATGAAACTCACAGCCATTGCATGTACCTGCTGGGCACTTACTAAACACACACATCATCAAAATACATGTGAACAAGAAGAGTGCTGAACATCAATGTAAATGAACATACAAACATATGCACACACACCTTGGCACAGCGAGCATTCCGCGGTCACTCTTCTCAGGGTTGCAGCGCAGAGTTACGACTGTGCTACGACCATTCAGACAGGATGCAGTTGGCTGGGGAGAGCTGAGAGATGGAGAGAAAAAATAAAAAACTATAACTCTCCTCTGCAGTGTTGAGGTGTAACAAGTACTGACACAATTAACTACTCAAAATAGTGTTACTTTTTTATTAGCAAGCTACTTTTTCCAACAAGTAACCAAAGCGTCTTTATCTATCTGTCCTAAAAATTCACTTCGTGTTGTGACTGACATTGGAACAGATATAGAAGCGTATGCGCTAGGAACTGAGCACATGATGGTTTGACTCTCACTCTTGCTACATGTTATACACTTTCGGCCTAATCCGATATAGCCAGATTACCACATAACCAAAGCATCTTTAAAGCATCAAACACTGTAACGGCTAGGATCGCGTCGGCAACCTTTAGAACGTAAGATGAGTTTGGTGCCCACCATTCTTCTCCTGACCAGCTAATTTCGGTATTTAGCAGACACCATCCTAACACCCTGCTTCTTATGACTGAATAAATTTGGTATTTAGCAGACACCTGCTTGTCCGAAGGGTCTTAAAATACAACTACCCTTAAAATCTACCTTCAACTAAGTGGCGGCACAGAGGTAAAAGCACATGCTCTTGGAATTGAGCGCATGAAGGTTGATGGTTTAAGCCCTGCTCTTGCTACAAGTTATACACTATAAAACAAGACTGGGGTCTCTGCAGGTCTCAGCAGTGGGCGGATCAAAAGGTAGGGTGTCTGTTGAAATTTTATTCCAATTGGCTGAGAAAGCTGTCAGTTTCAAGGGCAGGCAGATTCAAGGATTTAGCCCAGATCTTAACCCACTAATCCACACCACCTCATGAGATATTGCTCTTTTTAAAAACTCACAGAATATACGTGTGATATATTTATTTTTCTTTTATTACATAGGACCATATACAGAGAGAGAGAGAGGAGGAATGGGACCGGGACATGAAACAAGCCAGAATTTAATGCCTGTGTAACATTACCTACAGAAGAGTGTGAAAAACACAAATCATTACACACATCAACTGACCATTTTCAATCATAATTATAATTTCTCCTTTGTTTTACCGATAGAAGAAGTTGATATCTGGAACTTTCCGTGACGATTCGGGGAACAGATCCAGGCTAACAGTCACTCCATCCAGAGTGTTATCAACAGAAGCTCCTGAAAAATGGAAGCACATTGAGATTCTGAGACACTTACAGTGACCGAGACTAAACAAGTATTAGTGTTAATTAGTGCAGGATAAGGCTCTCACTGTTGTGCAATATGACAATGTATTGATGGCTTTGACACTGATCTCTAGCCAGCTCAATCAGTAAAAAAGGGTTAAGAGACTGACTGTGAGCTCTGAGTGCATAAAATTATGTTAAAAGCAGCTGGTACGAAGTTACAGACCACACAAGCTCACCAAGGAAAGTGTCAGCCAGGCTGATGGACTGAGAGGACAGGGCTGTCCTGAAGCCCCGCCCATCTGCAGGGATGATGGTTGATTGGCATACAAAAGTCTCCACAAAATTGTTGAGATAGGCTGATTCATTTTGCAGGTCCTTATTGGACAGATCTGTAACGTTGTCACTGCACACGGCCACTTTCTTTCCCTTTGACAGAGAGGGAGGAGCAATAATATGACTCATTATTGACATTTTGAGCAAAGAACTAAAAAGGCAAACAAACCTGGAAGCTAAACATCTTTTATAATGTTCCTATTTCTTTCATTTTAATGAATCTTATATCAAGAAATGTTCTGGTCAATTACATAACGAATAATAAAAGAATAAAGATGAAAAAATTTAGAAAAATTTGACTTACTGAAATACAAAATTGAAATCATGGTAGTATTGAAAAGTTTGAGTTAGCTGATCAGCTGATTTTTATTTAAAATAACTGTGTCATTACTGTGTTACAGTAATAATACAATGTTATTGTGCTTAAAGGAATAGTTCACCCCAAAATGAACCTTCTCTCATTTACTCACTTTCATGCCATCCCAGATGTGTATGACTTTCCTCTGCAGAACACACATTTTTAGAAGAATATCTCAGCTCTGTAAGTCCATACAATGCAAGTGAATGGTGGCAAGAACTTTGAATCCCAAAAAAGCACATAAACGTAGCATAAAAGTAATCCATATGACTCCAGTGGTTAAATTCATGGCTTCTGTGGCAATATGACAAAAGTGGGTGAGAAACACATAAATATTTAAGTCCTTTTTAACTATAAATCTCCTCTTTTGACCAGCCCCGTCCAGTAGGTGGCACGAAGAATGCGAATTGCCAAAAAACAAAAGACGACGACTGTGGAAGTGAAAGTGGAGATTTCTAGTATAAAAAGGACTGAAATATTATCTGTTTCTCGCCCACACCATCATATCATTTCAGAAGACATGGATTAATCCACTACAGTCATATGGATTACTTTTATGCTGACTTTATGTGCCTTTTGGTGCTTCAAATATCTGGTTGCCATTCACTTGCATTGTATGGACCTACAGAGTTGAAATATTCTTCTACAAATCTTAATTTGTGTTCTGCAGAAGAAAGAAAGTCAAACACATCTGGGACGGCATGAGGGTGAGTAAATGATAATTTTTTTTTTTTATAAAACAAAATGTATATATTTTTATGGCCCTGGGCGTAGATGCTGTTTTTGTCCACCAGATGGCGTTGTCTCTTCCAGAGTGGAGTTTAGGAGCAGGTGTTCTGAATGACCTGAGATGAGAGCTGGAATGAGCAGCTCATAAAAAAGGCCCTTCTCCCCAGTGCGGTGGCCTCCCCTCACCAGCACCTTGATTTGTTTGCTTTTTTTTTTTTTTTTTTTTTTTTCTGATTTATTGTTCTTTATTTTTCTTTTCAGTTCTTTTTCTTTTTACATACTTTATGTTACTTCAACTTATATTATAAATGATATTTTTTTGCTTAAATCCTATCCACGTGTGGTTTGGAACAATATATATATATATATATATATAAAATTCACCCATCTCTTATTAGTTAGACTGAAGTCAGACTATTTGGCACAGGGGAGGTGTTTGTATGTGAGAGTACCTCTGCCCCACACAGACTGATGTTAAATTGATGGTAGTATTTTGTTCCCTTGGAGGTGAAACTAGGGCCATTCATGATTGACCCCACTGAACTTAAGGTGCTGAGGTCGTAAGTCAAAGTCCGGTTCTGATCCACATGTGAGAATGTGCAGTCGTTAAAACACACAGAGTGTTCCTGAAAACAAATGCACACGCTGGATGTTACATAGTGTCAAAAATATTTTTTGTGGAAATCAACATTTTGCCCCAAATGCTGTTGAAAATGCTTTGTATTGAACCTGGAACATTCCTTTAAACATATACAAATCATATGGTACCTTGTTGCTCTTGCTGCCAGGGCCGCAGGGC
Organism: Myxocyprinus asiaticus; assembly: GCF_019703515.2. Taxonomy (NCBI): domain Eukaryota; kingdom Metazoa; phylum Chordata; class Actinopteri; order Cypriniformes; family Catostomidae; genus Myxocyprinus; species Myxocyprinus asiaticus. The sequence goes on along the minus strand of NC_059390.1, from coordinate 9,082,252 downwards.
TGACAGGCCTCACGCCCATATATGTGATGCCCAGATAGGAAGGTGTTGGGCGGGCACTCTTGGCACTGATTGGTGTCTTTATTGATGAAGTGTCCAGCAGGGCAGGGAACACAGGAAGAGCCGTCCTGCTGACTCATCATAGCACAGGCATGACAACTAGACGCTGAGCCATCCATAGCATTAGTCACTGTGATCGCGTAGATCTTCGCTATGTCATTCACATACTGACGCACCTGGGAAAGAAGACAACAGCGGATGAGAGCACAACAAAAACAGTGCAGGTTTTACAGTCATTTTGGTAAGTCTTCAGGATTTTTATGTGAATACTTACATCCATGGCTTTGTTGGTACGTTGAAAAGCCCATGTGTAAGACACAGATGAATTTTTGGTCATGATGTGGGTGTAAGCCTGTCTGGCTTTACTTCCTACCCATGATTCCACCACATTGGTGCTCTTCCTGTTCACATCCTACACAGAAAGGAAGGATACATTCATGACTCAACCTTGAATTAATTTAGATAAAAGACGGACATACACTGGCTCCATAAAAATATTTGGATACTTGTGCCACACCTACAATGTATGAATGTCTTCACATAAGATAACAAACCAAGTGGCATCTGCAAACAAATGATGCTAGACTTTTCTCACAAACTACCTTAAGCCATCTTTGCAATTATTTTCAATCAACTTGTCTTAAGGTCATTTTTAGCGGATATATGAAGCTGATGCATTATTGAGTTCCCCTCAAGCTCACAGGTGTGCTAGCAGAGTAACCACAAGTGTAGTTCATCACATTAACTCTGTTCAACTGAGTTTGACAACCAGAAAGTGTCCAAATTGTGAATAGTATATCTACAGTTTCATCATGCAATGTCATTAATACATTTATAAGTGTCCAAAATACTTTTCGTGGCTACTGTACGCACCCACACCTTATGTCAGATATTCATAAATATATAAATAAATATATAATATTATGAGGTGTGTTTTACCATCATAAAATAGAGTTCACAATCTGCACTGCAAATGGTTTCAAAAATAAAAGTGATTCGGCCAAACTCAGAAGCTGAAGCATCGTCCACAGAAGTAGGAAGTCTGAGAGAGAGAGAGAGAGAGAGAGACACAATGTCAATATAAATGCTTGTTTTGTGCACAACCAAAATGTTAGACTTAAAAAAAACTTGAGAACTGACTCACTTGAATCCTGGCACTCGTAGATTTAAGATGAGGTAATCATTATCTGAGCCTCCCACTCCACTACGGATGTGGTCGCCGGCCACCTCCCAACCTATGCAAACAAATTTGCTTAAAATCACGTTTATTCTTAAGTAGCAGTTGAATCAATTAACACTTTTAAAAAATATTTCAAAGCACACTTGTACAAAGCACACTTTGTGCACCCCTATCCAAGCCTAGGTGGCGCTATAATAAGCACGCTTACCTTTTTGCAAATATCTTTACAACTGTATAGGCTAGAATAAAAAAAATTTGTGACACAACTGAAATATTTTTTTCCTTTGATTCCCTGAGTCAAGCGAAACAAAACTGAAATCCAATTTCATTTCCGTCTATAAATTTTTCCATCATTTTGATTTTTCCATAAAAAATACTGTTTCTTACTTCTCTGTAGGTTCAGTTGGCATGAAATGTTGCATGTGTCATCTCATGACAATAATTTCATTAAATCGTTCAGAAGATATAGGTTGATTTTGTGCAAATCGGACCAACAGTCTAGGAGTTCAAACTATTTTTTTTTTTTTTCAGGAAAATTCAAAATGACAGAATGTTTTTTTTTATTATTATCACAATTTAATTATCACGTGTGGGGCATGGGTGGGGGGGGTAGGAAAGGTTGCTGCCCCCTTCAGCATATCGCGCTGCTGTTTTGTGGCATTTTGCATAACGTGGCGGCCCATGTGGCCCCATTTTGCGGCCGGCCCACCGGGAAAAGTCCCAGTTCTCCCAATGTCTCCCAATGTCCAGTTCTCCGCCACTGTATAGAGGTAGAGGACCTGATGGACAGTCGTAAACCATTCTACAACCTTGGGGCAGCGACAGAGAAAGCGTGATTCCCTTTGCACTTTAAGTGTGACCAGGGAACATTCACAAGCAGTTACTTGGCTGATCTAAGAGACCTCTGGGTACGATGGAAGTTAATGAGTTCAGAATTATACTCTGGTGCCATTCCATGTAAAGACTTAAAAACAAACAACAACACATTATATTGAATTCTGAACTGAACTGGTAACCAGTGAAGGAAGGCCAGAATACCACAATGTATGTGAAAGTACATTGATATGAACATTTATGTTTTTTGTAAAGCACTTTGTAAACACTGCTTTAAAAGGTGCTGTATAAATAAGGATTTACTTACTCTACTGACACTGCACTAGCAATAAACATACAATCATATTTTGTGCCCAAGTTCCTGTTGCTCTTACCATTCATTTCATCACATTTGGAGTTGCCGACATTAAAACAAGAAGTTTTCATATTCCTCGGAAGGATGTTCCACCACTTGTACTCATATCCTAGAGAAGGTTCAGTTCCCCCTGGGCATCGTTGACATTCTGCACAAAAAGAAAGCGTCTCTATTATACACAAAATGTGGACCAGTACCAGTAACAAATCTATGCTGTTTTGTAAAATCAGTGAGTACAGTATGTACATGTGGGTGCCTACATACCTGTCGTGCCATCAGAATACATCCCTTGTGGGCAAGGCAGACAGGTGGAGGAGTTGTGCATGTAGAAGCCTGGATTACAGGGTGGACAGTCCTCTTTCTCTCCAGAAGGGAGCAGCTTCACAGCGCCGGTCACATTCTCCACACACACCTGTGGCTCCACCCACCTGTACAGTATCTGGGTCTAAAAGCATACCAGAAGATAAAAACAACATCTGTGCAACATTTATAACAAAACAACTAAACATGTCACATTCGGCATCCTACCTTGCCGTCGCTATCACAGGCTGTGTGGATTTGGAAGTAGTCTTTCTCTGAACAGGGAGGTCTCTCTTTACACTCCGACCATCCCTCCTCTAGACAAAACACACATAGAGTAATGCTGTAAACACATGTGGGCTATGAAAAGTGTGTTTAGTAAGTGTATTGTATTGTATTCAATACAAAGAATACCAAATTAGCCTGAATGATTAATTGAGAGCAAAAGGGTGTGTGTAAGCATGTGTACGAGAGTGTATTTGAGTGTATACATACGGGAATACTGTGTCTCGGAGCAGGGTGTGCAGGAACTGGCTCCTTTGCTAGAGTACGTATTCCTGGGACAAAGATCACATGCCGAAGAGCCTGGAGTTTTACTGAAGGTGCCCGGTCTGCATGGAAAACACTCTGATGTGTACGCCACACCTGCTCGCAAAACACATACCCCAAAAAAACACACATATAAAAATCATTGACTTTACCAGTAACATATGCGGTCAAAATCACACCCCTAGTATGACACTGAAACACCACAGCACAGATTGTTCAGAGTGTGTATGATCTGATTTGACAATAAGAAGGGCGTGAGAAACCATTACAGAATTATTTCTACAGCATCTCACACCTTCAATCTGAATGTTCTTCAAAAGGACCGGCTTCACAGATTTCCCACCCAAGAGCATTCCTGTGGTTCTCCAATAGAGAATATTTGTTCCTGACTTCAGATTGACCTGTGCAATAAAAAAAACAGGTACATTAGACTTCGGTCAAAGTTGTAATTCCCAATCAGGGGGAAATTTTGCTATGATATGATTTTGCCATGTTAAACCTATAAAACAGAAATTATGACCAGAAAAATGGTTGGGAAACACTGGGTCACTGTATTAAGAAATTGTTAGAAACATCACTTACTGTATGAGTTCCCCACTCTCCGCTGGTGGTGAGTTTGATCCATTTCTCACTTCCTGTTTGATCCATCTCCTGGCATTGGTCATTCTGAATCTGTACCAAAATATATCATTTTAATTTAGGGTCCTCTATATTTGCAACACATTTGTAGAAAGGGCTGAGAAAGGTGTGAAGACATACGAAGAACTCAAAGAAGACATTGCTGTCGACATATTGATAGTCGAAAGAAACGGAGCCCTGTTTCATGAGATGCACTGCGTACACCAGCGACACTGTGCAATCATCGCGATTGGACTCCAAGTGAGTTCCCTGAGCTATCCATGAAGAACTGCAAACAAAACAACATAATGTGAACAGTTAGAATCAGTTCTTTTGATAAGTTTCAAAAGCTGAGTGTATAGATTATTTTCTTATAGAACATAGATGGCTAGTTGTAGGTACATTGAGCTCTTCTTCAAGTGTATTAAGCTGACTTTAGCAAACAAGCTTCCTACATCTTTTGTCCAATGATCCGTGGTTACCGGAGAAATGGAAAGTGGATTCCCAGAGAACAATCTTTAGACAGTGAAATATTTTAGAGCTGAGCAAAACAAGAAACATTTATATTTACAGAAATGTCCATGTTTTTGTCTATGAATTGTAAGAATTTTGTTAATTTCAACAACGTCTTCATTCATTTTTTTTTTTTTTTTTTTATTTTCCATGAATTCTCCAGTGAATAATTTGAATTGTATTAATTTCAATGTCTTTTCCATATATTTTAGGATTGTACAAATTTCCTTGACTTTTAAGTGACTTTTAGAATTTTTTTTAAATTCCATGAGTTTCCATGAATGTTTAGAATTGTATTAATTTCCATGACTTTTGAATTTATTTTAATAAATGTATTAATTTCCATGAATTTCAAGTATTTTTATTATTTTATTGCATATTTTCCATGACTTTTCCATGAATCTTTAGAACTGTATTAATTCCCATGACTTTTTAATGAATTTTTAGAATTGTATTAATTCCCATGACTTTTCCATGAACTTTAAGAATTGTATTAATTTACATGTCTTTCAAGTATTTTTATTATTTTATTGATTAATTTCTATTAATTTTTCATGATTTTTTTATTTAATTAATTTCCATGAATGTTTAGAATTTTATTAATTTCCATGACTTTTCCATGAATTTTTAAAACTGTATTAATTTCCATGACTTTTCCATGAATTTTTAAAACTGTATTAATTTCCATGACTTTTCCATGAATTTTTAAAACTGTATTAATTTCCATGACTTTTCCATGAATGTTTAGAACTGTATTAATTTCCATGACTTTTCCATGAATGTTTAGAACTGTATTGATTTCCATGACTTTTCCATGAATGTTTAGAACTGTATTAATTTCCATGACTTTTCCATGAATTTTTAAAACTGTATTAATTTCCATGACTTTTCCATGAATGTTTAGAACTGTATTAATTTCCATGACTTTTCCATGAATGTTTAGAACTGTATTAATTTCCATGACTTTTCCATGAATGTTTAGAACTGTATTGATTTCCATGACTTTTCCATGAATGTTTAGAATTGTATTAATTTCCATGACTTTTCCATGAATGTTTAAAATTTTATTAATTTCCATGACCTTTCCATGAATGTTTAGAATTGTATTAATTTCCATGACTTTTCCATGAATTTTTAAAACTGTATTAATTTCCATGACTTTTCCATGAATTTTTAAAACTGTATTAATTTCCATGACTTTTCCATGAATGTTTAGAACTGTATTAATTTCCATGACTTTTCCATGAATGTTTAGAACTGTATTAATTTCCATGACTTTTCCATGAATGTTTAGAACTGTATTAATTTCCATGACTTTTCCATGAATGTTTAGAATTATATTAATTTCCATGACTTTTCCATGAATGTTTAGAACTGTATTAATTTCCATGACTTTTCCATGAATGTTTAGAACTGTATTGATTTCCATGACTTTTCCATGAATGTTTAGAATTGTATTAATTTCCATGACCTTTCCATGAATGTTTAGAATTGTATTAATTTCCATGACTTTTCCATGAATGTTTATAATTGTATTAATTTCCATGACTTTTCCATGAATTTTTAAAACTGTATTAATTTCCATGACTTTTCCATGAATGTTTAGAATTGTATTAATTTCCATGACCTTTCCATGAATGTTTAGAATTGTATTAATTTCCATGACTTTTCCATGAATGTTTAGAATTGTATTAATTTCCATGACTTTTCCATGAATTTTTAAAACTGTATTAATTTCCATGACTTTTCCATGAATGTTTAGAATTGTATTAATTTCCACGACTTTTCCATGAATTTTTAAAACTGTATTAATTTCCATGAGCTTCCATGAATGTTTGGAATTGTATTCATTTTCATGACTTTTCCATAAATGTTTAGAATTTTATTAATTTCCATGACTTTTCCATAAATGTTTAGAACTGTATTAATTTCCATGACTTTTCCATGAATGTTTAGAACTGTATTAATTTCCATGACTTTTCCATGAATGTTTAGAATTGTATTAATTTCCATGACCTTTCCATGAATGTTTAGAATTGTATTAATTTCCACGACTTTTCCATTAATTTTTAAAACTGTATTAATTTCCATGAGCTTCCATGAATGTTTGGAATTGTATTCATTTTCATGACTTTTCCATAAATGTTTAGAATTTTATTAATTTCCATGACTTTTCCATGAATGTTTAGAACTGTATTAATTTCCATGACTTTTCCTTGAATGTTTAGAATTGTATTAATTGCCATGACTTTTCCATGAATTTTTAAAACTGTATTAATTCCCATGAGTTTTCCATAAATGTTTAGAACTGTATTAATTTGCATGACGTTTCCATGAATGTTTAGAACTGTATTACTTTCCATGACTTTTCCATGATTGTTTAGAACTGTATTAATTGCCATGTGTTTTCCATGAATGTTTTGAATTGTATTACTTTCCATGACTTTTCCATGAATGTTTAGAATTATATTAATTTCAGTTACTTTTCCATGAATGTTTAGAATTGTATTAATTTCCATGAATTTTCCATGAATGTTTAGAACTGTATTAATTTCCATGAATTTTCCATGAATGTTTAGAACTGTATTACTTGCCATGAGTTTTCCATGAATGTTTTGAATTGTATTAATTTCCATGACGTTTCCCTGAATGTTTAGAATTGTACTAATTTCCATGACTTTTCCATGAATGTTTAGAACTGTATTCATTTCCATTACTTTTCCATGAATGTTTAGGATTGTATTCATTTCCATGACATTTCCATGAATGTTTAGAACTGTATTAATTTCCATGACTTTTCCATGAATGTTTAGAATTGTATTCATTTCCATGAGTATTCCATGAATGTTTAGAACTGTATTTATTTCCATGACTTTTCCATGAATGTTTAGAATTGTATTAATTTCCATGACTTTTCCATGAATGTTTAGAACTGTATTAATTTCCATGACTTTTCCATGAATGTTTAGAACTGTATTAATTTTCATGTATTTTCCATGAATGTTTATAGTTGTATTAATTTCCACAAATTTACCATTAATTTTTAGAAATTAATTTTACCTTACATGACTTCTCCAGACATGGAAATCATTTTTAAACATCCCTGATATTTTTCAGGTTTTCCATGACTTTGAAAACCCTGTTGTAATAGCAAGAATATGTCTACACAGCACTGAACAGACCACCTACTTGTGGCAGGTCATAGAATCATCCCCCGTTCCTCCTGAGTCCATGTATGTGGCCAGACTACTGAATCCCACAGGGATGGAATCCCATTGGTCAAAACGTACGCCACTGCCCAACGAATAAGAGCCAGCCACGCATGATGTACACTGCTGGGATGACATCTCTAAAAACTCCCCAGCTTCACAAGAAAAAGCTTTAAAACATACATACAGACTGCGTTAAGCATACAGAGGCAATACATTAGCCCCAGAAAATATTTGGAAATTTAAGCCACACTTAAATTGTATGAATGTCATTGCATTAGATAAAATCTTCAAAAAACTGATGCTTGAGCTAACTTCTAGAACTAACTTTTTCCTAGAACTAACTTCACAGGTGTCCTAGCAGAGTAAGTACAGGTCAAGTTTAATACATTAACTATGGACTCTGAGAACCATAAAGTGTCAAAATACTTTTTGTCTTAATTTTGAACAATATCTCTACTGTTGTGTCATTTCAAACCAGTTATCTTGTGAAGTTTTTTGTCTGAAAAGTGTACTTGTGCTATGCTCCTTTAAAATACAGGACAATTGCTTTGATATTTTGCTAACTAGTGCAATTCTTTACATTCAAACATACAATAATGTTCTTACTGCAATCTGTGCCCCTGACTGGCTCTGGTAAGCCTGTGCAGCTTCCTGGACTGTGAGGAATGGCCACTCTCCATCGAGAGCCAGTGCTGTCACACTCTGTGTACTCAAAGTAGTAGTCTGTCTGAAACACATGCACACATAAACTATAAAGACAACAGAACAGATAAAAACACTGTATTGCTATTGTGGTCAAAGTGTTTGAAAAATAATGAATAGAAAGTCGATGTTCAATGATGCTTTTAAAGAGCCTTTTGACCCTTCTGTCTTTTGCATTTTTTTTAATTAATGAATGGACAAGTTAATAGCGTACCTGATGTTTAACTTTTGTTTCTTTCTCATTCACTCTCTTACTGTCTAAAATACACAAACACATTTAACAGATATAGATATTGTATGTCTGAACAAAAGGAGGGGGATGGAGGCAGCCCATCTATCTGCCTTCTGTCTCCGGACAGTCACCAGTGAAACGGCCAGAAGCCTTGTGACTGTTGTCATGACGATCACTCATTGCTGTTGAGTGTGGATGGTAATAAATTAATTAGGAAATAATTAGGCTACCAAATACCTCCTCAGTTTGTGTGTGTGTCTTTGTTGATAGGTTTGTTATGCAAATAATTGTGTGCTCTCCTTTTAAACACAGTGATTGTTCTCCTGTCCTTTGGAGTATCAAATCTATTTGATACACATATATCAAAGTGCAAAGACACACAGAGGTAAGTGCAAACTACGATAATGCCATTTTAATCAACAAACTGTCCAGCAGCGATGGTTTTCAGCACAAAGCTCAACTCATCACACATTAAAGAAAGGCACCAAAAAGTTTGCAACATGGTATTGAATTTCAAAATATGGTATACCATAATGATGAATGCCTTGTATATGGGTTATTGACGTACTAAATACTTTTGAGAATTTTACTTTAGATGTGACAAACTATTGTAAACATAATTTTGCTAACTATTTTACAATTATTATGCATGCAGCTTTTATGACCTCATATTAACTGGGATATCTGTTCTTTTAATAATAATTCTTCCATTTAAAGGGATAGTTCACCCAAAAATGAAAATTCTCTCGTCATTTATTCACCCTCATGCCATCCCAGATGTGTATGACTTTCTTTCTTCTGCAGAACACAAACAAAGATTTTTAGAGGAATATTTCAGCTCTGTTGGTCCATATAATGCAAGTGAATGGTGATCAGAACTTTGAATCTCCAAAAAGCACATAAAGGCAGCATAAAGGTAATGGTTTAATCCATATCTTCAGAACTGCTTTGATAGTTGTGGGTGAGAAACAGATCAATATTTAAGTCCTCTTTTACTATAAATCCCCATCTTTGACCAGCCCCAACCAGTAGATGGCGAGATGCATAAAGAATGCTGAATCACCAAAAAAGAAAGGAGAAGAATGTGAAAGTGAAAGTGGAGATTTATCAAAAAATATATACTTAAATATTTTTTTTTTCACACCCACTCCAGTCATATCACTTCAGAAGACAAGGATTAAACCACTGGAGTCATATGGATTCCTTTTATACTGGCTTGTGTTTTTAGGAGCTTCAAAGTTTTGGTCACAATTCACTTGCTTTGTATAGGCCTACAGAGCTGAAATATTCTCCTAAAAATCTTCCTTTGTGTTCAGCAGAAGAAAGAAAGTCAAACACATCTGGGATGGTATGAGGGTGAGTAAATGATGAGAGAATATTACATTTTGGGTGAACTATTCCTTAAAAATGAACTAGTTAATGGCAAAAGGTTATTATAAATGGGGACCAGCACATAAATTATACATTTTCACTTATACATTCCAAGACATTTTAACCTAAAATCTTCAAGATGATTTAAAAGAAAGCTCATGAACATGTTATGCATCAATAATACATATAACATGGTGCAATTCATGTGTAATGTCACATGACTTAAAGTTGCTTCATACTGTATTCATCCCCTGAATTGTCACCTTGAAATTGCCTGGTTACAGCACACACAACAGCAAAGCAATCACTTATGGTGCACCTGCACCTGCCAATGTTGCCCCAGCCTCCCCACACATGCTCTTAATATGTGTGTCTTTGCATGTAAACAATGATAAGGCAAATCAGTGTAATGGTATAAGAATGCGATGCTTCTCAAATTCGTATTAGATCAATGAGAGAGCTCATTCACATATTTTATCAGAAATAATTATAGCTCATATAAATCTATTTGACTAGATTTAAGGCAACTGCAGCATAACAGACAATAATCTGTCAACGCTGTCATCTGATTGGACAGTTGAGAACCGCGTCATCATGTTATTGGAGCCTCGTACGTCTCGTGTCTCACCATTATAATATATCAATAACAGGATGTTCAATTTGCTTTTCATCGCTCATTTTGTGCATAAATAACCCTTATATCTGTCATAATAAAATATAAAATAATAATAATACGTATTATGGGCTTTACATAATCTTAGAATAACAAACGCCTATAGCCAATCAATTTATAATATCCATAATAGGGAGAATTTTAATATAGGCCTATATTCATAGCATAGCAGAATCATAACTAATTTGTTTAAAACGGTCGTAATATTTAACATATATGATAAGATGGCATGTTATCGTTTACCTCTTTACATTGGGGCAGGTTGCCTGACGCTCGCGCGCAGAAGAAGAGCGTTACAAAGCGTCCAAAATAACAGGATGTCCAAAGCGTCCTCTTCTCCATCTCTTAAAAGCGGGATTTAATAAAAACCAGAAAGCAACCGAATAAAGATAAGAAGATTTCACAATGTCTATGCATTTACTATAGGCTGAAACGCGAGCACGCGGCTGTCTCTTCTTGGCGTTAAGCTCCTGCTGTAGTTGCGCTTATGCTGCTTTGATTGACAGGGAGAGTCTGACGTCACGCATGTCTAGTCTCCCAGTGTACATTCACATGGCATGTTATAAATGCTAATTTATCCCTAGAAAACTTAACTGTGGTGCTATCAAGCAGTACAACACTATTAGAGAATTAAAAAACAGCAAAGATAGTGTTTTTGTGAGATCAACAAAATGTTATTCATTTTGATCCTTTAAATGATATGATATAATACAATATAATATTATTTATAGTACAACATATTATAGTCTGTGTCAGTGTCAGAAATGAACTTTTACATTAAGGGGCATTATTTACCCCCTGAATTAGATTTTCAGATGCATTTTTATTTATTTTATTTTTATTTTTAAATCTCATTTTAATGTATTTTTTTTACAAATCATTTAAAACCTAAACTGTGTCTCATCAGTTTATGTCAAAAACTTCAAGATAATCCAGTTCTCAAGATTGAAAATGTATTACCTCTTATCCGTAAGAATTAAATCAGCATTTATTCATATTTTATGCCATAATATGTATAACTAGGACTATAATAGAATATTAAGAACCATATAAGATGTTACAAATAAAAAACAAAAGAATTCATTACGTGGGCATTATATGCACCCACATGTTTAATTTGGGGGCATTTTTGTCATTTTTGGTGGTATTTTTGCCCAGAGCCCTGCAAAATTTCTGACCCTGGTCTATGTAGACATCTCATATATATTTCAACAAACCCAGTCTACTACACACTAAATATGCACAGATCTAAGCACCTTGTTTATCCAGCACATCCTCCGACACCAAGAGACTTGCTTAAATGACTGGCGTCCTGTTGCTCTGACCCCCATCATCAGCAAATGCTTTGAGAGACTAATCAGAGATTACATCTGCTCTGTGCTGCCTCTCCTCTTGATCCGCTGCAGTTTGCTTACCGCAACAACCGCTCCACTGATGATGCCATTGCATCTACACTACACACTACTCTCTCCCACCTGGAAAAAAGGAACACTTATGTGAGAATGCTGTTTGTAGACTACAGCTCAGCATTCAACACCATAGTGCCCTCAAGCTAGATGAGAAACTCCGGGCTCTGGGCTTAAACAGCTCACTGTGCAGCTGGATCCTGGACTTCCTGTCAAGCAGATGCCAGGTGGTTAGAATAGGCAGCAACATCTCCTCATCACTGACCCTCAATACTGGAGCCCCACAGGGCTGTGTTCTCAGCCCACTCCTGTATTCTCCTGTACACACATGACTGTGTGGCAACACACAGCTCCAATGCCATCATTAAGTTTGCTGATGACACGATGGTGGTAGGTCTGATCACTGACAATGATGAAACAGCCTACAGAGAGGAGGTGCACACTCTGACACACTGGTGTCAGGAGCACAACCTCTCCCTCAATGTCAGTAAGACAAAGGAGCCTGTTGTGGACTTCAGGAGAAAAGACAGAGAACACAGTCCCAACACCATCAATGGAGCACCAGTGGAGAGAGTCAGCAGCTTCAAGTTCCTGGGTGTCCACATCACTGAGGAACTCACATGGTCCATCCACACTGAAGTCGTTGTGAAGAAGGCTCATCAGCGCCTCTTCTTCCTGAGACGGCTGAGGAAGTTTGGAATGAACCGCCACATCCTCACACGGTTCTACACCTGCACTGTGGAGAGCATCCTGACTGGCTGCATCTCCGCCTGGTACGGCAATAGCACAGCCCACAACCGCAAAGCACTTCAAAGTGTGGTGCGAACTGCCAGACACATCATCGAGGTGAGCTTCCCTCCCTCCAGGACATATTTACTAGGCGGTGTGTGAAAAAAGCTCAGAGGATCATCAGAGACTCCAGCCACCCGAGCCGTGGGCTGTTCTCACTGCTACCATCAGGTAGGCGGTATCGCAGCATCAGGACCCGCACCAGCCGACTCCATGATAGCTTCTTCCCCCAAGCAATCAGACTTTTGAACTCTTGATCTCCCACGATCAAAATACATCAGCACTGCACGTTATTACTCTTACTCTTATATCTCACACTGGACTGTCATAATTATATTATTATATATTATATTCTGTCTTTACAACTTACTATCAACCGACAGCTGAATGTCAATACAGTACAATACTGTACATTCTATAAATACTTTTTTATATATCTTTATTTTTTTAATTTATTTTTTTATTGAATAATGTGTATCTATATTGTGTGTATTGTATACTGTACAGTGTATGTTATTATTTGTATATTGTTGAGTGTAATTATGTGTATATCAGATGTTTAAATTGTGTTGTGTTAATTTGATGTTATTGTAAATTGGTATATGTCTCATCACTGTCACGACTGCTATGTTGATCGGAACTGCACCCAAGAATTTCACACACCATTGCACTTGTGTATATGGCTGTGTAACAATAAAGTGATTTGATTTGATTTGATTTGACATCAGATTTATTTAGAACTCTGCAACATTTTCCAACTGCTTTGCACATGTTGAACTGTAAATTGTAACTCTTATGTGTAGCAAACAGTAAATGTTGTGCGATAGCTGAAGCTATAGAATATACAAACAAAACGCTTTGTAAATACATAACAAATTGCACACTCACATTTGCTCTTTTATTATTTAAAGTGACCCTTAGTAAGAAAGTTATACTGGGAGGGCACCACAAAGACAGTGCACAATAAATAATTCAGTAATATATAACAACATTATGCAACCTCTTTTAACTGTTGTCACGATGAAAAGCAGACAGGTATTACAGAGCACATCTACTGTACAGATTCCTTTGTATGTGGACACAAGTGACATGACTGACCTCTAAATAAGGGATTATCTAATTTTTCACATTATACAGGATATGACTGACTTTTCCTTCTTTAATGAACCACACAGCAGAGGTGAGGTATGACATGATAGACACGCCTTGTTAGCTCTGCACACTTTTTTTTATGGAGGGCTAAATTACTGAAAAACAAAACATGTAATAAATATTGAAATATTGAAATACTGTAGATCATTACATATATAATGAAATCATTAAAACACAATCAAATCAATAAATAATAATGAAATCACGAAATAAATCAATAAATGACCCTTGTATTTCATTTTAGCACTATTTTGCATCCATTTTCATTTTAGCATTATACTTGGGTTGATTTTTCATTTAGGCTTTGTGTTTTTCAGCGTCGGGGCTATCGATACTGAAACAAACACAACATGATGTTGAGAGGAGGTCACTTGGAAACTTTGAGAGATGATGCCCACTGTCATTGAGTGATGTGCCAATAACCGTAACCTGAAAATTAAAATTAAAAGACATGAAGTGCATGTTTAAATAAAGAAAATAAACACAAAGATAATGCTAAAACACACACACACACACACACACACACACACACACACAAACTAGGGATATTTATTAATTTATTTATGCCTAGTGACTAAATTATTAATTTAATTACATTTTTTAAACAGTTTTATTATGTATTTAAAGATTTATTTAATGGTTTAATTTTGAGTAATTTGGCCATGCATATTATTTATTTAGACCTATCATCATTAATTGAAATAATTGTATTTAACTGTCATATTCACACCATCACAAAGTTGAAGAAGATAAAAATAAAAATGTATTTAAATAGGTTGCACATATTCATTCCCAAATTGTTACAGTAGTCTAAATAATTGGTGTTGCTTTATAATTTAGCCTATTTCAAATAAAATAAAATTTCAGATAGATTAATAATGTACTGACAGCCTTCCCATGCGAACAAACAAATAAATATTTTGAGAAAACTAAGTGAACTTTTGTTGTTAGGGCTACAGGCTAAATACAGATATAGTATGTCTGTTAGTGTAAATAAGAGATATTAGATACAAGTTACTGTAAAAAACATTTCTATCTACATATGGTTTGTTTAAAGTAGGCTAAATGTGTATATTTCCCAACTATATACATTAAATACATCCATCCCAAAATTAAGAGTTTTTCCTATTTTCTAAAAGTAATCCCCAGTCTCAACAGTAGATGGCGCTGCTGACACTGCTGTAAATCTGAAAGCGTTTTAATATATCTGCTGTAATACAGAAGTGTGACTGGAACCCCAAACACACATAGCGTAGCCTCGTTTAACAAGATAAAAGTTTATATAATCGCATATAAGAGCAAGTTTAAAAGGTATACGGGTAATCAACTCATCCAAATCACTTCAGGACCGGAAGTCACCAGTGGGCTCCTCTAGACACTTCCGCTCTTTAGGAGGACAGGAGAAAAAAAAAAAAAGCTCGTTCCTCCATCCTGGTATTTGCCTTCATCCTGGTCACTGCGAAGTCCCCGTACCCAAAACAGGAAGTAAGTACAAACATCAAACCTAAATTTCACTTTCGCTCACCCCTGTGCGGTTGACTCATGCGCACCCGAACCTTTTTTACTTTTAGATCATAAAATGAATGCTCAAACATCGAATAAATGTGACCGATCACGGCTTCATGTTGCAAACGAACATGGCGTCTTGTTATTCCCGATCCGCTTGTTTTAAATGAGTAAATGAGAGATTTGATAAAAAAAAAAGGCTGTTCTTAGATAGAGTTTACGCTGATATTATTCTCTAACTGCCAAAACAGGTTTAGATTGAAGTCCACAGCAATGCATTTTGTATTTTAGTCATGCATTTGTGTATTTCATACACGTTGTTTGAATTGCCACCATGTCTTTTGAGGATCCTTCATAAATGAATCACAGATTATATGAGAGTGAGATTTAAGCAGCATTAGTTGAACGCAGACTGTGTGAATTATAATGGCAAAATTGATCACATACACCCAACATGAATACAAAACCAATGCAACATAATGCACAACACTTCCACTGTGGAGGTTATGGTTGGCAAAAAAAATAAAAAATAAAAAATAAAAAAAGCAGCAATTTTTCCCCACTGAAAAAAAAAAAAAGAAAAAAAAAAAAAACATGAACTGGAAATCAGGGACTAAATACGAAATGTTTTTCATTTCGGTTCTTTCTGAGCAGAAACGGTATTTTTTCGTTCCAGTTCCGATATTCTGCTGCCTCCTTTCCAAATGGTAACTGGTTAGAACGAAATTAAAGAATGAATAATAACATTTTTTTTATGAAAGTACTCTGTGCTGAGGGTGGTGATATGCCCATTGCATTGTTTCCAGATCTCTCAAGAAAAAAGGGACCAGGTTTCGGAAAACAAGCTCAAAATATGGGACTTGCCTCACCCAAAATAAGTGAAAATATGCAATTACATTTTTTCCCTCATGTGGGGGAATTATCAGCATAGAAATCATGACAAGCAAAGTATACGGTAGCCTATATAAAATAACGTCTTTTCAGTAAATATATGCTTAATATTAAATATATCACCAAAAATATTTGAAACATTTCAAAAATACATCTGGTCATCTAGAATTAATTAATAGGCAAAATCTCTCTCTCTTGCATGCATGCACACACTGATTGGGCATGTTTGGACTAAACGTCATCTCATGGAGGCGAATTATTTGATTTTAAACATTTAATCATTGTTTAATTATTTGTTTTAATTACAGTTCTGCTTCTCGGACAGAACCAGTCAGCATCAAATCTGTATTAATGCATCATTATGTAACAATAATTCAAAGACTTGGAAACTACTGAGAAATTTACTTTTTCCTCAATATTTTTCCTTGTATCTGGATTAACCGATGTATCTTTCCTTCAGAATCAAAGCACATGCTTATTATGTTCAACTAAAAAGAGAGAAGCTTCAATTTTTGGGCAACAGAAAGTGGTGTCATTCTGAAAATGTACTTTGATAAACCATTTAGACTTTTGTTACATATAAAAAATTATCGGAAAAAAATTAACCAGTTACCAACACTTGAAAGTAACGTTTTCACTGCGGAACAATTGAAAAGGACTTTGTTCCCATTTTTGGGTACATTTTGCAAAAAAATAAAAATAAATTACGTTTTGTTTTCGTTCCATGGAAAGAAAATTGTCCCTGCTGGAAATGTCAGGTAATTTTTAAATTGTTATTTCCAGGCCTGCAAAAAGTCATGGAAATCAATAAAATCTTAAAGTCATGTAATATTTCTTTTTTTCCCTAGTTATGCTCTGCTCTAAAATATTTCAGCAGCTAGAAATTGCTCTTTTTAAGTGAAATCTCTCTGAAAATTATGTTTAAAATATATGAATCAAGTAATCACAAACAACTGGAAAAGTAATGGACATCAAAGGGTCAAAAAGTCTGTGAACCCCGGTTGTCTCATCTAAATAAGATTATCTCTACCCTCTTGCACACTACCAATTAGTCTCTCTGTCTGTTTGCCTACCTTTAGACTGAGCATGAACCCACGAGATGTCCCGGCCACTGTGACCCTTGAAACTGTCAATTCTGTCACATTTACTCAGGACACAGAAGGAAATATAATCCTGCACTGCCCTCAAAATGGTGAGACACAACCAATTCAGGTGTAATCGTTCATTATGCTTTACAGTGTATTGGAAGCGTGTGTTTATGTAATGCACTTGTGTCAAATGTGCATTGGAGTAGACAGGGAGGACTTGGGTTCTGACGAGGCCACTGAACCAGTTCACAAACGCCTGCGATTGTCCAATGACGACACAGAGGATGCTCAGGATTCTACCTCAACAGAGTACTCTGTTGTCACCTTACCAAGTGAGTATAGTGAGAAAAAACACACAAGCACACATGTTTATACACAGTGTAAAATTACTGATTTGTGTATTGTTGTATTTGCATATTAAAGGAATAGTTCACCAAAAATGAAAATTCTCTCATTGTTTACTCACCCTCATATCATCCCAGATATGTATGACTTTCTTTCTTCTGCAGAGCACACACAAAGTTTTTTTTTAGAATATCAGCTCTGTAAATCCATACAATGCAAGTGAATGGTGGCCAGAAATTTGAAGCTCCAAAAATTACATAAAGACAGCATAAAAGTAATCCATATGACTGCAGTGGTTTAATCAATGTCTTCTGAAGCAATATGATACAGTTGAAGTCAGAAGTTTACATACACAGGCTGAAGTCATTAAAACTAATTTTTAACCACTCCACAGATTTTATATTAGCAAACTACAATTTTGGCAAGTCGTTTAGGACATCTACTTTGTAATAGTAATTTTTCCAACTATTGTTTACAGACAGATTGTTTCATTTTAATTGACTATATCACAATTCTAGTGGGTCAGAAGTTTACATACACTAAGTTAACTGTGCCTTTAAGCAGCTTGGAAAATTCCAGACAATGATGTCAAGCCTAATTTAGCTCCTGATAGGCTAATTGGAGTCAGTTGGAGATGTACCTGTGGATGTATTTTAAAGCCTACCTTCAAACTCAGTGCCTCTTTGCTTGACATCATGGGAAAATCTAAAGAAATCAGCCAAGACCTCAGAAAAAATATTGTGGACTTCCAGAAATCTGGTTCATCCTTGGGAGCAATTTCCAAATGCCTGAAGGTACCACGTTCATCTGTACAAACACCCATGGGACCACGCAGCCATCATACCGCTCAGGAAGGAGATGCATTCTGTCTCCTAGAGATTAACTTAGTTTGGTGCGAAAAACGAAAAATCTTTTGAAGATGCTGGAGGAAACAGGTAGACAAGTATCTATATCCACAGTAAAACAAGTCCTATATTGACATAACCTGAAAGGCTGCTCAGCAAGGAATAATCCACTGCTCCAAAACCGCCATAAAATGCCAGACTACAGTTTGCAAGTGACAGGAGACATAGATCTTACTTTTTGGAGAAATGTCCTCTGGTCTGATGAAACAAAAATTGAACTGTTTGGTCATAATGACCATCATTATGTTTGAAGGAAAAAGGGTGAGGCTTGCAAGCCGAAGAACACCATCCCAACCGCGAAGCAGGGGGTGGCAGTATCATGTTGTGGGGGTGCTTTGCTGCAGGAGGGACTGGTGCACTTCACAAAATAGATGGCATCATGAGGAAGGAAAATTATGTGGATATATTGAAGCAACATCTCAAGACATCAGCCAGGAAGTTAAAGCTCAGTCTCAAATGGGTCTTCCAAATGGACAATGACCCCAAGCATACCTCCAAAGCAAAATGGCTTAAGGACAACAAAGTCAAGGTATTGGAGTGGCCATCACAAAGCCCTGACCTCAATCAGACAGGAAATTTGTGGGTAGAACTGAAAAAGCGTGTGCGAGCAAGGAGGCCTACAAACCTGACTCGGTTACACCAGTTCTGTCTGGAGGAATGGGCCAAAATTCCAGCAACTTATTGTGAGAAGCTTGTGGAAGGATACCCAAAACATTTGACCCAAGTTAAACAATTTAAAGGCAATGCTACCAAATACTAACAAAGTGTATGTAAACTTCTGACCCACTGGGAATGTGATGAAAGAAATAAAAGCTGAAATGATTCATTTACTACTTTACTACTATTATTCTGATATTTCTTAAAATAAAGTAGTGGTCCTAACTGACCTAAGACAGGGAATGTTTTCTATGATTAAATGTCAGGAATTGTGAAAAACTAAGTTTAAATGTATTTGGCTAAGGTGTATGTAAAATTCTGACTTCAACTGTAGGTGTGGGTGAGAAACAGATCAATGTTTAAGTCCTTTTTTTTTACAATAAATCTCCACTTTCACATTTTTCTTTTGTTTTTTGTGATTTGTATTCTTCATGCATATCGCCACCTACTGGTTGGGGCTGGTCAAAGGTGGATATATATATAGTTAAAAAGGACTTAAATATTGATCTGTTTCTCACCAACACTTATCATATTGCTTCTGAAGACATCAATTAAACCACTGGAGTCACATGGATTACTTTTATGCTGCCTTTATGTGCTTTTTGGAACTTCGAAGTTCTGGGCACCATTCACTTGCATCGTATAGACCAATAGAGCTGAGATATTCTGCTAAAAATCTTCATTTATGTTCTGTAGAAGAAAAAAAGTCACACATCTGGAATGGCATGAGGGTGAGTAAACAAGTAGAAATTTTTCATTTTTGGGTGAACTATCCCTTTAAGCTTGGATAAGATAAATTATTTTAACATTGCACACATTGAAACACTCATGATGCACTGAGCTGTAACAGAGATATTGCATGAATTGATATCTGCTGATTTCAGTTACAGAAGGTGATGAAAGTTTTGAGGTGACAATGACTGCTACAGAGATGAAAGAAGGGGAGCTGGAACAGGACGATCATTATCAAACACTGGTAGAAACATTAGTTCACACTTCAGTGCTAGCTTTGCAAGGACTTTAGGTTTCTTTCCTTTAAATTTTATATTTGGAAATTGTGAATTAGTTGTTGTTTATGACAACAACTTGCTTGCTTGACTTATTGTAATCTCTTCTTAGGAACTCATTCATTTTAATGAATAAATGAAGAATTTTTTGACTGATGTGTTTGTAAAAGTAAAGTAATTTGAACTGATGTGTTTGTAAACAGTAAAGTGTTCAAATGTTTGTTTGTCAGCAGAATAAGGATGCTCCCGGCCTACAGAAAGCTGAAGATGTATCAGCTGTCAGTCAAGCCTGGTTCACCACGAAAGAGGATAAAGACACACTGGTTAACAAGGGTAAATCGGACAAATTACAGATGTGCACAATACACAACCAACATATGAAATATAGTACATGATATCAATGCACTCAATGATGGATTTTGTCATATATCTTTAGGTCACAAATGGAAACAGGGTATGTGGTCAAAAGAGGAGATTGATATTCTGATGAGTAACATAGACAACTACCTGAAGGTGAGCATGTTTTATGAAGACATCGCTGTTTTCATGCATCACATTTGTTGGTAGTGGCACCTTTGATTTATCATCTGTCTGTTTCCAATCCATTTATACAATCAGAACCGAGGGATCCAGGATCCTGCCGAGATCATCTTTGAAATGTCCAAAGAGGAGAGAAAAGATTTTTACCGCAGTATAGCGTGGGGTTTGAACAGACCACTATTTGCAGTTTACAGACGAGTACTACGAATGTATGACAACCGAAACCACGTTGGAAAGTAAGGACACAGTTGTATTTATCTGTTGCACAGAATTGTTTGTACACACAAATATATGCTGAGATATTTGATATGTGGTTTTCTTGTCGTTAAGATACACTGACGAGGAGATCAATAAACTGAAAGAGTAAGTTGAATCGTGAATCACGAATGCTGTAAGTTTGGTCCCACATCCTGAGTGCACATTGTTAAAGTTCAGTTTCTGTGTGCAATTGTGCATGTCTTATTAGGCTAAGGGAGAAACATGGCAATGACTGGGCTACCATTGGGGCGGCGCTTGGTCGCAGTGCTTCTTCTGTGAAAGATCGCTGCCGACTCATGAAAGATACATGCAACACTGGTCAGTCAATCCAAATTTTCAATTTAGTGTCACACCTGCAAGGCGAGGAGGGAAGTGATAAACCAATGTCTGACGTTGTAGTTGGTGCATTCCTAACACAAATATTCCTTCTAATCTGCAAAGGAAACAAATATGCTTGTATTCTACCAGTTAAGAACCTTTCAAATGATATAATATGAAAATATTCTTAAATTATGAAACAGAACTCTTCTAATTTGTCTGCAAATTAAAAAGCAGTAGTTAAGAGTTGGTCAGATCACGTATATTAAATATAAAATACAGATTCTAAGCTTTTAAATTACACCTATTTTGTATCAAGTGTGTAGTTTTAATTAATTAGCTAGCTGAACCAACTAAAAGGTTAATAAGCAAAAAGTATAGTTATCCCTTATCAGTAATGGCCACACTGAGCTGTTCATTATCAGTTAGTTATCAGCCCAGAAATTCCATGTTGGTGCATCCCCAAAAATAAATATTTTCTCTTAGAATTCAGTTTGATTGATAATTATTTTTCACGTTTGAGAAGGGTAAGATATTGGCCAATACTAACGTCTTATTAAACAACCTCACCATCCAGGTAAATGGACAGAGGAGGAGGAGAGAAGGTTGGCAGAGGTGGTCCATGAGTTGACTGGCACAGACGCTGGTGATGTTGTTACTCAGGGCGTCTCTTGGGCATCTGTAGCAGAACTCGTTGGCACTCGCTCGGAGAAACAGTGTCGCTCTAAATGGCTCAATTATCTTAACTGGAAACAGAGTGGCGGCACAGAATGGAGCAAAGAAGATGATATTAATCTTGTTCGTAGGTACGTGAGGTCATAGCATCTGCCAAAGGGATGGGATTGTACATCTGTTCATAATAATGTTTAATATGTATCATTAATTATAAATATGAATGAGCAGGATAACTGAGCTGGATGTAGAGGATGAGAATGACATTAATTGGGATACCCTGGCCGGTGGATGGAGCAGCGTTCGCTCGCCTCAGTGGCTCCGCAGCAAATGGTGGACCATCAAAAGACAAGTGGCCAATCACAAAGAACTTCCCTTTCCTAGTGAGATAATCAGCATGTCTCCTATAAGTATATATTGTACATACAATGCATGCAGAAAAAAATGTAGCGCAGAGGGCAGCCTCAAAAATGTGTTGGGAACAAAAAAAGCAAGCTTACTTAAATCAGAGGTAAATAAATTGCCGATTCACGTGGGGTTAAAAACAAAAAGTACTAATTACTTTTTAAATGAATTGTTAATAAAAGTAATGCATGGCTTCTAAATAAAATACTAATCTTAAACTTTGATTTTAGCTTGACAATGCATATACAAACATTACTGTAAAGGTGCATCCCAAACTGCACACTTCTGCACTATTCTATGTCATTTTGTAGTGCAAGAAGTATGTTAGCACTGAAAATGCAACAAAAAGAAGTGTACTATGAAAATGTGGGATTATGTACTTCTTCGACCGTAAAAACGGAGTGTGGAATGTTGGACGCTTCATGCACCCAGCGCTCGCGGCTTGTCGTACATAGCAGAAGGGGCGGAGTTACCTGGCTGCGTTGCTAGTCTGACGAAACAATTGTAAATAATGGAAAATATAGCAACTAGCGAAACTTCAGTGAAGACAGCGCCTTACAAATGTAAATTGAATGCTTTACCATCCCCCCACGCTGTGCGAATTTGTACGTTGTTTGAGATACAAGCGTTGGCTAATCGCATGCGTTTAAACGTCACTTCCATCAGCTGTTAAATGGTGAATGGTTCCGTGTAGTAAACAACCGCTAAATGTTCCATTTGGGACAATGCTACACTTTTAAAATTCATACACTAAATGGTGTAATTTGGGACAAAGCTTAAGACAAACAGCCAGCTAGCAAGATAGATAAACAGATAAAAAAGAGAGACAGAGACTTAAAGTCTTTCTAGCAAGTCAGTCCACTGTCGGCCATCTTTATAACACTCCCGGGAAGCTATTTCCAGTCATGCCAGTGCAGCTCCTATCTACTTGAATGGGGAAAGACCGAAATCTCAAAATTGGTTGGTCAAGATTACGAACAAAGAACATATTTTAAATCGGCAGTAAAATATGTCTAAACTGGTATCATAAATTGTGCTGCTTTACCTAATTTTATGCTAAAAATATGCAATTTTCCCAGCTGGTATAGCTATTGCGCATGCACGTTCTCGAGTTGATTGACAGGCGATGTCTGTATCTAAAAGCTGATTGGCTCTTTTACCTCTAAGGCTGGACTTCCTTTCTACATTCGTTGGGCGCTAGAGCTTCTTGGGTGGGCGTTCCAATTTCTCCCATTCATTTAAATAGAAGTGGCCTGTCTCTGCTAAATAGTCTCTGACTTAAAGCAGATTAAAGGCATTTTGTGAGTTTGTTTTACATTTAAACTTTTGACAGGTTGGAGTTTGAATTAACAAGAATTCCGCTGGCCCATTTGAACATTCCGTCAATGTAAGTAATGTAATGTAAAACTTTTCAGATTTTTGATCGTCTGCTGCGTGAAAACCATAAGTCTGGTCAGTTACAAAAGACTGAAGGTCTGTGCCGAGTTTGGTGGATGTACAGTAGCTTGAAAGCTCTTGGAGGAGTTATTGTTAGAATTTTTTGCCTCATTTTAGGGATTTTGAAAAAAATCCTAAACGGAGTTTGTTTTGGCTTTGTCAAGCCAGCATAACGATAACCCTGGCACAGTTAGCCAAAATGTTATAACTGTACTTTTATGCATATATTATATATAAAATTACACAAATGTATCCACCTTTTTCCTGGGGGTCTTACTAGGGAAACGAATGTGGGTGGGACTTCCTCCGGAAGTTGTTCTACAGCATTCCCTAGCTCTGGCTGCAGTCATTTTAAGACCCTGTTTACAGCTGGTGGTAAGACACGTTTCGGATGATCCGATCACTAAGGTCAGCGCTAAATATAGTTGTAAACGGGGTGCAAAATGTTTTGTGATTGGATCACAAAAATCGCATCACATTTGAGGTTTAAAACGGCATCCTGATGCATCCCAGACAGCATCAAAGCACCACCTCTCACCAGTCAGTCACCCGCCGAACAAAAGTTTAAACTTACGTGCGGATTTAAAAGGAAATAACCATCTGATCGGAAAACTTGAAAAAGCGATTACATACCCAAGTATGAGAACCTTTTTTTTTTTTGAGGGATCATTGCTCATGGTCTTAACCATAAAAGAACCAAACATTGATATTTATATTTTTTCATTGTCTTCCTTGAAAGTGTTTTTAGTTTGTTTTATTTAAATGCTTTGCACACATTTCTGCAACAGTGGGTCTCTCTCTCTCTCTCTCTCTGTAAAAACTCTTATTAGATACTGAAGCAACATCATCTTGTATTTTCTTTGTTAATTCAGTTTTGTTAAAAGGCCTGCAGGATGTTGTGGAAGCACCACCGTCTACGATGAACAAAGTCGTTGTTGTTGGTTCTCGATCTGCTAATACTTCACCCAGCCCTGTTACTGCACTGCAGATACCAGTCCAGATTCCAGTCCATATTACACATGTCTGTGAGTTCAGTTAAAGGCCCTGCTAAATCACATTCACTAAACTTTCCACTAACAACTAAATCCTGTCATGTGATTGTGGTTTCAGTGGAAAGTTTGTCTGTAGCTGCAGGTTGGGGGGAGTTCTAGAGGAGTTTCTGTGGGTATACTGTACGTGTTTAACGCCGTTCTAGTTTCAATGCACATCTCCCCTGTATACAGCTTCCTCAGATGTTGCAAGTGGCACCTCAGACAGTGAAACGATCACACTGAACTCTGGAGCTTTACAGACATTTGAATTACTACCTGTAAGTACTGCAAATCGATCTTATTTTGGTTGGAGTACATTTACAAATAAATGGAAAATCAATTATTTGGACCACATGTTTGGTCTTTTATAGATAATTTATGTAAATGTCTGTCTTATTTCCTTCCTAGTCATTTCACCTGCAGCCCACTGGTACCCCTGGCACATATTTCCTCCAAACAGGAACAAGTCAGAGCCTCCCACTCACACTCTCAGCCAATCCCACGGTCACGCTCACAGCTGCAGCTTCGCCATCTTCCCCAGACCAGATTATTTTACACAGCCTCACAGTAAGCCCACAGTTAAGCACAAAAAATATGTAAAATAATGGCAATTGTAAAACAAATGTAATTGTGCTTTCACAGAATCTTTAATTCTTTCACTTTTTCTCTCACTCTCCATAAGGCTGACACTGAAAATATGACAGTTCAGATGTCCCACCCGGGCATCATCATCCAGACAGTGACCACAGAGGACCTCTCTCACCCTCTCAGCCAGTCAGAGCTGGAAGCAGAGCAGGAGCTTGTGAAGGAACACCCTATGAACAACCCAAACAACACCGATGAAGAGGAACACGGTGAACAGAGTTCAATAGGTACACATGTAGAAAAGGTATTGTCTTCCATACCACTGCCAAAAAAAGCTAAGCCAAAATGTTCCTATGTCTCTCTTACGAGCTATTCTAGTGCATTCAGTAGGAATCTACCAATTGGATTGTGATTTTTTTTTTTTTATATAGAAAACGGTGGAGAATTCGGGAATAGTTGAAGGAGCTGTGCTTATGGTTCCATCCCCAAGTAACTTTATTCCCTCGAATGAAAATATCAGCACAGATTCTGTCTTACCCCTTGGAACACTGACAGGTAATGTACTTTACTAGTTGACTAGCTAAGTTTGTCAAGTTATTTACAAGACAAACAGGTCGGAAAAGCACTATGTAACTCTGACCATTTGCTTTTTCATGTAGATCCCATTTTGGAAAACCAGGAGGAGGGCTCGGACTGATCTGAAAAATGGAATAGTTGCCGTATTAAGCAGGATGCACAATCAGTCAGACTTCCACATTAAGGAAAATCCAACACAATAATGATACTGATAAATTAGTAACTTGTGTTGAAAAGGTTATGCTACCAAAGTCACATGATGGGTTTGGATTGAAGTGTGTAAAAGTTAAGGGGTCTGAATGCAACTGACATTTAGAGGCTATATCCTCTTACATGCAATATCATCCAAATGGATTAGCATGAATTATGTGCATTGTACATGGATATTGTAATTACCTGAGTCTCAATGCAATTACAAACATTAAATACTTTGAGGAAGCAACACTTTTTAATGGTTTGTTGAAAATTATGTAATACCCTCACTGTTACAATGTTTTTTGTTTGTTTGTTTGTTTGTGTGCGCATTTCTTGATCTGACTTGTCTTTGTTGCCTACTTTCCTGCTTAACAGTAATACTGGATATATTAATGTGATGCACTGTTTCGTATACTAAAGAGGTTGTACCTGAATGTTTGATTTATTCCAAATGTCCACTAGGTTAGACGGCCATAATTTATCAAAGGCTTTAAATATTCACCTAACCTGTAAGTTAGTGCCTCTGTGCCTCTATATTATTTATTGAATAAACAAAACAATGTCACCACTTGCATGTCAGTGCTTTTTTAACCAGTGATATGATCTGCTCTCAATACTATGATGAATTGTTGCTGGGATTGTTGGGTTATTGTAGTTCAGGAACAGGGCTGTGGATGCAAATGGTTTTGGTTAAATCCCTGATTAATTCAGCGCATACTTAATTCATCCAAACCTTGAGCTATCTTACTGGAAAGCAAATGACTATATTATAGAGCAAGAAAAGCTTGAGGTTTTTATTATTATTATTATTGGGGAGGGTTTACATTTCTGTTATTGTACAGATAGACTAACCGAAAAATCTTGCATAAACCACTGTTTTGGGAGTATCATTCTCAAATGTGACAAACAAGAACAGAATTGAAAACATAGTCTTGGTTCTTATTTTTTTCTCAATGTATTTTATACAAAGAAATTGCTAATCACTTTTCAGTCTATTTAAGCTTTTCCCAATCTGTTCCCATACTATTTTGAGTAATCTGTAGATCAAAGAGTGTGTTTTAAAAAATTATTAACCCTCCTGTTCTGTTTGGGTCATTTTTTTTTATCCATTTAAGAGTTAAAGACAGTAGAAAAACTAGACTTGACCTTAAGTTCGGTCAAAATGCTTTTGGGTTATCCTCAACATAAACTAAATTAATTTGTATAAAATAATTTTTTTTAAAGGTTTTTATAATATTTGTTTATATTTGTGGAATGTCAAACTTTTCGCCTACACCTATTATGCTCGGGTTAAATACTTCTGGTTTTCAATGCAGTTGTGAAGCTTCTCTTAAGTGAAGAGTGTCTCTCTCTAAAACACACACACACACACACACACACACTTCTAGTTCATCTGCACAATGTTGATTTGACAACGCTGACAATGTATTTGTTGTACAATAATAAATGCAAATTTTTGCAATGTTCCTATGGTTGTAATTTTGTTAAATATAAACCATGATTCTGTTTTTCTTTCAAACAGATCAAATTTGTAAGCAATCTAAGTATCAGCTTATTGTAAGTACTGTAAATGCTTATAGTAAAGCTATGGATTTATGTATAATGTATCTACTGTACACGCAGAGCCGTAGCTAGTGGGGTGAAAGGTGGTAACGATTCTAGGGGCCCAAAGGTCCAGGGGGGCCCACAACAAATTCGAAACTGTATTATTTTAATAAGGGGCCCAGAGCAATATATAATCAGGGGGCCCAGAATTCCTCACTACGGCCCTGTGTACATGAGTAGTACCACAACTGACATATAAATGGCGCGCTCTCCTCTTAAAATTATACTATGTAACCCTGTGTTCAGTGTGAAAACAAGTAAGAAATCCTACGCCAGTTAAGGATACATTTTAGTACCTTAAGCCTTAAGTGGTTCTGGAACAAATATCTTGCCCTAAATGCTGAAAGTTTACATTCAAATCCTTCTTTTCTAAAAACAATTTGACCAGTTATTAATCCACAATGAGAAAAACAGTGGCAAACACAAACCTCATGATGTGATTGTTTCAGGTACAAATCCAGCACAATAAGACCAAAATCCTGCTGCAAAGTGAACTTAAGTGGTACACCTGATGTTCTATCACACACATATTTGCACCCAGCACTACACATCCAGTTCAGATTATGGAGCCTCAACTAATTAGCTGATGAGTTAGATAAGGTGTGTTGATAAGGAACACATCCAAAATGTCCAGAACTGGAGAAACATATCGGCCAAACCATTTCTATAATCCTTGTTCCACAACTTTGTACAATACGTAATGCAAAACAGAAAACAGGAATGCATAATGAATATGTATTTATTTATTACATACAAATTAAATTACAAATGGCCGATGACCATAATTTTAAGGTTTTCACCATATCACAGTGTGCCATAATTTAGAAAAAGAACAAAAAAGCAGCATTTACAGTAAAATTACTCTGCTTACAGTCCTTAAATCAAGTGCTCTGATTTAATCAAGACTGCTTTTCTAATCATTTCTATACAAAATTAACAAATCTCAATTAGGAATGTACCATAGGTGTGTCATGTACAAATATAAAAGCATTATGCATTACACTGCCACTGATTGTTTTTAAAACATTGGCATATAGGTTTGTAAGATGTGTGCAGCATTCAGGGTGTAAAACTTGTGCATGACATCCCAGAGTGCTACTGATCATTAACACATTTGCATCTCTAATATGTTAAGTCCACTAACATGGCTCCCAAAGGCAGACTGGCCCTGCCCACAAATGGGGCGTCTTGTAGGAAAACAAATTCTCCTGATTCAAGAACTCAGGTGTGGTTATGTGGGGTTCCACAGTGCCCACATAATGATGAACATTCCTGTGATCGGGACGGCTCCCATGGTAACAGTTTTATAAGGCATCGCTCCGCTTGTCTCGTCCCACGTCATGAAAGTACAAGTTGGCACAAATACACAACAGAACGATGGAACAGAGCATGTAGTAGATCAAGTTGCGAAACTTGGGCTCCAAATCTCCCTGCCTATACCAGTATATCTGAGAGAAAGAGAAAGATGTGATTAATCTATTTTGACCAGGAATTGCATGAAAAGACATTCTAAACTATTACCAGGTCTGCATGGAATCTGTGCACACAAGAAGCTCTGCAGATTTTCAAAGTCCTGCCTGTCATTCACAAAGTTATACACATTGCCTGGCCCTTGCGTGTTTGTTTATTAAATATTTTGGCTAATTTATGCTTTCAGCTACCAATACTAAAGCTGTTTACTTAGCTCAGCTTCATTTAACATATTTTACCATATTTATATTTACCAATTCCATTCCTCAGAATTCTGCAGATTTTCCCCAAAAATCAGCACTGAAAATGCTGACTGCATATGGGCCTGTTTATTACTCTGTGGTACAATTGAAACAACTGAGCACAATGCTTGTGTATCACACAATGCATCTCACTTACCAAAACCAACACTGACCCACAGACTAGCATGATGCAGGCAGCAAAGAAAATGTTCAATGGCTTGGGAGGCAGTGAGGGGAAGACAAATGAGCTAATTATGGTCACCTGAAAGAGAAAGTGATAATTCAGCATCCCCCTTTAAAAAAACAAACATTATTATTAGAAGTACTAAGGCCTTTATTAGTGGTAATTACTTACAATAACAAGTAAAGTTGTCAGTCCACCGATTACTAAATTGATGATTCTATCCTAAAAATTGATAAACAAACACATATTAGTGTACTTGACAAACATATGAAAGGATATTTAAATGCAGAACTAAATGTTTTCAAAGTTGCTAAATAATTGTCGTTTATACTGCAAGCTTAAAGCTGAAGTGTGTCATTTCTGTGCCACAAATGGAACTGCAAAAATAAACATTGCTTTCAAACAGCCTTCTGAATACGCCCCTCATCTGATGCTGATTTAAGAAACGGACAGCCCCACCCCAAACTCACGCCATTGGTTGAGTCAATGTTGTTGTGTAGAGCTGGATGGGTTGCTCAAAACAAACAGGAATTTTTATAGAGCCACAGAGACAAGTGTTTGCAGTTTTCAAGAAAATTAACCTACGAATGGTTTACTTGTAGTTATCTCTACAAGTATCTAAAAATGTATCCGAACGTGTAAGACCGATAACGCATGCTCATGCAAGGAAATTTCGTATTCCGCAGCATATCAAAGTTATTATTCGAATCTTTGAATTCGAATGCGAGAAGATCCGATAGAAGATTGAAATGTCACACGCTGACCTCTTGGCTTAATAAAAAGAAAACATATTTCAAAGCTGTCTGTTTTTACTGTTGCAGGAACGTGAGTACATGGTATATTTTATAATTTTTAATATAATATGATTTGTGATTTATTATTTATTAAAACCAGAAGCCCTCGAGTGTAACATTATATCCTGTTTGATGCTGTGTTTTGCATACTCAAAGCCTAGTGTGACCGCATCCTTACCCTGGCTGATGTCTCCCCAAACAGAGGTCTGTTGTCCATGCCACTGGTGCCATAGGTGCGTGTAGTGAAGTCATCCATGGCAAGATTAATGCACACCCCCTTCACCAAAATCTTCTACCAGCAGTGCCCCCTCTTGAGTGGAGGTCGGCAGTGCGTGCATGCTTCTGGGTTGGGTTTGCTCCTCAGGGCAAGGGATTTAGAAGCAGGATAATGTCATGGTTGGGATACCTAGTGTACAGATCAGCCACATGTTAAAACATTAAAACATCACTTAAACGTTGATTAAGTTTACTCTACTCATAATTTCATGGCATTGCCAAAGCTGTGTGACAAGATGTAACTGAATAGCCCCATAGCCCCAGCACTTGATGATGTGTCATAAACATTGCAACTTTTCCCAGGAATCAAGTCTGACATTACAATGGTGCTTAAAAGAATCAAAACAAGCTGGCCTTTCTAACAATCAGCCCAAAGGCCTTGGGCTGATTCCTGTGTCTGGCTCATGGAACCATAAGCACAGCCTTAAAAAAAATT
The DNA here is from genome assembly GCF_019703515.2 of Myxocyprinus asiaticus. Classification (NCBI taxonomy): domain Eukaryota; kingdom Metazoa; phylum Chordata; class Actinopteri; order Cypriniformes; family Catostomidae; genus Myxocyprinus; species Myxocyprinus asiaticus. Next base: position 9,050,886 of record NC_059390.1, on the reverse strand, counting down.
GTGATCCGTCATGTGAGCGGTTGATCTGGGAATCAGTGTAAAAAGGAAACAGTGTTCTGCACATCAGGCTTGTGCAGAAAACCTGATAGTATGAAAGCAGATACATAGTCCAATTCTTAGTAATATGATAGTATGTATAATTATAATAATAATGACATTTAGATAACATTAGGGGAATTTATTAGACTGACAAGTTTATATCCAATAGTACATAAGTCATTAGAGAAGCAAAACCCTTAAGAGGAACATTAAGTCTTTATCAAAGCTTTATGATATTTTAAGTTGTACACAATCAACAGCAAATTACCTTAGGACCTAAGATGAATCTTCATCATTTGCTGATACAGATATGGCTCAAAATCCTAGATGCAGCTCATTTAGACCATTATCCAAGGATGGAAGACAAGGAAGATGTCCAGATTATGTTTCAGCTCTATAACTGTTAGTAACCTAAAAGCATCAATGCACCATTAGTGTCTTATGTTACTCACTTTCACTTTATAGAATTGAATTAATTTTTTATTTGCACTTTTTGTGTCTATCCGTTCAATACAATTATCATTACACTACACATCCCCTTTACATACTTTTCAACAGACACCTTTTTATTTTTTCCTCTTTTTTTTATTTATTTGGTATTAATTTTTTTCTCACCACCTGTACATTATTCAGCAAGTGAAACAATAATAATAAAAAATTAATAAAACTTAAAAAGGAAATAAATAAATACACATACATATCTCACAATTTGATTCCAAATAAATAATGCATACGTGCATACAAGCTTTAACGAGAGAGAGAGAGAGAGAGAGAGAGAGAGAGAGAAACAATTTATAGTATTGAATTATTTAATGTATATTTTCAATAGAGATCTTCAAGTCTGTAGTGGCCTTAAAAATTAGAAAGACATTCCCCACCCCAAATCAAAACAGCCTATCGGTCCACCAAATTACTTTGATTGGCCTACTTTTTTATTTTTACTATCAATGCAGGTGTATGGTGTATGGACAGATTTCTTGGTTTACACATACAGTATAATACTCTGATCAATAAAAAGCATCTTCTAAAACAGTCTATATTTGAGTTTTAACATATTTCACTCCCCATTCTTTCAATTGGAAAAATGTAAATATGACTATAATCAAATTGCTGCAGAAGATTAATATACAGCCATCAAAGAGCTAACAAGCTAATGTGAATAAAAACAAATAATCAGATAAAGGAAATCCGCACGAGCATACTAAACTGTTAAAAATATATAATTTACCTGGTTATGAAACAGACTTTGGGAGTTATTAATCACACTGGGGTGTTTTCTGATCAGAGTATTATCCGCATGACTTCAAAAGAACACAATAATGACGACTAGCTACATGAAAACGGAAGTGACGTGCCCTTAAAGGGCCATGCGGTATGTTTTTCTTCATGTATTGCAACAGAACAATAAGACTACAACAATAATATCTAGCGTCCTTTTTTTCTTTTTGTTTTATTTTAGAAAACAAAGTAAAAACGGGTAATAAAAATAATAAGAAAAAGGGAAACAACTTGTTTGACTGCCTTTCTCATTCATAATTCATTCATAAGTGAAAATACTTCAAAGCAGAAAAATAATTTGATGATACACAATAAAAGAGGCTATTGTCTTCGTTGATATGATTTATAAATTAAATATTTCCGTACAATAAGATTAACATTTACTACACATTTTGTCTCCCTGGCCTGTTTTCCCAAAATGTAAGACCTAAAAAATGAAGGCTATAGTCTCATGTAAAATCAATGAATTATCTGTATTCATTCTTAAAGGGATAGATCACCAAGAAATGAAAATTCTCTCGTCATTTACTCACCCTCATGCCATCCCAGATGTGTATGAGTTACTTTCTTCTGCTAAACACAAAGATTTTTTTGACGAATATCTCAGCTCTGTAGGTTCATACAATGCAAATCAACAGGGTTCAAAACTTTGAAGCTCAAAAAAAGCACACAAAGGCAGCATAAAAGAAATCCATATGACTTCAGTGGTTAAATCCATGTCATCAGAAGTCATTTGATAGGTGTGGGTGAGAAACAGATCAATATTCCTATACATCATGATGGTGCCGCGGATGGCCGCCTCGGTGTGGAGCGCTTCTATTGTTTTGTTGTTTTTGTTTGTTTGTCCTGTATTTAGTAATCTTTTTCCAGTCAGTTTTACCAGAGATGAACTGCTGAACATTCGACAGCATATACCAGTCAATCTTTTCCCGAATTTGTAATATTATATTTAATATTTTAATATTTATTTTTACATTATAGTCGGAGTCACGGCAGTGCTGTTTAAACACGCTATGAGACGCAAGCGAGGGAGACGAGCAGGCGCGCTGGTCAAGCTCCATCGGCGGGGCTTTCGAACAACGCTGCAGAGCATTCATCTTGCGAATCTCCGCTCTCTTCCTAACAAAACGGACGAACTACATCTCCTCACCTGCACAAACAAGGACTTTTCAACCTCTGCTGCCTTGTGCTTCACAGAAACCTGGCTGAGTGAAGCCATTCCGGACAGCGCGTTACATCTGTCGGGCTTTCAGCTGTTCAGAGCCGATTGCATCGCAGAGTTAACGGGGATAACGAGAGGCGGTGGAACATGCTTTTACATCAATGAAAGTGGGTGTACAGATGTAACAACATTAAAGAAGATGTGCTGTCCTAATTTGGAAGCGCTCTTTATTAACTGTAAGCCTTTCTACTCGCTGCGGGAGTTTTCCACGTTTATTCTGGTGAGTGTGTATATGCTGCGCTGCAACAGCTGGATGATCAAATCACAGACACAGAACAACAATACCCGGACTCAGTAATTATTATTCTTGGGGATTTTAACAAAGCAAACCACACACGTGAACTGCCCAAATACAAACAGCACATTACATGCCCAACCAGAGACAGAAATATACTGGATCACTGCTACACAACAATAAAGGATGCATATCGCTCTGTTCCTAGAGCAGCTTTGGGACTATCTGATCACTGTCTGGTTCATCTTTTTCCAACCTACAGACAGAAATTAAAATCTGCTAAGCCTGGAGTAAGGACTGTAAAGAGATGGACCAACAAAGCAGAGCTGGAACTACAAGCCTGCTTTGACTGCACTGATTGGAGTGTTTTTGAGGCTGCAGCCACAGACCTGGACAAGCTCACAGATATTGTTACATCATATATCAGTTTCTGTGAGGATATGTGCATCCCTACTAGGACTTATTTAAAGTTCAACAATGACAAACCATGGTTTACAGTGGAACTCAGGCAGCTTCGTCAGGCCAAAGAGGATGCTTACGGAGTTGGGGATAAAGTCTTGTACAATCAGGCCAGGAACACACTGAATAAGGGAATCAGAGTGGCTAAAAGAAGATACTCTGAGAAGCTGAAAAACAGGTTTTCAGCTAACGACCCTGCATCAGTGTGGAGTGGCATGAAACAACTTACGAATTATAGGACTCCTACCTCCAACCCTGTGGTGGACCAACAACTGGCTGATGACCTGAATGTGTTCTACTGTAGATTTGAAAGGCCCAGTCTCACACCCCACACCCACTCTGAACTTCACTTCATTTCACACAAACACCAACGAGGTGTTGGCAATCCTCCTCCTCCCCCCTCCTGCTACTCAACCTGCACATAAGATCTGTGAAGATGATGTGAGCCGTGTCTTTCGAAAACAAAGGATAAGGAAATCACAGGGCCCAGATGGCATTTCACCTGCATGTTTTAGATCCTGTGCTAACCAGCTGGCCCCCATTTTTACACAGATCTTCAATAGATCACTGGAGCAGTGTGAAGTCCCATGCTGCTTCAAACATTCCAATATCATCACCATCCCAAAGAAACCAAAAATCACAGGACTTAATGACTACAGACCTGTCGCCCTGACGTCTGTGGTCATGAAGTCATTTGAGAGGCTGGTGTTGGCCTACCTGAAGAACAACACTAGACCCTTTCTAGATCCCCTTCAATTTGCTTATCGAGCAAACAGGTCTGTGGATGATGCAGTCAACATGGGATTGCATCATATCCTGCAACATCTAGACAGACCAGGGACATATGCAAGGATCCTTTTTGTGGACTTCAGTTCGGCTTTCAACACCATCTTCCCAGTTATTCTCCGGACTAAATTACACCAACTCTCTGTTCCCACGTCTATCTGTCAGTGGATTACCAGCTTTCTGACAGACAGGCAGCAGCTTGTGAGACAGGGGAAATTCACTTCCAGCACCTGTACAATCAGCACTGGTGCCCCCCAGGGATGTGTGCTCTCCCCACTACTCTTCTCCCTCTACACCAAAGACTGCATCGCCAAGGACCCCTCTGTCAAGCTCCTGAAGTTTGCAGACCACACCACTGTCATCAACCTCATCCGAGATGACGATGAGTCTGCATACAGAAGGGAGGTTAAACAGCTGGCTGTCTGGTGCAGTCAAAACAACCTTGAGCTGAACACGCTCAAAACGGTGGAAATGATTGTGGACTTTAGGAGGAACCCCCCAATACTGTCCCCCCTCACCATTCTAAAGAGCACTGTGGTAGCAGTGGAGTCATTCAGGTTCCTGGGCACTACCATCTCACAGGACCTGAAGTGGGAGACCCACATTGACTCCATTGTGAAAAAGGCCCAGCAGAGGTTGTACTTCCTTCGCCAGTTGAGGAAGTTCAACCTGCCACAGGTGCTGCTGATACAGTTCTACTCAGCGATCACTGAGTCTGTCCTCTGCACTTCAATAACTGTCTGGTTTGGTTCAGCTATGAAATCAGTCATCAGAAGACTACAAAGGACAGTTCAGACTGCTGAGAGGATTATTGGTTGCCCCCTGACCTCCCTTCAAGAACTATACACTTCCAGAGTGAGGAAAAAGGCTATAAAAATCACTCTGGACCCCACTCACCCTGCCCACAACCTTTTTGAACTGTTGCCCTCTGGCCGACGCTTCAGAGCTCTGAGCACCAGAACCGTCAGGCACAGGAACAGTTTTTTACCCCAGGCTATCCATCTCATGAACAGTTAAAACTGCCCTTTTGAGCAATAATTAATGTGCAATACACATCTTAGTCTTTTTATATTATCCAACACATCCTATTTCTTCTGCCATTACATTCCCTTGCACTGTACATAACCGATTTGTTTTTAGATTTGCACTACGTATGTGTGTGTGTATGTATGTATATGTATGTATATATATATTCATATATGTGTATGTGTATGTATGTGTATGTGTATGTATGTGTATATGTATGTATATGTATGTGTGTATGTGCATATGTGTGTGTGTATGTATGTGTGTGTATATGTATGTATATGTGTATGTATGTGTGTGTGTGTATACATATGTATGTATATATATGTATGTATGTCTGTATATATATATATATATATATATATATATATATATATATATATATATATATATATATATATATAGTCTATTGTGTATTCTATATATACTTTTTTCTTTTCAATATTTATCTATTTTTTATTCAATTTTAATTATTTTTTAAAAGTCTTGTTGCTGTTTTTGTATTGTTGTACACTGGAAGCTCCTGTCACCAAGACAAATTCCTTGTATGTGTAAGCATACTTGGCAATAAAGGTCATTCTGATTCTGATTCTGAATATTTAAGTCCTTTTTTACTATAATTACACATGAATTGATTTCTCTATTACTTTATGTCTATGCCATACTATAAAAAATGTTTAGTCACATGGTTTATAAGTGGTGCTTGCCCTTTTCAATGTTGTGCTGAACAACTTTCAAGTCAAAGACAAAATTTTGAAGACCTAAGAATAAGAAAGATATATACACAATTATGATAGGACTCTATTGCACTCAAGTGCTTTCAATTAATATTTTTATAAGGTATATATTTGTAAAAGCAGGGGAAAAGTATGATATATGAAACATGTCTATGTTTCATTGCTGATTAGTTCTGTTTTGAAGCATAAGAACAGTAAGGTGGTGACAGGCAGACATGTTATTCACCTTTAAATATGACACATCACATGGTTCATTCACATGAAAAATGTTTATTCAGATCGAATTCTACAATGACTGCAGAGATAAACACTTTGACATCTCTGCTCATGGATTTTAAGACAAAGAAAATGGTTTTAACAAAAAGAAAAAAAAAAACAGCATAAGTGCTGGTTGGGTCGGGATGTCAGTACGCATACACTTTCACTTTATGGACCTCTCTGTCCTCACACTCTCGTTTTCTGTTGTAATAGTAGAATGTGTTATCTCGACGCTGAAGCTTCTTCACAAACCCGGTCTCTGGCCAACGGTCAATCTGAGGTAAACAGTACAAAGATTTTAAACAGAAAATTAGTACTGCATTATCAGAAAGTTATAATAAAGTATTTATTGCGGAAATTGTGGAGTGACTAATCCGGAATTACTAGAGACTGGCTAAAGGCACACCTTAAGGAAAACTTGTTTATTTTTCTGGTCACAAAATGTATCAATTTCGGAAAAAAACAACAACAAAAAAGATGAATATTCTGATGAAGATGAAAGATTTTTATTGAATATTCATGGAGCGACATACTTTGTGTGAAAAGAAATAATAACAGAAGGTTGTTTTGATATATATATATATATATATATATATATATATATATATATATATATATATATATATATATATATATATAAAGGTGGTGAGGGAGCCTTTTACACCACACACTTGGGGTAAAAGGCCCCCAGGGGGTTTTTAGTGATATTGTGTAATTATAGGGGCAAAAGTTTTAGTGCAAAATTGGTCAACTAATGCAAATATTTTTGAGAGAGCAATACACTTTTTGAGTAACAAATTATGATAATGCTTATACTTCTGCAAAGGGTGTACCATTTCCTGTTAATTTCAATCACATTTGGCATTTCATAACTTCAAACAGAGCAGCGGGTACCTCTGCTTGCTTGATTTGTCTGTACTCCAGCTCATCTCTGTATCCAGCTTGCTGGAATCTGTACAGATTCTCTACCTCACCCGTCCACTGCTTAGCTCGGCTCATGGACTTTGGTTTGGCATTGTTGTCCAATAAAACTGAGCAGGACATGTTTTCTGTGTAGAGTAACAAAGGCATCCCACATTATTCTTCTTTGAAATAATTAAAGGTTTTATAACAGACTATATTTTTGTCGCAAATCAACTAAATTTAGTCTTGCATAAAACCTTTCTGAAAATGTTATATGCAAAACTAAACATTATCACAGTGTTGGGAAAGTTATTCTAAAAAAGTAATTAATTACTAACTACTAATTACATCTTCTACAGTGTAATTAGATTACTGTACTAATTATTCTGTCTGAAAAGTAATTGCATTACTTATTACTAATTACTTTCTAAAACCCTTATCAACCTCGACCAGATGAAAAATACAACAATAGACATGAAACTGTTCTTTTAATTCTTTCAAATAAATCATATAATATTAAATAAATTATTCACGAACTGGCCAAAGAATTTAAGAGGGCTGCATTAAAATAGAAAACATATATTTTAACATTAGATGTTAAATTTCAATTTTAAATTCATTATTGTTTTATACAGAATTGTTCTATAGTCTATACTGTATTTAACACAATTACATCAGAAGTAACTGTAATTAAATTACTGAAAAATTAAGAGTAATCCCTTACTTTACTTTTTATTTCTTTCAATGAAAAAGTCATTTAATTACAGTAATTAACTGCTTAATAATGCATTACACCCAGAACTGCATTATCACAATTAAACATTCAGAATTCAGCTAGAGCAGATTGGGGATTATGCAGACCAAAACTGACCATTTAAACATTTTCAGCTAACAGCTAACTGTTTTTAAATTGCGTATACATGCCATTATTTGTTATTGATAATATTTTCCTAACACATACTCACGTTATCCAGTATGCTCAAAAGCTCGTTCAGCGAGTTTGCGCTTTACCGTTACCTAGCAACCACACTGTTTAAAAAACAAAAACAAATGGTGTAAAAAAACTGGCCAATCGAAAACTATACCCGGAACTCTCCATTGCAAAAACGAAACAATTTAATTGGCCAATCAAAACCATCCCCGGAATCTCCCTTTAGAAGAAATTGACCAAGACAGTTATAAATATGTACAATCTCTTGTTAAACTGTGTTGACATTTTCGTTTCAGTGTACTCTTTTAGAGTATAACGATTCAATGAAGCTTTTGCAACATTATAATGATTGTTTTGTAGTCCGATAGATGTCGCTGTAGCATTCACATATCAGGTTACCGATGTTTATTTCCGACTCCTCCCAACACTGTGCCAAAAGGAGGAAAGACAGATGCCACCGGGGTGCAGCTCCTCAAACTTAGAGAGAGCTTGGGCTAGGATGATGTCCTGAACTTTTGGGTGTTTTTTGATATGAGATTAAACAACATGCAGTCAGCATGAGCTCTTTCGCTGGACGCATGAAGGAGTATCCCACCATCTCTCTGGACCGATTTGACAGGGAGAATTTACACGCCAGAGCCTATTTCCTCTCTCATTGCCATAAAGGTGTGTATTTTAAAAATGTTGTATTGAATTCTGCTTGTTTCCTGTACTTCTCAGAGAGCTGGGTGGCTGAAAATATTTTTCTCAAAATCACTGCTAGTGTTCACATTTGTTTGGAATATCTATTCATGTTTAACAGATCATATGAAAGGATTGAAAGGACCTTTGCTGAAGAGAAAGCTGAAGTTCAGGTGACTGATGTGACATTAAAAAAACATCCAAAACAAAGTGTAATACTTCCTGTCCCGATATAGGTACCATTCACATAACATAATTATTTTATTTTCCAATTTATGGTTTATCAGAAGAATCAGAATCAAATTCTTCTGATAAACCATAAATTGGAAAAAATAAAATAATTTATTATGTATTAATAATTGATGTCGACCGATAGTGGATTTTGCCGATACCGATAACTAAGCTGGTGGCATAAGGCAGAAAACCGATTAATCAGCTAATAGTTTTTAAAATTGATTTCTTGAATGTTAAAAAAAATCTTATTCTTTTCTTACTGTGACAGACATAGAGACTCCAAGAGTCCAAAATGAGTAAAATCCCAGATGCATTTTATTTTGCAACCAAAATCCCAATAATAACCATAAAACAAAAAATAAGATTTGGTCCATAACAGAGGACTTTTAACTGTTAAAAAGCTCGAAATACACCGTGGACTCACAAATCTGTGCTCTCAGCTCACACAAACACATTCGGGTGAAAAAACATGCAAACTTACAATAATCTACAATGTATTACAAAATAAACACTATAAAGTAAACATTATATATAGGCTAATAAATACTGTATGACCAGTATTTCATCAGCAGTGGATTAGCATTCATAAATAGTAGATCATCAGTGATCCAGTAATAAAAACAAAGTTAAAAAATTATACAAAGTTATAAAAACAAAAACCTTTTCCCTTTTCTCTTGGGACACCGGCCATCAAAATCAACATGAACATTAACATGAACTTATGATTAACGGTGTATATCTACTTAACAACAAACTTTTTCAAAGCGCTACATTTTTAAAAAACCTTATAAAAAGGAATAATAATTTTAAAAACTCTTGGTAACTATTGGCTTAGATTTTTGGCGATTACAGATAGTTCCAAAAGCAACTATCGGCACCTATATATATCGGTTTAACTGATAATTATGATTAATGTACATCTGCTTAACAATAAAACCTTTTCTGAGGGTTTATTTTTTTAAAAACCTTATAAAAAGGAATAATAATTAAAACAAATTATGGGTAACTATTTGCTTAGATTTTTGCAGATAGCCGATAGTTCCAAAAAGCAACTATCGCTTTTATCGATTTATCGGTGGACCTCTAATTACTAATGCTTATTTTAAATGGAAAAGATGGAATGATGGCACATTTCATTGTCAATAATTATTGCTTCATGCCATGTTATTGTTTGCATGAGAAATACAAATTTGAACTTTAACTTTGAAAAGTAAAAAGTCTCTCTGAAACCTTCCCTCTCCACCAGTTTAACTGTCAAGCTGTATTGCTCATTTGTGACAAAGGAGCTCCTGCTTAGTAGCCTAAAGTATGCATTCTGGGAGGACCATATTGTAAGTAGTATTTCCATATCCCTTTTTTTTTTACTTTTTGGACAGACTGATGTATCTGTATTGACTTCTCTGTATTTAACATCAGGTTGCCCTGGAACTGGACAGTCCAACTCACATCTCTCTGATAGATGAAATCACCGGAGAAGTGAGTGTTCAGCTTAAATTTTCATCTTTGAGTGTTTCTGAGAGATGAGTTCAGTTGATTTCAAGTTGTATTTGCTTTTTTCTCTAGTCGGAGGATGTTGTAGTCACTTTGCTCCCTGCAGGACACTGTCCGGGATCAGTCATGTAGGTAACCTCATTAAAATGTTTCCCCTTGTGGATGTGTCATCCATGAGATTGAAATTAACTTTCCATTTTGATGCAGGTTTCTCTTTGAGGGTGCTCAGGGTACCGTGTTGTACACGGGAGACTTCAGGCTGGCTATTGGAGATGCAGCCAGAATGGAGAACTTGCACTCTGGAGACAGGTGTGCAACAGTGTTCATTTCATTTTCAAAGGTTTTTTAACATTAAACCTGTCAGTGAACAGCTACTGCACAATTTCTTATTTCATGTTGGATAGCACTTTTTTTTTTAGGTATTAATTCTATTTAAATGTGTGTGCTTCAGGGTAAAAGACATTCAGAGTGTTTATCTCGATACTACATTCTTTGATCCCAAGTACCATCAGATCCCTAGTCGGGTAAGCATTTTGAACAGACTCACCTTAATTGCATATATGGAGGTGTGGCTGTCTTAAAGGAATAGTTCACCCAAAAATGAAAATTATCTCATCATTTACTCACCCTCATGCCATCCCAGATGTGTGTGAGTTTCTTTCATCTGCTGAATTCAAATTAAGATTTGTAGAAGCATTTTTGTTCCATACAATGCAAGTGAATGGGTGCCAACATTTTGAAGCTTCAAAAATCACATAAGTCAGCATAAAAGTAATGCGTAAGACTCCAGTGGTAAAATCAATGTCTTCAGAAGCGATATGATAGGTGAGGGTGAGAAACAGATCAATATTTAAGTCCTTTTTTACTCTAAATTGTCCTCCCTGCTCAGTCAATCTCCACTTTAACTTTCAGATTCTTCTTATTGTGTTTTTGGTGATTCACATTCTTCATGCATATCGCCCCCTACTGGGCAGGGAGAAGAATTTCTAGCAAAAAAGGACTTAAATATTAATCAATTACATTTTTCACCCACACCTATCAAATCACTTCTAAAGATATGGATTTAACCACTTGAGTCGTATGGATTACTTTTATGATGCCTTTATGTTCTTTTTGGAGCGACAACATTTTGGCACCCATTCACTTGCATTGTGTGGACCCACAGAGCTGAAATATTCTTCTAAAAATCATAATTTGTGTTCTGCAGAAGAAAGAAAGTCATTCACATCTGGGATAGCATGGGGGTGAGTAAATGATGAGAGAATTTTCATTTTTGGATGAACTATCCCTTTAACTTATGACAATGTGTTTGAATGTTGTAGGAGGCTTGTTTAACAGGGATAATGCAGTTGGTACAAGACTGGATTTGTAGGAGTCCATACCATGTAGTTTGGTTAAACTGTAAAGCAGCGTATGGTTACGAGTACCTGTTCACCAACTTGGGACAGGAGTTCAGCTCACAGGTCAGATACTGTATTTTTTCCACATGGTTTTACTTTTTAAGAGCGTTTTCCCATCTCTGTTTCATAAGACAGTGTGTATATCAAAAATAAGAGCATAAGCTCTTAAATACAGATTGGCTACACTTGCTACAGCTCAGACTTTGCTATTTAGATTAAAACTGTTTGTCTGCTACAGATACATGTGAACAGCTTGGAGATGTTCAAGAAAATGCCTGAAATACTGTGTCACATGACCACCAACCGTTCAACGCAGATCCATGCTTGCAGGCATCCCAAGGCATGCTGCCACTTTTTTTATTTTTTGCATAAGGACATCATTTGATGCATCTTGAATAAGTGGTTGTAGATTGAGATCACATTTGTGGCTCTTTGACAGGATGATGAGATGTTCAGGGCAAACAGGTTGCCATGTGGCTCCATAGCGGCAGACGGCACTCCACTAAACATCATCAGCATCAAACCCTCAACCATATGGTTTGGAGAGCGGACCAAAAAGACTTCAGTCATTGTCAAGTGAGTCGAGTGTTTAATCATGATGCAACTTATATATTTTCCATGAAATAGAATTATTATTATTTTTTTTTTTTGTCATTGTAACTTTCATTTCAGGATGGGTGGCAGTTCCTATAGAGCATGCTTTTCATTTCATTCTTCTTACACAGAGGTGAGAATAAATGTAGTGAGAAGGATGCAATCCCAATATTCTTCATGCAGAACACAGCATAAATTAGGCCTGTGCTTAAAGGGATAATTTACCCAATCAAATAAATTCTACCATCAAAAAAATCAGGAAAGAAAGTCATACAGGTTTGAAACAACATTAGAGTGAGTAAATGATGCCAATTTTAATTTTTGTGTGAACTAGCCCTTTAAGCCTGTGTATTTGTTTCCTGTGATTAGGTTAAGGACTTTCTATCCTACATTTGTCCTGTTAACATCCACCCTAATGTCATTCCTTTCGGCCAAACACTGGAGGACATCACAGAACTGTAAGGCCTGACCATCCTCCTCTGCACAATGTGCCGTTTTAAGGCTTGCTTTAAAGTAGTCTTTGTTTTTAGGTTGAAGCCACTGTGTAGAAAACACTCTGGAATGGAAGAGATTGTCTACAAACCGCTTGGAACACTCAAAACAACCAGAAAGAGGTGCACATCACATGGTACGAATAGTTTTCATAATTAGTGGTGCTTGCTAATGCAAATATCACACTTACTATTGCTTAAACAAATTTAAACAACCTGCCAACATCTAGTATTAAAGGACATTTTCTGTGTTCAATACAAGGTAAGCTCAATCGACAGAATTTGTGGCATAATGTTGATTACCATAATGTTGATTACTTTCGACTCATCTCGTTTATTTACAACAAAACCGCAACAATTGCAGTTAAAGGAAGTTACAATGGAAGTGAATGGGAACAGTCCATAAAAGTTACAATACATTGTTTCAAACGTATAGCCAAAAGATGTAAACATTATACATTAGAGATGGGCATCGATACTGATGTTGTATCGACAATATTTATCCACACATAAAATTATTGATTATAAAGTTAAAAAAAACTATTGATATTATTATTTGGTTACCATTAACATTAATCATAAGCTTCAAAGTGGAGCAAAACAAGAATTATATTAGCAAATACTTGCTCAGGATGGGAACTAAATTTCTTTATCTGCTTATCCTAATGTGCATACATGCTCACAGACACAAGCAGTCATAGAACGTGCTCGTGCTGCACAGTCACAGTGCTCATTAAAACAAGAGGGAGCAGTACGTGTTTGGCTGAGGTAATGATAGAAAAACAGAGAAACTGCTTCTGGAGTTAATTCATATTCAGTATTGACAAATCTAAAGGTGATGTTTATTATAATGGGTTTGTGTGAAGTTTGTAACAAGTTCATTTAAATTAAAAGCTGTTAGAACATTGATGAGGCTCTGTAATTGTTGTACAAAAATTATACCTTGGTTTTACTATAGTAATATTGTAGGAACCATGGTTTCACTACATTAATACTGTAGTATCCATATAGTAATCATGGTTTACTAGTAACATTGTAGTAACCATGGTTAATTTTGTGGTAACTATAGTTTAATTATATGCCATGGTTAAACTATGGTTACTGTAGTAAAACCATGGTTAATTTTGTAAAGGTAAACAAAATAGAAGTCTAATAATTAAAATTTTTTCAGATCAGGCCAATGAATATTAATAAAAAAATTACTTAAATTATGACTAAAAATACTTTTTAAAATTACCCATTTAATCCCAAGAAATTGCAAATAAATAAATAAAAATAAATGAATAGATGTTTCAGTATCAACGATATTGTACTTGATATTATTGGTATCGGACCAAAATGAAAATAAGTGGCTATGTCCATCCCTATTATACTTGTTAACATGATTTTAGTGTGATAAAATTGCTTGACTTATCCATGTAAAGTTATATTCAATATTACAACTTTGTTGTCATGACAACGCAATGGCGTTACACCCTGAAATCTGGTAAAATGCTGTAATGCCAGTAAATCCCTGATTTTATCACACTAAAATCATGCCAATCATCATGCGTTTACATCTTGTGGCTGTACTTGTGAATTGGCCCATTCACTTCCATTGTAAGTGCCTGTTTACTGTAATTACGATTTTTTATGAATAAACTAGGAGCAATATTTTTTTTTTTTTTTTTTTTTTTGGCAATCAACATACTGTCACAAATGCTGTCGGTTGAGCTTAAATTGTTTAAACCCCAAAACATTAAAACTCAAAATTTAAACTCTGGTGTACTTTGTTCCACACCTTTTTATGCTACGGACATGAATCCTATCTTAAATCATGTGGCTTGTTGAGGAGAGGTGTGAGGGTATTACTTTTCAAAGTATTTGTTTAGACTTTTCACCTGGCGGACGATAAAACTGGTAAATCCCGCACACACACTCTAAAGGAGAGAGTCGAGTCATATCTAGGGATCAGAATATCACGAGTTGACTCTTGACTTGGGCCAGTAAGCAACTGCATAGCAACACACTAAAAACCTCTAAGGTCTTTACTGGTATTTCTCTTCCCATAGGGTCGGACAGTGATGATGACTTATTTGACAAGGTTGCCATGGCGCCAAGGAGGCGGAAATTGGCATCGACTGATACGACCAAGGTGGCAGTAAAAATACAGTCTCATAACCCTAATAAAACTGCTACTGATAAGGACCAAATTTACACCACCCTAGAGCGTAGTCCTTCCATTCACACTTCCAATTACATGGACTGCACGGAATCTAACGATGATGATGATGATGATGATGATGATGATGTTGAGCTTTTAAACATTACAGCTGAGGAACCACCTAATCCATCTGATGTTACTTCACCACCTCCGTCGGCATGTTCAGAAATGGCATGCCCAAAACTGGCCCAGCCCATATCCAATTTAACCACACTCGAATCCAAGTCAGCTCCGCCCTGTTGGGAGAAGTTCTTCACAGCAGAAAAGGTGTTGACTGATGAGAGTGAGTTGGCAAATAGTCAGAACAGCCAAAACACTCAAACTCTTTCCACTGAATACACAGCGTCCCAATCGCCTGAGCTATTTCATGATGAAGATGAAGATGACAGTAGTTCCATTCACATGACCTCCTCTCAATCCACTCATATATCAGATGCAGGTATGGAGAGCCTCAGTCAGATGGATACTGTTCTTGTTCAGGTGGATGACAGTAAGGTAGTTACTAGTGACCACTGTAACCAAGGGATCAATGGAGTGCTTCAAGATGGGACCAGCAAACCTGGCGAGGTAGTGTCAGATGTGATTGATAATAGTAACGTAGAGCCCAAGTCAGAGGAAGCAGTGGAACTGCAATCAGACTCACAGGTATCATCAGATTTTGAGCTTCCACCAACACCTGGTTCAAAAGTCCCACACCCAGAAGACCTGAAAGACCTGTACAAGAAGTTGGCAGCAGGGGAGGAAGTAGTCATAAGGAGAATTTTCTAACTTTGAGTAATAATTACTTTTCTGTTTGTCGTATAAAAACTTACCTCATCTGTTCCATTATTCTGTATTGCAATTTTGTACCTTTAGTTAATGAAGTAAAAAATCCTAAGTAAATGTGTTGAATTTTTTGTCTGTATCGCAATGCTGCGTTCATGTTGTGTTCACGGTGTGATGGAATTGCCAGAGATTGTTTTATACTGAAACACCAACCTCTGCGGCTTTACCATAGGTGAGGGCGTAACCAGAGACCTTCTACTAGTGCCTACAATGTTAGCAAAGCAATGCATAATGCAGACATTATAAGGGCGGTACCCTGGTTAGGAGATGAGGACGTTTTTATTTTAATGAATGTCTATGGAGGAGATGTTTCAGTGTGCAGAATAAAATCTTTTGTGGGGCAACAGCTCATCACTTAAGGGGCATTCAGTAGTTCTCTAGCTAGCGTTAGCATTGCTCTTCTTCGTGCACTTTTAGTACCGATACGACAGTGTTGTTAGATACTGTACTGCCATCTATCGACGTGGATCAGCTTTGCCTTAAAATAAACATCAGAAATCAAGCGAACAGACTTCTACAGTTAAGGACATATTATTATTGTCCCTCATATCAATAATCTTTGGAGACTGTCTATGTTTCATGTTATTTCTAAAGACAGTTATTACCTTTTATTAGAGAACTGCTTAGTGTGGAAAAAAAAACTCAATTGTCTAGCGATACAGAATGTTATGATAAAGGAAAGATTGATACTGATGTTTACTCTAGTTTTTTGCGTTGGCCGGTCTTTCTATCTTCTTGCTTCAGACCTTTTTCGCTTCTTCTGCAGTACAGCTACTGAATCTCCTGTTGTAACTCTTCTAACGCACAATAATAAGTGTGTTCCATTGTATTCTTTTTGCTCTTTGCATTACCAAACAACACTGTGCTAAGCACAGCCAAGCGTTTCTACATAGGTGGCAGCCAATGAGGGCAAGGATTCTCTTCGATGTTTAGTGAAACACAGTGGACCATGTCATTTCAACATGGTGAAACACATTGAAGGGGTGACCCGCACCCTGTATAATAAAATACTTTTTATAGAAAACTATTATGAGTACAGTCTTCATCTTATGTGAGTGTACACCATTCAGATCACTCTTCACAAAAACACAATTTGTTAATGTATAAAACTTTCTAAATTAGCCTCAAATTACTGAATGCACCTTTACAGGGGTTGTGACATGAGGAATAAAATTGTCCTTGATCTTTTGACATGTGAAACTATTGTACTATAAAAACATACTGTAAGTTTCAGAACTCAAACCTTCCTCACTGCAAAAAGAGCATTTGTTGAAACCAAGCTGCCAAAACGACTCGTTCTCTATTTCATCCACATTGTGATGTCATTTGCATCTGACCACCTCCACAACAACACATCAACGTCCACTTTACCTTATCACTTCCGTAGCCTGCTTGGTAGCTGTTAGCATTGAGATGTCAACAATGGTTGTTTATTGTCAAGTCTTGAAGGAAAATCAGCAACAAAACAGAGCAATTCTGACAGAGGGTCAAAATTGGTGTGGAAAATGATCATGTTTTACAAATATATGACTGTTTTGTAAAAACAAAAAATAAAAATAAAAATAAAAAAACCTTATTAATAAAAATAAAATAAAAAATTAATAAAAAAAAAGGTGTGATATGACCCCTTTAATTTTAACCCTGTCCACTAATCTTCAACATATTTTACACTAAACAATCCTTTTGGAATGAACTGTGTGGTGTCTACTATGATAAAATTGCTGTTTTATACGAGAAGACAGGGACAATTGTGACAGGTAGGTGTCAATTTAAAAGCATGTGCGAGCTCTGGTCTCTTCGCCAGTGTACCACCGTCATTATATTATACCATGGCTCTATATTATACCATATACAGTTGAAGTCAGAAGTTTACACCTTAGCCAAATACATTTAAACTCAGTTTTTCACAATTCCTGACATTTAATTGTAGAAAACATTCCCCGTCTTAAGGCAGTTAGGATCACTACTTTATTTTAAGAATGTGAAATGTCAGAATAATAGTAGAGAGTGATTTATTTCAGCTTTTATTTCTTTCATCACATTCCTAGTGGGTCAGAAGTTCACATACACTTTGTTAGCATTTTGTAGCATTGCTTTTAAATTGTTTAACTTGGGTCAAAAGTTTTGGGTAGCCTTTCACAAGCTTCTCACAATAAGTTGCTGGAATTTTGGCCCATTCCTCCAGACAGATCTGGTGTAACCGAGTCAGGTTTGTAGGCCTCCTCGCTCACACGTCAGATTGAGGTCATGGCTTTGTGATGGCCACTCCAATACCTTGACTTTGTTGTCCTTAAGCCATTTTGCCACAACTTTGGAGGTATGCTTGGGGCCACTGTCCATTTGGAAGACCCATTTGAGACCGAGCTTTAACTTCATGGCTGATGTATTGAGATGTTGTTTCAATATATCCACATAATTTTCCTTTCTCATGATGCAATCTATTTTGTGAAGTGCACCAGTCCCTCCTGTAGCAAAGCACCCCCACAACATAATGCTGCCACCCCCATGCTTCACGGTCGGGATGGTGTTCTTTGGCTTGCAAGCCTCACCCTTTTTGCTCCAAACATAACGATGGTCATAATGGCCAAAAAGTTCCATTTTTGTTTCATCAGACCAGAGGAAATTTCTTCAATATGTAATATCTTTGTCCCTATGTGCTCTTGCAAACTGTAGTCTGGCTTTTTTATGGCGGTTTTGGATCACTGGCTTCTTCCTTGCTGAGCAGCCTTTCAGATTACAGTATGTCGATATAGGACTCGTTTTACTGTGGATATAGATACTTGTCTACCTGTTTCCTCCAGAATCTTCACATGGTCCTTTACTGTTGTTCTGGGATTGATTTGCACTTTTCGCACCAAACTACGTTCATCTCTAGGAGACAGAATGCGTCTCCTTCCTGAGTGGTGTGATGGCTGCGTGGTCCCATGGTGTTTATACTTGAGTACTATTGTTTGTACAGATGAATGTGGTACCTTCAGGCATTTGGAAATTGTTCCCAAGGATGAACCAGACTTGTTGAGGTCCAAAATTCTTTTTGGCTGATTTCTTTTGATTTTCCCAAGATGTCAAGCAAAGATGCGTGGAGTTTAAAGGTAGGCCTTAAAATACATCCAGAAGTACCCCTCCAATTCAGTACACCTCCTATCAGAAGCTAATTGTCAAAAGGCTTGACATAATTTTCTGGAATTTTCCAAGCTGCTTAAAGGTACATTTAACTTAGTATATGTAAACTTCTGACCCACTTTAATTGTGATTTTAATTGATGTGTCAATTAAAAGTGAAACAATCCATCTGTAAACAATTGTTGGAAAAATTACTTGTGTCATGCACTAAACAACTTGCCAAAACTATAGTTTACTAATATTAAATCTGTGGAGTGGTTAAAAAATTAGTTTTAATGACTTCATCCTAAGTGTATGTAAACTTCTGACTTCAACTGTATTATATTACCATGGCTACGCCTATGGCAACACTCAATGCCATAATGAATTAATGTACGGCTGTTGTTGATGAAAGGAAAATATTTAATTTTAAACAAAATACGTGTAACTGATTCCAAAAAACAAAAAAAAAAACACAACTGTCTGCAACAGTGGATGCCACTGCATAACGTAGTTAAAGTCTTGTGAGAAAAGTAAGCTTTCATAAAATTCAAAGCTTTCAACATGTAATTACACGTTTGACGAAGACGTGAAAATAAACTCTGGGTTCATTGTGTGTTCTGTTATCTATATTGCGTTACTAGTTTCAGATGACAAAAACGGTGAACAGCTTCAAACATAGTAAATTTGCACCTGCTGACTGACTGTACAATTAGACTACACAAAACATGAGATAGTATCAGTAAGCCACACATACTGTAGACATCTACCTGTACTCTCCAAAACATTCAAAAACATTTGTTGGTGAACGATCGTAAATCCTTCAATTATTTTGCCCATCACATTCGAGTCCCATTAACTGATTAAAATAATCATGTGAAGCAGGTGCGTTAAGGCACATGATAAGAACTTAAGACTACAGTAAACCTGCTGGTCATAGACAAGGCTTGTACATTGGCATTAAAGGGATAGTTCACCCAAAAAAGTAAATTCTCTCATATACTCACCCTCATGCCTTCTTCATTTGTGCTGAACACAAATTAAGATTTTTAGAAGTATATCTCAGCTCTCTTGGTCCATACAATGCAAGTGAATGGGTACCAAAATCACAAAGGTAGCATAAAAGTAATCCACAAGACTCCAGTGGTTTAATCCATATCTTCAGAAGTGATATGATAGGTGTGGGTGAGAAACAGATCAATATTCAAGTCCATTTTTACTCTAAATTCTCCTCCCTGTCCAGTAGGTGGTGATATGTATGAAGCAGCAAATAGCCAAAAACAAAAGTAAAAGAATGTGAAAGTGGAGATTGATACTAAAAAAGTAACACCCACTGGACTCTTTTAGGCTACCTTTGTCATTTTGGAGCTTTAACATTTTGGTACCCATTCACTTGCATTGTATGAGATATTCTTCTAAAAATCTTCATTTGTATTCAGCAGAAGAAAGTCAGTCATGCACATCTTGGATTTTACTTTTTTGGGTGAACTATCCCTTTAATGCCAGTGTACAAGTCTTTTGTCTTTGACCAGCAGGTTTACTGTAGTCTTTTTACCATTACTTTTATGCTGCCTTAATTTGCTTTTGGAGCTTCAGAGTTTTGGTCACCATTCACTTGTATTGTATGTACCAACAGAGCTGAAATATTCTTCTAAAAATCTTAATTTGCGATCAGCAGAAGAAACTCATACACATTTGGGACATTAGGGTGAGTAAATTATGATAGTTCACCCAAAAATGACAATTCTATCCCTTTAACCTTACTTCAGGAAACAGAACAAGATGACGGCTGATAAAAACAAATGCAAAAGAGAGTTTACAATTAAAACTGGATATTAATTCAAACCGAAACAGGAATTTATCATCATATAGTGGGATAACTTGTTTTGCTTGAATCCATCTATAGAGATCTAGCATAAACAACATTGGAAACCCTCAAACATCATAATGTGCAGGTGTTTAGGTTACAGTACGGAATTTCCACATCAACGTGATTTAAGGTTAAGATGCTGCCGCAGCTGTTTCTATGGTAATAGCCTCAGATCTGCTGCTGCCCTGTTCTGTGCATGTAACATGCAGTGAGCCGTCCCTGAAAAGTAAACACAAATAAAAGTTATGACTAAACAAAGGTTTATGATTAAGTGCATCAATACTGCATTTCTATACATATTTATGGAACGTATGTGTCATAATACTGCCTTCTTGATTTACAAGCCTCAAAAACAGAATAATGTTCTCATTACCTCTTCATTGTTAGTACCATAACAATGTCATGCATCTCATCTTTAGGTTCCAGGTCTCTAAGTACAATCTAGAAAAATAACAACCAGTCAGATTTAAAATGACCTTTATGTGATACATTTTGGAGAAACATTAGCCAAAATGTTTTCACAATCAAATCAAATCACTTTTATTGTCACACAGCCATATACACATGTGCAATGGTGTGTGAAATTCTTGGGTGCAGTTCCGATCAACATAGCAGTCGTGACAGTGATGAGACATATTGTAAATTGGTATAACAAATTAACACAACACAATTTAA
This sequence comes from Myxocyprinus asiaticus, assembly GCF_019703515.2. Lineage (NCBI taxonomy): Eukaryota > Metazoa > Chordata > Actinopteri > Cypriniformes > Catostomidae > Myxocyprinus > Myxocyprinus asiaticus. Next base: position 9,029,447 of record NC_059390.1, on the reverse strand, counting down.
AGTCTAATATACACATAATTACACACACACACACACACACACACACACACACACTATACAAATAACATACACTGAACAGTATACAATACACACAATATAGCTATACATTATTCAATAAAAAAAAATAGTATATATAAAATGTACAGTAGGTTGTATTGTACTGTATTGACATTCAGGCTGTCGGTTGATAGTAAGTTGTAAAGACAGAATATAATATAATAATAATATAATTTATGACATTCCGGTGTGAGAAATAAGAGTATGTGTAATAAAGTGCAGTGCTGATGTATATTGATCATGAGATCAAGAGTTCAAAAGTCTGATTGCTTGGGGGAAGAAGCTATCATGTACAATCAGTACAGATTGAATATCTTGGTCTGAGATTTAATGTCTTTTAAAAGGGGTGCCAACCTGTGCAATTGCTTGCTGTGCCTGGTACAGCTCCAGACGCACTGAAGACAAGCTGCCGGGGCCCTGTAGTGTGTGTTGTCGGCGGGCTGGGAGAGGTGTACCAGATGGAAACAAAACTGTGAAAACCTCCGTTCCGGAGTCATCCACCTCCTGAAGGATAAATACAGAAATAAATAGAATCGGAACACAATGTGCAATTTAATAACCCATTTGCTCTTATGTGCTAAAAGTTAATAGAAGTACTTTAAGTACTTTTGTTTTTTCACTACATTGTGTTCCTCACCTTAACTGTGATGTCACTGGCACAGCAGTCTACAGTGATGGAATCTTCTCCAAGTGCCAGGCTCTCTTTTCCTACCAGGATGCCAGCTTGCATGGCAGCACCCACTGGAATCACCTCGTCTGGGGGGATGGAGTTTAACAGCTCCACGTCTGGGAACAGATCCCTAATCATCAGCTGTAGTTTGGGAATGCGGGCTGAGCCTCCACACAAGACCACCTTAGACAGGAAACAGACCATCAAATATGTATTCAAATTTTCTTCGTTGCAATGCACACTATATAAGCTGATTTAAAGGGATAGCTCACCCAAAAATGAAAATGATCTAATTATTTACTCACCCTCATGATAACCCAGGAGTGTGTGACTTACTTTCTTCACCAGAACACATTTGAAAATGGGAGGACAAACTTCAGGTGTCATTTGAAATTAAGAGATTCATTATCAAAATTCCAGAAAGCAGTGAAAGCAGCTAGGGCAAAATACTTTTCTGCTGTTATTGCTAATAACTGTCATAGGCCTGGAGTCCTTTTTACCACTATAAGTTCCGTCATAAACTTGTCTGTAAATATGCCTCATGAAATTTCCCCAACAACATGTGACCATTTCCTCAATTATTTTATTAAGATTGCAGATGTCAGATCACGCATTGGATCGCACACGACGGTCATCGCTTCCACCGATTTGTTCTGCTGCTCTTTATCAAATTGAACCCATTTCTTTTCCTACTCTAAGATTGTTGAACAATTGAAGCCCACTACCCCCCCCCTGAAACAAAACAAATTATAGACATTGTTGGACAGCATATTGTCTCAGAGTACCAGAGTACTTCAAACATGCAGTAGTGCAGCCTCTCCTTAAAAACCTAACCTTGATATGACTGTTCTCTCCAATTTTAGACCTATTTCTAAATTACCTTTTATCTCAAATCTTAGAGAATGCAGCACTTGTCCGGTTACAGTCTTTAGATAACAATAACATTTTTGAAGTATTCCAGTTTTAGAACTCAATGCAGCACTGAACCTGCCCTTTTAAAAGATATTTTTTTAACTGTTGATTCTGGGAATTCAGCGTTTTTGGTGGTTTAATTCTTATCTTTTAAACGGAAGCTTTTCAGTTTCTTTTGGTGAATTTTCATTTGTCTCGGCCCCTCTAACCTGTGGCATCCCTCAGGGCTCTATTTGGTCTCCTGTATGGTTTTCACTTTATATGCTTCCTTTAGGAAGTGTGCTTAAGAAACATGGGGTATCTTTCCATTGTTACACAGATAATACACAAATTTACTTACCTTTGAATATAAATGACGGTAATACACTATAACCTTTGCTGGCCTGTCTAGAGGATCTGAAATCATGTATGTCTTTAAATTTACATCACACAAATTTAGTGACAAAAACTGAGATAATTATGTTTGGTCCCTTTGATGTTTGGCCAATTGGCACCTTTCCTCAAACCGTTTGTGAAAAATCTAGGGTTTGTATGTGACAGTACTCTGAACTTCGACAAACAGATAATTACTGCTGTAAAAACTAGCTTTTTTCAATTGAGACTTTTAAGAGAAATCGCCATTCACTTGCATTTTAAGGACGTACTGAGCCAAGAAATGTTTCTATTTTTCTTCAAATGTGTTCTGGTGAAGAAAGTCATACACACCTGGGATGAAGGATAAAAGTAATCCATACAACTCCAGTGGTTAAATCCATGTCTTCTGAAGCTATACAAGTCTTTGTGAAAGTGGAGATTTATAGTAAAAAAAAGGACCTAAATATTGATCTGTTTTTCACCTTCTTTTGATTCTGGCTATTTGCATTTTTCATGCATATTGCCACCTACTGGGCACGAAGGAGAATTTATAGTATAAAAGGACTTAAATATTTATCTGTTTCTCATCCATACCTATCATATCGCTTCAGAAGATACGGATTTAAACACTGTAGTCGTATGGATTACTTTTATGCTGCCTTTATGTGTGAACCTGCAACAAACCATTGGCGAGCCGCGACAAGAGTTTGCCGCAAAGCTCGTTTGCCTGTGAAAATGAATGGCGAATTTGCTGCAAGTTTACAGCAACTCTAGATTTTTTTTGTAAGGGCATCTGGGATGGCATGAGGGCGAGTAAATGAGAGAATTTTCATTTTTGGTTGAACTATCCCTTTAATGCATGACATTGTGGACAAAACAATAGCCCCCTCTCCTGGTGATCATTACCTTATTGACATCTGAGGTGGAGAGGTTTACTTGCTCAAGGAGACTCTTAATTGGCTGAATGCTCTTATTAAAGAGTCCAGAACATATCAGCTCAAAACGGGCTCTAGAAAGAGAACAAAGCACAGCATTCAGTGGTCAGAGGTCAAGTAACCAGTACAATCCTCTGTATAATACAGAAAACAACTGTAAATCTCCATTTGCTCACCTGGACACATTGCACTCAAAATCCATTCCGTCATGGAGTGAGTCCACAAAGCAGTTGGCACTGCCCAGGGTGGAGAGTGTGTGTTTGGCCACATCAGCACTATTCATGAGCTTTAGCATTGCTCTGGGGTTACCAGTCACGTCCTGCTTACATGTCCTGAAGATACATATGAAAAATCATAAACAATAAAAATCAATAATTTGGACACTTATGCCACACTTAAAAATGTATGATTGTCAAATCAAGTGACATTAAGAAATATAGCATAAACAAACTTTAAGCAAAACAAAGCACAAAAAAAGTTTGCCAGCTTTCAAATGATGAACTAATATATATAGCATGTGGTATTTGATATATTTCTGGTTGTCAAACTTTGTGGTACATGTCCATAGGTAATGGCATTTAGTTTGATTTTGCTTGAAAGTGTGACTTAGGTGTTTAAAAGCATCCAATACTTTTTAGGGCCACTGTAAATCAGATGTCAAGTGTGGAGCACTAAAGAGCTGCTGACTTTTTGAACTCTACTGCAAGGTGCTTTGCCAGTTCATGCGTGAAACTCTCTCCTCCCGTCCTGTGATCCGTCTGTGTCGCGAGGACACGGTACATTCCACTGTTCACCTCCAGGATGGTGACGCTGAGCGATGTACCTCCGAGTTTGTACACCAGGACATGACTGTGGTTTAACAGAGAAATAAGAAAGCTTGGCCAAAACACAATCTGACAGAATCATATTTTCAGGATTATTCCCGATCCAAAAGTTACCTCTCAGACAATGCGTAAACTCTGTACCTTTTTCCTAACGGTGAGTCCTGTCCAATGTCATAGGCTAGAAGAGCAGCAGAGGGCTCGTGTATCAGCCTAAGAACATTAAAACCGGCACCTTCGGCAGCTTGCCTACAACACAACAATATGATTCTTACAAAAACATCCACTCAGTAATTCAGTTTATGGAGTCTATTAACTCATCAACTGACTTTAGAATTCATCTGACATTTTAAAACTAGGGCTGTCAATCGTGTCAATTTTAATCAAATTAATTACATGATATGCCAATTAATAAATTGAATTAATCGCATATCAATATTTACTGCGGAAGGCCCCCAAATAAAGGTCATTTAGAATATAATAAGTGTATAATATTATAATTCAGACAATTCAAATACATCACATACATACACTCACCGGCCACTTTAACTGGTACACCTGTACATCTACTTATTCATGCGATTATCTAATCAGCCAATCGTGTGGCAGCAGTGTAATATATAAAATCATGCAGATATAGGTCAGGAGCTTCAGTTAATGTTCACATCATCCATCAGAATGGGGAAAAAATGTGATCTCAGTGATTTAGACCGTGGCGTGATTGATGGTGCCAGACGGGCTGGTTTGAATATTTTTGCAACTGCTGATCTCTTGGGATTTTCTCGCACAACAAAATATTTGTATATACACAAAATAAAGTCAAAATATTGTTTGTTTTATTTCCATATCATTGAACATGACCCTATTATTTGCCTACTTCCATCTGCACTATTTAAAGTTGTTGGTCTGTGTACTCATACGTCAGACGGACACTTTTGGAGCATCTTACTACTTTTTAGCGCCTTTAGTCTTAAAGGAATAGTTCATACCAAAATGAAAATTCTCTCATTTACTCACCCTCATGTCATCCCAGATGTGTATGACTAAGGTTGGGAACTGAGATCCGGTTCTTGTTCAGAACTGGTTCCATTCTTTAAAAAAAGAACACCGGAATCGTATGATCTTTGTGGCTTTCGGTTCTGTTAACGGTTCTTCAGCGTAAAATTTTTCGCAGATGCGGCTGGAACACCATCCTGAAATTCTCTGATAGTGTTTCCAGCAGCACATCTCTTCAGCAGCGCTGCCTTCTACTGACTCTACAGCGTAAAAACACACAGTTCTACCAGTGTATTTAATTCCGAATCGAACGACTCAAGCCGGTTCTTTTGAATCTACAGCTTTAAACATACGGTGCTTCCGGTATAGTCCGATCCCAACAGAACCAGTCTAATGAGCCGGTTCTTTTGAATCTACAGCACGAAACATACAGCGCTTCCATTTATAGTCGGGTATACAAGTAATCTTATACTGATGTGCAAGTTATGAATGTCCAACTAAACTCTCTATTAAATCAAGCAGTGCAGTTACTGACTGGTTGTTCATATGACAATGTATAATTAAAGATACAGGAGTTTTGTTGTAGTAAGTGGAATTTTATAAAGGAAGAAATTAATGAAATATGCTATCACATTTCTTGTTGGTTTAGATTTGTTTATTTAAAATAGAGTACGGATCTATTATTGGATTGTATTTATGTCTCTAAAAAGTCTGTAAACACACCTTTTACAAGAACTGTATTACATTTATTTCTGCCCTGTACAAACAGACAGTAACAGATAGCAGAGGGTAGTAAATACAAAAATAATTGCATTTCTCATTTACAAATAATTCTTTAAAAAAATAATTACTGGAATCATTACTGGGACCATTAAGGAACCTGAATTGTTAAGAGGACTTCGGAATCGTAAAATTCCTTACGATTCCCAACCCTATGAATGACTTTCTTCATCTGAACACAAACAAATATTTTTAGAAAAATATCTCAGCTCTGTAGGTTCATTCAATGCAAGTGAATGGAGACCAGAAAAAGGCAGCATAAAAGTACATGAGTAAAATAAAAGGACTTATTAAAATCATTTTTAAATATTGAAAAGGTAAAAAGGACTTAAATATTGATTTGTTTATCACCCACACCAATCATACTGCTTCAGAAGACATGGATTAAAATACTGGAGTCTTATGGATTATTTTTATGCTGCCTTTATGTGCTTTTTTCGGAGCTTTAAAGTTCTGGTCACCATTCACTTAAATGGACCAGAGTGGAGATAATATTCTAAAAATCTTCATTCGTTCTCAGCAGAAGAAAGTCAGCCATACACATCTGGGATAGCATGAGGGTGAGTAAATGATGAGAATTTTCATTTTTGGGTGAATTATACCTTGTGAAAATTATACCTAGTGAAATACGCTTCTCATGATCGCAGCTGTGTTTGAGCGCAAAAGGACTGCTTGGTTTGAAGAGTCTTGTTGGCTGTACAGCTGGTGCACTGACTGCCCCCTACTGCATCAAAGTGGTACATCAAGCTTAAATTCCTCCGATAGTAGACACATTACTATTACAGATGTCATGTTCAGGTCGGGGGCATGATTAATTCCAATAATTTTTTTATTCCATATTTTCATATAAATAAATCGCACTAAATTAGTAAAACACGTTAAATTGACAGCCTTTTTCAAATGCAAGTTTTTTTACCGTTATTTCTCTGCATGAAGCCACATACCTGAGTGCATTCTTCTGTATCTCTCCAAACTCAAAAGGCACTGTTATGACTGCATCTTTCACGTCTGAACCTAAGGCTGACTGGGCTGTCTCTGCAAAGAGCATGAAAATTATAATCATTGATCCACATTCAGCATTCCGACTATAAAAAGAAATCGCTTAAGTATTCAGACTACCTTTCATTTTATGGAAGATCAGTTTAGCTACATCTTCAGGAGACACATACTTGGTTGTCTCTCCCGTGTCAATTTCATACCTGGGCAGGTCGCTTTTGTTGACAACCTAGGAATGAGAGAGAAATACAAAACCTTAAATTGAGTAATGATGCTTTGCAGATGTGCAATGTTTAAGGCTACTGTTGTATGTGTGCAATATTTAAGAACAGCAGTGCATACTCACAATGCATTTGCTTTCTTCTCTGTGTGCGTGAGCCTCTGGGTCATCATAGCTGAGGGAATAGGACAATTTGACTTCTGTTGTCAAGTGCATGCTAAGTCCAATAAAATTATAACTTACTACTAATTTGATTCTAAAATATCCTTAATGTTATAATTTATGAACAGCTTACTGTTTCACCTAAAATTAATAAATAAATCATAGCATGCTTTCTAAATATGAATATAACCTCAGAGAAGTCATTTTTGAAACAGAAGGAGAAAAACTGGTTAAATACAGATCACACATCATAACCTACCATCTGCCCAAGATCTGCTTCACTTTGACAACAGTATTGGCAGCATTTCGTATTCTTCCATGCTTAGCAGCAATTCCCACTATCTATAAAAACAAAAACAAAAGAGAGAAAACCAACCATCAGACCATCCTATACCCTAATAGACTTGCTTCATCCATCAAAACTTAACATTGAAACTTGAGCCATGGTCACTGAATATGTAGTGTGAATAAGTGCAGATAATGTTATAAAGGTTATTTAGTCATTATAGGTTAAAAGGTCACTGTTTTGGTTCTGATGAGAGAGATTCATACTGATTGTCAGTGACTGTACCCATCTGTAGATGCAACATCCCTTGGGATAACTTGCCTGTTCAGTGTCTCGGTATGCCACCACAGCTGGTGTGACTCTGTCCCCTGCATCATTGGCCACCACATCTGCTCGCCCGTCCTATGAGAAAACAACACTTTTATTATAAGCCTGTCAGGGTTTGAATGGGAAACCATCCTCTATTCAGCATCATAAAGACTATATGTGCCAAGCTGAATAAACAAAGCTCTAACAGATTCTCTGGTAGGCTGCGTTTATTTAACGAAATAAAATGATCCATTCTCACAACAACTTTACCTTGAATACGGCAACACAGGCACATGTATATCCAAAGTGCACCCCGATGGCAGCCATGCCAGCGGAAGCCGGTAGTTATATGCAAATGACAGGCGGACTTCTTGAGTTATTAGCCAATCAGAGTGCCACTAATCTTAAGTGACGGGAGCGTAGGCGAACAGGCGCTCAGACAGCCACAGAGTAAAATATATATATATATATATATATATATATATATATATATATATATATATATATATATATATATATATATATATATATATATATATATATTCACGAGGAAAGCGATACCTGATTGGAAGGTTCATTAATATTAATTATAAAAGCGTTACCCGATTGGTCAGTGAATCTAAAACTCAAGCCCCTAAACGTTTCTCAAACCAATCAGGTATCCTCATAAATATGAAGTAATCTTCTTGTTGTCGATGTGTTGTGGGTATTGAAGTCTTTAAACAGCTCCTTTACCAGCCCGTTTGTTTTGCTTTTATGTGTTGTTTTATTCTCATTAACTGATGCAGAAGATTGTGAAGGTGAGCTTGGTCGTCTTGGGTTTCAATGCGCATGAGCCCCTGAGTTTAAAAATAGTTGTGGTTATTTTGCGCAAGTGCATGAGTGTTCTCAGTCATTAAATATATAAGAACTAAATCAAAATTAAGAGGTGAGAACTGGCTTTGTGATGCATACTTAAGTTTGGGTAATGTAGTGTACAGCACTTAAAACCCAATTATAGTAATACCAAATGCACCTTTTTCAAGACTAAAATATAAACAATTGAAAATATTGCAATAATGCAGCATTTTTAAGTGCTATGGTTTGGTTATTAATGTGTTAAGACATTTATAACTACAAAAGTGCATTACTTATGTTTGAAATCCAAATTTATATATATATATATATATATATATATATATATATATATATATATATATATATATATATATATATATATACTGTACATACACAGTAAGATATATAGAGTAGATAGATAGATATTATTTTTTATTTATTTAATAATTTTTCTCTCCAATTTGGAATGCCCAATTCCCAATGCTCTCTAAGTCCTCGTGGTGGCATAGTGGCTTGCCTCAATCCAGGTAGCAGAGGATGAATCCCAGTTGCCTCCGCGTCTGAGACCATCAACCTGCGCATCTGATCACGTGGCTTGTTGAGCGCATTACAGCGGAGACCTAGCGCGTGTGGAGACTTCACACTATTCTCCGTGGCATCCACGCACAACTCACCAAGCACCCCACCGAGAGCAAGAACAACATTATAGTGACCAAGAGGAGGTTAACCCAATGTGACTCTACCCACCCTAGCAACCAGGCCAATTGGTTGCTTAGGAAGCCTGACTGGAGTCACTCAGCACGCCCTGGATTCGAACAGGCGAACTTGCGACAGGTGTGGTAGTCAGCGTCTTTACTTGCTGAGCTATCCAGGCCCCTGATATTATTATGTATACTACATAATGTCATATCCAGCATAAACCTTTGTTAAATGTATAATCTGTGTTTTGCTGTGTGTTGGGTTTCTGGAGCGGCTTTATAACTCACTGATGATCAGACACACAGAGCTGACCCCAAAACGGGTGGAGGAGGGTTTGATCAGAGCATATGCTGAGGCTACCGGGGGGAAAAAAGACTTGCAATTACACATTTGTGCTTTTTCTGATTTAAAATAATTGAGAGTGCTGGTCCATCTTTAGAGACTGGTCTTTTAGTTTCAGTAACAGAAAGTTGACAAAAGTATTAATTAAATTTTTTTGTGGAATGTATCTGATCTTGTGATTCCAACCATCAGGACTGTTTCATCTCTCACATCAGTGTTATTACCTGGGAGCCTCCAGTGATGCAGCAGCCAAAGCGACAGGTGAGGTGAGCCGCCCCCTCAGTGCACATGTTCCCGTCCACAAAATCTGCTGAAGACTTCAGCGCATGGATGGCCAGATCTGTGAGCTCAGATATGGTAGGTGTTGGTAAAAAAATGGACATGTAAAACAAGCTTATATAAGAGTAAAAGAATTCAGTGTACTATTGCAGACATAATTATGTTGGCTTGAGAAAGCCAACATACTGATATTCTATTTAAACTTATTAGTGGTGCTTGCGAAGCAAAGCATCACTATTGTAATCTCACATACTTATTATTATTATTCTTATTCCATACAAAACTTCGGCACCTAACTCGTCCCGCACCGTTTGTAGTAGACCCATGAATTAGGTGTCAAATCGACTGGCCTATTGACGACACCTGTGCTCTGACTTTTCTAAGGGATTGGGGGTACGGTGCACCCCTGGGGGGCAAAAAACGTCCCAAAAATTTCCCATAGGCATACTATGGCAAGGGTCTCGCCCATGAAAACATTTCTTTCCCCCTACTATGGCAGTCAATGCAAGAAAGTTATCAAATCATATCTCCCATTCAGAATGACATTGAGACATGGGGGTGGGCTCATTTCAATCGGGCTACCAATCAGTCTTTAAGGATCATCTTGGAAATGGTGTAGCCATGCCCTAGCAACCATTTACGGCACCCTAGCAACCGCCCCCATAGACTTCCATTCAAAATGGCTCAGAAGGATATCTTCAGAACAGAATGTCGTAGACACTTGGGGATTGGCTCTTTTCAGTCAGATTAGTAATCAGCCAATAAGAATCTCTCTGGTCACTGGCTAGCCACACCCTAGCAACAATTCAGAGCACCCTAGCAACCAGCCCTATTGACTTCCATTAAAAATGGCTGAGAGGGATATCTTTGGATCAGAACATACTACAGACATGGCAGTTGGCTTATTTCATGTAGGTGAGCAATCAGTCTTCATGTATCCACTTGAAAAACTACTTAGCCACACCCTAACAACCATTTAGAGCACCCTAGCAACCATCCCCATTGACTTCCATTCAAAATGGCTGAGTGTGATATCTTCTGAGCAGAATGTCCTAGACACATGTGGGTGCTCTCATTTGATTCGGGCTAGCAAGCCGTGTTCAAACATACCCTGTGTTTGGGGGTAAAATGTACCCCAGGGGGTAAAAAGGGGGCAAAAAACGTACCAAAAAGTCCCATAGGGTACTATGGGAAGAGAATTTTGTTCCTACTATGGCAGTCAATGCAAGAAAGTTGCCAGATCAAATCTCCCAATCAGAATTACATAGATACATGGGGGCAGACTCAATCAGGATACCAATGACTCTTTAAGTATCACCTTGAAAATGGCATAGCCACGCCCGAACAACCATTTATGGGACCCTAGCAACCACCCCCCCATTAACTTCCATTCAAAATGTCTCAGAAGGATATCTTCAGAACAGAATGTCGTAAACACTTGGGGATTGGCTCTTATGAGTCAGGTTAGTAAGCAGCCAATAAGAATCTCTCTGTTCACTGGCTAGCCAGGCCAGATGGGTATCTCAGAATCAGAATGTCATAGAGACTTCATTGTTGGCTTGTATGACTCAGAACAGCAAGCAGCCTTCTTGGTATCACACTGCCAACTGCCTAGCAACCACATGGGCTTACCCTAGCAACCAAGTAACAAATCACATATCTCTGCACCAGAACATCGTAGAGAATTCCGGGTTGACTTATTTCACTCAGGATGGCAAGGAGCCTTAATAAGTATCACCCTAGTAACTGCTTAGCAACCAGATGGGGTTACCCTAGCAACCAAGTAACAAATCACATATCTCTGCACCAGAACATCGTAGAGACTTCCGGGTTGACTTATTTCACTCAGGATGGCAAGGAGCCTTGATAAGTATCACCTTGGTAACTGCTTAGCAACCAGATGGGGTTAACCTAGCAACCAAGTAACAAATCACATATCTCTGCACCAGAACATCGTGGAGACTTACGTGTTGACTTATTTAAATCAGGATGGCAAGGAGCCATGTTAAGTATCACCCTGGTAACTGCCTAGCAACCAGATGGGGTTACCCTAGCAACCAAGTAACAAATCACATATCTCTGCACCAGAACATCGTAGAGACTTCCGGGTTGACTTATTTCACTCAGGGTAGCAAGAAGCCTTTTGAGTAGCACTGTGGTAACTGCATAGCAACCAGATGGGGTTACCCTAGCAACGAAGTAACAAATCACATATCTCTGCACCAGAACAACATAAAGACTTCTGGTTTCGTTCACTGGACTCAGGGTAGCAAGGAGCCTTTTGAGTATCACCTTGGTAACTGCTTAGCAACCAAATGAGCTATCTATCTATGTATCTATCTATCTATCTATCTGATAGACTGAATGGTCTTATAATCTTTAAACTTTGAACTTTTAAAACTACTACTTAAACTTGTAACTACTTCAAACTTAAAGCCTTCAAACTTCAAGCTTTTACAGCTACTTGACATTAAAACTAATATGACATTAAAATGTGTTACCAATGACTTCATGCATCATTCTATGGATATAATTCACACGAGATCAGAAAAAAGCTGTTTTAACTACTCCATGATGATTTAAAGGAATATACACTACTGGTCAAAAGTTTTGAAACACTTACTCATTCTTTACTATAATTTTTTTATTTTTTATTTTTTTATTTTTTCTCACATTTTAGAATAATAGTAAAGTCTTCAAACTATGGTATAACATAAATGGAACTATGGGAATTATTTTGTGACTAAACAAAATCAAAAATAAATCAAAACTGTGTTATATTTTAGCATCTTCAAAGTAGTCACCCTTTGCCTAGAATTTGCAGACATGTACTTTTGACATCTTCTTGAGGTATCACCCTGGGATGCTTTTTAAACAGTATTGAAGGAGTTCCCATCTATGTTGGGCACTTATTGGCTGCTTTTCTTTATTATTTGGTCCAAGTCATCAATTTCAAAAACTTTTTTTTAAATTAAACTTTAGGTTATAATTAAATAAATTAATATGGTGGCACAATTATATTTTTGTCTGCAAAACTAATTTCAAACATTTAAGCATACGCCTTCAGATCCAAAAAATTTTAAGATCATGAGAAACATTTCAGTCAAGTGTTTCAAAACTTTTGACCGGTAGTGTATATGCAGTAGATAATGTGTAATTTGTTATGTTTACCTTTTGCATTCATGGCGCTTACATACACTGTCATTACATTAACATATGAGTACCTACATTTCTATATAAACACCTATTTAGTGTTCTGTGACTTGGCCCTCATTCTTTTGTTCTGGAGAGATTAAACATGAGATAATATACATCCAAAGTCTTGAAGGTACAGTTTAATTTTAATGTCAAAGAGAGGGTGGAAAATGGTCATATAATATTAAATTATGACTGTTGTTGGTGTAAGGAAACATTACTAACATTATACCCTAAGTGGTCTTATACAGGGGAATATGGAGCCTTATAACAAAGGAAAAAAATGTAATGCTACGAATTTGTAGAATATGTCTCCTTTAAAGGTAAATATCAGCAAAAATGACCATTTTTGCATTCACAACAAACACATTTCTGTATTAATATAATGTAATGATCTTATAGGTTAATTTGCCGTGTGCTTGTGTGTTTCAGAATGTCCTGTGCTTGACTGGAGCAGGGATGATTTGTCTAAAATGTGCGTGCTGAAACTGAAGAAAGTGTTGACCTCGTGGGTGGAGAAGAGCGAATTTATAGATCTCATCCAGGAGGTGGCCCCCAAACACAGTACAGCGCATCAAAGAGCACATCCTGAGGAGTTCCGAGGGCCAGTCTCATCATGCAGCTCCGTGCTGGGGACACAGAGTACTAATGAGAGGGCTTACTCGTGCAGCTCCATGCTGGGGACATTGTTGATAATGACCTGAGATTCTTAACTTATATTGCTTTTCATAATTTTAGTGCCGAATGGCCAATGTGCAATCTGCGCACACTTCCCCAGTGTCTCATTGTTCTGTACCGCTCTAAACATTTACTCCCGCATACTCAGAATAAATCATTAAGCTTTTTTAGTGTCCATGAATAAGAGGTTGCTCGCAGAGATGCTGGCTGGTTTGCTTGTCTAGCCATTTAATTTGGAAAGAACAAGAGCTCTTGTCAGGCTATAAGACCACTTGACTTACAGTCTAATTTGTACTCTCCTCAAAGAGTATGCCTCAGCTATGGATGAATCTTGCGAAACCTTTCAAGAACCTAACCAGGTTATATTTCACAAAAAAAAAAAATATATATGTTATATATATATATATATATTTAAAATATACATAAAATAATACTGTATTAAAAAAAATATAGTTTAATATTTTTCCATCATTTAATTTTTTAATAAATAATATAATTATAAAATTATTTATGTCAAAAATATTTATTAAAATAAAAATGATTATAAAAATATTTTATTTTAAAGAACATGAAACCTATTTTAGCACCATGAAGAATTGTGTTACAATTATTTTCATTTCAATTTAGTACATCCCCCATTACATATATATATATATATATACACACACACACACACACACACACACACAAATATATATATATATATAAAATTACCTTTTTTAAACCAGGAAAGTTACTTAAGAACAAAATATATATATATATATACTACCGGTCAAAGGTTTTGAAACAATTGACTGAAATGTTTCTCATGATCTTAAAAATCTTTTGATCTGAAGGTGTATGCTTAAATGTTTGAAATTTGTTTTGTAGACAAAAATATAATTGTGCCAACATATTAATTTATTTCATTATAAAACTAAAATTATATTTAAAAAAAAAAAAACGTTTTTGAAATTGATGACTTGGACCAAATAATAAAGAAAAGCAGCCAGTAAGTTCCCAACATAGATGGGAACTCCTTCAGTACTGTTTAAAAAGCATCCCATTGTGATACCTCAAGAAGTTGGTTGAGAAAATGTCAAGAGTACATGTCTGCAAATTCTAGGCAAAGGGTGACTACTTTGAAGATGCTAAAATATAACACAGTTTTGAATTATTAGTCACATCATAATTCCCATAGTTCCATTTATGTTATTCCATAGTTTTGATTACTTTATTATTCTAAAATGTAAAAAAAAAAAAAAAATTATAATATAGAATGAGTAAGTGTTTCAAAACTTTTGACCGGTAGTGTATATATATATTTTTTACTGTACTGCGAACAAAATATGTATTATTAAATTGCACTTAAGGGGGTCTGTGTAGCTCAGTGAGTATTGACGTGACTACCAACCCTGGAGTCGCAAGTTCAAATCCAGGGCGTGCTGAGTGACCCCAGCCAGGTCTCCTAAGCAACCAAATTGGCCCTGTTTCTAGGGAGGGTAGAGTCACATGGGGTAACTTCCTCGTGGTCGCAATTAGTGGTTCTCGCTCTCAATGGGGTGTGTGGTAAGCTGTGCGTGGATTGCGGAGAGTAGCATGAGCCTTCACATGCTGTGAGTCTCCGCGGTGTCATGCACAGCGAGCCATGTGATAAGATGTGCGGATTGACTGTCTCAGAAACGGAGGCAACTGAGACTTGTCCTCCACCACCCGGATTGAGGTGAGTAACCATGCCACTACGTGGACCTACTAAGTAGTGGGAATTGGGCATTCCAAACTGGGAGAAAAGGGGATAAAAATAAAAATTGCACTTATACAGTAAAATAGTTAAAATTACTGTATAGCACGCAACAGTCTGCTTCCAAAAGTAAAAATCCCAGTCATGTTTTCCGGAGGGGAATTGATTTTTAACAGTCACATTCATAGAAAGGCCTAATATGAGCTCCGAAGTTGTTAATCAGTGGTATATACTTCTGTTGAAGCCATCAGTCCATGTTATTTCAACTTCATAAAAAAAAGAAAAGTGTGTTTAATAGCGAAATTTGTGGTGAATAAATTAAACAAATTGGAGCAAAAAGTGTGCCAAGAGAGTTATGCAGCGATTGGACACCAGTGTTCGCACTGAGTAAGAGCTCTTTGGGGGTTCCCTTATACCCACTCATCCAATTTGAACAGTGTCGCCCACTCCCATGACACTTTTGGTTAAGAGCTCTTTATTGAAGGATTTTAATTTGCACTGCATTACAGGACTATGACTCACTATTGAGACTAATGGCAATTACAGATGAAACTCATTTCAATTATAAGAATTTAGGAGAAAAGTTATGAAAATGTCATTATGCAATTTGAATGGTCTTAAAAATCAGCTTAATTTTCTTTTGGGGTGAAATATGACTTGGACATGTTTTCGTTAGATTCACTCCTGTACACTGGTGTCTGTCTTTGCCTGAGTTAAAGTAATATTCCAGGTTCAAGACAAGTTTAGTTCATTGACAGCATTTGTGGTATAATTACCACAAAAGTTAAATTTGACTAGTCCCTCCTTTTCTTAAAACAATGCAAACATCGAGGTTACACTGAGGCACTTACATTGGAAGTGAATGGGGCCAATTTTTTGAGAGTTTAAAAGGCAGAAATGTGAAGTCTATAATTTTATAAAAGCATTTATATGAATTCCTCTGTTAAAACTTTTGTATTATTTGAGCTGTAAAGTCATTTTTTACAGTTGTTTTAGGGTTTACAGCGTTACGGCAACAAAATTATAAAATTGGATATAACTTAACACAGAAAAGGTTTGTAAATTATTTTATCACACTAAAATCATATTTACACAAATACTGATTACGTCTTCTGGCTACACCTTTGAAACAGTGAGTATTTTTATGTTTACAGATTGCCCCATTCACTTCCATTGTGTGCCTCACTGCAACCCAAATTGTTGCTTTTTTTTTTTTTTTAAAGAAAAGGAGGGATGAGTCAAAATAACTTTTGGTTGTAATCAACATTATGCCACAAATAATCACGTAAATACGTGTGTGCACATGTGAGAGAAAGAGAGTGTGTGTATTACATAATTGGATATCACTAACCTGACCTCTAGTAGGTATCGTATTGTTGTGACTTTCCATACACACACACACCGAACAAAGGACGCCCACGCAACTCTGCTCATGTATACATCTGGCGTGTTGCCATGACGATCGCAGAACCTTTCATTCGCCGCTTCTGATGATACAGGATTTTGCTAACAAACTTTTTTATGTCATAAAATAGAGACAATCAGCCATCGGTGGGGCGCTTTCTCTCTTCCCCTCTTCCCCCACCGCCCTAGGCGTTCTCATTCAGAATCCCCCTCTTTTTCTATCCAGTTTGGCTGTTCTCCTGCTGTTGAGAGTGAGACTGTGCGTGAGATTCAGGCCTTGCCCACGCAAAGAAGTGGGAGACTGAACCTCTCTCTCTCTCTCTCTCCCTCTCTCTCTCTCTCTCTCTCTCTATATATATATATATTCTCTCTCTCTCTCTCTATACTCTCTCTCTCTCTCTCTCTCTCTCTCTCTCTCTCTCTATCTCTCTCACTCTCTATCTCTCTCACTCTCACACACAGTCAGTGTATCATGCTTGCACTGTGTGGGCTGAGCTGAGCATTCCTGTCATACAGTAGCAGTCTCTCTGCCTCCGCACTCTCTCTCTCTCTCTCTCTCTCTCTCTCTCTCCCTCTATTTCTCTCTTTCCCTCTATCTCTCCTCTTTTTTCCCTCTCACACACATACATCCAAATACACAATCACACACTTAAACACACACTTATACACTTTCACAAACCAGAGACGGATCCTCATAGAGGAACTCGAGATGGTATGGAATGTGTGCCCTGGTTTTATTGGGTAAGATTTATGATTTCATCCATATCCTTGGGTATATGTGTGTGTGAGAGTGTTTGAATGAATTTAAGTGTGTGTTTTTAAAAAATTAAGAGTAATTTGTGTCTTTTCAGGCTTTCGTTTGTCATATTTTGGCAGCACACCTCTATACAGTGTGGATATATTTGTTGGGCATCACTATAGGGATTACAGAACTCTTTTTCCTAACAGGCAAAATGTCAGTGCTTGTTTGTGTGTGTGTGTGTGTGTGTGTGTGTGTGTGTGTGTGTGTGTGTGTGTGTGCATGCATATGTGTGCATGAGTGTTATGTTCACTCTATAAAGGGCTTCCTAAGGCAACAATTTATCTCGTCAAAGGTTTGTTAGATGCCTTTGCTGGTTTTTGAATTCATTTCAGTATTTCTGTTGAGTTTATTTTTGCAACATTAAAGTAGAATACAGGTACATCACATCAGCCCTGTTACCTTCTTATACCTGTCACTCTCTTTCTGATTTCTGTCGTGACTAAGGGCCAATCTATTCAGCCCTAACGCCCACACATTAAACCATCACACTCTCTCTAATTCTTCTCTCTCATTTTCTCTAGCTCTCTCACCCTTAATCTCCCCTTCTCAATCTTCTTTCTCTCTTTAAACATCTGTGTGGCGCTCCATGCATGTGCGCGAGTGCACCTTGAGTCTTTTGCACACCCGTTAGGAGATGCTCACTCCGGATTTATGCTTTGGCCCTTTAAAAGCAGGCAAAGTTTCCTGGTGAACCATTTTTCTGGTTGCCATAGTGATGGAGCTAGGACTTGGAGATGTGCAGTGGTACTGGGATGCAGTGACAGCTCTTAGCATGTGAATTCTCACACTGAGATATATATGGAGATGCACTGAGACTCAGAACAGAGCCCACATCATTATTGCTCGCAGCATTCTTTGGATGATCATACGGTCCCTGGATCTGTGTACTGGCGTGACAAAAGCCCAAACGGGAAGGAAAACCATGTGAGGATGAGTGTGTGAGAGGGTATTTATGTGCACTTGTGAATGTTTTCCTGCACAAGTTTGATGTTTTCGGAGTTTTGGAAAATGTTCGAATGTTAAAGGATTGTTTTAGAGGGGATTTTTGTTTTATAACTTAACTTTAAGAGAATACACAAAATAAGCAGTGTTGGGTAAATTACTCAAACTAATCCACTACAAATTACTAATTACTTTTATAAAATTGTAATAGTTACTGATTACTTTATTGGAAAAAAATAATCACATCACGAATCATTTTACAAACACGCAGATACGCACATATGAACATAATTCATATTTTAAATTCTGCATAAATAGTATTGTTTTAGAAATGTGCAAAAGTGAGTCACTTCCACACCAGAATGTAAAAGTGAAAGTGTAGATTTTCAGTGAAAATAAGCTTAAATATTTATCTGTTTCTCACCCACACCCAGAAGAAGACATGGATTTAACCACTGGAGTCTTATGGATTACTTTTATGTGGCCTTTATGTCCCTTCTGGACCTTCAAAGTTCTGGCCACCATTCACTTTCATTGTATGGACCTACAGAGCTGAAATATTCTTCTAAAAATCTTGTTTGTGTTCAGCAGAATAGAGAAAATCATACACATCTGGGATGGCATGAGGGTGAGTAAATGATGAGAGAATTTTCATTTTTGGGTGAACTATCCCCTTAAACATATTTTTTTCTGTTTTTGTATATGAAAAACTTGACATTTCTGCAGTGTGACGTTATACTGCACAGAACTGATTTGCGAATTATTTTATAATTATGCGTGCTGCTTTTGTGTCCTCATATTAATTGAGAAACTACCTTCTGTTATACATTGATTTCAATTTTAACATACATTTTTATTTTGAATTAAAAAAAAAGTTAATGTTATTTGTCAACTACTGAAATATACAGGCTTATGTTTTTAAATGTAATGCATGTTTTAGTTGGCGATCAAGGTAAGAGTTATTATCAGAACAGCTGCAGTCTTATCACTTCACAGAGCCAAGGCTCATATGCCAATCCAGATGTCAAGGTGTCTTATGTAACAGAAGAACCATGCTAGAGTGATTTCTCCTTGGTCTGATAAAATCAAAAGGAAATGAAATCTATCAGGACTTTTTAAGCAGTCATCTGTCACAGCACCTTCATATGTGATTTCAAATACTGATATATTCAGTTCAAAGGAACTGTATGTAACCTACTTCCAATATTACTGCTATAATGTATTTTTGTTATAGTGTTACAGAAGCCTTGTAGAGTACAGTGCAGGACTATTAAGATTGCATTGAGACAGTATTATTTTGACAAATAAGCACTTTTCTCCCCCATGTTTCTCCCCCCTATTATTCTCAATGGAAATTCTCATTAGATTCTCATTACTGTAATACAGTAAAAACTACTGTAACACAATGATTTAAATCAGCATAAATTCAGTGCTATCATACATTTCTGTAATTGTGTTACAGAGGTCTTCAAAAGTGCACTGGAAATAGAAATGCTACTGTTCTGTAACCGTATGTGTGAGAGATCAGTAGGAAGGGGTGTGGGTGCCAGTAGTCTTTATTTCTGTTCCACATTCATGTGTGTGAGGTGAATTTTTGTATCGCCTGAGGAAAAGACCAAGTTATCAGAGGCTAGCAGCTTTTCCTATACTTCCTGTAAAAACATCCCGAGGAGCCTCGGCCTAAATCAAGCCAGGAAGAAGGGCAGGAAGTTGGGGTGAGATCACAGGAAATAAATTGCAAAAGCCAAAATGGGATTAGTTTAGAAACAGGTCTAGTGGAAGTTTTGAAGACTGTAGCACTTTTCACAATACATAATGTTTCAAAGCAGCTCTACTGAAATTGTGCCTTAAAGGGGCAGTTCACCCAATAAGTCTTCATTTTCTCACTCTTGTGTTGGTTCAAACCTGTATGACTTTCATTCTTCTATGGAACACAAAAGGAGAAGTTAGGCAGAATGTTAGCAAAAACTGTATTTTTTCATTCCGGTTCAGAAGTTCCATAGTCTCCTTTCCAAAAGGTTACCGGTTAGAACAAAATAAAAGAACGGTTAATAACATTCTTTTTAAATTGACAGCCCAAAATAAGCAAAAAAAAAAAAAAGGTCATAATTTTTTTCCTGTGTGGTGGATTTATTGGCATAGAAATCATAACAAGCATACAGTTAATTAACAGTTAAGTATAATTTTAATTTAATTGTAATTTCATTTTAAATGTAATTAATTGATAATTAAATTAATTAAAATTACTGTGATTTACTGTGATTAAACCTTTGGCCTTTGGTTACATGAAAAAATTATCGGAACGAAATTAACCGGTTATAACCGCTTACCAGCATTTAAATATAATGTTTTCACTCTGGAACAATTGAAGATCAATTTGTTCCCATTTTCGGTTAAGTTTTGAAAAAAAATTAAGTTTTTCGGTTTTCGTTTTCGCTCCTTGAACCATTTTTAGTCCCTGATGGTGACTGAGGCCATCATTCTTCCTAATATCTCTTTCTGTGTTCCATGTAAGAAAGAAAGTCATATGTGCTTGGATAAACATGAAAGTGAGTAAATGATTACTATATGTTAATTAATTTTATTTTTTTTCACTGGTTAAATAAATGACCATATGCCAAATATTATCTAGTTACATAGTACATATGCGTAATACTAGTCATGTGATAATTTAATAAAATTAATATGTTAAAATGTAAGGATAATGAGTCTTAGAGGTACACCCTAAAATGACTGGAGAGATGCAGAGAGTGGTCAATAAAATCTCCTTCACTGTTTAGCTGTTCTAGGCTGTAGTTGGCAGTACTGTTGGTGTGGGTGAAGGTGGTGGTTGTATGAATGTGTAGGAGTTTTGATGATCTTGTTTTTAAGATTGGAGTTACAAATTTTTTTTATTTCTCAAATTCAGACAACACCATTTTCTGTATTAAAATTTTGTTACATGCTTTGATAAATGTATTATCTGAAACCATGCATGCATAAGAACTCATTTATTGGGGGGCCTGGGTAGCTCAGCGAGTAAAGACGCTGACTACCACCCCTGGAGTCGCCAGTTTGAATCCAGGGCAGGCTGAGTGACTCCAGCCAGTTCTCCTAAGCAACCAAATTGGCCCGGTTGCTAGGGAGGGTAGTCACATGGGGTAACCTCCTCGTGGTCACTATAATGTGGTTCGCTCTCAGTGGGGTGCGTGGTGAGTTGTGCGTGGATGCCATGGAGATTAGCGTGAAGCCTCCACATGCACTATGTCTCCGCGGTAACGCGTTCAACAAGCCATGTGATAAAATGCACAGATTGACGGTGTCAGACGCAGAGACAACTGAGATTCGTCCTCCTCCACCCGGATTGAGGCGAGTCACTACGCCACCACAAGGACTTAGTGCGCATTGGGAATTGGGCATTCCAAATTGGGGAGAAAAAGGGGAGAAAAAATAAAATCAAAATAAATCATTTATCATTTCAAAGCACATATAATCCCTTATATCTGAATTCTAGCCACCACAAATTCACAGTGGTCCTTAGCAAGAACTGGCTGCATTGGTTGGCATTAGAAGTAACAAAATTATGAATTTAAATGTAGCCTCACCTCAGGTACAGACATTGGTGATTGGCTGAGATATTGGAACCTTGGCTGCTTATTGGTGGAAGTCTGCGAGAGATGGTTTTGGTTGGCTGAGATTAGTTGACATGGTCTGAAGACCTTCCTGCTGTAATTTCCTCTTTCCTGCTGGTTTTCCTGCTCAGGACTATTCAGCATCAGGGTTGGGCTTCAAGTGTCCCGAAATCTCAGAGCTATGAGAGAGTGCTGGGACGTTATGTTACAAACTTGGAAAAACAAAGTATGCTGTGTGGAATACTGGCAGAAAACCATTGGAATATAAAACGGAAGAGACGAACTGTACAGAAATACCCACTATTTCTTCATCGTACAGGAAGCTTCACATGGAAAGCCTAGGTCAAAGGTGAACTCTTGTTTTCTTGTTATTAAATATTTCTATCTTGTTAGTGGTACATGCTAAGGCAAATGTAAATGGTAGATAGTAGAATTATAATTCATACAAAAATTTAAATTCTGTTATCATTTACTCGCCCTCACGCTTTTCCAAACCCCTATGACTTACTTTCTTACATGGAACACAAAGGGAGATGTTAGGCACTTTCATTAAATGGGAAACAAGATGCAGTGGAAGTCAGTGGTGACTGAGACTAAAGCTGGGTGCACACTGTACAATTTTTGTGATCCTGTACAATTGTTGCTTGTCAGAATGTATGATATGTTCTCAGTGAGACTTTGGGTAAAAGTCATGGCACATTTTGAAATATTATGTCAGACTGTGCGATACACATCAGCCAAGACTTTGATCCTAATCATCTGGATTGACAGCACTGACTGGGTGTTTTATCCCATCTAGCTGATGTAGGAGCAGTCACACTGCTTGACTGCGATGATCAATTTCTGATACTACCAGAACTTCTTGGAGGCTAAGATTTATCACATCGGCCGTCGGAATAAGTATGAACATGTCATTCCAATGTTGTGTTCAAGTCATTTTGGAATTACTGTAATTACTACTGGAGATTCGACTTGAAGCTGTTCACGTCCTCAGACCTCGTATGTTATTAGTTTCTATGGCAACACTTATAATGCCAAAACAGCTTTGTAGTTGATAACTACGGAAGCCTGTTTTGTCCATGGTTTATCACTTTTTTCTGTCTTGTTTTCTCATGATCATGACTAAAGTGTAAGGGCCCAAACATACTTAACGCAAGTACGCAGATGCAAGCGCTTCGCCAACGCGTGGTCCCATTGTACATACATTACGTGCGGTCTTGCGATGCTCTGACGGTTACAAACCTCGGACCACAAGGGGGCGAAAGAGTTTTTTAGGCGCCATGTGGTGGAGTCAATGTCGACAGTTGAGGAGTGTGCTTTTGTATTTGCTAAAAAGACGACAGGAAAATATGTTTGTATAATCGAACTTGTTCGGCAAGACTCTCCTCAAATTGCTGCTCCGCCATGACAGTTGTTGATTGAAAAAGAAAATCCGCTGTAGTGCCCCTTGTGGCAACTCTGAGAATACAGCGCGAACTTGTTAGGTTATGAATTGCGCTCTGAAACATTTCACAACGTAACGATGTGTGAAATCAAGCTTGCGTTGCAAGATGCATGTTCGTTCACATACTTACGTAGAGTATGTTTGGGCCATAAATCACTGCAGGATCATTCCAGAGAAGTCATTCAGTGTTGCAATGTCAGAGGAGCAGGAGCGCATCACATATCTCATTTATCAAGGCCTGGCGGCAGCTGAAATAGCTTTGTGCCATTGAAGCACTATATCTGAAGCTTTATTGGTCTGAAAATCACATGACTACTTCGGTTCAAAAGAAGCGCAAATCCCAGTACAAGTTTGAACCAATACAGTCACATAAGCATATTTCACTCCCATTTAATACAGTGTTACAGCCCATCCCACAAGCATATTTATTTTCCAATCTAGACGTTAATAATCAGTTATTAATTTACTCTCAGACATTGTATTTTTAACAGAACACAGTAACTTATTAACTCATATAAGAAGCTTTTGAGCCTTCACTTGCTTACTACATATTTATTTATAAACACTTTAGTTTAAAAAAGACGAAAACGACACAATAGCGTTGATAATAAATTGTATTGCTAGTTGTGCTTCGCTTTTTGACAACCAGATGGCAGTCATTTGAACCTTCTACAGAAAGCTTTGAGTACGAACCCAATTTCAGTACTTTTGTAATGAAAGCCCTGTGCTTCAGAAAGCTTCATTTCCCCATCATTACAACATGGATAGCGGATTATGACTGAGAGATGCAGGTCAGCAGACTTGCGAGTCACTAGATAAAACTGAGATAAAATCCATCTCCTTGACCTAGAGAAGCCTACTGTTGCGATAAACAGAAAATGAAGACGTTGTGCCTGTGACGTGTTTAGCTGCTCCAGGTGCCAAAATGTGTTTTCTCGCGGGAACTTTAAATCGAAATCACGAGAACAAAAGAGTAAATTATATAGTAAGTATAGTTATAGAAATTATTGAGAAATTATTTGTATTGTAAAGTCCCTTACTGTATCTTATATTTCCCCTTTAATTGTACACACAGGGAGAAAATATTAATTTTGTTATTTTGTTATTTTATTTTTTTCTTCTTCATCTTATCTTCAAGTTAAACAGTGTAATTCTGTCATTTCTAAACTGATATGTGTCAGAAATTTTGTGAACATGCAATTTGCCACATTACTGTCAATGTGATGTAATTTCACAAAAAAATAACAAGAGAGAATTCCAAGTTTACAACTTGTAATTACCAGTTCTGCGAAGACGTGAATGCTTTTTACTTGTCGACATGACGTGAACGCACCAAAGCGATCAAAGACTGACGATTTTACCCTGCAACAAGAGAAGTTCTTTACGATATTTGTCTCAGACAGCAAATTAGAGGCCAAAATAGCCCAGTGTGCACCCAGTGCAATCTCAGCTGTGACTGGGTATATGGTGTTATACTGCAGATGCAGATGATAGACCTCTCACACTTTTAAGGGGTTTTCCACATCCTGTTCTCTATGACAATGGCTGTTATGTAATAGAGGACTTCCTATCAGCATTAAGGATTGACTGAAATATTTTGATTGTGTGTGATTGCATTGAATGTGTGGGTAGGTGGAGGGCTACATGTGGCCGGCTGTGATAATAGTATGGTGGTGTGGTAAAAAAATAAAAATAAAAATAAGTGTGGTGGTATATTCCTCTGTAGATTCTTAGTATGGCAAGTGATAGTTAGATAGATAGATAGATAGATAGATAGATAGATAGATAGATAGATAGATAGATGCTGTATGTCTGCTATAGTGGGAGGTACAGCAGTGTACAATGTGTGTGTGATTTCGCACAGCTGTCTCTAAAGAGCAAGTGGTAGAGCGATGGTTCACCAGAACAAGTAAAGTGCTAAGTTGCCATGGTAACTTGGGATGCAGGGTTCCCTCAATTTCAATTATTCCCAAGTGGATCTGCTTCACAGTGTCCATGGCAACCACTCACAACCAATGGAGTTCATCTCTCTCTCTCTCTCTCTCTCTCTCTCTCTCTCTCTTTTCTCACAGTCTCTCTCAAACTCTCTCATCCCAGATTTTGCATCTTAGTTTGTGATTTGTGGCAAAATGTCATCTCCATTCTTACGTAAAGACCTCATTACCTGTTGCACTCTCAACATTTTATTAACCACAAATGCTTGTTCTTTGACGATGAACTACAAAGTTACAGCACTGTATACATGTATTTTACTGATAAATCAATTATTATCAGTCTTCACAAATGCAACACAAATCTTGGATACCAATTACATCTATTAAATTGGTAGACATCTGTATTCAAAGCAACATACAGTGCATTCAAATTATTAAAGCAATAAACCACAAGAGGCTGTGCATTACTGTGATTTTACCATGGGTATGAGTGCCTAAAACCCATTTAACCATGGTAGCTTATTGGTTTTATAAAATGGCTGCAAAGGCATCATGACACAGTAATTAAACTGTAACTGTAGGCATCATGAGACTTAAGACTGTTTTTGGTTGACAAACATAGACTGTGCGTTGATTGGCATTTGTACAATGGCTTTCGAGCATCGCTCATCCAATAAAAATCAGAGTTGGAATGATCCATTTCATAAAAGTACATTTTATCAGTTTGAGTGCTCCCTGGTAATTGAACCCATGACATTTGCATTGCTAACACAATGCTCCTGTTGAGCTACAGGAAACCAAACTAACAAAACACCAATGAAAATGCAGTCGTGTGTCTGTTGTATTGTAGGGTTGTGAGGCCGGCTTTTTGAGCAGAACGCACACACACTCACACACACACACTCTCCCAGAGCATGCCTATCAGTCCACCTGCCGACGGCAAACATGAGGCTTTCGACCGGCCGCGGCAACAACACGCCCCTACCAACGGTAACCACGGGGATGACAGCATTCGGGCCTCTCCCGGGACTAAATCTACCTCCGAACCTATGGAGGATCTCCACGGTAACGCAGTTGTCATCCGCATCGGAATTCCTGATTTGCAGCAAACGGTAAGTGCTCTCTCACTCTCTCTCTCTCTCTTTCTCCTGTTCTTTCTTTCTCTCTTTCTTATCACACACACAAATATGCATTCGCAGGCTGACTCAGTCTTGTCTTTTCTTTGAAATGGCTGCATTGCAGCACCGAGTGGCAGTGATTGGTAGAGACTGATGTGTTGGTTTTGCGTGGGTGTTAAGGGGTGTGTGTTAGAGACCTACAGCATGTTGAGCGCATGCTTGGGTGTTTCTGAGCAGGGATCTACAGTACGGTAATTTGTGCTGAAGAATGCCACATGCAGATAGATTATATGCGCTTCACCATTATCTTGCATATACTGTGAGGTCCAAAAGCCTGAGAACATGCTGAAAATCTGGCATTCTTATTTATTTATTTAAACCTGGAAAATTAAGAATAATTTTTTTTAAGATTCTGCACTATTTCTAGTTCTCTACTCAAATTTGTGACACTGATCATGTTAGCTCCTTTGTAAAAAATAAATAAAAATAAAATACATTTAAAAAAAAAAATGGTCAGATTTCTTTGCTGCTTTAAAGCACACAAAATGCTCTGTGGAACATTCTCAAATCAAGTTTTGCACTAACCTGTTGAGTCCATTCCAGCTCGTGTGCAAGTATCAGGGGTATACTTTATACCAAATACTAATTCAGAAATTAATATACATTTTCAATTCAACTTTTCACTGATATCGTTATGCTGAATTTGTGAGTAAACATTTTGTATCAAATTAGAAAAATGCTAAATAGTAGCATTTTCACTTGCAGTTTCAGACTTTTGGACCCAATGGCTTTTCTAGCCTCCTTGCTAGCACGTCCGGATCGCCGGTTCAAATCCCGCTTGGGGTGGGTCGAGTAGGACCGGTGACACTGGTACCGTGACCCGGACGGGAGTGAGGTTTAGAGGGGTGAGTGTAACGGTAGCCAGCTGGTATATAATAGCTGTGCTGTGTGTAAACCTCACTCTCCTGTCCTTAAAGATATGTGTTAGGACCACAGCTTTAATAGCCTCCTTGCTAGCATGTCTGGCTCCCATGCCAGGGATCATTGGTTCAAATCGCGCTTGAGATGGGTCGAGTTGGACTGGTGACATTGGTGCCGTGACCTGGACGGGAGTGAAGTTTAGAGGAGTGAGTGTAACTGTAGCCAGCTGGTATGTAATAGCTGTGCAGTGTGTAAACCTCACTCTCCTGGCCTTAAAGAGACACACTAGGGCCACAGCTTTTATAGCCTCCTTGCTAGCGCCTCTGGCTCCCATGCCGGGGATTGCCTGTTCGAATCCCGCTCGGGGCGGATCGAGTAGGACTGGTGACACTGGTGCCGTGACCCGGATGGGAGTGAGGTTTAGAGGGGTGAGTGTAATGGTAGCCAGCTGGTATATAATAGCTGTGCTGTGTGTAAACCTCACTCTCCTGTCCTTAAAGAGATGTGTTAGGACCACAGCTTTAATAGCCTCCTTGCTAGCATGTCTGGCTCCCATGCCAGGGATCATTGGTTCAAATCGCGCTTGAGATGGGTCGAGTTGGACTGGTGACATTGGTGCCGTGACCTGGACGGGAGTGAAGTTTAGAGGAGTGAGTGTAACTGTAGCCAGCTGGTATGTAATAGCTGTGCAGTGTGTAAACCTCACTCTCCTGGCCTTAAAGAGACACACTAGGGCCACAGCTTTTATAGCCTCCTTGCTAGCGCCTCTGGCTCCCATGCCGGGATTGCCTGTTCGAATCCCGCTCGGGCGGATCGAGTAGGACTGGTGACACTGGTGCCGTGACCCGGATGGGAGTGAGGTTTAGGGGGTGAGTGTAATGGTAGCCAGCTGGTATATAATAGCTGTGCTGTGTGTAAACCTCACTCTCCTGTCCTTAAAGAGATGTGTTAGGACCACAGCTTTAATAGCCTCCTTGCTAGCATGTCTGGCTCCCATGCCAGGGATCATTGGTTCAAATCGCGCTTGAGATGGGTCGAGTTGGACTGGTGACATTGGTGCCGTGACCTGGACGGGAGTGAAGTTTAGAGGAGTGAGTGTAACTGTAGCCAGCTGGTATGTAATAGCTGTGCAGTGTGTAAACCTCACTCTCCTGGCCTTAAAGAGACACACTAGGGCCACAGCTTTTATAGCCTCCTTGCTAGCGCCTCTGGCTCCCATGCCGGGGATTGCCTGTTCGAATCCCGCTCGGGGCGGATCGAGTAGGACTGGTGACACTGGTGCCGTGACCCGGATGGGAGTGAGGTTTAGAGGGGTGAGTGTAATGGTAGCCAGATGGTACGTAATAGCTGTGCAGTGTGTAAACCTCACTCTCCTGGCCTTAAAGAGACACCCTAGGGCCACAGCTTATAGCCTCCTTGCTAGCATGTCCGGCTCCTATTCCAGGGATCGCTGGTTCTAATCCCGCTCGGGGCAGGTTGAGTAGGACCGGTGACACATACATTGCTCCTTCTGACAACTTTAATGGCATCCACAGCTACTCCTTAATTTCTTTCAAAAGTTGGGGGGAACTTGAGGTTTGTCTTGTGCTCCTCCATTATGGATGGAAAGTCAAACCTGTAATATTTGTCCTCCTTTTCTTACATGATTGAAACCTGCAAACAGGAAATCTTAATGGTGTTATTTTTGCGAAGCAATGAAAGCACTGAAAAAATAATGTGCTTCATGTAGTAACATCTAAATTAACTGGTTTGATTAAAGTCAACAATATTATTTTACCTTTCTCAATCAACCTGATTACATACGTTTACACCAACAAAACACATTTTCAGGGATAGATCATGTAGAAATAGCTCCTTAAGGTAACAATTGAAGGTTATAATTTTTTACAGTGTACTTCAGGTGGTAACATCTAAATTAACTTGTTCTATTCAAAGCAGAAATATTATTTAATAAGACCATATCAACCCAACTACATTAAGTTACACCAATGAAAGCATTTTTTTGTTTGTTTTTTTGTAACGGTTAGATCAGGTAGAAATAGGTCATTAAGGTAACAACTGCACATTTTTCCACTTCACAAACACCATTTCTTTTGACTTTTGACTATTTTAAGTGATATTTTAAGTGAAAAGAGGGCATGAGTTCAGTCCATTCTTATTGACTTCGATGAATAAATGTTTAATAATGATGAATAAATTGCACAGTCTTTGATCTCTGTGTGTTTAGTCTAAAGCCTGGAGCATTTGGAGGAAATGTGTTTCGGAAGTAAAAAATCAAGATATTTTATAGATTTGAACTATTGGCTGCAGTGAATTTTCTAAATGTAAGCACACTTGATGGCAAAGCAAGATTCATATTTCACGTAAACGATTTAATCCAAATACATTGAGTCTTGGTGCTCATTTGGGTGATTCAGGTTTGAGTCTGACTTGCAACGTATCCCGATCCTATTCCTCCTGCAATCTGTTTAATAAAAGATGCAAAAGCCACAAAATAAAAACATAACTACTTGGCCTTTATTTATGAATGAGAGTACTATACAATGTTACTTACTTATTTGTTAATTTACTCAGTTTCTATTTGTGCTTGCTCTGTGTTGAAGAAATGCCTGCGATTGGACCTGGAAGCTCCAGTGTGGGTTTGCAAGCAGAGAGTTCTGGTCACTTTGACACAGAGCCTGACCGATGTGCTTAACTATGGCCTCTACCTCCCTGCCTTCAACGGGCGTGCCGGAAAGTTCCTCGATGAGGAGAGATTGCTCAGGGAGTACCCTCTCCCTACTGTCACACCCGTACCATACCTAGAGGTACACACACACCCTTTTAAATCCCACAATGCTTTAAAGCTCTAGCTTAATAATTATATTATTACTGGATCAAGATGTTATTAGATAACTGTTATTATCATGCACTTCACCTGTTAAATAATTTCTGTGCCTTCAGTTCCGTTACAAGAGGCGTGTTTACACTCAGAGCTATGTAGAAGACAAGCAGCTGGCCAAACTACATACCAAGGTAACATTAAACATTCATATACATGTATACACAAAACTGTTCTAAAATTAGATTTTTGTCCACTGAAATAATAGTTCACCCAATAATTTAAATGTAGTCATTATTTAGTCACCCTCATGCCATTTCAAATTCATATGACTTTTTTTTTCTGACCAAAACAAAAGGATATATTTTAAAGAATGTTGCGATTGCTGATTTCCATACAATACAGTTGATAGTGACTCACTTTAAAGCTAAAAAAAACACCCAAAACTAAACCAATAACATCCTGTTACTGCCAGGCCAATTTAAAGAAGTTTATGGAGTATGTTCAACAGAGGAGTGTGGAGAAGGTCTGCAGGTTCTTGGAAAAAGGGCTGGACCCCAACTTTCACGATTGTGACAGCGGAGGTAAAATACATATATATATATATATATATATATAATTATTTTATTTTTTTTAATAAATAAATTGATATCACTATTTTATGTATACTACACAATTTACTTTAATGAATGGAAATGTAGCGCATAGTCATTTCAAGCTAATCAGTCAGTAATGAGCTAATCGTTTATTTGCCGAAAATGATTTGACGTTTAGCATGTTTGATTCTCCATTTCCAGAATCTCCGCTCACTCTCGTGGCCCAGCTGGACTCATGTGCTGATCTGATCAAGGTGTTGAGGAGTGGAGGGGCCCATCTGGACTTCAGAACCAGAGATGGCCTGACAGCACTGCACAAAGCAGCCCAAACACACAACCATGTAGCACTGACTGTGAGTGATGCACTTTACCTCACTCACACATAATCCAAAGAACAGGGGCACAATCTGAACAATCTGAAAAGTGGGAGGGACACGATAATAGAACTAATCAGTTTGGCTCATGCATATTAATTACATGATGTCAGTAAATAATACTCAGTCTTATGCTGCTTTCCATTCCAAATCGGATGTGAGTTATTCCGACTCGATATCTCTAATCGATGCTCAGGATCACATTTAAGGAAAAAAACTCCAACACTCCCATTAGCTTAGCAGGTATTCAATTGTCACCTAGCAACCAAATTGTAGAGGACAAACTATGCGATGCAATGCTAGCATTTGTTCTACAGATGTAAAATTATCAAAAGAGAGTATCATTTACAGTGTATTACACATCTGTCTAAACTAACATTAGCTAAACATATTTATTATCATGTCATGTAAGAACTTTGACTCATTGATGCTTTTTATTTGCTTAAAAATTGAATGTTTATCATAAACGTTGTACATTTTCCCAGGTTGCGGCATGTTTGTGTGACGTCATGCATCTTCATCTCAGTGAAATCGGAGTTGAGGATTTCCGCTAAAGTTTCCAAGTTGGATGTATTATTGAAACAGGAAGTTGGGGTGTGAAATATCAAAGGGATCATCACTTTTTATGAACGTGATTTGCTACTTGCTATTGCTAATCTGTTGCAGGTGGTATTGGGGGTGGGGCATTCTCATTCTAGAGATCATTTTATTGGACAAAATGAGAGAGTGCAGTGTGAGTCATCAATGTTTTGGTCCGTATTCCCTGCACATTTTAAATGTGTATATCTGCTAAGGCCAGTATGATTTTCACCTATTGTGCAAGCTCCCGACCGATTTTTTTCCTGTCGGGAGACATCGTGTGAAAATCGTTGGTGGGCTTGTTACAACTGCGCTTTTCCCATATTATTCATTAGCACATCAAGGATTCTACAGAAAGGCCATGCTGTTCTCTGCTTTTCAAACAAATATAAAAAATACCATTATAGTGGTATCTACACGATAATGGATGTGTGATATATATATATATTTTTGACTCCCCCAAGCTCGAGTCTGGTGAAACCAAGGACACCAAGAGTGAAAGTTCTACCTGTCAATCAACAACTGCGCTAAAACAAGATTTTTAATCTTTGCCAGCTATGTGTGGCTTAAAGCGCATTCACATGGACAAGACTTTACAGAACTTCTTCAGTATGTCTGATATCAACATGTTGTGACACAGATGAGAAGCATGCACATCAGCTCAGTTAAAACAGTTACTTCACTAATATAACTCAGAATTCTGCTCTAAATGTCATGTTTGCACTTAGGTTAAATCCAAATATAACTGGCAGCAATGGTGCGCCATTTTGCACACTTTCTTTTTAATCTTTTACTTTTTGTGCGCTTTATTATCATGCAGTAACTGGCAGTAACACACTGGAGTAATGATTGATGTATGCAGCCATGAAATCAGACAGCCTCCCCTTGAAATCTGAATCTGTCAAATGTCGGACAGCATTTGAATTTTGAATAATTATCTGTAATTGTTTAACCCTTATGTTGTGTTGCGGGCATTTTGACCTGGACGATTTTTTTTTTTTTTTCACTCAATCCAATTGGAATAAAATTCCTTGACTTTGTTCACATATGATATCTGAAAAGACAAAAAAAAGAAAAATGAAAAATTGGATCATTTTCTTTACAATTTATTGGTTTTATTTCACTTTGTTACACTTCTTGTGTTCCCAGTCAAAAATGTCCGGCCATTGGAAATGAATGGATTAGACTACAAAATACAGAAATATTAAGTGTTCAGGAGCATCCCAATGCCTTAGATGAGCACATACTGTTTGCACACACAAAGTCCTTGGACATGTGCACCCACACTCACACATACACACACACACACATACACACACACACACACACACACACACACACACACACACACACACACACATCGTGTGTTGATCGCCCTCTTGTGTATCATCTTTCCATGAACACTCTATGAGGAATATTTCAAGATCTACTTATCATATTATGTTGCGTTTGGGCTCGTTTGAATCAGAATAGTCTGCTGTAAGTTACGATATCGAAACAGTTCTAATTTGTCAGCAAATTAAAAAGCATTATTTAAGAATTGGTTGGATCAGTTATATGCATTATAAAGTCCAGATTCTAGGCTTTAAAATGCCTGTTTTGTTCAGATCAAGCAAGTGGTTAATTTATTAGTCATTATTATTATTATTATTATTTTTATTTTTTCCGCAGGGAGTGCCCCTCACTGACCCGGTATAAGCTCAGTTCAATGAATCATTCTACCAATAAAAATATAAATATATTTAAAATATGTTCAAGAAATTACTGCCACATGGAATAAAAGCAGTCTCCTCCACTAACTTTATGTTTTATAATGATAAATAGTGCGATTGCTTCTAAATTCTCTAGGTCGTAAAGTCGTGTACCACTGCATCTGTACAATTATCAGATAAACTGACTTGTAACATCTGGTGGGGCTCAAGAACTCGCACTGTATTCGCCTGGCCTAAAAGTTTACTTTCATATAGATGGCTTCAAAGCTAAAAGACATGAATTAACTCATTTTACATGACCGGCCACCATGTTTTCCTTTTTCATACTGCCACCAAGCAAAATAATGATTATTTACCAAAAAGTGATTAGGGCGAACTTAGAAATTTCTACAAGTTATAATGGCTGCTACACCCCTGCCAAAGTAAGAGTCATCCTTATACAAGACATCACAAGCTGTTGTGGGTTATGCACATATGTTCCTCATATGTTTTGTTTGTGCCTCCATTCTCTCCACATCTATAGACATTGTTGGATCTAGGGGCCTCTCCAGACTATAAGGACAGTCGTGGGCTCACCCCCCTCTATCACAGTGCCATGGTTGGGGGAGATCCATACTGTTGCGAGCTGCTCTTGTACGATCACGCCCAGCTAGGCTACAGCGATGAGAACGGCTGGCAGGAGATCCATCAGGTAACACGTAAATAACTGGCTTCTCTTCTAATGCGGATGCAGATCCCACACGTTGGGCGAAGAAAAATCTCCCCTAATGTAAAAGTTTCTTCTCCAGCGAGACTAAATATATCCTTGTTTATTATTTGTTACACCTGCACCAGTGGGTGATCGGAATGTGTGCGTTTTTATTCCATAGGCTTGTCGCCATGGAAACGTGCAGCACCTTGAGCACCTGTTGTTCTATGGAGCGGAGATGAGCGCTCAGAATGCCTCAGGAAACACAGCACTACACCTGTGTGCCCTCTACAACCAGGTACACACACTCACTGTCATACACTCAACTTTATCAGCTATGTAGTCTCACATATACAAGAGTCAAACTTTGGATCCCAGTGTATAAAATAAAATAACAAATATTTAATTTAATAAAAAATATGTTATATTATGTGCACAGATTTTTTTAAAGCATTTTATGCTGTTGTTACCCATCCTAAAGTACATGTTTCTTGTGCCTTTTAGTACACTACAAAATAAACAGAGTAGACACTCCTGCTGAAAAAAGTGCAATTATGCTCTAAAACAAAAAAGTATGTTTGGAATGGCATACTACCTACTATTTGTGAAGTAGTATGCAGTATGTATACTGTGTGCAGGATACAAATTTCTGTATGCATGGAATGCTCAAACGACCTACTACATATGCCAAAATATGCAGTATACAACCAGAGCACACTGTATACTGTATCCTATAACGCAATGAGTGTGATTGGACCTTAAACTTTTAGTTTTACGAATGAACGAATGTTACGAATGATTGCCAATAGTTACAACATTTGTACACAAATTTGGATTAAAATGCAAAAATAGTTGCATTTGTTTCCCAGATTATAACTAGACACCTGCTGAATTAAACATACAATGTAGTGAGGTCATGTGACATGCATGCTTATCATTGCATACTGCATACAGTTTCACATGCTTTTTAAAATAAATAGTAGGCAGTATACATTTATATACTTCTATATATTTTTATATACTACTATTTTATACTGCACACACAATATGCAAAAAGCACTAGTATTTCATCTCAAGCAGAGCCACTGTATATAGTTATTAAACTCTTCTGGGTACCAAATCACATATCAACTCACACATTTTCTGGGTGTTATAACTATAATCTCCACTAATGTTCTCTTTCTGTCACTTGCTTTTCCCTTGTTCCCTCTCCCATTTCTGCAGGAAGGCTGTGCTAGAGTTCTCCTGTTTCGAGGAGCAAATAAAGAAATCAAGAACTACAACAACCAAACAGCATTTCAGGTGACCACACCTCTCAACTGATGTTTTGACCTAACTGTACACTTTCCAGTAGAGAGCTCTGATGCTTACCGGTAAGTTTTTTTCAGACAGGGTTCCCATGGTCCTGGAAAACCTTGAAATATCCAGGAATTCTAAAATTAAGATTTCTAGGCCTCAAAAAGTCTTGGAAATTCATAAAATCTTTAAAAAGTCACACGAAAGTAATATAAATGTAAATAGTGAATATATAGTAGTATATATACAGTAGTTTTGCTGTTCCGTAAAATATTTCATTGGCTTTAAAATAGCTTATTTTGTGGGTGCTTGTGAAGAGTAAAAATTCCATTGAGGATCTTAAAGGAGACATTTGTGCACTTATATGTATAGTCTTTTAAATCTATTAATTCACATTTTAAATAATTAAAAATATATAAATAAATCTCCTAATTACTATTCATTAGTATCTGACATACAAATGGAAATCCACCCAGCAATCTATGTCAAATTATTTCTAAAAAAATGTTATGCTGGATTCACAAACAACTGGAAAGAACATGCAGGCCAAATATTAGCAGTCTTTCACATATTTCCACCACATAATTACCAAACAACAAAAGGAACTGTCTCAAATGATCTCTTAGACTGATTTAGTTCATGAAAGCTCAACATATAAGTCATTTAATGTTGTGATGGTGTGTATTTGGTGCTAACTTAGTATGAAATCCTCTTTCTGGTAGGTTGCTATCATCGCAGGGAACTTTGACCTGGCTGAAATCATCAAGATCCATAAAACCTCAGACGTTGGTGAGTTACAGTAGTTGGTCTTGGTTTAGTCTGAACAGCATGAGGCAGTGTGGTCTTATCTCTACTCAAGGCCTCTACAAAACACAACACTATCATGAACCTGAGTGGGCTACCAAGATTAAATTTGTTCACTGAAATTCAAACCCAGCAACTCATTAATTAGACGGAGGTGCACACATACTGTACTTTTGGTAGTGTATCATTTCAGATAAAACCAAGGTTTCTTATTTAGTATAGTGGACTTCTGTTCCGAGTTACAGCAGAAATGACAACATAAAAGAGTATTTGATCTTAGGAATCAGCCCAAATCTGGTAACTTCATAACATGTCAAAACAATCCATAAGTGGATGATTTCTTTTCATTTCAGACAATCAATCTGAATGTGCAAGATCTAGGTCTGTTTCTACCAGCTGTCTAATTCTGAAATAAACGACTGATGTAATCTCTGCAGTACTGTTTATCATACAAGTATATGTGGGCTACTGTATATCGCTTTATAACTTGCGTGTGTTTCTCTTTGTAAATCTCAGTCATGCTCTGTGTGGTGTAATCTGTGAGTCATCTGTTTGTAATCTCTCTCTGTGTCTTTGTGCAATCTGAGTTTTTCGTGCTGATATCTCTGTCCAGTCTTTGTTTATGAAGTAGTTGATTATTATTTCACCACTGCAATCCCCCACTCCACTCCCACTTGGTGTATTTTTGTGTACCCTCTTAGGTTGTGGCTCTGTACACTTGCAGCTTTGATTTGAAATGAAATTGTGAATAATCTTTTGGTATTTACATCCATAAACCATGCACCACTAAGAATTACAGCCATTTGTATACATTACCTCCACATCACCATTTTAGGCAGAAATGCTTCAAAGACAAGCATCACTATAACAACTGCTCATACATAAGGTGTATGAGCAATTGTACAAATTGCTCAAAATGTACAAATCCAGTTGGACATGTATACATAACCTTAAATGACAGCTATTTGACACAAGCCATTCTGATTTGGTGCTCTGGTTATGAGTGATTCCACTTTCTATAAGTCTGATGCTAGTCAGTCTGTTCTGCAGTGCCTTTTCTTATACAGTATGATAGTCTTGGTCATATCCGTGCCAACCTCCTAGAGAGTGCTCTTGATCCATTCAACTGGCAAAAATGGGTTTTCTTCACAACTGATAGCATTCTTTGGAAGTGGTCATTCTGGTATACCAGGTCATTTGAAATCACAAAATTCTTTGATGAGTTGAAGGTGAATGAGACTTGCCTTGAGGGTTAGTTCACCCAAAATTGAACATTTTTTCATTATTTACTCACCAGTGTGTTGTTCCAAACCTTTATGACTTTATTTGTTCTGGGGATTGTTTGGTAGAATATTAGCTAAGACACCCTTCAATTTCATGTATGGAAAAAAAGATGCAATTTAAGTGAATGGTGACTGAGGCTAACATATTTTCTTTGTGGAAAACAAAAGGAGATGTTAGGCAGAAAGAAAGTCTTTGGAACAATATGAGCATGAGTAACTGACACAGAATTTTTCTTTTTTGGTGAACTATCCATTTAAGGATGTAGTACATGAGTCATGACATGTTTTAACTCCCTTGTCAGATATAAAATGCAAATGGATATTAAATGGCTGTAATTTTCCTAGTGGTCCTCGGTTTACGGATGTAAATGTATTCAGATTAAACATGAAACTGCACTGTAATTATTGTAATGTGTAGTGGTAAGAGCCAAACAACAAAACATGTTTTATAGTCCAAATTCTTAATGGGCTGCAATGTGCATTCATTTCATTTTCCATAATTGGTGTGTTATGTGTGTGGTGTAAATCCTTTATTATCTGCATGTCTCTACAAATTTACATGGTTTTATATTATAAGCATGGAAATCGACTATATAGCCATAAATAGGCTCTACGTGTTTGTCTCATATGTGTTTGTTAAAGGGATAGTTCACCCAAAAATGATTATTTAGTGAAACTGTTGACCGACAGTTGCTCTCCTCTGCGTGTTCATGAGACTGCACGAGAGCAAATTCAACCAGCCTCCTCTCGTGAAATGGGGAGTTCAAGTTTATCTAAAAACAGGTCCACCTCAGCTATAGAAACAACAGAACACAACACAGCTGCACACAAATCAGAGAACCGAACTTACTAAATACTGTATGTCTGATGAGTTTGTAGTCAGAGAATGGATTCTATTTCTATGCCCAACCTCATTTGTTTGAAAAAGAGTACTCAATCAAACCGAGAGCTAGAGGAGGCAGGAATGTCTTTTCTCTATTCTGAACTGGTGAGCATTTGTGACGGACATCCATCTAAAGACAGCGCTACGATACCTCAGCGAAACCACTTGGTAGGTGTAGTGGACTAAAGCACTGAACTGGTAAGCAAAAGGTTGTTGGTTCAATTCCCATAGCCACCACCATTGTGTCCTTGAGCAAGGCACTTAACTCCAGTTTGCTCCAGGGGGATTGTCACTGTAATAAGTGCACTGTAAGTCACTTTGGATAAAAGTGTCTGCCAAATGTAAAATGTGTAACTTTCTTGGCCAAAATCAAGTAGCTTTTAACCAGCTATTGAGATGCATCACTATACTGTTATCAGATAGTTTGTGGACCGGTGCCAGTTCATAACAGGCAGGGTTTCCCGCCGCGATGCCAAAAATAGAAACCAAGCGATCAACAGAATGTCCTGTTACTCATCACGGCTGGTGAGGACAAAAACTCTGATTAACGTAGAAAATATACCTTTTATCATGTGTTGATTGCCATCAGGTTAGGACACGGTGTGACTGTAGCTGCCTTCAGCCTCTTCTGTCTGTCTCTCTCAGTTTGACTGAGAACGTCGTTTCAAATAAAAAGGCTGGGCATAGAAATGCATAAATTCTCTGACTGCAAACACATCAGACATATTTTGTACGTTTGGTTCTCTGGTTTGTGTGCAGCTTTGATGTGTTGTTATTTCTATCACTGTGGTGGACCTGTTTTTAGATAAACAAAATTAGTTTTCGCTTGAACGCCCCATTTTGCCAGCGGGGCTGTGTGTACTGCAGCTCTAGTATAGTCTCATGAACGTGCAGAGGAGAGCAATGATCGGTCAACAGTTTCACTAAATAATAAAATAGATTTCAGTTTGTTTCTCACCAAACCTCATCGTATGCTTTCATAACAATCATGAGTCTTGTGGAATAATTTATTAGACTTATGAATTGTACTTTTACATTCTTTTGAAGCTTGAAGAGGTGGTCACCATAAACTGCCATTGTTTGACATCACTGAGCACAACATTTAATTTTTTCACAATTTCTCCCTTTGTGTTAAGAAAAAGAGATAAAGTAAAATGGGGTTATAACAACACAGGGGTGAGTAAACAGTGATTGAATTTTCATTTTGGGGCGAACTATCCTTTTAAAGGAATAGTTCACCTAAAAATGAAAATTCTCTCATTATTCACTTAACCTGATGCCATCCCAGATGTGTACGACTGTCTTTCTTCAGCAGAACACAAATTAAGATCTTTAGAAAACTGTTGAAGCTCTGTAGGTCCTTATAATATAAGAAAACGGGTGCCATCAGGTTGCTGGCTATTTGACGTTCCAAAAGACATATTTAGGCAGCATAAAAGTAACCAACATGACTCCAGTTAATCAATTAATGTCTTCTGAAGCAAATCGATAGGTTGGTGTAAGAAAGAAATCGATAATTAAAAAGTTTTTATCTTTAAGTCATTGCTTCTGGCCAGCGCTGGGATGCTGTTTGAAATGAACTAACTCTCGCGTGACGTTCGTTCCTCTGTAGTATACAAAGCGTGCCCTTCCGACTTCTCGTGTGAACGCGCCATAGCGTTTACGTCACTGATGCATCGAATGCTGGCAGGAAGTGATTTTTTTAAAGTTAATAAAGTTTTTATTATCGATTTGTTTCTTACACCAACCTGTCGATTTGCTTCAGAAGACATTAATTGACTGGAGTCGTGTGGATTACTTTTATGCTGCCTAAATATGCCTTTCAGACTGTTCAACAGCCAGCAGCCTGATGGCACCCATTTACTTACATTGTAAGGACCTACAGAGCTTCAACATTTTTCTAAAAATCTTCATTTGTGTTCTGCTGAAGAAAGACAGTCATACACATCTGGGATAGCATCAGGGTAAGTGAATAATGAGAGCATTTTCATTTTTGGGTGAACTATTCCTTTACTGTACTGTATGAATAATTATTTATGTGTGTGTTACCTTGTTCCTGTAACAGTGCCTTTCAGGGAGACCCCCTCATACTCGTTTCGGCGGCGTGCGGTCTGTGTATCCCCTCGTCGCTCTCTGATGCGGTCAGCCAGTGATAATGCTCTGGATGAGAGTTTGCCGGCCCCCTCTCCTGCCCCCTCCCTTCGCAGCCTGCCCCCCCTCGAGCCCGACGATAGCACACCCACCCTGCGCAGCCCCCAGTCTGCTCACACACACACGCGGAGCCTCAGGAGACACACCCGCGGTCATCTCAGGTGTGAAGTTGTCTGCGATTTGAGGGATAGTTCACACAAAAATTAACATTCTGTCATCATTTACTCACCCTTACGTTGTTGCAAACAAGTATGACCTACTCTCTTCCATGGAACACAAAAAGGCGATGTTAAGCAGAATGTTACTGTAGCAACAGTGACCATTTTGTAGTGACTTGAATTTGGAGAAAACAAATTACAGAATTTTCCATTTTTGTTGAACTATCCCTTTAACAGAACAGCATTAAGGTAAAGCACAATGAATTTGATTACTTGACATAGAAGTTTCATTTTAGCCTGAAAGCTAGTGGTTTTCTGCTCTCTGCAGCCCTGGCAGTCCTGTTCAAAGAGAGCCCAGTCCTCCTGCTGTATCCCGAGGGCCAAAGCGACGTCTGTACAGCGCGGTGCCCGGCCGAACCTTCATCGCCGTCAGCTCCCACACGCCACAGGGCGAGGGTGAGATCACGCTGAACCGCGGAGAGAGGGTCAAAGGTTAGTAAGTTATCCTTTCACCCAAAGTGATGAGCATCTTTCTGTAACAAAAATCTAATAGTGTTTCTTTTATTAAAATAAGGGCTGTCAATCAAAAAAAAAAATTATCGAATCAATTACATGATATGACAATTCATTAATAACAATTAATAGCATATATCAATATTTGCTAAAAAAAGGCCCCCCCAAATAAAGTTAATTCAATAAATAATAATAGGGTTGCCATCCATCCAGGATTTTCCAGGATAGTCCCGGATTTTGGCCGTCTGTTCTAGAAAATGTAATTCCATCCCGGGATGCACAATGTCCCGAAATTTGAATATTTTCACGCAATGTGAGAAAGGTGCCCTGAGTTGTTCGCCTAACAGGAACAAGTTAGGCTACTCAGCCTTACAGGAACAATTCAAGGCACATTCATACAATGGGCATATTTTCACGATGCGTTCTGACATATTAACTCTTGTTTATAAGCACACTATGCAAGGAGAAGAATCAAACGCATTCATAAGAAAGTCGGATTAATTTTAGTGAATGCAACTGCAGAAGTCAGTCCTGTATTCTGTACACACATGGAATAAAAATTTAGGGGATTCACACTAGGGTTGCCAGGGTGTACGGTGTTACCGGTTTTACTCGGTACAAGGGACAACACCGGTGTGAAATTTTATACCGGTGGAAACATAATGAATGGAATATCAATATCCAATATCAATACAATAGCCTAACGAATAGAATAGCCTTAAATAAAGAATAGTTGCCTAATGAAGTGTTTGTGACCCATGATAAATTAACCTAAATAATGCACTGAAAGTCAGATGTTCTTTACCATCGTATCAAATAACACAGGCAGCAAAGTATGTGCACTGACAGAAGACGTTTAATTGCAGGTAGTGAATATAATGTGCATGGTGGGGATCTGTAAGACGTCTCGGATTTGGAATGACACAAGAAATGCTGTTAGACACACAGACATGCTCTTGAAGAAACACACTTTATTATATTTTTAAGAACAGATGACAGAAAAGCTGTCTATGCGCATGTCTGATGAACTGTTTGTTCGGAGTTGTGCAGTCTCGTGGAACACACGGATGTAAAAGGTTCTCACTCTTTCTTTGTTTCAGTCTTCTGAATTTTTTTTTGCAAGAATAGTATTGTCTGTAAGAATGCTGTAAATGACCTCAAACATCTCAGCTCAGGAGGTGCTCTGAGTTCAGTTCGCTTCATTTCCACAGAGCAGTTCGTTGTGAGCGCAACTCTACAGGGTCACTTATATATAGCCTATACATCTGTGATTAAACATAAAATAAAACAAAAACTTGTTCACCTCGAACCATGATTTATATTTCAGTGATTATTATCATCATTATAATTATTATGTTTACATTTAGAATTGTTTTTAGATCTTAATATGTATTAGTACTTTTCCACCATTGTCATAGATGGATACTTGCCTGACAGTAAATGGAAAGGTGGATATATAGGTTTTTTTTTATTTTTTACCACTTCATTATTTTAATAGCTTTTTCGTTTCCTTTGAAGTGCAGTTTGAATTTAGAAATGTCTTTGGTTTAAGTTTTTTGTTTTTTAAATAAATTAATTTAAATTTCAATGCAAAATCACTAAAGTAAGAATATTCACCGATCCCTCAGCCTGGGGGTTGACGATGTAATTGGAAATTGTGATATATATATTTTTTTTGAATAAAAATATTGTGAACATATTTCTTGCATATCGCCCACGAATTTATTCACACATTCAAAGTCAGTACTCTTCCAAAGCATCTAAACTGGGTCCTGGGATGAAAGGTAATAAAAAACCAAGATTAAACCCACAACAACCCACAATAATTGATGTATTTGCCTGGACAACGAAATACCCTACCGGTAGCCCATGATGGAGATAATGCACAGATGAAGTTGATTTGTTGCCAGAGAGATGTTGCACTTCACAACTGTTTAAAAGCCATCTTTCAAAAAGTTGAACAACACACATTTTAATTGCACTTCAGTTTTTTCAGTTTCATTTGAAATTTTGGCTAAAATAAATAAAAAATAAACTTAAAAGTTTGAAATCAAGATGCCTTGCGTTATTGTGTAGGCTATTGCTTAACGAAAATAACGCAATTGTACCACCTAGCGTCCAACCAGCAGTAATACCGATGTTAGTCAGTTTGAACGTGAACAACGCACCGGTGTGAAAATTATTATACCGTGGCAAGTCTAATTCACATTTGCATTTAAATGCAGTTGTCATCCCGAAACTTTGTAGGATGTTATGAGCAGAAGAATGAACAATTTCTACGCAGAATGACTTAAATACAGAATCTACACTGATATTCTCCTGAGCACTAAAGATATTCGGACTGGTGCCGGTTTCTGGCATCTGGAAAATCTTAACTGTCTTAAATACAAAGGGCAGATCTGTCCGAACACACTCCTAGAAAAACCCCCACAAATGTCACACACATTCCAAGAGATAGATAAAGAACCGTTGGCATGGAAACCAGTGAAATCACAGAAAAATGACATTCCATGGTTCTTCAATATAACCAACTCTCTACACTTAAAATTATTATACTAATCATGAGGCACGTTTTCAGCTCACCAGCTCATGAACATTTGACATGGACATTGGACTTTTCTCATTTCACTTCAATCCAAATACACAGCCATGTGTAGGATTATACTAAAAATATGGACAAATGCATCCTATACAAATGATAACCCTGTAGTATGTTTCTTATAATGTGCAATGTATTATCCATGTTGTAAAACCAATGAATTAACCATTATGATTTTTAATCAGGTATTTTCATGTTTTGTAACTAGCACGTTGAATATTCATGAAAGTATGTCATGTTTCATATGTAAATGCTCGCCTGTTTATGTAGAGAATGTTGATTTTTTTTTGGGGGGGGGGGGGGATTTTTCCCCCTTTTCACCCAATTTGGAATGCCCAATTCCCAGTGCACTTTTAAGTCCTCGTGGTCTTGTAGTGATTCGCCTCAATCCGGGTGGCGGAGGATGAATCCCAGTTGCCTCCATGTCTGAGACCATCAACCCGTGCATCTTATCACATGGCTTGTTGAGCGCATTGCCACGGAGACATAGTGCGTGTGGAGGCATCACGCCATCCACCGCGGAATCCGCGCTCAACTCACCACGCGCCCCACTGAGAACGAACCATATTATAGCGACCAAGAGGAGGTTACCCCATGTAACTCTTCCCTCCCTAGCAACCGGGCCAATTTGGTTGCTTAGGAGACCTGGCTAGAGTCACTCAGCACGCCCTGGGATTCAAACTAACGAACTAGCGAACTCCAGGGGTGGTAGCCAGCGTCTTTTACCACTGAGCTACCCAGGCCCCCGAGAATGTTGATGTTAACAAATGTCATGTCTCTTGCACTGATTTCATTATATAAAAGTCATGATGAAAATATGTTCACACCTTAAATTAATTATCTTGTGGGGAGGACAGAAATGACCATGTGACCCAGCAAAAGACACTTCTTATTTGCTCAAGACACCTTAGTGTTGCGGCCAACCTCAGCTCAACAAAACCTCCCCACCTAGGACGAACCTTCTCTCTTGGTTCTTGAATCTTGCTCCTCTCTTAGCCCTTCTTCGGCTGGCTTCGCTTCAGCGCCCCTCTGCCCAGATTCCGCACAATGTAGAGTTAAAAAAAGCTCGGAA
This sequence comes from Myxocyprinus asiaticus, assembly GCF_019703515.2. Classification (NCBI taxonomy): domain Eukaryota; kingdom Metazoa; phylum Chordata; class Actinopteri; order Cypriniformes; family Catostomidae; genus Myxocyprinus; species Myxocyprinus asiaticus. The sequence goes on along the minus strand of NC_059390.1, from coordinate 8,984,494 downwards.
CGCAAAGTTCCGAGGCTCTTCTCGGCGCTTCGACTCACATGTTATGGGAAGTTGCGAGTCTCCCTTGCTGGAGACCTTGCTTCAAAGTCCCACCTGATCATTCCAGCACTGAACTACTCGCGTCCATGATCTTGGCAGAGGTCCAAAAAATCGACGGAACAACCAGAACTTTCTACGGACCCAGCCAAAGAACCAAAGCAACGATAGGAAACACAACGAAACGCAAGCACACCTCCAGACTTTTGCTAGAAAGTGCTGGTGTTTTATTTAAATACTTTGGGTAACCCAATTGCAAATCGAGGTATACTAAATGAAGTATCGATGGTTCAGGGCGTGGTCTATAGACTACACGGTCTATAGACAATTTTCTCTGTTAAAGATAATTTCCATTTACCTTCTGTAACAGTTCACTCACCAACCTGGTTTTATGTTCATCTATGTGTGTTAGTTAGTTTGATATTGTAGATTAGAAATAAAGTCTTGTTTGTATTCAAAGAGGATATGACTGGTATATTTTGATAAACTATCTTGTTAATTGATTCTTAAAGGTCAAACATTATTTCAACATATTTGCGATATTATTTTCGATGGCCATGAAAATAGTATTACTCTAAAGAGTTAACAGACGCGTCATATCAACTCAGCAGAGTGACCAGACGTACACCTTAATTCTTTCAATATTCCCCGAATTAATCATAATTCCCTTCTAGAGCTAAAATTCCTTACATATAAATTGTGAGCAGATACAACGAGCCTGTTGTATTACATATTTAATGGTGGAGAAATTTTATTCAGATTTCTAATCTGATCATTTGTCATTTATCCTTCATATAATGGCGGTCGAACGCGGCCAAGATTCCTAAACTAATTAGCATATAAAATCCTACACTTTGTAGTGTGTACTTGGCCAAGGGAAGCCCAAACAACGCGCATGCTCCAGAAATACAGTAGGATAGAGTACAGTACATCACGCAAGTGGTTTTGTGATGGCTCCAGGCAACACTCACATGCAAACCAAGCTTGAAACGTGCATGTCGGATGAGAGGAGGAAGCATATTTAATGCAGATAAAGCTCGAATGCCAGATTTATATTATTAAATTTGCAAGAAAACTACTGCAATAACCAACAAATACTTACACTCCTGCTTCAGTTCCACTCAAACACCTGCAATAATGATTCTGAACAAAAACATTTGGGGCTAGACCAAAATCATTTGGGGCTTGAGCCCCGAATGTTTTGACCTAGCAATGCCCCTGGCCGGTTGCTGCAGTCTGTGACATCAGGACTGAAACTTCATGCTGTATCGATGAAGCAATTTTCCAAATGTGGCATTAAATTGTTCATGTGTGTCTCCACTAGTGCTGAGCATAGGTGAGGGAGGATTCTGGGAAGGCTCAGTTAAAGGACGAACTGGCTGGTTTCCTGCTCACTGTGTAGAGGAGGTCCAGATGAGACAGTATGACCCACGACTCGGTCAGTGTACGGTACAAATACCACATAAAACACACTCACATACAGGTACAGTCATACTCTGTAATATCCATACTTAATTGGTATTGATGTGGTCACACATCTGTTTCTCAGAGACGAGAGAAGATCGTACTAAGAGACTTTTCAGGCACTACACTGTTGGCTCCTATGACAACTATACCTCGTACAGGTACACACTCCCTCTCCTTTCTTACCTCCATCATGTTATTTTTTAGTACTATTTGTACTATATACTGTGCAGTAGTATGTAAGATTACAGGTAGTAAGCACTTTCCATAAACAGGGTACAAAATAAGGCCTGAAACTTTCAGAAAAAAAGTCACCCTTTCCCCTTTTCAACAAATGGTCTGTAAGAGATGATGCTTTCAGAAAATGTTTATTGCCAACCTCAGGAGGTACACGTACAGTCACAGATTTTAAATGTATGAACATAAAAGTAAAGTAATAATTAATTTTAAGGAAACAAATTTAGCTAGAAGGTAACGTTTACATGCAAAGCAGACTAACAAAGTTGTCTATGCAATCTGATGACTAATATAATTTTATGTTTAAATACTGCTGCAATATCTTACAACAAACTGAAAGTACAGTATGCATCTATGGGAAGAATTTTGGCAATGCAGCACATGCGACAATGCAATGCAGTGATTATTGATTTCTGTAAATTCACAGTGATTATGTTATAGAAGAAAAAAGTGCAACGTTGCAGAAAAGAGATAGCGAAGGATTTGGCTTCGTGCTTCGGGGAGCTAAAGGTACACACACACACAGGTGAGAAGAAAGAGAGATCAGATACACACAAATGTAGTAATTCCATGCTCTCTCTTATCAGCTGAGACACCCATTGAAGAGTTCACACCTACTCCTGCATTCCCTGCCCTGCAATACCTGGAGTCAGTGGATCTGGAGGGAGTGGCATGGAGGGCAGGATTAAGGACAGGAGATTTCCTCATAGAGGTGAAGAACTTTTGACAGCATTTAAAGGGCTATATTGACCCTGCAAAAAATTTACCTTGGAGTTTTGTGCACTAAAGTGTAAGAATTAGTGCTTACATTTAACTTACATTCACTCCTGTTTACACAAACACCAACCTTACACGAAAGTATTATGGCAGTACCATGTTATCAGATGGTAATACCATGGTACTTTGCTTAGCTTATTCATATACCATGGGATTTATATTGTACTATAAGGTGGGGTGAATTCTTGTAAATCGGACCACTCCTTGACAGTCAATTCAATGTGAAAAAGTGGCCTATTTTATCTGAAACCACCTTACTACAGAGAATACCATGGTATTACCATCATTGTAGTTTCAAAAACATGGTATTACCATAGTTTTTCCATGGTCAATTTTTATGGTAACACTATGGTGCTTTTTGGCAAGGGCATTTGAAAAAGGGGTTTGAAAGAGTCTAGAATCCTCTTAAAAATGTAGAATTGTAATATACACAATAAAAGCAGTGATGAGAAAGAAAATCATAAAATAATGATACAATTACAATTAAAATAAGGTCCAAGTAATGGTAATATAAATATAATGACAATATACAACCCCAATTCCTAAAAGTTGGGACAGTATGGAAAATGCAAAAAAAAAAAAAAAAAATTAAATTCACCCTGTGCTATATTGACGCTGATTTTCCTCTTTGGTCCGTAAAACACCACAGCTGTTTTTTCCAAAAACTATTTGAAATATTGACTCATATTTCACCGCAAAACACGATTCCACTGTTCTACTTTACATACATCTTAGATGAGACCAAGCCCAGAGGAGTCGGCAGCGCTTCTGGACAGTGTTGATGTATGGCTTCTGCTTTTTGTAAAGCCTTAACTTGCATCTGTGGATGAATGAATAAATGAACGTTACACTTATATAGCGCTTTTCTGACACTACACTCAAAGCGTTTTACATAGTGAACAGGGGGTTCTCCTCAACCACCACCAACGTGCAGCATCCACCTGGATGATGCGATGTCAGCCATAGTGCGCCAGCTATTGGTGGAGAGGAGATAGTAAAGTGATAGAGCCAATTTATGGATGGGGATTATTAGGAGACCATGACTGATAAGGGCTAATGGGTGGGATTTGGCTAGGACACCAGGGGTAAACCCCTACTCTTTACAAGAAGTGCCCTGGGGTTTTTGCTCTGGGAGAGAGTCAGGACCTCGGTTTAATGTCTCTTCGGAAAGACAGTGGCTTTTTACTGTATAGTGTTCCCGTCACTATACTGGGGCATTAGGACCCACACAGACTGCAGGGTGAGCACCCCCTGCTAGCCTCACTAACACCTCTTCCAGCAGCAACCTAAGTTTTTCCCAGGAGGTCTTTCTATCCAGGTACTGACCAGGCTAAACCCTGCTTAGCTTTAGTGGGCAACCAGTATAGAGCTACAGGGTGATATGGCTTCTGACCATGGACGCATGGATGCTTCTGGATGCAGCTGCGAATGGTGTTGACTGACAAAGGTTTACAGAAGTATTCCTGAGCCCATTTCATGACATTCATTACAAACGAATGACGGTTTTTAATAAAGTTATGTCTGAGGAATCGGAGATCACGCGCATTCAGAAATGGTTTTCGTCTTGCCCTTTACACACCGAGATTTGACCGGATTCCTTCAATCTTTTAACTATATTGTGCACTGTAGAAGTTGAAATGGCACAGCACAGGGTGAAAAGAATTTACAAATCACTGCATTTTGTTTTTATTAGCATTTTCCATATTTTCCCATTTGGGGTTGTACAATAAAATGTAAATAAACATTCAGCAAGACATTAATGATCAGATTATTCTGTCTATCTATCTTTCCTTATTTCTCTCTCTCAGGTGAATGGGGTGAGTGTTGTAAAGGTGGGACACAGGCAGGTGGTGTCTCTGATACGGCAGGGTGGGAGTCGGCTTGTAATGAAGGTGGTGTCTGTCACGCGCAAACCTGACACAGGAGATGTCATCCGCAAGAAAGGTTCTATCCTAAACTTGTTTCATGCAAACACATGCATTGGCCTTTTTGTATGATTGGACATGCAAAACACTTGTTAGATAATATTCAATTTTCTGTCATTTTAATAATTAATTAGCCCCCCCACCTCCCAAGAGGGACCCAAGCACCAGCCTGACTCTGCGTTCCAAAAGCATGACCGCAGAACTGGAGGAGCTGGGTAAGACCCATGTTGACATATGCTCACACATACTTTGTTATGTCTGATAAGTCAAGTTAAAACAGATGCCTCATTATCATTATCACCATAGGGTATGGCACAAATCAATATTTCCAGGAACACTTTGTGGAGAAAAGCTTTTACTGTTTTTTGTTTTGTTTTGTTTTGGTTTTTGCCATGGGAATGATATCCCTGCTGGAAAGGCAGACTAAGACCAACATGAATTTCCAAGCTTTTCTAAGCTGGTTCTGGTTTTTCTAAGCTGATTTAGTGCATTTGCAAAGCTGATTTATGCTGGTTAGTATTGGTTTGAAATATAGTCTAGAATGTCTATAGTTTAGAATGTTTTAAAATATTATCATACACATACATTCCATTTAATCTGTGAGCTAAATCAGGAACAATCAGGAACTATAGATTTGTCCTTCTTGTCCACAAGCGTCAAGGAGAAGGAGGGGAGGTAAGACATGACAGCATCAACGTGAGACTGATTCTATATGCTGATTGGCATGGAATGTCATGAATAGATTTATCCAACCTTGTTTTTTAGCTTGTGTTGTTACCTGTGATTGTGAATAATTGTAAAGTGTAAGTGTATGTGTTTGTATTCTTTTTTAAATCGTTTGCCCTATATGTACGCCTATACCTGTTGTGGATTGTGAAACTTGATGAGCTGTTGTGTATGTGTCTAGTGATGTATTTGTGATTGTATATTTGTTCTTTCTTTCTTTTCCTTCAAACTGTGCAGATTACACATATGGGATTTAGGGAAGATCTGTGTTTTTATTTGCTGGTGTACTTGATATTTGTTTGGTCTTCTGTGAGTTGACGGAATATGATCAGGAATGTTTTTTAAGTGTTTCTCTGTGTGTGTTTCTCTGTGTGTATCCCTCACAGAGAAGTTGGATGAGATGTTAAGTTCACCAAAAGAACCTGTTGTAGTGATGAGGCCACGCCCCCCAGATGACCCAAGAGCAGCCACTGTGAAGCAGAGGCCAACGAGTCGCCGCATCACACAGGCTGAGATCAGTGTGAGTCTGATGCACATAAAAACACACCACATTCAATATGCCTTAAAAGGACAGTTCACTCAAAAATTAAGATTCGCTATTTTTACGCACCCTCGTGATTTTTCAAACCCAAATGACTTTCGCAGAAAGATGTTAGGCAGAATGGCAGCCTCAGTCACAGTCACTTTCATTGTATGGACAAAAGATGCAATGGAAGAGAATAGTGACTGAGGCTGACATTCTGTCTAACATCTCTTTTTGTTGTTCCACGGATGTAAGTCAGTCATACGGGTTTGGAACAGCATCACAGAGAGTAATTGCTGTCTTTATCTCATTGCATATTGTGCAATTTGCAAAAAGAATCTTCTAAAGCAAAATTAAGTAATAAATAAGGGAACAAGACATTTATTGCCATACATAGCAACTACATTATGACATAATATGCATTGTATGCGACAGATGGTGCACATCACCATTGTAGTACAGTAGCCAAAGTGTGTCACTAAAGATACTTTTGCCAGCCAATTTGGCTGCTGATCAGTTTCTGTTTATAATCCATATTGTCTTGGGATAAATAAGACATCTGAATCTGAATTGAATCCATTCCATGTTGACCTGGGTGGGATGGATCATGTAGCATGGCATGAAATTTGATAAGACCGCATTTCTGTTTATTTCTTTGATAGCTGATTAATAAGAAACAGTGATTTGTTTTGTTCTGACAACTACTGAATTGTGGTCAATTTTTGACCATGCATTGTTTTATATATATGTGTGTGTGTGTGTCTGTATAGTCTTTGTTAGAGAGGCAGGGTTTGCCAGCAAATGCAGGAGTGTCTTTAGCTGTGGACAAAAGTCACATGCAGCTGCCTCGGGGAATGTCAAGAACAAAGTCATTTGGTAAATCCATGCAAATACATCCATACACAGATATAAACAATTTTTGCATGCAACTCACAATATCTCCTTATTCATGAGCACACACCAGTGCTACACCAACTTAGACCCATTCAAATAAAACTATCAGCTTGCATCAGAATATCAGGGTTTCCCATTGTGTTCAGGCCTGTGAAAGCCATTGAAATTAATGAAATCTCAAAAGTCATGGAAATGTTGAAAGTGGATATACATTTTTGTAATTTTCTCTGCTCTAAAATATTGAATGAGCTAAATGTTGCTCTTTCGTAGACAGAAGAACACTTACAAGCCATAGCGATGTCCAATTTGTTAGTTATAGTTCTTTTGAGGCAGTTCTTTTCCACAAATTAGTTGAAATGGTATACAAATCTGTTTTTGTGATTCATTAGCAAATCAGTCTGAATCAAAATTATTTTTAAAACTCTGTATCCAGAAATCACAAATGCCTGAGAAGGTCATGGAAAAAGGGTGGGAACCCTGGAAAATGCACTTGATTTATTAGGAGTTACTATCTTTGTTCACAAACACGTTGCTGTTATTGTGGATTGTTTTACAGGTGCTCCAGAGGATGATAGAATCTCTGCCCTGATCGGAGAACATCGCTTCCCTAGAAGCTCTTCAATGACCGACAGCTTCAGACAAGACAGTATCCCACCCCCTCCACAGACAGCTCCTCCACCGCCTCCAACTCCCTATTTCCTTGATTCAGGACCACCTCCTTCCTTCCTCCCGCCCCCACCCCCCTCTCGCGCTGCCAACCAGAGCCGTTCGAGCTTCCGCCCGGGGGCGGAGCCCAAGCTCCATGGCCCGGTCACGACAGACCGCCAGCGAAAAACACGCTCCATGATAATTCTTCAGGACACCTCCCATTTGCCAGTGGAGCCGGCCCCTATTGCAAGACCGCAAACGCCTACCTCTGGAGCTGCCCCTCCTGAACGCGGTCGTAGGCGTGGCCCACAAGTCGAGAATCCGTATGCTAACGTGGGCCGTCTAAGTGCGGTCTATACTCCAACCAAGCCTCAGCGCAGGAAGAGCCCACTAGTCAAGCAAGGACAAGTTGAGGAGGGTTCTACTGCTCAGTCTAGCAGAGACCCCTCTCCGTTGGGCGGGTTGCGTATTCCACACAGCAGCCGAGCAGAGCAGTTCCAACAGCAGGTTCTCTCAGAGCGAGCCAGGATCACGCCTCCTGGGGCCCGCCGAAGACCTAGTGTTTTCTTGTCTGTAGAAGGGGGAGCAACAGAGCCGCAAACCACTCCATTACTGTCGCAGTCCCACTCTGTGGACGAGTTAGCTGAGTTGCCTCCACCGGCTCCAATGCTCTCCCCTGGCCCACCACCAGGGGGCACCACTTTTATACACCCTCTAACAGGTAAGCCACTGGATCCTTCACCACTAGCACTTTGCATTTTTTGTACAGCAAATGTTTATGCAGAGAGGGATGCCGAAAACCTTATCAAATATAGAAGCAGTGGCATAGAAGGTAGTATGCTGCTCATAATATATAAAAAGCTGTTGTGCTCATGGGGACCTGATTTTGATTTAAGCCTGGGTCATGCACTTATCCCATTCCCCCTCTCTTTATCTCTGCTCCAGTCAGTTCTCCACTGTTCTATCTAATAAAAGGAAAAAAACAGTACAATAATAATAATAATACAAATTTGTGTTCGTAATGTGGTTATCACAATTTTTTTTTTTGCTTAATTGTTTAAACAAAAGGAAAAAAGATGTTAAAACACTTAAATAAAAAAAATAATTAAACACATTGTTTTCTCTGATATAAAATATATATAAAAATATATATCTAATATAAATGAAATATCTAGTAAGATGAATTAATTCAATAATTATTAATAATTATCAATACTAAAATATTAAAAGCTTAATATTTGGGGTTACACAATCTAATACTACTAATAGTAATTAAATAATACTTAAAGGATAGTTCACCCCAAAATTTTAATTCTGTCATTATTCACACACCCCCATGTGTTGCAAGCCCATATGACTTTCTTACTCCAATATGCAACCTTCCCAGCATTTAAAATGAATACACTGAGATTTTTATGAGATTTTAACCCCAACTTTTATACGCCCTTAAACAGGTCGACCACTGGATCCTTCATCACCACTAGCGCTTGCACTTGCTGCACGAGAACGAGCTCTTAGCGGCCGGAATACACCCACTCCCACGCCCTCACCTGCACCTTCTCCCACTCAAGGCCGAGTGGTGGAGAGACCCGAGACAGAGGGAGGTGCAACACCACCTGCTCCTCTTGAGGCTCCTCCTACTAATTCATGGAGAGAGGAACCTGTAAGCATCACAGAAACGGCTAGCCAAGTGACTAGCGGTAGCCCTGGGTCTGGACGAAGCCTGGAGGAAGCACTTAGTGTGCCACCCAGTGTGCAACCTGCACTAATGGATACAGAGCATACTCAACCGGCAGTCCCGCCCACTTTGCCCTCCCCTGCCCCCACCCTCTCAAATCTGACTGCTCGAAGTCTGACTATGAGCTCAGAGGAGGAGGCGGAGCCCTACACAGTGACCCTGCCTCCTGCACTGCTTTCGTCAAGTGATGAGGAAACAAGGGAGGAGCTTCGTAAGATAGGCCTTGTGCCCCCCCCTCAACCCTTCTCCAATGGCCTTCTAATTAAAGAAACACCCAAAGCCACTATAAGCATTTCACCTAGTGGATCACGGCCATCCATCGCCAAGACCTCCTCTGGAAAAGCAAGTGATTCAATGGCAGACTCTGGTGTTGAAGACCCCCATATGGAGACCACCAGTACTGTTTCAACAGTCTCCAGCATGTCCACTTTGTCATCAGAGAGCACAGACTCCACCCAAGCAAGCAAACCACGTTGTGGGGTGGGGCGTGGTCGCCCCGCCCATCTCAGGGACCCACTGCTTAAACAGTCATCAGATAGCGAGCTGCTTCCACATCCACCCAGCACAGGCCCCACCCGCCCACGCTACCTATTCCAAAGACGCTCTAAACTCTGGGGAGAGGAGCCCAAGACACAGGTGGGTGGGGCCGATGAAAGTCGGCCTGCAGCTATGGGTGCGGAGTTACTAAGCAAAGATACTCTTTCACTGGGGGAGGAGCCACCAATGGGAGCGCCACTTGACCCTGGAAGGAGGTCACCTGTGGGAGGGGCCAGGTAAGAACAACCTGTTGCAAACTGTAACATTTAAAGCTGATGTGTGTAATTTTATGTTGAAAATTCTTGTATCCCAGCTTAATATGCAAAGTCACCTATAAGTAAGCCATTTTTTGGTTGATTTCACTTAAAGGTGTAACATTTGGGTTCTGTGTTTCTGTCAGAATATTCTTTATGCAGTCCAAATGGTGGGAGTTTAGGGAAGTACCATCTATTTTTACAACCAATGAAAGACAGGGAGAGATTTTCTGGAATTTGTTTGAAAACAGTGATTATTATGCTGGCTTGAAAAAGCCAACATACTGTTACTCTACAGACATGGTTAATGGTTTTTCCAAAATCCCTAAACCAAGACCAAAATTATCAATTGTAATTCTCGCTAGAGCTTTCGTGCCAAGTCAACTAAACTTGGCACAGACCTTCAGACTATAATGTACAGGTGCATCTTAATAAATTAGAATGTCGTGGAAAAGTTCATTTATTTCAGTAATTCAACTCAAATTGTGAAACTCGTGTATTAAATAAATTCAATGCACACAGACTGAAGTAGTTTAAGTCTTTGGTTCTTTTAATTGTGATGATTTTGGCTCACATTTAACAAAAACCCCCCAATTCACTGTCTCAAAAAATTAGAATACATCATAAGACCAATAAAAAAAAACATTTTTAGTGAATTGTTGGCCTTCTGGAAAGTATGATCATTTACTGTATATGTACTCAATACTTGGTAGGGGCTTCTTTTGCTTTAATTACTGCCTCAATTCGGCGTGGCATGGAGGTGATCAGTTTGTGGCACTGCTGAGGTGGTATGGAAGCCCAGGTTTCTTTGACAGAGGCCTTCAGCTCATCTGCATTTTTTGGTCTCTTGTTTCTCATTTTCCTCTTGACAATACCCCATAGATTCTCTATGGGGATCAGGTCTGGTGAGTTTGCTGGCCAGTCAAGCACACCAACACCATGGTCATTTAACCAACTTTTGGTGCTTTTGGCAGTGTGGGCAGGTGCCAAATCCTGCTGGAAAATGAAATCAGCATCTTTAAAAAGCTGGTCAGCAGAAGGAAGCATGAAGTGCTCCAAAATTTCTTGGTAAATGGGTGCAGTGACTTTGGTTTTCAAAAAACACAATGGACCAACACCAGCAGATGACATTGCACCCCAAATCATCACAGACTGTGGAAACTTAACACTGGACTTCAAGCAACTTGGGCTATGAGCTTCTCCACCCTTCCTCCAGACTCTAGGACCTTGGTTTCCAAATGAAATACAAAACTTGCTCTCATCTGAAAAGAGGACTTTGGACCACTGGGCAACAGTCCAGTTCTTCTTCTCCTTAGCCCAGGTAAGACGCCTCTAACGTTGTCTGTGGTTCAGGAGTGGCTTAACAAGAGGAATACGACAACTGTAGCCAAATTCCTTGACACGTCTGTGTGTGGTGGCTCTTGATGCCTTGACCCCAGCCTCAGTCCATTCCTTGTGAAGTTCACCCAAATTCTTGAATCGATTTTGCTTGACAATCCTCATAAGGCTGCGGTTCTCTCGGTTGGTTGTGCAACTTTTTCTTCCACACTTTTTCCTTCCAATCAACTTTCTGTTAACATGCTTGGATACAGCACTCTGTGAACAGCCAGCTTCTTTGGCAATGAATGTTTGTGGCTTACCCTCCTTGTGAAGGGTGTCAATGATTGTCTTCTGGACAACTGTCAGATCAGCAGTCTTCCCCATGATTGTGTAGCCTAGTGAACCAAACTGAGAGACCATTTTGAAGGCTCAGGAAAACTTTGCAGGTGTTTTGAGTTGATTAGCTGATTGGCATGTCACCATATTCTAATTTTATGAGATAGTGAATTGGTGGGTTTTTGTTAAATGTGAGCCAAAATCATCACAATTAAAAGAACCAAAGACTTAAACTATTTCAGTCTGTGTGCATTGAATTTATTTAATACACGAGTTTCACAATTTGAGTTGAATTACTGAAATAAATGAACTTTTCCACGACATTCTAATTTATTGAGATGCACCTGTAATAGTGTGCCATGTCTTTTCTCACTGATTAACTGACAATTAAAAAATAAGTACACTGAATGCATCAAAGTGTTCTAAACCATTTATTTGTCTTGTTAGCAGTAGCGCCAGAGCATGCAGCGCAAAATGGAACAGAATCTGTTTGCGTTTGATGCGCCGCATCAGGCTCGTCCAGTGTAGACATGGTGTCAATCTCTCCAAGTTAGCTGTCTGTTTGTATTACAGTAATGTCTGTATAACTAGTACTGTAAAACTAGTTTAAACTTTCAGAAGGCTTTGTCAAGCCAACATTAACTTTTGTCTTGATAAATGTTACCCAACTAGTTATTTTTGCAATTCCATTTGGTGACATAAGAGGCACAGAAATTACACGCTTCAGCTTTAAACAACTGAACTTTAGCACAAAATCACATTTTGCACACCTGCATGAACCACAGCATACTCATTATCTTTTAGCAATACACCCACTAGACTGGACACCCTCGGTCACACACCTGGTTACACTGCCTTTCTGTAACACACCTGTGTGTGTGTGTCTGTATGTCCTTACAGATGTGAGGAGAATGGAGAAGAGAGTAAATCGTAGGTTTTTAGCTCTGTGGGTAAAAACAACTCCTTGTTTAACTAACTTTCACTAAAACCCCTTACTGCAGCCATTAATCCAGCTGTAAATGCTACGGTGGGCTTGTTTTGAAGGCTTACGGTAGTTAATTATACAGTAATTCATTCTAATTGAGGCATTTCAGCTTCTTTTCTGTCTTTGCACAAGGAAACTGGAATTACCAGTGTACCACTAAGGGCAAATCAAATTGCTTTTTAAAAACACCTAAGGAAAAAATTGCTTTTTAAAATTTCAAATAAGGGACAATTTATGCAGTCAGACACATATTCCATTTATCATGATAGCCATTGTTTTTTTGTTGGTTTTTTTTCACCTTTTTCACCCAATTTGGAATGCCCAATTCCCAGTACGCTTTTAAGTCCTCATGGTGGCGTAGTAATTCGCCTCAATCCGGGTGGCGGAGGATGAATCCCAGTTGCCTCTGTGTCTGAGACCATCAACCCACGCATCTTATCACGTGGCTTGTTGAGCGCGTTGCCACGGAGACATAGCGTGTGTGGAGGCTTCACGCCATCCACCGCAGCATCCACCGCAGCATCCACGCTCAACTCACCACACGCCCCACTGAGAACGAACCACATTATAGCGACAATGAGGAGGTTACCCCATGTGACTCTACCCACCCTAGCAACTGTGCCAATTTGGTTGCTTAGGAGTCCTGGCTGGAGTCACTCAGCACACCCTGGGATTCGAACTAGCGAACTAGCGAACTCCAGGGGTGGTAGCCAGCATCTTTTACCACTGAGCTACCCAGGCCCCCAGCCATTGGTTTTGGGACGTTAATAGCATCTTTTTGATGTTTATTGCCATTTTGGGTATTTTCAAAATGCATACCAAAAGCCTAGAGTGGAAATACACTGTGGTATACTAATGCAATTTTTTCAAACAAACCTTGTTAACTGCTCTAACTGTCCTCTAAAATCTCACTGCATGCTCTGCACTATTGGAATTCACAAATCTGAAAACTCTTTGCTACATTGTTTTTGCTTCCTCTACACTGACCTCTTTTATGTTTATGTCTTTCCTTTCGGTGTTACTTTTTCTCTCAGACTCTTTAGTAGTTTAGGAGAGCTTCACACCATCTCTCAGAGGAGTTATGGCACCACCTTCACGATCCGGCCTGGTAGCCGATACCCAGTAACCCGCAGGACTCCAAGTCCCGGAGCCACTCCAGAACGGAGTGAACCGCTGGGTCCTGTTCGCACTTTTGGCCCTCATCACCACCATCACACCATCCTCAAGTCCTCCAGCCTAAGCTTGCCCCAGGAGCCCAAGGAGGTGCGTTTCGTCATGAGGAGTGCCAGCGCTCGAGCCCGCAGCCGCTCTCCATCCCCCTCCCCATGCGCTTCTCCCTGCCCCTCACCGGTACTTGGAGCCCCTCTCCTGGCCCTGCGACCATTCAGACAGCGCCCACTAGCACTGTGGAGTAAGTATGACGTGGGAGAGTGGCTCGAGAGTGTGGGACTAGGGGAGCATCGCGTACGCTTTTTGGAACATGAGATTGAAGGCGCCCATCTGCCTGCCCTCACCAAGGACGATCTGGCAGAGTTAGGAGTGACACGTGTGGGACACCGAATGAACATTGAACGAGCACTAAAGCAGCTGCTAGACAGTTGAGGAGAGCAGAAATTGAGAAAATAGTTCAAAATGTCATCACAAATCATTTTAATTTTTACAATTAGAATTCCAGTTATCCCTACGTTTTATACTACAGTGTCCAGTGCACACACTCTTGTGTAAACCTAACTCCAAGCCATAATTTTTTTTTTTACCACACATTCACTGCTGAAACATATGGTGGGGTCAGTAGTCTGAGTCCACACTGAAAATCTGTATTTCAAAATCTAATTTAACTAGAAAGTTTTGAGGGTTATTCCAAGTCAAATCAGCCACAATTCAGAAATTTCCTTGAAATTTTTTATTTGCTAATACTTTTTCTGAAGAAAGATAAACTTAAATGATAATGAAGGACAAAATATTTAATACCATGGATCAATATTTAATAAATAATCCATTATTTTGTTTAGGGGGGTCAAAATAAAAAATGTTGCTTTATGATTTTGGAGTAAAACTACAGGTCAAAAACATAACCTAAGAAAGATGGCAACGGCATTATTATATTTTTACACAGAGATAGATAGGTCTATTACTAAACTCAGTTGACTTCAGCAGTCTTTGTTGAATTATATGCCAGTGGTGTGAGTCCAAAAAAGTTTAAATGTTTTTTGTGTTGTTTTTTCCAAAAATTGAGTGCCTGTAATATCCTTTTAGATCCTGGTTCAGAACAAAATGTCCTTGTTGTAGGAATTTTTAAGGCCCTTTTTTGTTAAATCCCAAAGATTTGAAAATCGTTACTTTTTGTCAATTTTTTATTGTTATTAAGACTTAATACTTAATATTAAGAATAAGTGACACATGTTGCTCCTCAGTTAGTGCAATATTATATCTAATTTTTAGATTTCAGAAATGTACACCTGCAAAGCTCTGAAATGCATCATTAGGGGTCCAAAAACCAAAGAGGTGTCAGAAACTGTAAATCATAGAGATTGCAGTCTTGGTTGGATGGTCACAAACTTGTTCTGCAGTCAAGAATCAATCATGGGTGATTATGGGCCACACACAAAAACGTATTCACTCATACAGTATCTTTTAAACGATTAAATGAATCAATTATTCTTTTTTTTTATTTGATTTTTTTATATTGATTGGTTTGGGGATGGAAGAGCCATAGACCTCTGGTTAAATTGACACAAATGACCCAGAAGGTTTTGAAAAAGTTTAAGCCATGAAACAGTATTACGCAAAATAAAGACAGTTTCTGTGCTATTTCTATGCCACTAATTAAATAAGCAAAGGATTCGTAGAGTCCATGGTGGTGTATGCTGTCATTAAAGTAGGGGGACAAACTTTTCACTCAAATTGTTAAGATGATAAGATAATTTGTAATGGAGAAAAACAAAAAAAACAATGCAAAATAGAAGCAATTTTCACAAGTTCACTCAGACTTTTGAACACCACTGTAGATATTATTCATGCACCCCTGATTTAAAAGGACAGTTTACCCAAAAATGAAAAATAATTGACCCTCATGCCATCCCAGATGTGTATGACTTTCTTTCTGCAGCAGAACACAAACAAAGATTTGTAGAAGAATATCTGAGCTCTGTAGGTCCATACAATGCACGATACGATCGCTTTGGGTGAGAAACACATCAATATTTAAGTCCTTTTCATTATAACTGTTTACTTTCGGTCGCTATAAAATGCACATTCATGAGAGATCCAAGTACACACAGCCTCTCACATGACATACAGTAAGTGCACTGGCATGTTCAAATGAAAGCAAAACCAACGAAGCGTGTGAACAGCGTTCTGTTGTAAATAAACCGAGCTGCACTTCCGGTTGTATCGCGTCTTGCTTGAATATGCCAACACGCCTACGTCACACGAAAGGCTGCGTGAACTCGGTCCTCTCATGAACGCGCAGTGTAGAGTGAATGAAAGTAAGCAATTTTAGTGAAAAGGACTTAAATATTAATCTGTTTCTCATCTCGCTTTAAAAGTAATTCATTTAACCACTGGAGTCGGATGGGTTACTTTTAATATGACTGTCTGTGCTTTTTGGAGCTTTAAAGTGCTGATCACCATCAGCTTGCATTGTATGGACCTACAGAGCTGAGATATTCTTCTAAAAATCTTAATTTGTGTTCTGCTGAAGAAAGAAAGTCATAACTATCTGGGATGGCATGAGGGTGAGTAAATGATGAGAGAATTTTCATTTTTGGGTGTACTATTCCTGGAACACTCACAAAATTACACCTCCTTACCACATTCTATAGTTTGCCGTACACTTACAAAAAAAAAAAAAAAAAATCGTGGAAAATACATGCTGGACAGGAGCATGGACCTACTGCGCAATATCTACTACTTAAAGCTACAGGTTTTAAGAGAACTGAATTTAATGGCCATATTTTTAATGGGTTTCCTGCACAATAACAAATGAAATAGCCAGCAAGCAGCCATTTCCTTCTCATGCATGTTTTACAATCAAATTGTGACAATGAAGGTGTGGGAAAACACTACAGACTGCTCTCACATTAACAGAGGAAGTGTAAGAATATCATCACCGTCTGGATTCACATGGATTTCCTACTTCTAGAAGAGAGACTTATGAAATGTAGTATCAGTATCCACTTGGGAGCAAATAGAAAGGAAGAGAATGGAAATCTCTCTTGTAAACAATACCAATGCTTCCAAGTGCCTGGAATTTATAGTATGTTCACCTACCATCTTGCAACTCAAAAAAGTATATAGCCATGTAAATGGTGACTGTAAAATGTATTGTTGCAATTGGACTTGGCATGTAAATGCAACATGTCCCAAGTAAGAAAGGATCTGACAATCTGCCCTAAACCAGGAGAAACAACTTCTCCCAATACAATACATGTGGCCTTGAGGTAATACTGCTGCCATCTCAAATTTGTTAAAGATAGATATTTTCAGTCACTACATTCAATTTTATATGTATATGATATATGGAGTTAGTTATATATTCAAAAGAGGAGAATGTATGAGAATAAGGTGAGATTTACTTGTCTTATGACCTGTGAGATTGTGTCATATTTGGTTTTACTTCACATTTGTTATTTTATTTGTCAGTTATCAAACCAATACCCTAACATGAACACAGTTACTCTTTTCCCCCATAGTATAACTTGTGATTTGTGAGTTATAAACACATAATCTTTGGACTAGTTGAACAGTTCTTTTTCATGGTTTAAAAAAAAAAAAATCATAATTACAAAAAGACCTTTGACCTTTGTCTATTATGAATAAATGCTTATATAGATTAACTGTTTTGTTTAAACACGATTTGAAATACTTTGAGTTGTAGGTATACACTTTTAAATGTTACCTTTTGTATTTGATTATTCAGCATCAGTCAGTCATTTCATGCTGATCAATTTGTGAATTTAAGAAGACAATATTTCTTTGACATGATCTATTTGGTCTGTATTGTGCAATTACTCATTTGAACTTCATATCAAGACTTTCGATTTAAAACAATATGAGCAAAATACACTGTATGCTACCTAAGGGCTTTTAACAAAAGACAAATTATAAACATTCAATATAATAATTTTTTACAAATCTGTTTGAGTGGTCATGTGGCGAAATTGCATGATCCCCAGCTATTAGTTAAAGGGATTTTGGTTCACCCAAAAATGCAAATGCTCTCATCATTCACTTAACCTCATGCCATCCTAGGTGTGTATGACTTTCTTTCTTCTGCAGAATGCAAATTAAGATATTTAGAAGAATATCTCAGCTTTGTAGGTCCATATAATGCAAGTGAATGGTGAACAGAACTCAGAATGTTCCAAAAAGAATATAAATGCAGCATAAAAGTAATCCATAAGACTCAAGCGGTTAAATCCATATCTTCAGAAGCAACATAAAAGGTGTGGGTGTGAAACAGATCAATATTTAAGTCCATTTCTACTTAAAATATCTACCTTTGATCAGCCCCAACCAGTAGATAGTGATATGCATGAAGAATGTGAATCACCAAAAAAAAGAAGAAGAATGTGGAAGTGAAAGTGGAGATTTATAGTAAAAAAGGACTTAAATATTCATCTGTTTTTTACCCACACCTATCATATCGCTTCTGAAGACATGGATTTCACCACTGAAGCCATATGGATTACTCTTCGCTCTGTGATGTACCATGACTTGAGGGCGGTGTTCAGCCGGTCCCGTGCCACAGCCCTCCCTCCTCATCGCCCGTACGACTGTGTGTTTGAACTGCTTCCTGGCACCTCTCCTTCTTGGGGACGGCTGTATTTGCTATCGGCTCCCGAGAGGGAGGCCATGAACAGGTATATCAATGATTCTGTGGCAGCTGGTCTCATCCGCCCTTCCTCATCGCCCGCAGGGGTGGGGTTCTTCTTCGTGGAGAAGGATGGCTCACTTAGACGCAGCATAGATTATCGGGGGCTGAGTGACATCACGGTGAAGAATCGTAATTCTTTGCCGTTAATGTCCTCAGCCTTCAAACTCTTACAGGGGGCGTCTGTCTTTACAAAGTTAGACCCATGCAATGCTCATCACCAGGTCCAAATCAGGAAGGGGGATGAGTGGAAGACGGCCTTTAACACCCATAGGGGGCACTTCGAATATTTGGTTATGCCTTTCGGATAGGTCAACGCCCCCACCATCTTCCAGGGGCTCGTAAATGATGTGGCTAGAGACATGGTTGATGGTTTTGTGTTTGTTTATCTTGACGATATTCTGATCTTCTCCCAGAATATCCAGGACCATGTGCAGCATGTCTGGCAGGTGCTTCAGTGACTGCTAGAGAATCGGCTGTTTGTCAAGGTGGAGAAGTGTGCCTTTCATGCACAGTCGGTTCCATTCCTGGGGTTCATCGTTTCGTCCGAGGGAGTGCGCATGGACCCTGCTTAAGTCAAAGCCGTCTACAGTTGGCCAACCCCAGATTCCCGCAAAGCATTTCAGAGGATTCTGAGGTTCACAAATTTTTATCAGAGGTTTATTAGAAACTACAGCCAACTCGGTGCACCTTTGATGGATCTCACCTCCACCCTCACTGACTTTTGCTGGTCCCCACAGGCTGCAGCCATGTTTTCCAAACTAAAGGAGCAGTTTTCTACTGCACCTATTTTAATAACTCCCGACCCTGCCAGTCAGTTCGTGGTGGAGGTGGATGTGTCCGAGGTTGGTGTTGGAGTGGTCCTCTTGCAGCGCTCTCCCTCGGATGGAAAGATGCATCCGTGAGCATTCTTTTCGCACCACTTAACACCGGCTGAATGGAACTATGACGTCGGTAACTGAGAATTGCTGGCGGTCCGGTTGGCCTTGGGCGAATGGCGTCATTGGTTAGAGGGTTCAGGGATACCTTTCATAGTCTGAAATGATCATAAGAACTTAGAGGACATCCGTAGCGCAAAACGCCTCAATTCTAGATAGGCTCGCTGGGCATTATTTTTCACTTGGTTTAATTTCACCCTTTCGTATCGCCCGGGCTCTAAGAACGTCAAGCCCGATTCCTTGTTTCGATGTTTCGAAATCGAGACCTCCACCATCCCACCGGATACCATCCAACCTGCCACTCGAGTGGTGGGCATGGTATCCTTGGAGGTGGAGGCTAAAGTCTGTGCTACGAAACACCATGCTCCTCGCCACATGCCCAGTGGGCAGGTTATTTGTTCCGCTGTCAGTTTGAACCCACGTCCTACAGTGGGGTCACTTGTCCAATGTTGCTTGCCACTCAGGGGTGGCCCGCACCCAGACGCTCATTAGACAATGTTTCTGGTGGCCATCGCTTGCATGGGACATATGCCAGTTTGTTGCCGCTCGCCCCATTTGTGTGACAAATAAGATCTCCTGTAACACCACGGTCGGGCTCCTTCAACCGCTGTCTGTCTCTTCGAGACCCTGGTCGCACATAGCCATGGATTTCGTAAATGGTCTCCCCCTCTTCCATGTCAACACAGTCGTTTTGATTGTAGTGGATCGGCTCTTGAAGGTGGCACATTTCATTCCCCTCCCCAAATTACCCTCAGCGTGGGAGACAGCAGTAGCAGTCATAAACCACAACTTCCGCATTCATGGCCTCCTGGTCGATGTGGTTTCTGACAGAGGCTCCCATTGTGTCACGTTTTTAGGCAAAGTTCTGTCGACAGCTGGGGGCTACAGTGAGTCTGTCCCCTGGGTTCCACACCCAGACAAATGGGCAAGCGGTGTGGACTAATCAGGAACTGGAAAAGACCCTGTGCTGTATGGCCTCCTGTAACCAGTCTTCTTGGAGTGATAATTTAGTCTGGGTCGAGTACGCCCACAACTCCTTTCCATCATCATCTACGGGGTTATCGCTCTTCCAGTGTAGCCTCGGCTACCAGCCCCCTCTGTTTCACACTCAAGAACCTGATGTTCAGGTCCCGTCCATACACACCTTTTTGAAGAGGTACTGTCACGGCTCCGGTGAGTTTGCCAGTTTATTCTGTTGTTTTGTTTTACTCTCTCCCTCATGTCTCGCAGGCCGAGCTGGCACGCATGATCAGTGTTTCCATGGGAACATCGATCGTTCCCAGGGAGGCTCTGATCATGCCACTGATTAACATGCTGCCTACACCTTTTCCACTCTAATTGCACTCCCTACTTAATCCTTGTGTGCCCTCACTGTCTTTGCTAGATTATTGTGTGTGCTGTCAAGCAACTAACCTTGCTCTCTGGGTCTAGTTGGTGTTGTCTCGTGTATCTGTTGGTTGCCTGTCTCTGCCTGCATGTCGGGATTGTGGTTACCTTCCAGCTTGCTGTATGCCTGTCCTCCCACCCACGAATCGCCAGTGGAGGATTCCTCATCACTGCCCGCGTGTCAGGAATACAACTGCCCACTTTGGCCTGGGCTTTGTTCTCTGCACCTTACCACGCTTCAACGGAAACTTCCTATGGATCTGCTCCTGACTTCCACAACACATACACCTGTCTACGAATACACTCTTCCTTTGCCCACTGCACAACCATGATGCGCATGGTGACTCAAACTTCGCCTTATGCTACTGCTGCCGGTGCTGGGATCTCCAGCCTTAAACATTTTAGTAAATTGACATTTTCTGTTGTTAATAAATCCTTTGAACTGTTCTCCTGCTTTTGGGTCCCTTTGTCTCACTCTCGCTCTGACACATCTGGGAGAGTAAATGAGAGAATTTTCATTTTTGGGTGAACTATTCCTTTGTCTAAAACTTAAAGGAATGTTCCGGGTTCAATACAAGTTCAATACAATACAGCATTTGTGGCATAATATTGATTACCATAAATATGATTTGGACTTGCCCCTCCTTTTCTTTAAAAAAAAGCAAAAATCTGGTTTACAGTGAGGCACTTACAATGGAAGTGAATGGGGACCAATTTTTGAATGTTAAAATATTCACTTTTTCAAAAGTATAGCCACAAGACGTAAACAATATGCATGTAAACAATATTCTACTGTCATAAAGTCACTTACTAACCTGTTCTGTGTAAAGTTATAGTCAATTTTACAACTTCATGCCATGATGATGTAATGTCAACAAACCCTAAAATGACTGTAAAAATGACAATTTAAACAACTGTACAGCTCAAATAATACACATTTTTTAACAGAAGAATTAATGCAAGTGCTTTTATAAAATTATAAGTGTCACATTTCCGCCTTTAAACCCTTCATAAATTGGCCACATTCACTTCCATTGTAAGTGCCTCACTGTAACCTCGATTTTTGCTTTTTTTTAAGAAAAGGAGGGATGAGTCTAAATTAATTTTCGTGGTAATCAACATTATGCCACAAATGCTGTCGATTGAGCTTAACTTGTACTGAACCCAAAACATTCCTTTAATATGTAACACATAGGCAACAACAAAGTTTAGGTAGAATAGGCCTTAAATAGCACTATGGCACTATTTACAATAAAGGGTCTCTTCAAGAGATAGATCATCCAAAAATTAAAACTCTGCCATAATTTACTCACTATCATGTTGATCGAAATCATTTGTGTTTGGAACAACATAAGGGTGAAAAAATTATAACGGAATGTTAATTTTTGGGTGATCTAACACTTAAAGTACTAAAATTAATGTTAAATATTTACACTTTGTACAATCTGTACTGTGAATATATAATTCTTTCTTTTAAATCTCACATTTTAAAATTCCAGATCATATTAAAACCAAGCAAACATCAATATTTTATAGTGTCAAAACTGATCTCGTATGTGGTTTTTAGTAAGCTGGAACAGTAGGCATTGCTGTGGTCATGCATTTAACCAACAGTTAAACTCTGCCAACAGAGGAGAAAAATCCTTTCACTCATCTCTCCTCCAGTTGGTAAATTTGCACAAAGATGTGGGTGCTACTGTTTATAAGCCATCTGTATAAAATATAACTTTACTTTCCTCATCTGTCCCTGTCCTTCTTCTCTCTTCTGACCTATTTTTCTCATTCACTCTCATACACAAATATGTAATTAATTACTGGTGTAAGAGAGGGGTGTGAGAAAATGTACACAAAAATATAATTTGACTTGTCTGTTATTCAAGATCATCTCTCAGGCTGTGGGGATTAATCAGAAAATATAACACACTACTTTGTTGGAAAAAGAAAGGGGTTGGGTTTATTTCCTTTTCATGATGGCTTTAGATATTTAATTTGAATACAAACTTTTTAATGATGGCTTTTCTGTTTGTTTGGACTCAAGTTAATTATGTAAGGTTATCAACGTGTTGAGAGTCAGGTGTATTAACATGACGAGCATTTATATTAAAGATGATCAAGGACAGGAGTCTAATTTACAAAATAACTAAACACTAAACACCTGGGGCCTCATGTATAAAACTTTGCGTAGATTTCATCCTTAAAGTGTGCGTACGCACAAAAGGCAGATTTTGCGTACGCACAAAAAAATTCAGATTTATAAAACCGTACGTACGCCAGAACCTGTGCATAGTTCCCTTAATAAATCCCAGCGGAAGATTGTGCTTACATGCACGTGATTCATTCCCCACCCCGTCTCCTCCCCAAAATAACCATATATGGAGTGTACAATGCCTGTTTTTACTATGCACATCCTCATCTGTATACAATTACCATATGGATTTCACCATCCAGACATGTGATTACTGCGTTTAACGGTACGAGAAACTGTATTATAAGAGATAAAACTGTTAATGTCACATGTGCCCAAAGGTTAGATGCTGCACCATGAAGAAACATTATTTATTAAGATATGAACTTGTTTTCAAAGAATATATCTTGAATATCCCTTGGTAAAATGTTTTTATCTTTGCAGACATAAATCTAACCTAAGCAATTTTGCTTCCCAGAAAACCTTTTAAATCATTTTAAGTGTGTTTTTATTGAGAAGTTAAATATTTATTACTGGAAACAAAGCGAAAATTATTAAAATTATTTGTGCAGCATTGTCTGATATCATCGGACTACAAAGATTGTATATTTGACTGGTATTTTTTATATAAAGTTGTGCTCAAATGTTGGCATACCCTGGCAGAAATTTTGAAATTTTGGAATTGATTTTGAAAATATGATTGATCATGCAAAAAAACTGTCTTTTATTTATGGATAGTGATCATATGAAGCCATTATTATCACATAGTTGTCTGGCTCCTTTATAAATCATAATGATAACAGAAATCACCCAAATGGCCCTGATCAAAAGTTGACATACCCTTGAATGTTTGGCCTTGTTACAGACACACAAGGTGACACACACAGGTTTAAATGGCAATTAAAGGTTAATTTCCCACACCTGTGGCTTTTTAAATTGCAATTAGTGTCTGTGTATAAATAGTAAATGTGTTTGTTAGCTCTCACTTGGATGCACTGAGCAGGCTAGATACTGAGCCATGGGGAGCAGAAAAGAACTGTCAAAAGACCTGCGTAACAAGGTAATGGAACTTTATAAAGATGGAAAAGGATATAAAAAGATATCCATAGCCTTGAAAATGCCAGTCAGTACTGTTCAATCAATTATTAAGAAGTGGAAAATTTGGGGATCTCTTGATACCAAGACAAGTTTAGGTAGACCAAGAAAGATTTCAGCTACAACTTCCAGAAGAATTGTTCGGGATACAAAGAAAAACCCACAGGTAACCTCAGGAGAAATACAGGCTGCTCTGGAAAAAGACGGTGTGGTTGTTTCAAGGAGCACAATACGACGATACTTGAACAAAAATGAGTTGCATGGTCGAGTTGCCAGAGAGAAGTCCTTACTGCGCCAATGCCACAAAAAAGCCCGGTTACAATATGCCCGACAACACCTTGACAAACTTTTAAGCACAACTGTAATATTTATATATAAACAGTTGAATGGTTTAATGTTTTTATTAGACTAGAATGGGGGTTTTATTGCGATGAGGGTCAGGATGAAGAGGAGCAGGCAGCACATTTGATGCGCATTTTATATGCATTGCTGTACCTGTTTGCAGCTGTACAATACTGTTTCTGATGAGACATGTCTCTCCAATGATCTGTTCGACTACTGAATGTGGCCAGCAGTGCCTGTCTTATAGCTACTGTCCGTTTTACTGAGCCATTTTATGTCAGTCAGAGTCAAGTGCGCATCGCATTACAGATCATCTTTATCCAAATGCTGTACTTATCTCAGTACATTGTAATAGAACAGAAAATATCTCAAACTAAGAAATCTTCGCTGTCATTTTTAGTTTCTGTATGTTCCTTCTCTATGATGACATTGGAAAGTTCTCTAAACGCAGCACATCCCAAACCAATATTTCCCTTTTACAGCTTATATTGGAATGCCTTTTTAATTAGTTACATACAAATAATATAGCCTACTATTAGCTTAACGATTACTTCTGTTTCAAGTGCTTAACTACATAGTTTTTTTATTATTATTATTCTAAATGTGAATTAAATGAAAATCAGAGTTTATAATCAGTCTGTTCAGTTCATTATTTGTCCAGCCAGACACACACACCAGTAGAAGAGTGCTTACGCACAGTCAAGAGTTTCCGGACGGTGCGCACATATTTACGGCAAGTTTATTTTTTATAAATCACGATAAGTTCGTGGGAAATTGCTTACGCACATTTCAATGCCCATTTTGTGCGTACGCAATGTTTATACATCAGGTCCCTGTTGTCTTGTGCAAATTATTGATTAAAAATCCTAATAAATACAAGGCATATTCTGCAACAATGCTCATACACCAGGAATAAAACCCAAGATGCAAGTTTATCATTAGATCAAATCAGAGTAAATTAATAAAACAAAAGAACGATATGGACAAAATTACTTTTTAATCTTTTCTTTTTATCTATTCAGGAGAAATGATGTGAAAATGAATGTTGTTAGTTGCATATATATAGCCTATATTCACTGGCGGACAAAAGTTTGGAATAATGTACAGATTTTGCTGTTTCGGAAGAGAATTGGTACTTTAATTCACCAAAGTGGCATTCAGCTGATCACAAAGTATAGTCAAGACATTACTGATGTAAAAAAAACAGCACCATCACTATTTGAAAAAAAACATTTTTGATCAAATCTAGACAGGCCCCATTTCCAGCAGCCATCACTCCAACACCTTATCCTTGAGTAATCATGCTAAATTGATAATTTGGTACTAGAAAATCACTTGCCATTATATCAAAAAGAGTTGAAAGCTATTTGATTCATTAAATGAAGCTTAACATTCTTTGTCTTTGTGTTTGTTTTTGATTTGCCACAGACTGGCATGTCTTAAGGTCAATATTAGGTCAAAAATGGCAAAATAGAAACAGCTTTCTCTAGAAACTCATCAGTTATTAATTGTTTTAAGGAATAAAGGCTATACAATGCTTGAAATTGCCAAAAAACTGAAGATTTCATACAAAGGTGTACACTACAGTCTTTAAAGACAAAGGACAACTGGCTCAAACAAGGACAGAAAGAGATGTGGAAGGTCCGATGTACAACTCAACAAGAGGATAAGTACATCAGAGACTCTAGTTTGAGAAATAGACGCCTCACATGTCCTCAGCTGACAGCTTCATTGAATTCTACCCGCTCAACACCAGTTTCATGTACAACAGTAAAGAGAAGACTCAGGAGTGCAGGCCTTACGGGAAGAATTGCAAAGAAAAAGCCACTTTTGAAACAGAAAATCAAAAAGAAAATGTTAGAGTGGGTAAAGAAACAGAGAGTGGACAACAGATAATTGGAAAACAGTGTTATGGATCTTAACCCCATTGAGCTTTTGTGGGATCAACTAGACTGTAAGGTGCGTGAGAAGTGCCCGACAAGACAGCCACATCTATGGCAAGTGCTACAGGAAGCGTGAGGTGAAATGTCACCGGAGTATCTGGACAGACTGACAGCTAGAATGCCAAGGATCTGCAAAGCTGTCATTGCTGCATGTGGAAGATTTTTTGATGAGAAATCTTTGAAGTAAGTTTAAGAAGTTCTGAAAAATTTTTTTTAAACTGTAATAGTAATTTTTCACATTATCAGTGTCCTGACTATACATTGTGATCAGTTGAATGCCACTTTGGTAAATAAAAGTACCAATTTCTTTCCACAAGAACAAAATCTGTAATTATTCCAAACTTTTGGCCGCCAGTATATATATATATATACACACACACACACACACACACACACACACACACAAGTAGGGAAAAAGACGAGTTGGGGCGAGATGTCACATTATAAATATCCCAGAAGTTGATCTTGTTTTCAACTTTTGGTTTTCATGGTAGCCAAAACATATATTGGTGAAAATTAATATATTGTATACATCCTTTTCCTGGGGGTCTTACTGAGGAAACAAATGTGGGTGGGACTTCCGCCAGAAGTTGTTCTACAGCATTCCCTAACTCTGGCTGCAGTCATTTAAAGACCATTTACAGCTGGTAATAAGACGCGTTTCGGATGATCCGATCGCAAAGGTCAGCGCTAAATATAGTTGTAAACGGGGTGCAAAATGTTTTGTGCTTGGATCACAAAAAACACAAACAGAGGTAGTCAAAAACCACATCGCATTTGAGGATTAAAACGGCGTCCTGGGCTGCGTTCCATTTCAAATTTGTATCCCCTTCCCTCGCAAACTTCACTTCATCTCATGGACTCAGATGTACGTCACTGCTTATGTTGCGCGAGTGTCCACTACTGGTGGAAGAAGTGCAGTGGGTTTAACTGGAACACACTTAACTCTTGATGACTTGAAGCAAAATCTGCCGTCACAATCGAGTTGTATTGTGGGATATGGATCTGCCTGAAGAGTACATCAGATTAGGCTCGCACCCTCGGTCAAAATCGAGGGATTGAGGGTCTGTCAGCAGAAACTTCCCTCACTCACTGAATGAAGTGGAACGGACTTCCAAAATGGTGGTGGGGATTCCCCCGAGGGAAGTTTTTAGAGGAGTTAGGGAGTGGATGTTAAAAGTGAAGTAGAACGCAGACCTGATGCGTCACTCCACACGAATGGATGTAAATGCAGGAAGGGAATCAGCAATAGATCTAACAATTGTTTCAAATACATTAGGAGGAATAATAAATTGGGAAGTATTACAGAAATGTACAGTTGGTAGTGATCATTTTCCTATAATAAGTACAATTGCAAATAATGAGTTAAGGAGGGAAAAATGAGGAAATACAGGAAAATGGAAGTTTGAGAAAGCTAACTGGGAAAAATACAAAATAATGAGTGAGGAAGGAATGAAAATGATCAAGATTAATGAAGGAAAAGATATTGAAAGGATAAATATAGAATTAGTTTCAGTGATACAGAATGCTGCTAAGAATGTATCCCAAAAAATAAAGGAAAGAGATCGGAGAAAATAGTTCCATGGTGGAATGAGAAGTGTACAATAGCAGTCAGAAAGAAAAGGAAAGCATTTAAAATACTGAAGAAAACACATAATTGGGATCATATATATATATATATATATATATATATATATATATATATATATATATATATATATATATATATATATAGGGGTGCCGTATCATGGCTGACCCTGCACTCTGACCCCAGCTGGGATATGTGAAAACAAATACATTTCACTGTATATATGCAAAAATGTATGTATAATGTGTGACCAAAATAAAGGCTTCTATTCTATTATATATATATATAAAACTCAAGCAGAAACAAGGAAAATTATAAGGGAAGTAAAGAGAGAGTATTGGAAATAATTTTGTGAAGAAATTGGTAAAAGTACTGGTAAAAGTGTGGAGCATGATTAAAAAGATGAGTGGAATTAAGAGAGAATATGAATATCCAGTTTTAGGTATGGAAGAGGAAAATGCAATAAGCGACAATGAAAAAGCAGAAATGTTCCAAAAAGAGTTTTTAAAAATAAATAGTTCAGATAACGTCTTTGATCAGACAAAGGAGAGTAAGGAAATGAGGGAGAAGCTACTAAGAAAACATCCATATATATTGGAAAGGAGGAGGGCATTGGATGGTTTATTGGATGTTCCATTTTCATTCCCTGATTTAAAATGAGCATTAAAAAAAATGAAGGTAACAACTCCAGGACGAGATGAAATAAGTTATATTATGTTAAAAAAGTTAAGTGAAACATCACTTGGAGTAATATTAAAGTTTTATAACAGAATATGGGAAGAAGGGATTTTACCTCAGAGTTGGAAGGAAGCTTTAATTATTCCTATAAAGAAACCAGCTAAAGATACAAATGTACCTCTAAATTACAGACCAATAGCGTTAACCACACATTTTTGTAAAGTAATGAAGATGGGAGAATATATATCAGAAAAAGGTCTGATTGAGAATGGGACCCCACAGGGTAGTGTCATAAGTCATTTGTTATTTACTATTATGATTAATGATGTATTTGCAATAATAGATATTAATATAGGAACATTTTTGTTTGCAGATGATGGAGCTCTTTGGATTAGAGGAAGAAATGTGGATTATATTGTGAATAAAATGCAATCCGTTTTAAATAATGTTGAGAAACGGTCTTATAAATGGGGATTTAAAATCTCTGTGGAGAAAAAAAAATATATTTTCTTTACAAATACAAAGATAAGTAGAGTGAGTAAGTTAAAGTGATAAGATTTCTTGGAATGTGGTTTGACATGAAAATTACATGGAGTACTCACATAAATAAGACGGAAGAGAAATGTAAGAATATTTTAAATGTGGTGTGTTTCAGGTCGTGAATGGAGGGCTGATAGAATGGCACTGAAAACCATTTATTCTACAGTGATAAGAGCAATACTAGACTATGGATGTATGTCTTATGAATCAGCATCTAAATCACAATTAGGAAAATTAGAGAGAATTCAGTCACAAGCATTAAGAATTTGTTGTGGAGCTTATCCTTCTTCTCCAGTACCAGCATTACAGGTGGAGATGGGAGAGATGCCAATCCACTTAAGGAGGAAGCAACTGATATTGACATACTGGGCAAACTTAAAAGGTCAGAAGGATAATCACCCTGCAAAAAAGGTACTAGAGGCATGTTGGGAACATGGGAAAAGGAAAATTAATAGTTTTGGCTGGATTATTAAGGATTTAGTGCAGGATATGAAATTAAACAAGTATAATGTTACCCCAGAGGTAATATTACATCAATACCTCTATGGATCTTACCACAGCCAAACGCTGATTTATTCCTATTGGAAGCAAGACAAGATAAGGGTCAAAATGCATTAGAGGCAGAATTAACAAAGAAGTATATATGGACTAAGTATTAAAGTTATATACAGGTTTTTACAGATGCATCTAAAGATCCAGGGAAAGGTGGGGGTAGCACACATCATACCAAGATTGAAAGAGGCAGAAGGAGAAAGGATATCAGATCAAGTTTCAGTGTTTACAGGAGAATTACTAGCTATTTTGCTAGCAATGAACAAAATAAAAGATATGGGATTAAACGAAACTCTCATATGTTCAGATTCAAGCTCTGCCCTGTTAAGTCTGGAAGCTCAACAGTCTGAAACTAGACAAGATATACTGAATCTTCAGATATTACATATAATGCAGCAGACAAACAAGACTGTTCAGTTTTTATGGGTTCCTGCGCATATTGGAGTATCAGGGAACGAGGAAGCAGATAAATGAGCAAAACAAGTTATGGCAAAGGAAAATATAGACATGCATAAAATGTATAGTAAATCAGAACTCAAATCAATAATAAAAAAAGGAGTTAAATCATAAATGGCAATTTTATTGGGATAATGAACAAAAGGGTAAGCATCTACATTTAATAAAACCATTAGTATAGGAAGAGTAAGGAATTCAGGTGGGAGGAGAAAAGAAGAGTGTATTCTATCTAGACTCAGACTGGGACATACAGGACTTAACTCAACAATGTATATAATAGGAAAACATCTTACAGGATTATGTGATTGGTGTGGAGTTAGAGAAACAGTGGAACATGTATTAATACAGTGTAGCAGATATACAGAGGAAAGGAATAAACTAACAGATGAATTACAGAAGAAAGGAGAACAGCAATTTACCTTAAAGAAGCTTTTAAATCCAGTATGAGGGGATAGTCTATTAATACAATTTCTGAATTGAACTCGGTTAATTGATAGAATATAGCTAGGCCATACATTTTTTTTTTCTTCTTCTTCTTCCTCCTCCTCTCTCTGAGCAGTGAGGGACTTGGGGCTGAAAATGGAGGGGCTGAACACGCAGCACCATCTGAAGTTGAGCTAACACAGCTCTAAATGTTGCGTTTGTGCTTAGATTAAATTGGGAGAAACAGCGCGCCAGTTTTGTTCGCGCTTTCTTTGTCTTTATAACTTTTTTGCAGTTTATTATCATTCAGTAACACACTGATATAGTGATTAATGTATGTCCATACGATATCATACATGCTATCATACACTCAAAATCCCAACACCACAAGGAAGCATGGACGTAAACCGCAACAACGGAAGTAACGCCCATATTTCTCGCTAAGCATCACGGGAAGTAGGAAAAAGATGGATTGCTGGGAGTATCAGAACTAAAGCAAATTTTCTTTTAACAATTAATGTTAACATTTTATTTTAACAATAAAATGAAGTTCACAACAAGCATATTTTTTTCAGTTGGGCTGCCTCTATTCAAATATCAAACAAATAGTATTGTATAATAATAATAATAATAATAATAATAATAATAATATGCAAAAAATAATGTGTCAGAGACTTTAAATGGGAAATTGTGGACTGGTTCAATTAAAATAAAACGGTGCTGTCTTTTTGAGAAGTTTATTTCTTTTTCATCATGGGTACATTTATTTCCGTTTTTGTTCTTACTCTCTCGCTTTAAAGTTGCTTTTAGTTTTTAAGACTAGGTTTTAAGTATTTCAAGTTGTTTAAAGTATTAAAAGGGGTTTGTGCTATGTAATGACATATTTGCAAATGTTTGCACTGTTTTGTAGATCATTTATTTCTTACAACTACAGTGATCTGTGATTAGTCAAAGAGGTCCCACTCCTCTTTTCACATTCCATTCATTTTACTGCACATATGTACATAAATATTATTTATTCATGGAAAGGTACATAAAATTACATCAATT
The DNA here is from genome assembly GCF_019703515.2 of Myxocyprinus asiaticus. Taxonomy (NCBI): domain Eukaryota; kingdom Metazoa; phylum Chordata; class Actinopteri; order Cypriniformes; family Catostomidae; genus Myxocyprinus; species Myxocyprinus asiaticus. The sequence continues at coordinate 8,953,043 of NC_059390.1, read as the reverse complement.
TACAGAAGTTCCTTAAGGACTGGAGAGGATTGAAATGTGATTTATTTGATATCCTTGTTGCAGTTCATTCTGCACCGCTGTTTAATTGTCATTAATTTGTTGCGGGAATAACGTGGGTTTAAAAAAAGTAAAAATGTTAGCGTGCACAGTAGTCTAACACCGCTCGTCAATGTCATTTGAGATAGCCAATCAAATCAGTGAAGGCGGGACTCAAATTTTGGAAGCTGAGAGGGAAACTCCTGGATTATTCCAGCGCCGCGCAGCATCAGCGTTATATGGGCATTCCGGCTCTTTTCAGTGAGCCGACTCGTTCGGCTCAGCTCACCAAAAAGAGCCGGCTCTTTTGGCTGCCAAACGGCTCTTTGAAAAAAAAAAAATGTTTTGTATTTTTTCAAGTCAAACAGTTTGCAATAGTTTGACTATGAATGGTGTTAAAACAATTCTAATTAAATGATTCAATGAAAGCATACTCTACCTTAACCACAGTGTATTTAAAAATGCATTGGTTTGCATTTGCATTTAAAGTATAATTTTTTAATGTATATAAACAAAGTGCATATAAATCTAACTATTCAAAACGAATACAATCTGAACAGCATAATAGAATATTGCACCATATCAAAGAAAAATAAATAACAATTTGCAAAACTGCAGCATACCATAAATTGAAATAAATGTAAAAAAAAAGGGATGCTAATACACATGTGCATTTAAAGTATAACTTTTTTAATGTATATAAATAAAGTGCATATAAATGTAACAATTAAAAACGAATACAATCTGAACAACATATAAAGTTGGCTCCGCCCTCCCTCACGCATCTTCGGTTCATTGTTTGACAGGAACAACAGATGAGGCTGTTAGTCTGAGCAGACAGTCAGAACCAATGTGCGCTTGAGCATTTAGGTCTATATTATTTTATTTCTTTTTTCGTTCTTCGAATTCATTAATTCTATTCATTTAAATCTTTTGATTATTCATATCTTAATTTGTTTTATATTTGTATAAATAGATTCGGCTCTTCATACGTGCGAGCCGGTTCCCAACGTTCACCTACAACAGCCGGAACGTTCGCGAACGACCCATCACTACAGTGTCAGCAGTTCAGGTTAAGAGTGTTAATGTCATGTAAGAGTGTCAGTAAATGACTAAACATGCAATGTTCACTATTTTATTTTGTTGTACAGACCGACAGTAATTTCCAAGGGTGCAAACTATTCATCAGTTGGTGAAATGTGCTGTTTTGAATTAAGAATACGTCATTCATAATTGTGAATGTGAAAACACTAGCACGTTTTCAGCATATCAGGCTTAAGATAAAGAGCGAATGTGTGTATATTGCAAAGGAATTGAATGAATGTGCTTATCTGGTAAGTTCCTTTAGTACCTCTAGAAAATTCACTTGATATTGTCTTAGAAAATGATCTGTAACACAGTAGAGTGTTTTCACCCTCAGATTAAACTAGAACATGGTAAAACCTGTGACTTGTGGCTTCAATTGAGTTTTTAGGATGTGGCAAGGACAGTGTCATATATTTTTAACGCAAATATTATTAGCCAATAATTTAAAATCAATTTAAGATTTTCTGAATCATTTTTTTTTATGTCTTTAATTAATTCTGAATTTTGTACAGCATCTCCTAAGAGTCTTCTTTTAAAAGAGACCATTTTATTTTGAGGATGAGCCACCAGTTAAAGGAGTAGTTCACCTAAAAATGGAAAATGTACTTTTACTCACTCATTTACTCACCCTTATGTTGTTCAAAACCCACATGCTGTTACTTTTTCTTGGAACATGAAAAATAGATATTTTAAGCAACTCTATTCCACAGAATAACAGTTTATAGTGAGCAGGAGCTGTCGAGCTTCAAAAAAGGACAAATACTACCCACCTTACTTTTCAGCGAAATTATCAGTACCACCATTATCAATGAATGTACCACTTCTGGTATAACCCACTTTTCAGCTATTTTAGCTATACAAAAATACTACATTATTGATTATATGCTGGCAATAAATGTCAACATTATTAACATTAATTACGTTTTTCATAAACACATTGCTTTTGAGCGCATATAGTTTTGCCGTTTAATTGCATTTTGCCATTGTTTTATCACACTGTTGCACAGGCAGAATCAATGAAATCATGCACTGACATGAAGTCATCCGTGCCATCTCACATACCTACTAGGGAGGGTAGAGTCGCTTGGGGTAACCTCCTCGTGGTCGCGATTAGGGGTTCTCCCTTTCAATGGGGCACGTGGTAAGTTGTGCATGGTTCGTGGAAAGTAGCATGAGCCTCCCGTGCTGTGTCTCAGCGGAGTTATGCACAGCGAGCCACGTGATAAGATTCTGATTGACGGTCTCAGAAGCGGAGGCAACTGAGACTTGTCCTCCGCCACCCAGATTGAGGTGAGTAACCACGCCACCACGAGGACCTACTAAGTAGTGGGTACTGGGCATTCCAAATTGGGAGAAAAGAGGATAAAAAAAAAAATATTTTCAGACATTGCCACATTATTCTGATGTATATCCTATGGCTGTGTGATAGTGTAAATAAGCCCAGATCACTAACTCTGGTATTAATATTCTTCTATTTATTTACACTACGGTCAAAGCCAGCGGAACTTTCACACATTCGCCGGAAATGCAGCCGCTGCTTACTTCCACGTTACAAAATATGGTAAATAAAGCACTATTAAAGGTTCAGTATTAAGACATCATAACAGTAGTCCATATGACAAGTGCACTATATTCCAAGCTTTCTGGGGCCACACAACAGCTTTGTGTTGTACAGACTACTTTTATGGTATATTAATAATGATTTATTTTTCTTTGGACCTTGACAGTAGTGCTCAATATGAAATGTTTTTAAATGGAAGAGTGTAGCATTCGGGTACTCGAAGAAAAGGAAAAAAAACACAATGAGGGACAACTTGATGGCAGTAAATAATTTTGTGTATTTTCTTTTTGCTAGCCAGCTGATTGTCACAGTTCCAGCTTATCTGCCGATTCTTTTTGTGTATCTGGGTGTTTTTGTTCGCCTTGTGCGTTTTCCTTTGCTGCAGGATCGGAGCAATCAGTGTTTAATTCGTCTTTTCTTTGATACAGCACAAAAAAGTAAAGATGACTAAAACAGGCAAATTGTTAGCAATGTAGACACCATGGTAGTCTTGTACTGTGTGAAGTTGTGTGAAAAAAAAAATAATCTTTTAAAACCAAAAATTATTTTGGGTCTTTATTGCATTTTAGGCCTTTATTCAGAAAATTATTGCATTCAGAGCCTTACTATTTTAAAGGACCAAAGAGGACAATTACAGGTGCATCTCAATAAATTAGAATGTCGTGGAAAAGTTCATTTATTTCAGTAATTCAACTCAAATTGTGAAACTCGTGTATTAAATAAATTCAATGCACACAGACTGAAGTAGTTTAAGTCTTTGGTTCTTTTAATTGTGATGATTTTGGCTCACATTTAACAAAAACCCACCAATTCACTATCTCATAAAATTAGAATACATCATAAGACCAATAAAAAAAAAAACATTTTTAGTGAATTGTTGGCCTTCTGGAAAGTATGTTCATTTCTGTATATGTACTCAATACTTGGTAGGGGCTCCTTTTGCTTTAATTACTGCCTCAATTCGGCGTGGCATGGAGGCGATCAGTTTGTGGCACTGCTGAGGTGGTATGGAAGCCTAGGTTTCTTTGACAGTGGCCTTAAGCTCATCTGCATTTTTTGGTCTCTTGTTTATCATTTTCCTCTTGACAAGACCCCATAGATTCTCTATGGGGTTCAGGTCTGGTGAGTTTGCTGGCCAGTCAAGCACACCAACACCATGGTCATTTAACCAACTTTTGGTGCTTTTGGCAGTGTGGGCAGGTGCCAAATCCTGCTGGAAAATGAAATCAGCATCTTTAAAAAGCTGGTCAGCAGAAGGAAGCATGAAGTGCTCCAAAATTTCTTGGTAAACGGGTGCAGTGACTTTGGTTTTCAAAAAACACAATGGACCAACACCAGCAGATGACATTGCACCCCAAATCATCACAGACTGTGGAAACTTAACACTGGACTTCAAGCAACTTGGGCTATGAGCTTCTCCACCCTTCCTCCAGACTCTAGGACCTTGGTTTCCAAATGAAATACAAAACTTGCTCTCATCTGAAAAGAGGACTTTGGAACACTGGGCAACAGTCCAGTTCTTCTTCTCCTTAGCCCAGGTAAGACGCCTCTAACGTTGTCTGTGGTTCAGGAGTGGCTTAACAAGAGGAGTACGACAACTGTAGCCAAATTCCTTGACACGTCTGTGTGTGGTGGCTCTTGATGCCTTGACCCCAGCCTCAGTCCATTGCTTGTGAAGTTCACCCAAATTCTTGAATCGATTTTGCTTGACAGTCATAAGGCTGCGGTTCTCTTGGTTGGTTGTGCATCTTTTTCTTCCACACTTTTTCCTTCCACTCAACTTTCTGTTAACATGCTTGGATACAGCACTCTGTGAACTCTGTGAGCTTCTTTGGCAATGAATGTTTGTGGCTTACCCTCCTTGTGAAGGGTGTCAATGATTGTCTTCTGGACAACTGTCAGATCAGCAGTCTTCCCCATGATTGTGTAGCCTAGTGAACCAAACTGAGAGACCATTTTGAAGGCTCAGGAAAACTTTGCAGGTGTTTTGAGTTGATTAGCTGATTGGCATGTCACCATATTCTAATTTTTTGAGATAGTGAATTGGTGGGTTTTTGTTAAATGTGAGCCAAAATCATCACAATTAAAAGAACCAAAGACTTAAACTACTTCAGTCTGTGTGCATTGAATTTATTTAATACACGAGTTTCACAATTTGAGTTGAATTACTGAAATAAATGAACTTTTCCACGACATTCTAATTTATTGAGATGCACCTGTATATTTGTGACAACACCTGCGACCCCCCCCCCCCCCCACCCCCGAAATGGTTTGGTCCCCCCCATGTTCAAGACATGGTTACAGCCTTGCAGTGCAAACACAGTGAAATCTAACCCCTGACTTACGATTTCCTTGCAGGACATAGCTCCTGTTTTCTGCTTCAAACAGCTTTTAGCTTGAAAAGACACACAGCCAACGTAAAGATGCCAGTCAATTTCCCAGAGCTTATCAAGCTGAAACGAGATGGTGGTGAACTCAGTCTGGCAGATATACATGCCTTTGTGCAAGGGGTCAAATCAGCAGACATCCAGGAGAGTCAAATAGGTAAGTGTATTATTTTTAAGATCATAGTTCCATACACATCCTGAGATGATAAGAAGCACCTCATCACACACACACACAAGATGTACCGAAAACACAATAAGCTCAATACTGTCAAAGTGTTCTTTCTTTGGATAATACAAGTATACAGTATCTGCACCTACAATATATGACATGTATTAGATGTTGTGTTAGTGCTTAACTGTGTAAGGTACATATGGAGAAGACAGGTGCATGCGTGAGAACTGTTCAAATGAGAGACGCTCTTTATTAATCATAATAGCCCATCCTTCAGAATCCAAGAGTATCCTAGAAAACTCAAATGTGTGTTATATTTAGGCATTTCAACTGTCATCCTCCGTTTTGCCTCCTGTCGCTCTCTCCAATAGAAAATGAATTGGGAATTGTAACTGCGTGCCATGTAAAACGCCCTAAACGATGCGTGTCCTGTAGCGCGGATCTGAACGTGCGCATTGCGCATCTTAATATCAGCTGTGCGCAATCACCGTAAATATATTGGTGATCTTACCAATCATCACGCATGTACATGACGATTTTATTACCGTATACAGATAATAAATCTGTGCATGTTACAGACGCGACCCAAAGCGTCAGCTCTCTTGCGTTGTGGGTATTGAGCGGATTTCTTTCATGCCAGTGGACACGTTTCGTAGAGTGAGAGAGACGGCGGGTGGATCGAAGGAGAGTAGTTTAATAACGTGTTGATGTGGCCATGATAATTCCGAATGAATAGCCGTGTGTCTGTCTCTCTCTCTCCGTCCCTTTGCCACTCTCACTATGTCTGCTATCGCCAGCATCCGCGCGGTTGCATTAATTGATACTGGATCATTTTTAAAAATTTCTTTAAATATATATGTATTTATTCATTTCTAATTTAGGCAAATAAGAGTTCTTAGTTTTTTTGCTAGTTCATCTTTCATTGTTCTCCTGTTGTTTCGGTTTTGTTTCTCACTTTAGTTGTAGTTGGTTTCGTTTTTATGCCCGCTCATGGGTCTTTTGTTTTCTGCCCTGTTTGGCAGTTTTCTGGGGTTTTTTTTTTTTTTTTTTTTTATGAGGCCAGTTTTGAGTTGTTTTTGTATTGACTTTTGTAAATAAAAAGTTTTTGGAGCTACCGCTTTCTGTGCTTGGGTTCTGTTCTAAAACCCTGGCAGTTACAGAAAATGATGCTGTGATGTCTTATGTTGTGTTTCTGTTATTTTGATCCTGATGACTTTTTTTTTTCTTATTCATTTTTTATTTATTTTTTTACTTAATCCAAATTGGAATAACATTTGTTGACTTTGTTCATGTATGGTATCTGAAAACACACTTAAAAATGTGGATTTTGGTTTATTTTTTTATTTTTTTTTTAATTTCTTGGTTTTATTTCACCTTGTTACATTTGTTTTGTTCCCGGTCAAAAACTGACCGGCCATTGGAAATGAATAGATTAGACTACAAAATATTGTAATATTAAATGTTCAGGAGCATAACAATGCTTTAGATGAGCACATATGTGGATGTGTGTTTGCACACACAGAGTCCTCGAACATGTGCACACACACACACACACACAATGTGTGTTGCTCGCCCTGTTGTGCATTGTCTTTCCATGTACACTCTTTGAGGAATATTTCAAGATCTTCTTATCATATTATGTTGTGTTTGGGCTCATTTGGATCGTGATAGTCTGCTGTAAATTACAATATGTCATTGTCTATGTTATATGTATGTTTCAGGATGGTAATAAGGAAAATCGTGACAAAAAGCCGCTCATGTTTTTTATACTTAAGTGTGTCAGTGGGAATTTCATACACTAATACTCGCTGCAGTTTGACCTCTGAGTGAAACAAGTTTGCTTAATTGATTCTACTAATTGTGACCTTTCCAACTATATATAACACATGGCTAGCTCATCTTTTTTTTTATGGTTTTACCAATTCTGAAAATAATTGTTGTGATAAATTTGCAAATGATGAAAATGAAACAGTTCTTATTTGTCAGCAAATTAAAAAGCATTCTTTAAGAATTGGTAGGATTAACTATATGTATTGTGAAGTCCAGATTCTAAGCTTTAAAATGACATCTTTTGTTCAGATTATGCAAGTGGTTATTAATTTATGTAATTATTATAATTTTTTATTTTTATGCATTCCCACAGGGAGTGCCCCTCACCGGTATAAGCTCAATTCAATGAATCATATCGATACAAATATGTTTCTTTAAAAATACGTTTAAAAAAAAAAAAGAAAGAAAAAAAAAGTCATATATACAGTTTTTCTCAATTGCTTTGGCTCATCTTTTTAAACAGTCTTAACATTCTCTAAACTGTAAGTGCAATTATCACAGCTCTATTGCATGTCTGCAAAATGTAGTAATTCACCCAAAACATTTCACTCATGCTTCAAAACTAGTTATTGTGTCAGTAAATTGACCAATGCCACCAACATGAAAAGTTTTCTTGTCAATGTGTGAGCCGTACTGGTCAAAATGTTTCAATGTTTTTTCACCATGGCATTCAACCCTGGAAATATTTGTTATATACAAATTTCATTTTTGTTCTACTTTTTTTTCCACTGACTGCTTACTGTACTATACAAGAATGTCAGTTTTGTCTAGCTGAATGCTGTTGTGTATCACACTGAGCTTTTTAGATACCGATTTCAACAGTAAAGGTTTACTGGAAAAGTCAACACTGTACAGTACTGTAGTACACAGAAAAAGGATATGCACATTTGTATGTATACAGTACATTTATTTTTGTAGCAATGTGTTACATTTTAACAGAAAATTCACATTTGCATGTCCATTTTTACACATTTCTTACATGTAAAGTCATATATAGTGAACAGAAAATTGCCACAAAATGACATCCATGCATAAAAAAAAAAAAAAAAAAAAAAACCTGCAACAATGAAAAAACATTACATGTTATAGATATTTATGGAATATACATGTATGTCTGACAGATTTTGATCATTTTGCATGTGGTGGCTCACATGATGAAAGAATGTTTCGAAGTTGTGAAGAGTACAATTTCAATGCGAATCAACTCATTAGTTTTGATCAGCAAGCCAAGTGCATTTAGTTACTGTGCAAATTGTAGACAGTTGTACTTACTCTTTTGCACACATGTGCCAAAACACGTGCAATTTGCTTAAATGAATAAGAAATTAAAATCTGGTTTGAACAAAAAACTAATTGTTCAGAGATTTGAACAATGTTTTGAAAAAAATAATTTTCATTTGAGAATTGAGCCAAAGTAATTGAGAAAAGCTGTAATAAGAAAGAAGTTGATAAAATATCTAATACAATATCTTGTGATAATATATACAATATAAGCGACTTCGTGGGATCATCTTAGTGGGACGGTCATTTTTGACCGGGAACACAAAATGTGTTTGTGCAAAATGAACACAACACAAGGGTTAAAATCCTCATTGTGTGTTTTAAACAAATAATGCAATTGAAAATCATGCCTTAAAACGTACTCTCTTTAGGCCCCCAGTGAACAAGACAAAGGCGACTGTGGCAAGTAACACAAAATTCCATAAGATTTTAGTTTATAAAAAAAAAAAATAACCATAGGACAGGTTATTTTTATTTAGTAATTTTAGTTTTGCATAATTGAAGCCCTTAAACATGAGGGTTTCAATGCAAAACTTCCAATATTAAGCAGAATTCTATAGATTTAAAAGATGATTATGTGTTGCAACTGCAGGTGCAATGCTTATGGCCATATGGCAGAAGGGTATGTCGGATGAAGAGACTCTGGCATTGACAAAAGCAATGATGAACTCTGGGGAGGTGTTTGTCTGGCCAGAGGAATGGCTTGTTGTGGACAAACACTCAACTGGTGGAGTCGGAGACAAAGTCAGTCTCCCACTCGCTCCTGCTTTGGCTGCATGTGGCTGTAAGGTATAAAAAAAAATGGCCTCTACTATATTTTAAACAGAAATCTACATATTAGTACAGAGGTGCCCACACTTTTTCCTATGAAGGGCCAAAAATCAAACTTAAATAACTACAAAATTGCATGATCTCTACATTGCATATTGTGCATTGTTAGCTACTGAAACAAAACTTTTTTCTCATTCACGTTTCCAAATATTTTGGCTATTAACACAGCCTACAAAACGAATGCACCAACACAGAGGAGATGACAGCATTTCTCTAGATTGGAATGAGGAGCTTAAAATAAAAAACTTAACAATTCCTATAGGCCAATTGAATAAAACAATGCAAAAATAGACATTTCACAATGAAAATTAGTCAGAGATATGATTCTAAAAGTGGTTAATATTCTGTAAAATGATTATTGTATCATTAATAACATTTTATTTAACATCAAGGCATTTTAACACATCCAGGTATTATTTTTGTTAAGATTATTATAATCTACATTGTAGAAATTGGTCATTTTAGCGCATGAGCACAACACCGAACTTATGCAGAGCGTGAGAAGCGGAGTGCCCATCTGTGCGCGTTTATGGCGTGAGCATCCACCACAGACTCGGCAACATCTGCACAATGGACCGCACGAAACCAATCATGTTCAGCGAAAATTCAAATGGACATCGCGATATATGTATTTGAAAGTATATCAGATTGCAGGGGATTTTTTTTATTTATTTATTTATTTATTTATTTTGTTACCCAGATCCCCCGTTAATAGAGAGATGATGGAGATAAGTAACAGGTGCGCTAAGGGAGCGAGGATAAGATAGTTTTGTTTTCGATATTCCAGACACATTCAGCGATAAACGGCGATAACTCTTAAACACATACTTTTCAAAATGATATTACTGTGGGGGCATGGGTAGCTCAGCGAGTATTGACGATGACTACCACCCATGGAGTTGCAAGTTGGAATCCAGGGTGTGCTGAGTGACTCCAGCCAGGTCTCCTAAGCAACCAAATTGGCCCGGTTGCTAGGTAGGGTAGAGTCACATGGGGCAACCTCCTGGTGGTCACTATAATGTGGTTCTCGCTCTCTGTGGGGTGCGTGGTGAGTTGTGCGTGGATGCTGCGGAGAATAGCGGGGGTCTCCACATGCGTTATGTCTCTGTGGTAATGTGCTCAACAAGCTACATGATAAGATGCACTGATTGATGGTCACTACGCCACCATGAGGACTAAGAGTGCATTGTGAATTGGGCATTCCAAACTGGGGAGAAAAGGAGAGGAAAAAAATACAAATAAAATAGTATTACTGTAAAACATGGACAGCTAATAATATTCCACAAGCTTGTTTTCATTATTTTCACTCGATATTATGAGAATTGACCTGCAAAAGCCGTCGCAATGCGAGTTACCCTGGGAAGAGTTCCTCTTGTCATAGCGGTAAGTAAGGGACTGTGGAGAAAGAGGGGTTTTTTTTTAATAGTTTAAGAATTTTGTAATAGGACTGCATGTCCAAAATGACAAAAACAAGGTTAATTTTGGACATGCAGTTCCCTATTCAACCACTAGGGGTAAAATGAAAGGTTGTGAAAGTTGCGCAGTGTCCTCTATTGAAGAATGCTGGTTTTGTGTCTATCTCCAACAAAAAAAGCTATTAAGAAAGTTCATTTTGGACATGCAGTTCCCTATTCAACCCCTAGTGGTAAAATGAGTGCAACGTCCTCCTCTGTTGAATGACGCTGGTTTCGTGTCTTAATCTCCTTCAACAAAAAAGCTACTACAAAAGAAGCTTAATTTTGGACATACAGTTCCCTATTCAACGAGTAGGGGTAAAATTAAAGGTTGTGAAAGTTGCTCCTCTGTTGAATGACTCTGGTTTCATGCCTCTATGCCCTTCAATAATAAAGCTATTAAAAAAAGAATGTTTATATTGGACATGCAGTTCACACACCAAGCTAATAAACAAATTGCACTTTCTCCACGGTCCCTTACTTACCCGCCACGACAAGAGGAACTCGTCCCGGGGTAGCTCACATTGTGACAACTTTTGCAGGCCAATGCTCATAATATCGAGTGAAAATAATGAAAACAAGCTTGTGGAATATTTTAAGCCTTCCATATTTTACAGTAATACTATTTTGGAAAGTATGTGCTAAGCTGTTTAAGATTTATCCCCGTTTACCGCTGAATGTGTCTGGAATATCGAAAACAAAACTATCTTAACCTCGCTTTTAAAATGAAAGTCCACCCAAAAATGAAAATTCTCTCATTATTTACTCACCCTCATGATAAACAAGGTGTGTATGACTTTCTTTCTTCACCAGAACATTATCTGAAGAAAAATAGAAAAATATCTCAGCTCAGTAGGTCCTTAAAATGCAAGTGAATGGAGATTTCTCTTTTGAAGGTCCAAAAATCACAGTCAGCATAAACGTCATCCATACGACACCAGCTGTTAAATTAATGTCTTCTAAAGTGACACGATCGCTTTTGGTGCAAAAAAGATCAGTATTCAAGTACTTTTTAACTATAATCCAACGCTTCAGGAGAGGGTGGAGCCCAAGCGGTCTCTCGTGTGATGTATTCACGTTGCCATGGATACAGATAATCTCACGTTCTCCATTCGGTTGAGACATCCAGGATAAGCATGCAAACACACAATTTTGAGTAAAGATACAGATAATAACAGATCTAAACCAAAATCAAACAAGCTACTGTACAGCATTCCTCCTCATTTGTAAATAGCGCTGCTCTTCCGGCTGTGACACATGTGCGTCAGTTCCTGTTTCAAATGCCAATGCGATTACGTTACGTGCGCATACCGCTGCAGAACGGAAGCATAATTTAGAGTAAAAAAAAAAGTACTTAAATATTGATCTGTTCTGCACCAAAAGCAATCGTGTTACTTTAGAAGACATTCATTTAACAGCTGGAGTTGTATGGATGATGTTTATGCTGACTGTCTGTGATTTGTGGACCTTCAAAAGAGAAATCTCCATTCACTTGCATTTTAAGGACCTACTGAGCTACGAAATGTTTATATTTTTCTTCAAATGTGTTCTGGTGAAGAAAGAAAGTCATACACATCTGGGATATCATGAGGGTGAGTAAATAATGAGAGAATTTTCATTTTTGGGTGAACTATCCATTTAAGTGTCTCTCTTCAGCTGGTTCACAAAGTATTTTTGCTATTTCTGCCTTTCATATCAAATGCGCAGCATTATGACTAATGATGGAGAGCTATGATATGAAAGGCGTCAGAACTAGATTGCTCCAACATCACGTGCTTGCAATATTACCAGCTTTGTTGATTATAAACAGGAACAATATAAATATAAGACGTGGTATAATGACATTTGCATGCCAAATTAACAGGTTTAGAAAGGTTTATACATCTGTAACATCTTCAGTTCAGGAGCTAAGCAACAAAGCACTTCCTCACTGCTCGCGCTCCCACTAAACTCATCAAGCGTTCAACATGTTGCTGACAGCTGCACATTGAGAGAAAGGGAGAGATAGCGGATTTACTTGCACATCTTCTGGAATTACAGTTTGATACAAACCAAATTTGATTTAATTTGATTATCTATATCTATTGGTTTAATAATTTTCAGCTGCACTGTAAAGTGAATAAAAGTGTGCGGGAATTTCCCAAATTAGCCTATAGGCTAAACGTGGAACTTGCCGGAATTTCTATTTTTTCCCTCTCTTGTCAAATCAAAGGTCACCACGGCCCAACTTTGGCCCACGGGCCCCAGTTTGGGCATCTCTGTATTAGTACATAATATTTTGTATAAGATATATAGCTGATGTATTTTTTTTTTTTTTTTTTCAAGGTGCCCATGATAAGTGGGAGAGGATTAGCACATACAGGGGGCACACTGGATAAATTGGAGTCGATCCCGGGATTTGAAGTCAACCAGTCTGTTGAACAGGTAATGTGACTTGTGTGTGATTTTGGGAAGTCCATGTATGTACTTGTAATATTTACTGATGCTGCTGATGTATTGATTACTGAACAGATATACAGTTGAAGTCAGTACACTTAGGTTGAAGTAATTAAAAAAAATTTTAACCACTCCACAGATTTAATATTAGCAAACTATAGTTTTGGTAAGTCGTTTAGGACATCTACTTTGTGCATGACACAAGTAATTTTTCCAACAATTGTTTACAGACAGATTGTTTCACTTTTAACTGACTATATCACAATTCCAGTGGGTAAGAAGTTTACATACACTAAGTTAACTGTGCCTTTAAGCGGCTTGGAAAATTCCAGAAAAAGATGTCAAGCCTTTAGACAATTAGCCAATTAGCTTATGATATGAGGTGTACTGAATTGGAGGTGTACCTGTGGATGTATTTTAAGGCCTACCTTCAAACTCATTGCCTCTTTGCTTGATATCATGGGAAAATCAAAAGAAATCAGCCAAGACTTCAGAAAAGAAATTGTGGACCTCCACAAGTATGGTTCATCCTTGGGAGCAATTTCCAAATGACTGAAGGGACCACGTTCATCTATACAAACACCCATGGGACCACGCGGCCATCATATCGCTCAGGAAGGAGACACATTCTGTCTCCCAGAGATGAATGTAGTTTGGAGTGACAAGTGCAAATCAATCCCAGAACAACAGCAAAGGACCTTATGAAGATGCTGAAGGAAACAGGTAGACAAGTATCTATATACACAGTAAAACGAGTCCTATAACCTGAAAAGCTGCTCAGCAAGGAAGAAGCCACTGCTCCAAAACCACCATAAAAAAAGCCAGACTACAGTTTGCAAGTGCACATGGGGACAAAGATATTTTGGAGAAAAGTCCATTTCAATTTTTGAAACAAAAATTGAAATGTTTGGCCATAATGACCATTGTTATGTTTAAAGGAAAAAGGGTGAGGCTTGCAAGCTGAAGTACACCATCCCAACCATTAAGCATGGGGGTTCCAGCATCATGTTGTGGGGTTGCTTTGCTGCAGGAGAGATTGGTGCACTTCACAAAATAGATGGCATCATGAAGAAGGAAAATTAAATGGATATATTGAAGCAACATATTAAGACATCAGCCAGGAAGTTAAAGCTCTGTCGTAAACGGGTCTTCCAAATGGACAATGACCCCAAACATACCTCCAAAGTTGTGGCAAAATGGCTTAAAGACAACAAAGTCAAGGTATCGGAGTGGCCATCTCAAAGCCCTGACCTCAATCCGATAGAACATCTTATACATAGAGTAGAACATCTTTATATAGAAATAAAATCTGGAATATATAATTCCCTTACTTACCCACCACGACAAGAGGAACTCGTCCCGGGGTAGCTCACATTGCGACAGCTTTTGCAGGCCAATGCTCATAATATCGAGTGAAAATAATGAAAACAAGCTTGTGGAATATTTTAAGCCTTCCATATTTTACAGTAATACTATTTTTTACTCTCTACTATTATTCTGACATTTCACATTCTTAAAATAAAGTAATGATCCTAACTGACCTAAGACAGGGAATGTTTTCTATGATAAATGTATTTGGCATAAAAGGTGTTTGTAAACTTCTGACTTCAACTGTATATGGCACATATCAAGTGATCAAGATTCCCTGTAACCATGATGCGTTGTAGTGCTTGCAATGTTTTCTCAATAATAAAATTAAGCTCAAATCATAAAACAACCACTGGAAAAAAAAATGCTGAAATGATTCACACATGCAGATGTATTTTTCATGTAGTTAAAAAAAGGCTATAAAATACGTCACACACACAAGAAGAATATCCTTATTATATCTAAACACACAAATACAGTGACAGTGTTTGGATGGAGACACTGCACCAACCAACAACAACTCATGACTGTTATGTTTAGTCCTTTACATAAGCACAGAAAATGTTTTATATTTTCCACTGAAAATAAAAGCAGTAAAAATATTCCTAACATTCTTAAAATGATTGATAAAGCACATTCCTGAGACCAACTAAACTTTTCCACTTTTGTCTTGGGAATAAAAATCATAGTAATGTCACAACATTCTGAACAGACTGCAGCTTTCACAAGAATATTGTTGTGTGGCTATGATTCAGTTCATTGAGAAATTGTAGAATTTCAGAATTAAGCCAAGGATTTTTTTTTTTCTTTGATCAGATTTATCTCTGAATTATTGCTTGGTGTTAATGAAAAATGCAAATTTAAAGATACAAAATAAATGACTTTATTAGATTTAATGTTTATTAGATTAATGTTTATTAGATTAAAAGGTTGATTTAAATAAACTCCTATTAAACAAGAATAAATAATTATAGAAAAGGACAAAATTCTGGATTGCAACATTTCCAGTATTTCTGAAATGAGAAGTTCCTACTGATTTTCGTGATGAGATTTCTAGATGTCATTTATATTTTATCTGAAGATCCAATATCAGGTTGTTTATGGTTGAATGTTTCAAAAATAGGATGAACGTTTCTAACATGAATAAACTCATTTTTAACTGTCAAAATCTTTTTTTTTTTTTGACTGTGACAGGAATGCGAGTCATTAGGTCAAGAGAACAGAATTTTTTATCTGATTTGGCAGAGCTGACAAACTAATGTACCCTGATAATCAGCTGACATCATCCACCCAAGCTTAATTACAGTCAATAATTTCGTCCATGCTCTTTTCAAGTACAAAATGTTAACTGTAATTAATGCTATTTTATTCAATAATACAATATGCATGCAATCAAAACAATTTTAGAACTAACTATAGTCCTTATAAAATGTTATGTGTGAGTTATTTGACCCATGAACTGATTCATCACAGCATGTTGTGCTATAATCGAAGATTTGGCATGCACCATCTCTCTCTCTCTCTCACTCACACACACACACACACACACACACACACACACACTTTTTACTGGCCCAAGTCAGAAATTAGAAACACTCTAGTTTGTTTAGGGAGACAAAGGTCATGTTTGGAATAGCATACTACCACGATACCTTTACTACTGCAATATACACTCACCGGTCAATTTATTAGGTACACTTGTACATATACTTTTCATTCGATTATCTAACCAGCCAATCGTGTGGCAGCAGTGTAATGTATAAAATCATGCAGATATGGGTCAGGAGCTTCAGTTAATTTTCACATCAACCATCAGAATGGGGAAAAAAATTTGATCTCAGTGATTTAGACTGTAGCATGATTGTTGGTGCCAGACAGGCTGGTGTGAATATTTCTGTAACTGTTGATCTCCTGGGATTTTCACATGCAACATTCTCTAGAATTTACTCAGAATGGTGCCAAAAACAAAAAACAACCAATGAGCGGCAGTTCTGTGGATGAAAACGCCATGTTGATGAGAAAGGTCAAAGGAAAATGGCCAGACTGGTTCGAGCTGACAGAAAGGCTACGGTAATTCGGATAACCACTCTGTACAGTTGTAGTGAGCAGAATAGGATCTCAGAATACACGACATGTCGAACCTTGAGGCGGATGAGCTACAACAGCAGAAGACCACGTTGGGTTCCACTTCTGCCAGCCAAGAACAGAAAACTGAGGCTGCAGTGTGCTGTAAAAAGGCACCGTCCTTCAGATGAGATGTTAAACCGAGGTCCTGATTCTTTGCGGTCATTAAAAATCCCAGGGCACTTCTTGTAAAGAGTAGGGGTGTAACCCCGGTGTCTCAATCATGGTCTTCTAATACTCTCTATCCATAAATTGGCTCTATAACTCTACTCTCTCCTCTCCACCAATAGCTGGTGTGTGGTGAGCGTACTGGAGCACAATGGCTGCTGTTGCATCATTCAGGTGGATGCTGCACACTGGTGGTGGTTGAGGAGAGTCCCCTGTTCACTTTGTAAAGTGCTTTGAGTGTAGTGTCAGAAAAGCGCTATGTAAATGTAATGTTCGTTCATTCATTCATTCACCATAGCCTTTCTCTCAGCTTGAACCAGTCTGGCCATTCTCCAATGACCTCTCTCATCAACAAGGCACTTTCATCCACAGAACTGCAGCTCGCTGGATGATTTTTGTTTTTCGCACCATTCTCATTACACTCTAAAGACTGTTGTGCATGAAAATCCCAGGAGATCAGCAGTTACAGAAATACTCAAACCAGCCCGTCTGGTACCAACATCTATGCCACGGTCAAAGTCACTGAGATCACATTTTTCCCCATTCTGATGGTTGATGTGACCATTAACTGAAGCTCCTGACCCATATCTGCATGATTTTATACATTACACTGCTGCCACACGATTGGCTGATGAAATAATCGCATGAATAAGTAGATGTACAGGTGTACCTAATAAAGTGGCCAGTGAGTGCATACTATAGTATGGATATTGTGCATTTTACTTATGCATAAAAATACCTGGTTGACCTTTGCTAAAATATAAAAAAATGCACTCAACTTGACCTTTGATCTTGTCATCAATGATGTAAGACATTTTATCTGTGTTTCTAGGTGAAGCAGATCCTTCAGGATGTAGGCTGCTGCATTGTAGGTCAGACAGAGACTCTAGTGCCAGCAGATCGGGTTCTGTATGCTCTCAGAGATGCCACTTCAACTGTTGAGAGTATTCCTCTCATCACTGGTGAGCTTATTATAGACAAATTTCAGTGGAATGTTAAATGTGAATAGTTAAATCTACTTCTCTTGACTGGTTGTGTCCCTATACAGGCTCTATCATTTCTAAGAAAGGAGCCGAAGGCCTGAGTGCGCTTGTGTTAGATGTGAAGTTTGGCAGGGCTGCTTTGTATAAAGATCTGGACAGTGCTCGTCATCTTGCCCAGTCACTTGTAAGACAGCTATCATTATTATGTGTGTGTACACGGTATGATATTGTATGATGCTGTGCTTGTCAATGTGCCTAAAGGTAACTGTAGGCAACAGGCTGGGTGTGAAGACAGGGGCGGTGCTTAGCCGGATGGATGCTCCCATTGGCCGATGTGTAGGAAATGCAGTGGAGGTGTGTGAAGCTCTTGAATGTCTTAAAGGACGGGGGCCAGATGATCTTACAGAATTGGTCACGGCTTTAGGTAAGCAAGACCCATTTTAAGGATAAAAAAGGGATGTGACGTAACTATCTATAACGCACTTTTAACCAGACTGACACACTGTGAATTCGTCAAGACTAGGTTGACAGTTTTGCTGCTGAAATTGGTCTGTTCTTACTGAAATGCAAATCACTGCCCCCAGTGGCCGAAGCTGGAAGTGCTGTTGAATGGATGGCAACGTGTGAGCTTCAGTTTCCGGGTGAAATGTCCACCGAGTGGCGCCAAAAGCGAGTTGTATTTTTAGTTGTAATGACTTAATACATTCAACAGGAATGTATGTTTTATTAACTCTACCCCCAAACCCCAACCCTAAATCTAACTGTCAGTGGTGTCAAATTTTTATTTTAGAGCAAAAATGCAACCCCCGAATTGCACTCAACATTGTTTATTCCTGGTTCCTCTTGAAGTGCTAGAGGGAAACATGTTCACACTTGAATTGATGCAAATATGTCTGATGGGGGTGGCACTTTTCAGTAATTTGGCTAAATGGGGTTAATTTCAAGGTACATCAATTTTCGGAAGAAACGTGTCGATTTCCTGTGTGATCATGTTGCTTTTAACGTCACAGGAATTACACCAGATTTAGAAAAGCTTTAAGTAACACACATTTTTGTTCAGAGGAATGAATGTATGTGGATTATCAAAAAATAAAAGCTCACATTTCTGTAATGCCCCATATACTTCCATTATAAGTACATTACTGGCCACTGCTTTAGGTAAGAAAGATCCATTTTAAAGCTCATGTTATAACTAAGTAAATCCTGGGAGCTTTTGCATGATATCTGGACAAGGATAGTTACACAGCCTGTGTAACTATCCTTAGAACACTTTTAACATTGTGCAAACAGGAATTACACCAGTAGCACAGTAACCAGAAAATACATCTGCCTAAAAAAATAGTCCCTTATCTAAAAGGACAGCTTTACAGGCCAAATATCACAATTATGTTTTTTTTTTTTGTTGCAAGAATTAGTGCAATAGTATTAAAAAAAAATACAAAAATATGATATAATTCTAGTATAATTCTGCTTTAAGCCATCTGGAATGCCTTGCCCCATAGACTAACATTGTAAGTGCATAAATGTACATAGATTTTTTGTTTGTTTCTACAAACTGAAGGATTAGTTGAAATTATTGTCATGCCACTGATGCTGTCAATAGATCTTACCTTGCTTTGAGCAAGTTCACTGAACCTGTCTTAATCTGTGTTATTCAGATCACTAGAATATGTGTGCCATGTTCCTGTAAAACAGTTGATCCACCGTTGTCCAGAATAAGGAATGCATAAAATTATGCACATTGTCTGATTGTATATAGGTGGGTATCTATTATGGATAAGTGGCCACTGCCACTCCCTAGAGACTGGGAAAATTGAGATCACACAAAAACTGAAGAATGGGGATGCTTTAAAAAAGTTCCAGGCTATGTTGGTGGCCCAAGGTGTGCCTGCAGATGTTGCCCATTCCCTGTGCTCGGATGCCACCAATAACTTTCAGTACATGAAGAAGGCAGCACATCAAACAGAGCTTAAGGTGCCACAGGATGGTAATTACATTTTGTGTTCCCATTTAAAAAATAAATGTTAATTTTACGTAACACTAACAGCACAGGCATGATTACATATACAAATCACACAGAGCTCACTATTAATATTCGCTGTTGGTACATCTGCGTTTTTATTCATCTACGCACATTTTCAGAAACACCACTATTATCTCAGTGGCAGGCATTGTGTGAATATGACAACTGTTTGAATGACAGGTACAGTACTGGAGATTGATGGTTTGGCCCTGGCCCAAGTGCTGCACAAGTTAGGGGCAGGACGGACTAAATCTGGAGAGAAAATCGATCACAGTGTGGGAGCAGAGCTATTGGTAGACATCGGACAGTGGGTAATGAAAGGTTAGTAATAAACACTAACAGTGTATTGCTCTATTCGGAACCAGTAAATGCTGTATACTGCATTCTATTTTTTTTTAAATACCACGTGAAACAATGTGCAGCCAAAAAATGTTTCTAACAGTATTACATTCTTTCAAAAATAGTTCCACGTGTGCCATTCAAGACACCCTGTGTTTACTAAAAGTTGCACTGAGTGATATTGTTGACTTAAATCGCAGGCCAAACCTGGATCAGGATTCATCACAACAGCACAGAGCTGAGTACACACCAACGTTCTGACCTGCAGACAGCTTTGGTCATTGGTAGCAGCAACAGATATAAGATAGAGTCACGTGTGGCAGAATTCATATACCCCAAATAATCCCAACATCACCATAACACATCTTTAAGATGAATCCTACTTATTGTGGCTACCAAAAGATTTCAGAATGCTTGTGTTTGTACATATAACCAGTACACATTGTTCTATATGTTAAGTACTAAGCATTTGCTATGATACGAATACTTGTGTACAAGTAAGCTAAAGATCATTGTTGAACTTTGAGCAATGAATATGCATCTGGAAAATATATAAACATATCTGCTTAACAGTGGCCTCTTAAATTTTACTGTAGCCCAGATCTGCTCAGTCCTTCTCCTGGAAATCCACTTTCCTTCAACGTTCAGTTCTAGCTATGCTCAAACTCACCTCATCCAACTTAACTTGAAAATTAGAGCCAGGTGTGTTGGAACAAAACTCTGCAGGAAGATGGATCTCCAAGAGCTGGATTGACAATTCAGGCATAGTAGGTGACTGCTGCCACCACTTACTCATATGAAGACAGCAGCTTTGCTCCACAAAATTTTAGTCCAGCCCTTCCTGTACATAAATGTCCATGTTGGTACCTTAAGATATTTATAGGCTTGCAAATAAATTGTGACTTTCATTTAAAATGCATTGATATTCCTTCAGGCTTTCTTTGCAGATTAACACTTTGATTTAAAATTAATCAGATTCAATGCCTTAAAAGGTAGTCAGATTTCTAGTTGTTTTTTCAAAATGAGCATGCCAGCTTTTATCCATAAATATGTATATTATTTTAACAATTCAAAATGTCTTTTTTTTTAGCACATTACTGGTGTTTTTTTTTTTTTTTTTTTTTTCAGTTACTAATGCCTTTCTTTGCATATTGATTGAAAAGAACCAGGCAGTGCGATGCATTTTTTAGTTAAAGAGAGAGTTCACCCAAAAAGGAAAATTCTCTCATCATTTACTCACTCTCATGCCATCCCAGATGTGCATGACTTACTTTCTTCTGCCGAACACAAATTATTAATATTTTAGAAGAATATTTCAGCTCTGTTGGTCCTTACAATGCAAGGTGGCCAGGACTTTGAAGCTCCAAAAAGCACATAAAGGCAGCATAAAAGTAACCCAGAAGACTCCAGTGGTTATATCCATGTCTTCAGAAGTGATATAGGTGTGGGTGAGAAACAGATCAATATTTAAGTCCACTTGCAGCGAATGGCTCAACAAATCTGAGATAAAACTATAAAAATCTTTGTGTTCAGCAGAAGAAAGTCATACACATCAGTACTCCTACACATGACTAAATGATGAGAGAATTTTAATTTTTGGGTGAATTATCCCTTTAATGAAATAAAGTGCAGGTAGGATGCATTTGCAACCATGTAGTGGTATAAATCATGATTACAATGTTAGTACAATGTAATGCACACATTTTCTAGATGGTTAAAATGACAGCAGGTTTTGTATTCCATCTTGGCTTTTACCTGAAAAGGTTTCCATTACACTTTCTTTTTTTTTTTTTCCAAGACTTTATACTACTATACATCTGATTGGGTGAATCTGACAAAAACGGTCAAGAAAAATCTGGGTTATATTTCACAGCAAAATTAAAAAAGGTTTAATTTTCTTTATGCAATATATATATATATATATATATATATATATAATGTTTGTATATATTCATATAAATTACCTTCTTTTGATTTTTGGGTGATGTGTTCTGGACATTTCTTTACCCAATTAAGATTTACCCAATTAAATTATTCTCTAATGACAATTAAAAAGTCTCTGATGACAGTTGATGTGTAAAAAAATAAGGATTGTGTTTTAATTTACATAGATTTCCATTTGTGCCGATTTAGTGAATTTCACAAATACATCAGTGAATTCATGAATGCAGATCTCTTTACCCTACATTGAAAATAAAAATAAATACTCAAATCATATAAAATAATTTCCTGATTTTTATTATTATTAATTCAATACACATTAAAAAAGGATTTGCAAGAAACTTGAAGATTAAAAAAAGCAAATGATGTTGCTGCTTTTCCATGTCTGTAGATTTCCAAGGGTAAATTGGAGCCAGGAGATTTTATCTGAACATGACATTTTCTGTCCTTGTGTGTGTTTGCAAGATGTCAGTGCACCACAGAGTTGAGTGGCTCTGCTCTTATGTTGCCGAGATCCAGCGCAGAATCTGTCTCTTCATCGATTTCACCGATTACAGCCCTTAGACACAAACGCACTACGTTGATGCCATGAAAATTGACCACACAATGGCAAAAATTCATAAGACCTTATCTCGGAAGCAGAAAAAAAAACAATTATGCCTGCAAATGCTTTGCACAATGTAAATAACAGCAGAAACACTAGAATGGTCATAATACATACACATTATCGCCTCTGACAATGTACAGTCCCAGAACCACCTGTTCAACCCCCTGGGAAGAGCTGAACACACGCTCATGGCTCTCATCCAGGATGAGGTTAATTGTTTGATCAAAGCCCTTCAGCGTTCCCTAAAGACAAAAAATAAGAGTCATAAAGACGTTCGTTATTGCACACAAACACTGCTTACTTAAAGGAATAGTTCACCCCGAAATGACCCCGATAATGTTATTCCAAAGCCATATTACTTGATGGAAAACAAAAGGCAGAATGTTAGGGACTGACAGCCTCAGTCACCATTCACTTTCATTGCATATTTTTTCAATACAATGCAAGTAAAAGGTGACTGATACTGAACATTCTGTTTACATTTTTGTGTTCCACAAAAGAAGAAAAGTCATTCACGTTTAGGGTGAGTAAAGGATAGCAATTGGGAAATGGAGATGAGAAACACTTACCACAATCATTCTACCATCAGAAGTGACGATGGCAACAGTCCCTGAAAAAGTACTGGTTAAGGAACTTTCATTAGGCTCATAAAGACTTCTGTAAAAGTTTTAAAGCATCTATACCATTTGTGGTTTTGGAGCTTGTAAAGTATTCTAAGAATGTGCACTAGACAAGCAAGTTCAGCTCTACCATTCAAATTAAATGGCTATTATATTTCTGCTGCCATCCATCTAATAAAGTGTTTACACTGTTGATCCAATGCATGGATCCTGAAAAACGCTTAAGAGCTAATGGACATGTTATGTAATTACACAGTGCATGAAAACTGTACCAAAAAAAATAAAAAACGTGTAAGGCTCACTTTGACAACAAAATGCAATTGCATATATATATATATATATCTCAGATACACTATTTAAAACACAGAGTATATGATGTGTGTGCACAGTTTGTCACGCACAAACCAGGTTTGAATCCATAGGAGCAAAGTGGAATTCAATCCAAACCCTGTCTATATAATGATACACTATATACAACATATGCATAGTTTATGCAGTAACATATACTATCTGAAGCACTATTTACACACATATATGATATATATATATATATATATATATATATATATATATATGCAGTCCATGTACTACACATGTAATCAGATACACTAAATACACACACATTATATAAAGTGCGTATTATCAAACGCACAATAACACGATGATGACTTTATCATACTGATCATCACAATGAAAGCACGCGAAAACACTCGCTCGCGCGCCAGCTCTAGCGCCCACTGAGACACAAAAATACTGCCATTAAAACTGATAATAATAATAATAAAATAAAAAAAGCTTCCCTGTGCTCATGATGAAATGCATAAAAGGATACGGTTAATGTAACTCTCAAGGGCGGTAGACATCTCTGCTAGTGCTTGTTTGAATCAACCGGGGCTCCAGCAGCACAACTCAGAAGATACGCATTTGTTCAGCTGCGATTTGAGCCGGAAATGAGAACGGGTAGACTCAAGAAGTCGATGGCCTATTCAGCTCAACGACAGGCAGTTTTAGTCGATAGAGAATAAGTGAGCCTGTAATTGTGTTATTGTCCCGCAGATGGCGCACTCGACAGGTTTCCAACGAGCAACTTTTGAGATAAGAATTAGATCTTGGTCAAAAGGCAAATTGTTCCTTGGTGAGGGCGATGGAAATACTGATGAATGATGATGATGATGATGATGATGATGATGGTTAAACTAACAAAAAAGTACTGTGCTCGTGCGATATCATAGAACAGAGATGGCATTAAATGATCATACCATCTCTGCTGAAAATAATAATAATAAAAATAAATAAATAAATAAATAAATATTACAGCTTAAACCGCCTAAGCTGGTTGCTATTAGCTGGTTAAAGCTGGTCTCCCAGCCTGACCTGCTAAAATGTGCCCTAAACCACTTTAAAGGAATATTCTTCCAATACAAGTTAAGCTCAATTGACAGCATTTGTGGCATAATGTTAATTACCACAAAAAATAAATTTCGACTTGTCCTCTTTCTTTATATATATATATATATATATATATATATATATATATATATATATATATATATATATATATATATATATATATATATAAAGCTATTTGAGGTTACAGAGAGGCACTTATAGTGGAAGTACATGGGAACAATTTTTGGAGGATTAAAGGTAGAATTGTGCAGCTAAATAAATATAAAAGCACTTACATTAATTCTTTGTTAAAACTCATCTATTATTTGAGCTGTAAATTTTATATCATAATTTTTACAGTGAATTTAAGGTTTGATGACATATCATCATGGCAATGAAGTTATAAAATTGGATATAACTTTACACAGAAAACAGTAGTATGTGATTTTATAACACTAAAATCATGTTAACATGCATATGTTTACGTCTTGTGGCTATACTTTTGAAATACTTTTTTACATTTACGAATTAGCCCCATTCACTTCCATTGTAAGTGCCTCACTGTAACCCAGATTATAGCATTTTTTTAAGAAAAGGAAGAGCAAGTCAAAATATTTTTTTGTGATAATCAGTATTATGCCATTTATGCTTTCGATTGAGCTTGACTCCAGAATATTCTTTTAAAACCAGTCAACTGACCAGTTTAGGCTAGTTTTAGCAGTTCCTTTGATGCAGCGATGGTACTTCGATAGCTATATACAGTACCATTACATTAAATGATTACCTATTCAAATACCATGGTATTTATAATTATTGTTCATGGTATGGTACTTTTTTGTTAGAAGATGACATCGAAACATCAAATACACACGCACGCACGCACGCACGCACACACGCACACACACACAAAGTGGTGGACACATGCTATTATGTTATGCACAACTCAAGTGATTGTCAAAGTTAATCATTCATGTTGGTATGAGGAAGTGAACTTTAAGCCTTAAGATGCATTAGAAGGGTCTCCAGGAAACCATTGTGCAAACAGACAGTACAGGCAAAGTATAATCAAAGATATTGAAACTAGGAAAGGAAAAGGGATGTATAAAACAAAAAATGCAGAGAGTTTGAACTTTCACCATACCAAATTGGACAAAAAACAGGGATAACTGGTTTACTTTTACAGGTAAGCCAAATCTTCACCACTGATGTTTCTTGCCTGTGGCGTTGAAGAACTGGACAGGAATTTAAAACACCAGTCCCATTATATTAATCAGCAGTTTAATTTGGACAATTTGTTTCTGAACACCCTATTTTAGGTTTCATTTGAAGTTGTAGCATTTTGTAAGCCAATATGAAAGCAAACGACAAACTTCAGATCCTGAAATTCTTTCTGATGCTTATCAATTCATTCTTTGTGGTAAGCATATCATAGATCATAACATAATCATCGATAACATCATAGATCTGCATATACCTGTGATTTTAGGAGACATTTTGTGTTTTGTGACACTAGTGTCTTAGATCTTCTCTGACCCTTCATATAATGGACATTACCCTTTAAAACATGAGGAATTGTGTTGTTTTCTACCAGCACTAAAGATGTAAACACCTGCTCAAGCGATATATAATATCTTATTTCAAATATGACTACATGTGCATACAAGTAACACATTACTCTTGACAGATTCTTGGCATCAGCATTTTTGCATGTTCAGCTTGGATATTTTTTGATAAAGACAACTTCATAAGTGTTATAAGCTCTGGTAAGTTTTTCTTATTAAAGTTTATATATTGTTCATAATGCATCACACTGTTTTAACTCAAAATACTGTAGTGCTTTTGCAATAACATATACAGTGCAACTTATTGTAACTTACCTCCAATAGTAATTTTAGGGAGTAATGCCTTCTCCAATATCCTTCAGTTAAAAAAAAAAATCAATATTTCCTTCAGTCTGATTGAGGAGCATTAATACTTAATGAAGTATCTATGATCTCATAGGGCAGGAAGTAAAGCTGGTGGCTGGGGGACTCTTTGTCATTGGCCTGGTTGTTGTTGGTGTGTCCTTGCTGGGTTGTATTGGTGCACGTTTAGAGAACAGATGTTTCATCATATTTGTAAGTATGACCATACTGTACATCTAAGCACAATACACAAAGATGCTGAACCCAAGTGAAACTTTTTCTATTAAAAATGAACTTTTATCCCTATTTACAGAGTTGGAATAACAGTCATCTGTCAACATTACCTTTTCTCTCTTTTGCAGTATCTGAGCTTCTTAATTGTCATTGTCCTGGGTCAGATCTTCATCACCCTATCGCTTTTAATACAACGAGGCTTGGTAAGTCTTAGCATGAATTATTTATACTGTTAATAATCTGTATTATGTAACATTCTGGTAATGCTGTCAGGAGGAAACACAGCAGATGAATGGACTTCATTTACAAATTAACAACAGCCATTCCTCAAACCAGCTAAATCTGATGTTTCTTTCATTATTATTGCAAGCCTATTGGCTTTAAAGATTACTTATTTAGATAAGAGTTTATAAAATGGTGAGGTATCATGTCTAACATACATTTTTAATGTTACCAGATTGAGAGGTTTTTGACGGAAAGTGTGGCTGGCATAATTGTGGATTATGGAGGAAATGAAACACAGTCATCGTGGAGGCTTTTGGATAGCGTGCAGAATTCGGTACGTGCATGATCCACCATTAACAAATGTACTACTGATTATAAAAGAAGCATAGACTATAGAACCATTCGTCATCTGACAATTATCTATTGCTAACGAATGGGTCATGCAGAATAAATATTGGTAAGAATGTTTTTGCTCTAGGCAAAATGCTGTGGTAGAGCAACACCAAATGAATGGATGAATAATACAGTTATTCGGTCCTTGAGTGAGACAGACATCTACCCTTGCTCTTGCTTCAACGATACCTGCCCCGTAATCCTAAATGAAACACACAGCTTTGGAAAGGGTTCAAACATCTATAAAATGGTAGCCTTTTTTCCATCTTCTCAACCTTTAACTAATGGTCTCTTGGTAGTTTTAATTTGCACACTGAACACAGTTTTGTGGTTTTAGGGCTGTGGGACAGTACTGGGAAACTGGCTAGAAATGAATATCAATGTAATATTTGGAATGGACGGTGGGCTTCTTTTGATTCAGGTAAGAGAGCCAGAAATAATTAAAGTACATAAATGTTTGTATCCCATTAAAGAAATATTCCAGGTCAAATAGAAGTCAGCTCCGTACCACAGATGCTCTTGATTACCACAGAAAATACTTTTAAGTCATATTTCAATTTCATAAAAACAAAGGCAATACAAAAACGCACATACAATGGAAATCTATAAGCAATTATTGTACATTTGCCCCATTGACTTCCGTTGTAAGTTTAATTATTTCCAATGTAAGTGCATAACTTTCCAAGCATTTTCTGAGATACAAATTAAAGGAATATTCCGGGTTCTATACAAGTTAAGCTCAACTGTCAGCATTTGTGGAATAATGTTGATTACCACAAAAATGAACTTCGACTTGTTTTCTTTAAAAAATAAATAAATAATAATAAAAATAATAATCTGGGTTACAGTGAGGCACTTACAATGGAGGTGAATGTGGCCAATCCGTATAAGTTAAAATACTCACCGTTTCAAAGGTTTAGCCACAAGACATAAACAATATGCATGTAAACATGATTTTAGTATGATCAAATCACTTTCTAACCTTTTCCGTGTAAAGCTATACCCATAATTACAACTTCGTTGCCATTATGACGTAACTCCGTAAACCCTGTAATCCTGCAAAAATTATGATATAAAAAACTTTACAGCTCAAATAACACACAAATTTTAACAGAAGAATTAATGTACGTTTTTTTTAATTAAATTATAAGATTCACATTTCTGCCTTTAAACCCTCCAAAAATTAGCCCCATTCACTTCCATTGTAAATGTCTCACTGTAACGAATTTTTAATAAATGAGGGATGAGTCTAAACTATTCTCTGTGGTAATCAACATTATGCTACAAATGCTATTGATAGAGCTTAATTTGTGCTGAACCTGGAATATTCCTATAAAATATCACTGGATTATGCTGTCTTGCTGTCACAGGTACTGCAGTTCATCTTTGGCATTTACACCTACAAATGCATTGGCCGCAAAACAACAGAGCTTCACCCCAGTAATCTACTAAACACTATGGAGGAGAGTCCTACAGTGGAACCTATAGACCAGCAGTTTCACACAGACACCCATCAGCCTAAAGTTCAAACCTATAACCCGCTAACAGACTGTGGCAATGATAATGATGGATATGACCCTGGTGAATATGATCATAGTGGATATGATCGCAGTAGCTATAATTACAATGGAAATGTTGCAGAGAATTTTGACCAGTACAACAGACATGAATTTTATGAACAGGATGGCAATCTAAATGACAAAAATTCTCACAATCTGCAATACACGCCAAGCTACAATGGCAGTTATGATCAGCAGTATATACAAAATTACCCTCAGAGGTACAATGGTAATGATTACTGAAGCCAGATGCCTTTCCCTATGTAATCTGATCAGACTGGGATGGGCTACTTTGAGTGCTCTTTTAAAAACAGCACTCTCTACAAAGAGTAAGCTGTGATCTGTCTGACCACTTAAAACCTTCACGAAAGTCTTTTGTTTTGTGCCACAGGCTGGGGTACTGAGTTCAGTACTTCTGACAGGAGGTTAGTGCAAATTCCTAAGAGTATCATTTGTCATTTTAAGACAACCAGCATCAGTCATTCTCATAGAAATCATTCCAAACCTCTTAGGTCAGATGCTTTAACATATTTGAGAGAAAGTCACATTTTATGGTTTTATGATCACAGACAATGTACTAATTTTCAAGATGCAGATTTTTTGTAAAGAAGTTTTAAGTTTTATTTGAATGCCCCTTTACAAGTTTAGAGATATTATATAACTGTAGAAGTGTAACAATATAAAAATACTGACCTGAAATCATAACTGGTACATTTTGAGATGATCCTCACATACATACTGTTGTCATTTTTAAATACTGTCATACATATGGGAAAAAAATAAAGGTTTTATTGATGAATATGTAAAATAATAATTTTAGTTAATCTTTTTAAATTAAGAATAAAACTGAACCTGGTTTCTTCTCAGACAATACAATTCAAAATGACCATGTTTTATGTACAACCAATAGCCATGGCAACTCATCCTGCAGTTTGTACGACAGACGTGAATGATCCCTCAAATCGTGCCGCTTGTAAAGTTTCTAAATGATCAGACGACCATTTTTTTTTCCTGGCATGTGAAAAAAACAGGCAAGAAATTTCAGAGACTTGAGGATCAAAAGGGAACAAATAAACATTGCATTTCAGATGCATGCGCAAGTAAACCATTAGTCATCTTTTGCCTTTCGTGCCATGGACTTTCCAGGGTCTTAACTTTGATATTTGAAAGGTTGTTTTGTAAATCACTGCATTATTTTTTCACCCAGATCTGCTTTATGAGTCAAGTGATGATGTTGAAGACACAGGGGGCGGGTGGCGAGACCATTTAGTGTGTGCATGTAGAGTATGCATCTGTGTGTGTGTGTGTGTGTGTGTGTGTGTGTGTGTGTGTCGGAAGTTGAGTCGGCAAGTCAAGAGTGGGCTTTGACTGAAGTATGATGGACGACACACTCTATAGGCCATAAAGAGCAGCGGTCAGTCCGCATGAGAGGGTTCTTTGTTAAAGTCGCCCTGCGGTCGATGATAGCCAGGCTGACATTACCGACCTTGTGTGGTTATGAGTTGGCAGTCAAGCTTTATGACAACAGTTGACAGCGCATGCATTGATAAGGACAAAGAGAAAGTTACACGGCGGGGAGCACAATATTTCCATGGCCAGTACCTGATTCCCGCCTGCAAGAATGATGCACTCAGAATGAGTCAACTGGGAATTTTCAGGACTGTTTGGGATACACTGTGCCAGTGACCCAAAAACCTAGAATATAACATATAGGTGTTGTTTTGGTTGTAGTTTAAAGAAATAATCAACAAAAATGAAAATTCTGTCAATATTTAGTACTCATCCTCATTTCGTTTCAAACCCGTTTGACCTCTTTTCTTCCGTGGAACACAAAAGGAAATGTTTTAAAGAATGTTCAGGGTGCTACAATGAAGGCATATTGTGACTACAGCCTGTCAAGCTCGAAAAATGACAAAAAAGCACCATAAAATAGTCTATATAAGACTTATGTGCTATAATATTACAACACTTCTGTACTGTTCCTCAGCTGGTAGCATATGGCATTAGTAATACCAACGTCATGGGTTTGATTCCCAGGGATCACAAAAACTGATAAATGTAAACATTGAATTCTCTTCAAATTTCTTTGAATAAAATTGTCTGCCAAATGCATAAATTAGATGATCAGACTGAAATTTAAGTCATTATTCAAACCAAGCAGGCACCAATGTCGTCACTGACATCAAACCTGATGCAACTTTTATGGTGATTTTTGCTTGACATCCCCTGGTCACTAAATGCTTTCATTGTATGGACAAGAGTAGTTAAAAGTGATGTTTGGAATGACAAGAGGGTGAGTAAATGTTCCTATACAACTAGCCTATCCGATATTGTTCATGTCATTACTATGAGAAGAAAAACAGACACGGAGAGAATGAGAGAGCGATGCTATAAAAAGTAAGACTGAATTATGGGTTATTATGAGTCATAATAGTGTTACATGTCTATCATGTGATGTGAGCTCAATTCTCATGCTCTCTGGGTCTCCTCATATTGTCATGAAGACAATTAGCTCTTGTTGTGCCGCCTGATTGTGCGAGCATGTTTTTATGTGTACATGGCCAAAATTAGTTAATAATAAAATGTGAAAATGTTTGTGAAAAGAATGTAAGTCTAAATATGTACATTGTACATGAAAGAATAGAACTAAGTGGATCAAACATGAGCCACATTACCTTTTCATTACTGGTACTACTACCAACTACTAATGTATAAATATTGGGTCTCATTCACTAACTGTGCATACCTCTGTATTTATGTACAAAACCTGTGTGCTAATGTTTTTACAAGATTGCACACACACGCACAAACGCACGCACGCACGCACGCACACACACAAATCACACTCCTATTGGCCTTAGAAACATGAAATTTGAAAAAATGAAAATTCTGTCATTTACTCACCCTCGTGTTGTTCCAAACCCCTTTGTTAGGCAATATGTTAGTCTCAGTCACCATTCACTTTCATTTCATTTCTGAATAATGACTCATTCTACTAAATATCATCCTCTGTGTTCCACTGAAGAAAGTCATACGGGTTTGGAACAACAGGAGGGTGAGTACGTAAATGCAACAGATCTTTAATTTTTGGGTGAATATATATAGTATTGACATGAATCAGTAGCTCGATCTGGGATAGGTTTTGCATAAAAAATGTAGACTGTTTAGGTGTCTGGAAAACTGGCTAATGAGAGGTCTGAAACACAATAATGTGTAGTCTAGGTCTTTATAAAAGATTTTTATTGTGTTTCAACTGGTTTTGATAATAGCACCCTTGACTTTACTCAAAGATATTGTGGTGCAAACTTTCACGTGAGCGTGCATCTTTAGAGAGCGGAAGAATACGTTTGCAGAGAGTGACGAATGGCTGTACAGGTGTGGTTGAGCAGGAAGCCCTTATTTGGAGATCATTTAGGTGTGTATTGGTTAGTTTACCCAAAAATTACAATTATCTCATCATTTACTCACCCTCATGCCAACCCAAATGTGTTTTTCTGTGAATTTCTTTCATCAGCTGAACTCAAAAGAAGATTTTTAGAAGAATATTTCAGCTCTGTAGGTCCATACAATGCAAGTGAATGGGTGCCAAAATTTTGAAGCTCCAAAATCCACATAAGGGCAAAATAAAAGTACTACAGACGACTCTGGTTGTTAAATCCATATCTTCTGAAGCGATATGATAGGTGTGGGTGAGAAACAGACCAATATTTAAGTCCTTTTTCCTTCACTTTCACTTTCTCCTTCTTGTGTTTTTGGTAATTCACATTCTTCGTGCATTTCGCCCCTTACTGGGCAGGAAGGAGAATGTTTGACAAAAAATTATTTAAATATTTATCTGTTTCTCACTCACACATATCATATCATGTCTGAACACATGGATTTAACCACTGGAGTCGTATGGATTACTTTTATGCTGGGTTTATGTGGGTTTTAGAGCTTCAAATTTTGGCACCCATTCACTTGCATTGTGAGGACCTACAGAGCGGAAATATTCTTCTAAAAATCTTAATTTGTGTTCTGCAGAAGAAAGAAAGTCATACACATCTGGGATGGCATGAGGGTGAGTAAATCATGAGAGAATGTTTATTTTTGGGTGAACTATTCCATTAACCACAGACACGTTCTCCCTTATTTCGAATAATAATTCCCTTATTACAGATTCATCAGCATTAGAGTGAGAGTAAGGACAAATTTAAGCGGAAATGTACCTGTTGTGAATCCGGCAGAAGCTTTTCTGCACAAATAGAAAAGAACACACATGTGCAATTATAAATAAATTAGACCCAATGTTACATCCACTCCCTACAGAAGAAATGGATCAATGTAGAACAATGTTTACAGACATGGATCTGATGTGTCCGGGTCCTTTCCATCAGTATCCGCAAACAAGACAATAAATGAGTTTGAAAACACCAAAAATCTCGAGACTGTTGTCTATGCTCTAAATCAAACGTATTCTAGACAAGCAAATGCTCTGTTCCAAAGAGGATTTGTGGTGCAGCATAAACCGTCATCCTCATGCAATGGGTTGCTGGCACAAAAAACCATTTATCTTCCCCCCAGAGGCCTGTAGGACCAGTGGCTTCCTCAAAGCCAGCGAGCTGCTGCGGGCATTGCAACAAATGCCTCTCTGCCACTCAACAAGCTCATCAAAGAGCCACACTTCCTGCCGGATGAAGTCATAAAGGTTTTCCCATGGCTGTTTTATACAGTAGGATGGCATACCAGAGTAACAGTCTCTCATTGATTAGTTGAGCTCAACACAAGTTGCGATTTGCCTCTTCAGCTCAATATTTTTGTGGTTAGCAGGTAAGGCTTGATGAGTAAGCCTACACACGTCTGTCTCACAGTAAATAATTCCTTTGTAATGCTCCCATTTGCCCCATGGCACAGTGACAATATTCCAATATTCCATTCCCTTCATTGTTCACTTCATAAATCCAGAGATTTCCAGTAAAAATACTGCAGTATCCTTTGATGCCCTCGTGCATTTTAGATTAGACTTCTGTATCTGCAGACCCTAAAGAATCCACCCACACACTGGAAGGATACCACATGTAAATGAAATGGGCTTTGTTTGGTCTTGTTTACAAGCTTACAGACAAAGACTTGTTGGCACTAAAATATTAATCATCATCAGGAAGCAGTTTAACATTGGTACCTGTCCTGTTGACTATGAGGGCTGGATAGAGGGTCCCCTCCTGCATTTCCACTGAGAGGCTCTGTGTGAAGATGCATATCTCCGCTATGGAGCTCAGGGCCACTTTCTGCAGCTCTGTCGTGGAGCTCATCTAAACTGATTGACGTTTCATGCCTCCTTTGTGGGCAATAGCCTCCTCTTCTGAATACCTGCAGATTAAGTAAACTTTGGTGGATTGCACATGCATTTTCTTTCACACTTCTCTTCACATTAGATGTGACAGTCACCGGCGTTCTAGAAGCACAATGCAAAAATGACAGAAATGTCATTTTATGGCTTCAGGGATAGCTTACGATTAAGACGCAGGGAAAACTAATGTCACTGGTAAATAAAGGTATATTTTTTGTAAAACTTTGCTTCAACTTTACCGGTTATTAGTTTTTAACATAGCAACATTTGAACTTACAATTTAACCCTAGATGATCTCTAGAATGTTCTCAGAACAATTGTACCATTTCATTTAATTTGATTTGATTTTGTTTAAATGATGACATTACTTTACAACTCACTACCACTTATGCCACCTGTCTTCCAAAACCCAATCCTTCATATGGATTAAAATACTGTAGATAGGGGGCCTGGGTAGCTCAGCGAGTATTGACGCTGACTACCACCCCTGGAGTCAAGAGTTCGAATCCAGGGTGCGCTGAGTGACTCCAGCCAGGTCTCCTAAGCAACCAAATTGTCCCGGTTGCTAGGGAGGGTAGAGTCACATGGGTTAACCTCCTCATGGTCGCGATTAGGTGTTCTCGCTCTCAGTGGTGCGCGTGGTAAATTGTGCATGGAGCGCGGAGAGTAGCATGAGCCTCCACATGCTGGGAATCTCCGCGGTGTCATGCACAGCGAGCCACGTGATAAGATGCGTGGATTGACGGTCTCAGAAGCGGAGGCAACTGAGACTTGTCCTCCACAACCTGGATTGAGGTGAGTAACCGCGCCACCACGAGGACGTACTAAGTAGTGGGAACTGGGCATTCCAAATTGGGAGAAAATAATTAAAAAAAATAAAAATAAAATTAATAAATACTGTAGATAGGCCACTAGGTCCTGACAAATGGAAGCAGTTCATTTTAAAATACACTTCTTTTACAATGTTTCACAGCCATGGCTATTTGTTTAACACTAATATTAACATATATAAGAAATTTATAAAAATCTATATTTTAATCAAATAATAAAAAAATATCAAAGTCAGCCTTCATTCTGAGAGTCCTCCTTCTATATTTCACTTGCTATGAGTTCAACAAAGCCACACATGTTCTGGTGAGTTTTATAGTATATATATATATATATATATATATATATATATATATATATATATATATATATATATATATATAATTTTAAGTAACTGTATTAATGTTTTCTGTGTCACAACCACGATATATTAACACAAATTGTAATAAAATTATTTGGGATTTTAAGATAATTTCCCTAATTTTAAGTAGGTCATATTAGTAGCTAGCAACACTAGAAAAGTTACAGTATATGGCTGCATTTAATCAACTTGATCACAAGGGAGGTTCGCACGTTGTTTCTGATACTTCCGGTACCCTAGGATCAGCCTGATTCAGCCACATTATGCCGACTCACTGACAAGCGGCATCTCCTATCAGCCATTTTTGCATTGGCTCAGTAGCACGAGAGACCCGGGCCCGGATAGAGCATTGAAACCAGGAAGTTATCGTGTTCGTATAACCAGCGTGATTCGGAGGTTGCATTTTACCCTCTAACATAACATTTTTACTCCACTGATGGTTAGGTTTAGGTTTGGGATTTCAGTTTTGGGGTACAGTTTATAAAATATGTATATTCTTCACTACAGACTGTACAGCTGAAAACACCTTGCTATACAACTCGCTTTTGGCACCCCTCTGTGGACATTATACCCGGAAAATGGAGCTCACACGTGCCCATACGCCCAAGAACACTTACCGCTTTGGCCGTTGGGGGCAGTGTTTCAAATTTCTGCAAGCACAGACCGAATTTACCTAAAGAAATGTCAACCTACTGTTTCCGATTTCAATTTGAGATCAGTCTGATTTAGTACATGTGTGATAGACAAAATATCCATATTTTGCAAATACTGTAATATTTTCTGTCTCATAGTGGTGACAATTCAATAGGCGGAGCTGAAAATCAGTTGAAATATTAGTTTGTCGTTCGTGAACGAATCTGTCTTTGAACTAATCATTTACGTGAACAAATCTTTCTCGTTCACTGCCATTGTTTCAGTCGTTAACGGCTACGTGTTTTTTAATGAATCAGTGAACAAATCTCTCTGGTGAACAGATTCAAAAGACTCGAGTCACTGTGATGAATCAAACTCCCCACCACTAGTTTGAAATCATCCTGTAGTCTCAATTCATTCATTTATTTAGGTGAATGCTAAATTTGTGAATAATTACAAAATTCGACATATTTATATTTTTTGTTTCATTTGTAACATTGTTGACCCATATTGAGTATGATAGCAAATGATAAACACACATTTTGTGATCAAAATGGATAAAGCATTATAGTTGCACCCATAAGAAGATGAATGTCTCAGAACAATGTTGAAAACATAAATCCAAAATAATTCCTTTATTCACTGTTTTGTTCCTTGTCTCAAGAATCAGTGAGTTTGCAAACAGCTTCAAGAACGGCACTTACCATTCTGACAGTAAGAACTAGGACCGCCAGATAAGGGATGATGAACAGTGCCAAGAGCCCGTGAATCGCTCTGTTCAATCCATTCTGTTGTCTAATTTGACCTACCAGAACATAAAAGCACATTTCCTGTTAAGTCAACTGGTGTTGCATATGTGTATATCATAACAACACAATAAGTGCTACACTCCTGTCTTGCAAACAGAATGTCTATTGATTTATCTGCAGTGGAGCGCATTGTGCACACATATGGCCATATTCTGTTTCAACAAACCCATGTGGCCCACACGGATTCTAGGCCTGTGGAACTCCAAAGAAAGCTCCGCAGATTTCTGCAGAATTGGACTGCGCGTTACTGATTAAGTTTTAAGCAACCTCCGTCCCTTGCATGCTCGTTCATTCAACAACAACAGGAGTGTAGTGCTTTCCGCTCTATTTAACATATTTTACCATGTTCAAATCCATTGCACAGAATTCTGCAGATTTTCGCATAAACAATGTCTGCAGATTCCATCTGCTCTTGCTTTTATACAACTGTTCTATAAATAAGAACTTAATATCAAGTAACTTACATTTTAAACACAATATGGCTAGTTATTTTGTCTATTTCTGCACCACTAATGAAAAGAGTTAAAAAAATAAAAATAAAAATAAAATGAAACAATGAACTGGATCAATGGTCAAGCAACATACACATTTACAGCCTGTTTGGAATGCTGCAAAAAGACAAACGGAGCGAAACAAACAGTGAAGCATCCCAGTTTATCAGCACGCCCAGAACACTGTCCAATCAGATTAAAGGACTGAAACTAACTGTTGTATAAAAATATACATCATATACATAGCATGACAATGCACAATGTGTCGCTGTTTCACCTGGTGTGAAAGGTGGAGCTGCACGGGTCTGGCAAGGAGGAGGGGCACAGTGATGAAACTCGCCAAGGGTGGACCCAGCCGCAGTAAGAACATCTTTAACATGGGCAAAGAATCGTCTTGTGGGCCATTTTACCCGTCTGTAGTGACAATTGAATGTTTGCATTGTGAACTCCTATGGAAGACAAACAGTACTAAAATATATTTGACTGCCCAAACAATTCAGTTTCAAAGAACATGAAGTGCAAAATGAAAATGAGAGGAAATTACCAGCTCCTCTCTGTCAAGGGTGAAACGAAAGCCCTGCAGCATGGTTATAAATATGGTAATGTTTGCTTTGTTCATGGACAGGTTGCCAAATCTGAGTGATAGTGCCTTTAAACTGCTTTCAACTGGAAACAGGTTCAAATGTAGCCAGCAAGTTCCACCCTTAAACATCAGAAAATGACAGTGAACGTGAGCCAATGTTGGAAACTTCACAAACTACAACAATGTGATCCATTAATGTTTTATATGCAAATGCACCAACTTTAATACTGCAGATAATGTGGGGTCCAAAGGTCTGAGACCACACTGAGAATCTGGGATTCAAAATCTAATTGAAACCTGGGAATAAGTAGAAAATTTGTAGTTTTTGATTATATATATATATATATATATATATATATATATATATATATATATATATATATATATATATATATATATATATATATATTTGTGCATATTAAAAAATTATACAAAACAGATTCTGCACTACTTCTTGGTCACTAAACAAACAGGCAAGTCTGAGACATTCACCAATTGAACTCTGTACAAAAGGTCACATTTCCTTGCTTCCACTGAGCACACAAAATGCTCTTTGGAACATTCTCAGATCATGCTTAACACTGATTATCATATTTTGCATAAACTTGTGGAGTCCAAGCAAGTGCATGCTATCATTAAAGAAAAATGGGACATACCAAATACTACGAAATTCAGCAATTCATATTGATTGTTCAGTTCAACTTTTTACTCAAATGTCATGCTGATAATATAATTAAAGTTTTTGTATTAAATGAAAAAATGCTAAATAGAAGCATTTTTACAAGTGGACTCAGACTTTTGGACCCCACTGCATATTGTTGCAGATAGAAAAGTTAGACGTTACACACACTCACTCACTCACACACACACACACACACACACATGGATAATTGGTTGGCTTATTATTATTATTATTATTATTACACTCATTATAAACCATGTTTATTTATTTATTTATTTTTAAAAGATCATTAATTGCTCTTACCACGTCCTTGGAGATAAAATCCAGAGGTATTCTGTAGTCATTGGGAATGTTCTCACTCTGATTATGATTAAAAAAAAAAAAAAAAAAAAAGAAATGGTACTGATTAGTTTATTAACACTGTGATATCCAGTGTTATGCAGTATAGTCCATTTCTACAAGAACAAACAAGAAAGGAATGAAGTAATGAACCACTGTTGCGCATCTTACCAGTGTTTCCAGAGTGGCAACATCATCAGTTAAAGGGCTTCCGAAAACACCCGAGCACGTCACGAGCCCAAGTAAAAGCAATACTAGTACACAAATGCTTTCTCCAATCTAAAACGACAAAAACTCGTCAGTGTAGTGCAGTAAAAGTACAGGAACAGCACATAACGCGTAAAAGCGAACCGCTAAACACCTCTTCAACAGGGACCCAAGTATCACATGATGCATTTTGAATCTTTTCACAAGAAGAACACCTGAAAGTACATCAAAAGGACTGATAAATTGTCTTAGAAAGTGAGTTGATCCACAGCGCATTTGGTTACACGGTGGGTGTGTGCGCGTGCGTGCGTCTCCGCGAGAGCGTGTACTCACCTTAATCTCCCTCATGTGGAACATGGGAATATTAAAAACAGATCAGTCGTGTCTCGTTATTTTCTTCGCTTTCCCTGACAGCAGAATGCAGGCATGTTTCCGC
Source organism: Myxocyprinus asiaticus (assembly GCF_019703515.2). NCBI lineage: Eukaryota > Metazoa > Chordata > Actinopteri > Cypriniformes > Catostomidae > Myxocyprinus > Myxocyprinus asiaticus. The sequence continues at coordinate 8,913,394 of NC_059390.1, read as the reverse complement.
CTGTACAAGACGGAGGTCGGGATCGGTGGTTTTGGCGTGTCTGTCTCCTCCGGTCTGATGGGGTGCATAGCATACTCAGCGCGCGACGCCTGTGAGCTATTCTGCCCCGCGGCGCTTCTGTGAACTGAATGGGGGCGGATGGACTTGTCCCCTGTGTTTAAGAGAGGTAGGGCGCTTTGACTCACTTTTAATGTGTTAAAGAGAGAAAACTATTCAAGTGAACTTGATTGACTCATTCAGACCTCAATCACAAGGGCCAGATGGGAGTTTCGTGTGTGTCACACCTACACATTTAACTTTGTCTTCTATGAGAGGGCCGTTACTTGCGATTTTATGATTGTGTGTTAACTTCAATAGACATGGTGTCCATGTTAGACTACATGTAAATAAAATTAATTAGCCTGTTTTAGCAATTGCAGCAATTACATACAAGGAGATCAAAACAATAATTGCACATTAGGTATATTAACACATAGGCAATTGCTGTGTATAATGAACTACTTAATTACACAACAAATTAAACACTAATATAAAATCAGACCAAAATATGTTTACTGCACTTATGTACTATTATTATATAGATTTTCCTTCGGTACGGTTGTTTTTGTTATCTACATTAGTTAACATGAACTAACAATGAACAACAGGCTAATTTACAACACTTATCTTGGTTTATGTCCATTTCAGTTTGCTGGTAACAGCTTGGATGGTCCTTTTCCTCATTGGCCCATAGAACACGACGGCTGCTCCAAAACATATTTGAAACTATGGACACGTCAGACCACAAAACATGATTCCACTGTTGTACTTTCCATCTCAAGCCCAGTGAAGTCGTCTGCGCTTCTGGACAGTGTTGATGTATAGCTTCTGCTTTGCATTGTAAAGCCTGAACTTGCATCTGTGGATGCAGTGCTGAACGGTGTTGACTGACAAAGGTTTACCTAAGTATTCCAGAGCCCATGTTATGATTTCCATTGCAGACAAATGCCGGTCTTTAAGATGTCTGAGGGATCGGAGATTTGTTTTATATATATATATATATATATATATATATATATATATATATATATATATATAATAAATTAGCAAGGTAAAATATCAAATGTTGTTGTAGTGCTTGAAATATAGCACAGGTTATACCTTTTTGATTTTAATTAGCACTTTCCATACTGTCCCAACTTCTTCAGAATTGGGGTTGTATATCAAATTTGACTAAATATAATGAAGCATACAACAAGGTTGGGTTGTATTAAACAGTTATTCTACCTACAAATAACTATATATATATATATATTTTTTTTTTTTCTTCTTCCCCTTTTTCTCCCAATTTGGAATGCCCAATTCCCAATGTGCTTTTTTTAAGTCCTCTTGGTCACATAGTGAATCCCAGTTGCCTCCACGTCTGAGACCGTCAACCTGCGCATCTTATCATGTGGCTTGTTGAGCGTGTTGCCATGGAGACATAACGCATGTGGAGGCTTCACAGCATCCACCGCGGCAACCACGCTCAACTCACCACGCACCACATTATAGCGACCACAAGGAGGTTACCCCATGTGACTCTACCCTCCCTAGCAACTGGGCTAATTTGGTTGCTTAGGAGACCTGGCTGGAGTCACTCAGCACGCCCTGGGATTCGAGCTAGCGAACTCCAGGGGTGGTAGCCAGCGTATTTTACCACTGAGCTACCTAGGGCCCCTACAGATTAATATGTTGAAGTACAACTTTAGTTATTCAAATGTAAAACAACCTACGGAGGTTGTAAAACATACCACCTGGTTGTTTTGTGCCAATATATAATGAAGCATTTGGCCCTATAATTAAACTGACTAGACTGGATGTGTGTATTAAGTCTTGAGTTATTAAAGGAATAGTTCACCCAAAAATTTTAATTCTCTCACCATTTACTCATACTTATGTCATCCCAGATGTGTATGACTTTCTTTCATCTGCTGAACTCAAATGAAGATTTTTAGAAGAATATCTCATCTCTGTAGGTGCATACAATGTAAGCAAATGGGTGCCAAAATTTTGAAGCTACAAAAATCACATAAGTCAGCATAAAGTAATCCATGAGACTCCAGAAGCAATATGATAGGTGTGGGTGAGAAACAGATCACTTTTACATTCTTCTTCTTCTGTTTTTGGTGATTCACATTCGGCCCCTACTGGGCAGGGAGAAGAATTTCTATCAAAAAAAAGAACATAAATACTGATCTGTTTCTCACCCACACCTATCATATCACTTCTGAAGATATGGATTAAAACACTGGAGTCGAATGAAGCCTTTGTGCTTTTTGGAGCGTCTAGATTTTAGCACCATTTCACTCGCATAGTATGGACCCTCAGAGCTCAAATGTTCTTTTAAAAATCATAATTTGTGTTCTGCAGAAGAAAGTCATACACATCTGGGATAGCATGAGAGTGAGTAAATAATTAGAGGAATTTCATTTTTGGGTGAACTATTCCTTTAAGTCTTTCTTGCCCAGGTTGTATATTTTTTATTAGACAGTTTTGAAGTTAATTTCACTCCTTTAAAATTTAAAAACACCAATACCCAGGGCTCGGAAGACCGCAAATTATTATGGTTTGTGTGCAGTAATACTTTGTATACAACACCACCTTGTGGCGACTGACAATAGTTTTGTTATGCAATTTTAAATTAGGAACTGTATGATTGACAGATGGATTTATTCTTACCAGAATAGGTGTGTCCTGTGCTTTTTAAGAGACAATACAGGGTAAGGTTTAATTTAATTCAAGGAAACTAATGGCTGCTACAAGACATTCCACACTTTGAAACTGCCTTATGAAAAAGAGGCACCTTTCAACATTTTATTTAGGAAAAACTAAATTTTTACAAACACAAGGGAGAAGGTCACAAAAATAACTCCAGAATAATGTATCAACCTTTTAATGAATAAAATGGTATTTGTGACATCCACTGTGTATAAAGATGGGTGTAACAGATCTTAAAAATTGGCTGTTAGCATTCAAAGCCAGTTATATCAAGTACCGCGTGTACTGTCAGTTTACTTCATGGTTTTGACACAATGAGATGGAGGAACTTTGCTATAAAACATTGTAGTGGTAAACACTCAAATCTGAGGTGAGACACAAATGAAAATCAAAGAATTAATCTTAGAAAAATGTACACCTGAGATAGCAACATGTATCGTCGCATCTGGCCAAACATAAAGGCACAAAGTGACATCTCATTTCCTCCTGCGGGGGCTCTTTTCTGAGTCCAACTTCCTGCCCTCTGTGTTGTCCTTCCTGTTGTACCGGTTGGACGTGGAGGGCTCAGAGGGCTCTTTGGATTTCTTAGTCTTGTGATCAGCTGTAGCTGATTTGGGCTTTCGGCCCCCTAAAGCACAGGAGAAGGCGGCTTTGACGAGGAAGATACTGGCTAAAGTAGCCAACAGAGTTGACAGCAGCAGGGGCCCCGAGAAGCCTTTCAGGTGACCCCGAATGTGGCTTAGGACTTGGGATACAGGCGTGTCTGAGCTGGGCTGAACTGGGAACTTTTCCTACAAACATAAATACACATAGAGACACATTTCAACAAGAGTATGGTTGAATAGAATATGTTTAGAATATTCACCATACATTCTAAATATGGTCATTAAGTTTGGTCATAAAGCGTTATTAGTTTAGTTATTAGATTAGTTTTGCAATTCCTCTATGTCTTGCGAGTATGAGAGTGTTAAGACGTTTAAATGTGTTTTAATAGTGCCTCTAAATTAAAAGTCATTAGTACAAATGCAGACAGACTGTAAATTCAGTCCATTTCCAAGAATCAGTTAAAAGTTGTTTGTTTCAATGAATGATTAATTTGTCATCACTAAAAAAAAGTCCCCACATGGCATTTTTCATTTATTAGGCTAATATGCTTTTTTTAAAATATTGCCGTTTATTCATATGTATGGTTATATTGCATATAAATAAAAATAATTACATATTTTGTGTTAATTTAGTAGAAATCATGCCTTGATTACAACCACAATTCCTCAAAAGTTGGGACAGTATGCCAAATGCAAATGAAAACAAAAAGGAGTGACTTGTAAATTCTTTTCACTCTGTGCTATATTGAAAGCATTACAACAATATAATTTGATGTGGGTTTTTTGTTTTTGTTTTTTGGTGAATTTAAATTATTATAATTTTTTTTTTTTTAATATACACTCCAATCACATGATTGCAACATACTCCAAAAAAGCTGGGACAGTTGAGTGTTTGCCACTGTGTATCACCACCATTTCTTCTAATAACACTTAAGCGTTTGGGCACCGTTGCCCATTCATCCATTATGTAGGTCATCAAATGTGCAACTGTACATTCCTTCGTTGCCATGTTTTGCGCTTCATAACGCACCACACATTCTCAACTGGAGGCAAGTTAGGACTGCAGGCAGGCAAATCTAGCACCCACACTATCTGCTTATGCAGCCATGCACTTGTAATCAGGGCAGTACCAGTACGTGGTTTGGCATTGCCCTGCTGGAAAATCCAGGGATATCTCTGGAAAAGATGGCGTCTTGATGGCAGCATATGCATGTTGTTCCAAAATTTGTACATATCTTTCTGCGTTAATGGTGCCCTCACAGATGTGAAAGTTACCCATGCCATGGGCACTGACACACCCCCATACCATGACAGACACTGGGTTATGGACCTGACACTGTAAACAGCTTGGATGGTCTTTTTTCTCTGTGGCCCGGAGAACACGACTGTTCTTTCCAAAAACAATTTTAAATGTAGAATCGTCAGACCACAAAACACGATTCCACTGTTCTACTTCACATCTCAGTAGAGACCGAGCCAAGATAAGTCAGGCGACGCTTCTGGGCAGTGTTGATGTATAGCTTCTGCTTTGCATAGTAAAGCTTTAACTTGCATCTGTGGACGCATCTTCAAAAAGCAGTGCTGTTGATTAGGTACACCTGCAGCCAAAAGTTTGGAATAATGTACAGATTTTGCTGTTTCGGAAGGAAATTAGTACTTTAATTCACCAGAGTGGCATTCAGCTGATCACAAAGTATAGTCAGGACATTACTGATGTAAAAAAAACAGCACCATCACTATTTGAAAAAAGTCATTTTTGATCAAATCTAGACAGGCCCTATTTCCAGCAGCCATCACTCCAACACCTTATCCTTGAGTAATCAAGCTAAATTGTTAATTTGGTACTAGAAAATCACTTGCCATTAAAACAAACACAGCTGAAAGCTATTTGGTTTGTTAAATGAAGCTTAACATTGTCTTTGTGTTTGTTTTTGAGTTACCACAGTATGCAATAGACTGGCATGTCTTAAGGTCAATATTAGGTCAAAAATGGCAAAAAAGAAACAGCTTTCTCTAGAAACACGTCAGTCAATCATTGTTTTGAGGAATGAAGGATATACAATGCTTGAAATTGCCAAAAAGCTGAAGATTTCATACAAAGGTGTACACTACAGTCTTCAAAGACAAAGGACATCTGGCTCTAACAAGGACAGAAAGAGATGTGGAAGGCCAGATGTACAACTAAACAAGAGGGTAAGTACATCAGAGTCTCTAATTTGAGAAATAGATGCCTCACATGTCCTCAGCTGACAGCTTCATTGAATTCTACCCGCTCAACACCAGTTTCATGTACAACAGTAAAGAGAAGACTCAGGGGTGCAGGCCTTATGGGAAGAATTGCAAAGAAAAAGCCACTTTTGAAACAGAAAAACAAAAAGAAAATGTTAGAGTGGGCAAAGAAACAGAGACATTGGACAACAGATAATTGGAAAAGAGTGTTATGGATCTTAACCCCATTGAGCTTTTGTGGGATCAACTAGACTGTAAGGTGCGTGAGAATTGCCTGACAAGACAGCCACATCTATGGCAAGTACTACAGGAAGCGTGGGGTGAAATGTCACCTGAGCATCTGGACAAACTGACAGCTAGAATGCCAAGGATCTGCAAAGTTGTCATTGCTGCACGTGGAAGATTTTTTGATGAGAACACTTTGAAGAAGTTTAAGTTCTGAACACTTTTTTCAAATTGTAATAGTAATTTTTCACGTTATTAATGTCCTGACTATGAATTGTGATCAGTTGAATGCCACTTTAATTAATAGAAGTACCGACTTCTTTCCATAGGAGCAAAATCTGTACATTATTCCAAACTTTTGGCCACCAGTGTAAATCATGAAATAGCTTGACTTTGACTTGTATTCAAACAAAAACAATACAAAGTACATTTACAAATCACTCCTTTTTGTTTTTATTGGCATTTTGCATACAGTCCCAATTTTTCTGTAATTTGGGTTGTATTTTTAACCAGATTTTTAGTGCATTTTACTTCTTGCTTTATACATCTGAATCTTTTGGCTAAATTGGCTGTTTGGTCAAAACAATGTTTTCATAGAAAATGGAAGCTGTAAATAGAGATACACCAAATATCAACAAATATATATATATCACGTAGCGCTAATTTCAATTCTCATTTACAACAAATATGCAAAACAATATTTGTTTATTGGCCACATCCACATTAGTCTGTTTTCAGTTTTCTAATGTCTTTGTTTTACAAAGTATGCGTTAATGGAGAGCATTTTCAAAAGTTTCTTGTTTTTAGTGGAGGAAAATTGTCCTAGTGTGGATGAAGTATCAAATAACACATTATGGAAATAATTTAACCGTACGTTCCAAAGTTCTTATTTACCGTCAGTCCAGACTCCTCCAACATTTTGACTAGAGTTGTGTCACCAAGGTTAACAATAGGAAAAAACTCCCCTGTGTACTGCCTCTTCCACCAGTCATGCCGGCGGGACCTTCCAAAATGGCAATAACAAACAGCACAGTAAAACTAAGAGCAGATTCAGACTGTAATGTTGTTTCTGTTCTGTTCTAGATTTCACTAACTGAAGTATGGATGACATACAAATAAGACATTGCCATTTTCATGTGGGCTGTCATATGAGTGCTCAGAGGGAACTTCTACACAAAAGGTCACTTTTTTAAATCTTTAAAGGTTAATGTTTCATTTAGCCCTCCAACAATTAATTTACACACTGTATGATCTGCATTTTTTGCCAGAACAATAGTATGACTAATGGATCAATACAATTACCTTTCAATTTACAAAACAATACAAAATATAAATACTAATCTAAAACCACAATACAATTAAGTGGAATATGTGGGAATGGGTGTTGAATAGAGGCAAAAAAGCTCACTTGTCTTTCACAGGGTATGTGAAGTGGTAGTTGTAAAGCTTGGCTTTTATGAGGGCTGGTGGTTTCTTACTAAAGGGGTACTGCGTTTCATCTACCTGAAGCAGACTAACCACTAGAAAGCGAGAGAGTGAGAGAGAAAAACAGAGGGAAACATAAAGGAATAGTTCACCCAAAATTGATCATTCTCTCATCATTTACTCTTATGCCTTTTCAAAGTTGTGTGACTTTCTTTTTATTCTTCTGTGGAACACAAAGATATTTTCAAGGATATTTGTTGTGTTTACATCCATACAGTGCAAGTCAATGGGGTCCAAAACTTTCAAGCTCCATAAAGGACAAAAAGGCAGAATAAAGGTAATCCATCTGACTCGAGTGGTTTAAACCATGACTTCTGAAGCAATACGACTGGTTTTGGGTGAGATACAGACCAAAAATGTAACTCCTTTTTCACTATAAATCCTACCATCAGCAGTGTCCAAGACGCGATCATGATCTGAAGCTCAATTAAACTTCCTCGTGCTTGACACATTTGCAGAGCATGTGAAATCTAGCTACAAGAAAACATGGACTAAACCACATGAGTCGTATGGATTACCTTTATGCTGCCTTTATGTCCTTTCTGGAGCAAGAAAGTGTTGGACCCCATTGACTTGCATTGCATGGATATATTCACATTATATCTCCAACAAAATATCTTCATTTGTGTTCCACAAAAGAAAGTCATAGAGCTTGAGGTGGCATAAAGGTGAGTAAATGATGACAGAGAATTATTCCTTTAAGTTCTTAATAAATAATTGTAATTATCTAGCAAACAATAATTAAAAAATAATTAAAAGTTGAAAAAATAAATAAAAATGATATATTAATACAACCAAATCAACTTTTGAAACTTTTGCAGCTTTAAAATATAGGGAACCTACTTAATATTACAATGAATTATTAAAATAAATAATTATAAACTAAATATATTCTCTAATAGGTCTACAAAGTTCACTAGAAAAGTAACTGCCGCAATAGTCGCTCACCCTCTGGTTTCCCCTCTAGGAGGCGCTGAACAAGACCTGTAAACCAGGGACTTTGATCATGCCCATCCTGAGCGGCCTGCCACATCAACCACTCTAGCCGCGGCTGGTGGGGTCCAGATATGGCTGGGGCTACATTCACATTTCCTGTCTTATACATGAGGTTTATTTCCTACGAAAGGAGAACACAAAATAATGCATTGAGAATAACATTAAACCTTTCCTTTGAATGAATTCAATGCAAACAATGTTTTACAAATACTCAGAACGTAAAAAAGTGACTTGGATAGTTGTAACAAGGCAGCTTTTTCTATTTCCCATTCACCTTCCATGTCAGGCCATCATAGCTGCCCTCTAAAATGATCTCAGGCCTGCCCTCAGTAGATGTCATTCTATGCTGGATGCCATAGGCCCCAACCAACTGGAGCCTCTCCACAGTGCTGTAAACATCTCTCACTTCAGGCAGCAGTGTTATTCCGGTTATGGCTGCATATGGAACCTAGCAAGAGGAAACACAAACACTAATTTGCTTGACTATCCAAAATTGAATACATAGTATAAAAGTGGCGAGTAATTTAGCATGTGCATTCCTTAAAGATCACATGAAGATATTTTACATGGACAGCAGAGGGTATCACAAAATTGGACAAATTCTGATCATATAACTTTTTCCAATTATTATGGAATGATATATTTCAGATAAACCCACCTCTGAACAGCACATAAAAATGAAAAATAAAACAAAATGTGATTGATCACAGCTCTGGCTTTCTTAGAGGGCAGGTCTTGGACAGAATAATCAGTGATGTAGACCAGATCTTTTGCTGTTTAAACAAAGGTCTAACTACTCACCATACTGAGGGTGAATACACCTATAGAGGCTGTCATGATGACTGCCCACTGGATAAGGGACCAAAACTTGCCAAGAATGCCTTGTGTGCACACACACCTGATAGAGGAAACACATCTGAGATTAGAGGTAAATGAAAGGTGTGACATCATTATCTTCTTGTAGACAAAAGAAATAATTTTCTCACAAAAATTTCATGTTATCCTTTAATAACTAGTTTTAGTTTGCAATCTTACTTAAGCATGGCTGCCACTGCTTCCCAAGTGAAAGAAAGCACCCCAACCCAGATAGTGGGCAAATGAACAAACTGCAGGAACTCATCAAAGTCCTTTCGAGTGAAATCTGAAAACAAGTTCATGAAATACCAAAACATTAAAAAAACTGAGGTCTTTGGTGGGCATGTTTTGCCTTGTAAAGCTTTTTGACTGAGAGCAATATGAGGTTGAAATAATTCCTATTCATGACAAAAAATATATACTGTAATAACATTCGTTTATTTCATGATTGTTTTATTTTATTAAATAATTCAGATCTAAACAAATGGAAATATCTCAATCAATAGATGTTTTAGATACATGCTGACACACACTGACCTGGTGCACTTATAGAGTATCACAGATATGAAGCCTCACTCACCTGTTGTGGATGACAAAGTTTTATGTTCCCAGTTAATCTGCAGGTTAAAAAGTTTAACTTCACTATACAAGATCAAGGCGTACACAGCCAACTCCACCAGCAATGCCAAGAGAGAGACCAAAGACCAAAGTGTCAAGCCTGTAAACCACAAAAACACAAGAGAAAATAAGGGCTCATAAATGTTGGGAACTCCACATAATGTACCAATAAGAACCAAGAACTAACATGGTACTAGCAGACAAAAAGATTTAATAAGAGTACTTCATATTACTCATTAAACTCATCTGATTTATTGTCTACTGAGATGCATTTTAAATTTCTCTTAGGTCTGATCATTAGTGGAAATGATTGCAAATGACTGCAAAAACACAGAAGTCATATTAAGAGTTTATGAGGTCATACTCTTGGCTTTCTTCTTTTTCTTTGGACCAACACTAGAGTTGAAGTGATCATCGTCCAATAATGAGAAGCTCAGGGCGATGGTCAGCAGATTCAGAAGACTGCAGTTGCCCGTTAGGATGTGACAGAGCTGGAGAAATATCTAAAGAAATGGTCAAAAGAGGCAGATGGGTGAAAAGAGTAAGTCATGCAGAAGAACACAGACACTCAACATTAAAGCAATATTCTGGGTTCAAAAATCTAAAATTGTCTAAATATTGGCGGATGAACCTCCAGGTAATTCCCATGGGTGGATTTTTCTCCATGTACTGTAAACATCCCCTATGTAGTGCATGTGTGAAAATCATGCTTAAGTTACAGGATTTTTGCTTGTTTTACAAACTGAGGGACAAATCTCTATTTTCTGCGGTTAACGTAAAAAAGGTAAAAGATGCTGCCGGTGCCGAAAGAGCTCAACAATGCATTCTTTTAACAAAACACTCAGCAATTTCAATTCACCAATCACGCCATCATACAAATAAGAAAGGTTAAATGAAGTCCATATAAACATGGGAAAAATTACCTTAAAGTTTAGTTACTCATGTATTCTGCACAAGACATGCAGGTCTCTCTCTGTATAAGCATTAGGGGTAGACCAATATATCGGTTTTACCAATTAATCTGTGCCGATAGTTACTTTTTGGAACTATTGGTTATCTGCACAAATCAATGCCTATAATATATATATATATATATACACACACATACACACACACACACACACACACACAGTTGTGCTCAAAAGTTTGCATACCCTGGCAGAAATTGTGAAAGTTTGGCAATGATTTTGAAATATGACAGATCATGCATGTCTTTTATTTAAGGATAGTGATCATATGAAGCCATTTATTATCATATAGTTGTTTGGCTCTTTTTTAAATCATAATGGTAACAGAAATCACCCAAATGGCCCTGATCAAAAGTTTACATACCCTTGAATGTTTGGCCTTGTTACAGACACACAAAGTGACACACACAGGTTTAAATGGCAATTAAAGGTTAATTTCCCACACCTGTGGCTTTTTAAATTGCAATTAGTGTCTGTGTATAAATAGTCAATGAGTTTGTTAGCTCTCACATGGCAGGCTAGATACTGACCCATGGGGAGCAGAAAAGAACTGTCAAAAGACCTGCGTGACAAGGTAATGGAACTTTATAAAGATGGAAAAGGATATAAAATGATATCCAAATCCTTGAAAATGCCAGTCAGTACTGTTCAATTACTTATTAAGAAGTGGAAAATTCAGGGATCTCTTGATACCAAGCCAAGGTCAGGTAGACGAAGAAAGATTTCAGCCACAACTGCCAGAAGAATTGTTCGAGATACAAAGAAAAACCCACAGGTAACCTCAGGAGAAATACAGGCTGCTCTGGAAAAAGATGGTGTGGTTGTTTCAAGGAGCACAATAAGATGATACTTGAACAAAAATGAGCTGCATAGTCGAGTTGCCAGAAAGAAGCCTTTACTGTGCCAATGCCACAAAAAAGCCCGGTATGGTCACAACCATAAGCACTATGTTTGGAGAGGGGTCAACAAGGCCTATAGTGAAAAGAATACCATCCCCACTGTGAAGCATGGTGGTGGCTCACTGATGTTTTGGGGGTGTGTGAGCTCTAAAGGCACAGGGAATTTTGTGAAAATTGATGGCAAGATGAATGCAGCATGTTATCAGGAAATACTGGCAGACAATTTGCATTCTTCTGCACGAAAGCTGCACATGAGACGCTCTTGGACTTTCCAGCACTACAATGACCATAAGCACAAGGCCAAGTTGACCCTCCAGTGGTTACAGCAGAAAAAGGTGAAGGTTCTGGAGAGGCCATCACAGTCTCCTGACCTTAATATCATCGAGCCACTCTGGGGAGATCTCAAACGTGCGGTTCATGCAAGACGACCAAAGACTTTGCATGACCTGGAGGCATTTTGCCAAGACGAATGGGCAGCTATATCACCTGCAAGAATTTGGGGCCTCATAGACAACTATTACAAAAGACTGCACGCTGTCATTGATGCTAAAGGGGGCAATACACAGTATTAAGAACTAAGGGTATGCAGACTTTTGAACAGGGGTCATTTAATTTTTTTCTTTGTTGCCATGTTTTGTTTTATGATTGTGCCATTCTGTTATAACCTACAGTTGAATAAGAATCCCATAAGAAATAACAGAAATGTGTTTTGCTTGCTCACTCATGTTTTCTTTAAAAATGGTACATATATTACCAATTCTCCAAGGGTATGCAAATTTTTGAGCACAACTGTGTATATATATCTAGCTATAAAAAAAAATTAAGAGACCACTGCAAAATTATCAGTTTCTCTGGATTTGAGTAAAATGAACATTTTTGTTTTATTCTATAAAGTACTGACAACATTTCCTCCAAATTCCAAATATAAATTGTAATTTAGAGCATTTATTTACAGAAAATGAAAACTGGTCAAAATAACAAAAAAGACAAGTGTTTTCAGACCTCGAATAATGCAATGAAAACAGGTTCATATTCATTACACAATACTACTGTTTTATCTTAGGAAGATTTCAGAAATCAATATTTGGTGGAATAACCCTGATTTTCAATCACAGCTTTCATGCATCTTGGCATGCTCTCTACCCGTCTTGCACATTGCTGTTGGGTGACTTTATGCCACTCCTGGTGCAAAAATTCAAGCAGCTCGGCTTTGTTTGATGACTTGTGGCCATCCATCTTCTTCTCGATCACATTCCAGAGGTTTTCAGTCGGGTTCAGGTCTGGAGATTGGGCTGGCCATGACAGGGTCTTGATCTTGTGGTCCTCCATCCACACCTTGATTGACCTGGCTGTGTGGCATGGAGCATTGTCCTGCTGGAAAAAACAATCCTCAGAGTTGGGGAACACTGTCAGAGCAGAAGGAAGCACATTTTCTTCCAGGATAACCTTGTACGTGGCTTGATTCATGTGTCCTTCACAAAGATCAAAGACCCAGATCATCACCAATCCTCCACCAAATTTCACAGTGGGTGCAAGACACTGTGGCTTCAAGGCCTCTCCAGGTCTCCGTCTAACCATTAGATGACCAGATGGAGGATTTTTGTGCCAGGAGTGGCATAAAGTCACCCAACATCAATGTGAAAGACTGGTAAAGAGCATGCCAAGATGCAAGAAAGCTGTGATTGAAAATCAGGGTTATTCCTCCAAATACTGATTTCTGAACTCTTCCTAAGTTAAAACATTAGAATTGTGTTGTTTAAAAATGAATATGAACTTGTTTTATTTGCATTATTCGAGGTCTGAAAACACTGCATCTTTTTGTTATTTTGACCAGTTGTCATTTTCTGCAAATAAATGCTCTAAATGACAATATATTTATTTGGAATTTGGGAGAAATGTTTCAGTACTTTATAGAACAAAACAAAAATGTTCAATTTACTCACACACATACCTATAAATAGTAAATCCAGAGAAACTGATAATTTTGCAGTGGTCTCTTAATTTTTTCCAGAGCTGTATATATTTCAAAATTCCTCTGTGGCCGGCGCTGGAGGATTCTAGTTAGAATGGCTTGGTTCCATAGTAAAACAGCGGCCACTAGAGGTGAAATTAAAACAATCATGCATCTAAATCTCTCATTGACAATATTCATCCATATTTTTATCCTCACATTAATGCATATTTTGTTATATTGATAATTAACTGTTCTAAATTCAAGCGAATGTATGCAAAGAAAAATGCGCCTATATGGAAACATCCCCAGCCAACACTTACATTGTCTCGAACTTCACATCTTTTGAATAAATATCTTGTAAATTGAACCTCATCTGGTGAATGAAGACTATAAAAAGCTTAATTTAGCAAACACTTAACTATAGCACTGTAATGGAGCCAAGTTTCCCTCATTTCAAAATAAATCTCCCTGTGTTTTTCTGACTTGTTTAAAGTTATAAGTCCTGCATTATGCACAAAATCTGATGTTTTTTTTTTTCTGGTTATTATTGGGATTTTGGTTAAACAATAAACTGCATCTGTGATTTTATTCATTTTGGACTCTTGTAACCTCTTGTGTCTATGCCCATCATAGTCAGGAAAGACTAAGTATCTTTTTTCAAAACTATCGACCGATTAATCTATTGTCGGCCTTTTCCACCACCTTAATTATCAGTATCGGCAAAATCCTCTATCGGTCGACCTCAAATAAGTATGGACACATATTTAGAGTAATATACATAACAAACCTGAACATAAAAGCCAAAAAGTCTCAAACGGCGAATGGGAGCAAAGAACGTCAGAAGAGGAACTACAATCTCACACTGTAACAGAGCCACTGCTCCAAACTTCAACAGCCAATCAGGGAGCTGACGGGCATACCAGGCCAAAGGTGTGGGACTTATCTGGTTCTCAAAATGATGACTCAAAGCTGCAAGAGAGATTGCTTGATGAGTTTTCAAAACACTAATGTAGAGTCGTTTTTCCCACACAGATGTGTGGCTGACTTTATGGTTCATGACTATTTTCACCATTACTTCATGAAAACTCAAAGAATCCATAAATATCATTAGGGCTGTCAATGTAATGCATTACACTTGTTCAATTAATAGAAAAAGAAATATGGTACAAATTAAATAAATGCAATATGTTGACTTTTAAAGCCACTTTTTGTTTGTTCAATGCATTTACATTTTACATGTATGCATTTGGCAGATGCTTTTATCCAAAGTGACTTACAATGCATTCAAAGTATACATTTTTTAATGCTTAACTCATCAGTCACAATAATGTAATATCTTTGAATTTTCTCATTTGGGGGCTTTTGTCAGCAAATATTGATATGTGATTAATCATATATATATTATTTATTTATTTATTTATTTAATACCAAAACATTACAAAAGTCAAATGAATGCATGACCAACACAAATGAACTTTTCTAGTTTTTAGTATATCTGAAGCACAACAGAATGCATAAATGTAAAAAAAAAATAAAAATGTAAGTACCTGAGAGCTTCCACCAGGCAGGGTCGCCACTGGCCAGCTTAATCACACCTGTGCAGAAGGTAAGCCGGAACAACAGCCAGCGGGTCAACCAAAAGGTCACAGGGTCATGGTACCCGTTAAAGGAACGACCCCGCAGTAAACCAAGAGGAGCTACAAGCACAGCCAGAAACCCCACCTCCAACAGCAGCATATCCCTACGAGACGATAATAAATCAATAGACAATGGATACATTTTTATTGCTCATCTGTGAAGGTGAACCATGTAATTTATGGTTTTAACTCGCTAGACACTGAAGCAAACAAAGTGGGTTAAATCTACATTGTGCTTAAAATTATTTAAGTAGTCTGTAAATACCTGTTAGTTATCCTAAAGCTGTCAATGAAGGATAAAAATGTATAAAAGTCCACTAAAAATTGGTTTTAGTTGAGTCACCAGATGAAACTTAATGGGCAGGTGTAAAAAATGCAGTAAGGTATGTGGTCAGCCTACTCTCTGTCATAAACATTCTACACATTGCCATACTTTGACTGACTGCTGCAGAGAATAGACCTTGTTCACGTTAGCACCATCTTTCATTTTTAATAGGAACAACAACGAGGCTGTGAGGGATAGACTTATAGTCTCTTCAATGGGCTGTACTGCAGTTTAAAGTGTTTTTGGATCGTTCCACAGACAAAACATTGATAAAATATCTGTCTGAGAACATTCAGTATACAAAGAACTCCAGACAACATGAGTTGATGGGAAATCTAGGATGTGATCTAGGAGCTTTATACAGCTTTATACCTTTCATGTTGTCATTCCCATTAAAAATCAAAGATGGCGCTAGAACACAGGTGTCAAACTCAGTTCCTGGAGGGCCACAGTCCAGCAGAGTTTAGCTCTGCATGAATAAGGTCTATATGACTTGCAAATGCTCTAATGATTGGGATAAACAAGCCGGAGAGGCACAGTAAACAACAAATGCTCACGCCTGCATCGGTTATAGTGTGAGTGAGACATGCAAGTTGTGATGTATGCAAAAATGTCCAACTTACCATTCAGAGCGAAGGAAGTCCCCCCCAACCTGTAAAACAAAACAATTGATTATGCAATCTGAATTATGGAGCATTGGCCGTAATGTCAAAAGCCTTTAAAGATAAAATAAAAAAATTAAAATTCTCTTATTTACTCACACAAATGCCATCCCAGATGTGTATGACTTTCTTTCTTTTGCAGAACACATATGAAGGTTTTTTTTTAAAGAATATCTCAGCTCTGCAGGTTCATACAATGCAAGTGAATGGTGGCCAGAACTTCAGAAATATAACATAAGTCAGCATAAAAGTAACCCATAAGACTCCAGTGGATAAATCCATATCTTCTGAAGTGATATGATATGTGTGAGTGAGAAACAGATCAATATTTAAGTCCTTTTTAAACATAAATCTCGACTTTCACATTTTTCTTTTGTTTTTTGGCAATTCTTTGTACATATCACCACCTACTGGGCAGTGAGGAGAATTCATAGTAAAAAAGGTCTTAAATATTGATCTGTTTCTCACCCACACCTATCATATCGTTTCAGAAGATGGATTTAACCACTAGAGTCTTATGGATTAATTTTATGCTGCCTTATGTGATTTTTCTGAAGTTCTGGCCACCATTCACTTGCATTGTGAGGACCAGCATAGTTGAGATATTCTTCTAAAATCTCCATTTGTGTTCTTTAGAAGAAAAAGACAAGGGTGAGTAAATGATGAAATAATTTTCTTTTTTTGGGAGAACTATCCCTTCAGCACTGCAGCTAATGGTTTTATGCACTTAAACAGGCTTTCAAACATCATAGTGATGTGCAAAACTACACATTTTCAAAATCGAGAGTTGGTTGCCTGAAGGTCTAGTCAACTAATTGGTCTAAAGGAAGCTATGTATAATCAGGGCAAGTGGAAAATTCAATCATACACACAGAAGCAGATGAGGAGAAGTTCAAAAGGATAGTATACTTACATTATAGAGTGAGAGGTAGAGGGCCCACAGGCAGAAGAAGGTCAGACTGTCTCTCAGTGGCCCCAGTAGCACAGCACACATGCCTAGCACCACCCCGAGCAGGCAGATGAGCTCCAGGGCCTGCTGGGGCTCCAGTCCCAGAGATGGCCCCAACCACAGCAGGGATGGGGAGGCCTGAAGCTGTTCCAGCAGGGGCCGCTGCACCCGGGGCATCAGTAGGCGGACAGGGACAATACCCTCATCTCCATACAAACCTGTCCAGAGAGGGACACAAGCAGAGAATTAATTCAACATTAAATATAATAATAATATTAACCCCATTTACTTTCTAAGTACATGTTTGTCTTCCAACAATCATTCAACAATATGTAATAACTTGCTGCGCCTCTGAAATAACTTTCATCAAGACCACTAATTTTTCAACCACCAATCACATTCAGATCTGGTTCCATTCTGGTACAGAACGCCCAATTTCCCCAATCCAGTCCCACCCTGATTTTCACTTTTACTTGGAAATCTGCCACATTACGGAAGTAAAATGCCATTTCATGTCGACTTTAATACTGCAGGGATGATTGAGATATTAAAAAGTGAGCATATGAAAAAACTAATCATATTTCATCAGAGCTCATGCAAATGTACAGCATACTGTAGGAAGAGCTTGCCATGTGTTCGGTGGTGACAGACTGCCCACAGGGCTGCACAGAATAATATGTTGTGTTTGCTATGTGATGGAAAGCCATAGAGAATTAAGCTGCATGTTAACATTAATTCAACAGAACAATATTGTCTTTCACTGCCATGACGATGATCAAAACACAAACTCGTCCTGCGACTTTTAATGTCTTGAAACCGTTGCAGAGCAGACACCAGATGTCCTAACTGTGGGTGTACTTAAAAACTGCTTTAGGCTACTTGCTAATAGGAAGTGTGTAACTGACATATAGTGCTGTGAGATCAGGAAAGACTACTTTACTAAGTTACTGAACTTACTTTTAAGGTAAACGAACTCATGAACTTATACATGAAGGTTAGCCTCACTCACCATTCACTTTCACTATATGCAAAAAAAGATGCAATCAATGAGGGCATACATTCTGCCAAACAAAATCTTTTGGGTTTCACAGAAGAAAGAAAGTCACACAGGTTTGGAATGACAAGATGGTCAGTGTGTCATTTTTGGGTGAACTATCACTTTGAGGTGGTAGGCTGTTGACAGTGGTTGTAAAGTTGCATTTCCACATTTCTGACAAGCATGCCACAGCAAGAGTGTGTTTACAGTAGCAAACTGGGTTTAGTTAGAGAACAGTCAGTGCATTGTGCCAAGGCCAAAGTATGAATCGTAGTTGCTCTATAATTCTCTTTGAATTACTCCCTTTTGTTAAATGACCCAGTTCTGCCACACACAACTCCCTCAGTAACACTGCCTTAAGGGATCTTCTGCGTAATCATCAAAAACCCTGAAAAATTACCGGTAGCTCTTATTAGAAAACATTTCCAAAGGAACAAATCTCAGTGAATGTGCACTCTTTGGAAAGTTTTAAATATGCATAAAATAAACTATTCTATTCTGAATATTAGTTTGAAATAGCCCAACTTTATCAAACAGGAAGAGAGCTATTATCCAGTGCATAACATTTTCCTTATCTGTGGGCTAGACATGCTGCTGGTGGTCAGATCTGGTTGTTAATAAGCTTAGGGGTGGGAATCACAAGGTACCCGGCGTTATGATATAATATTGAAATATAGGTCACAATACAATATTATTATGATTCTTTACTTTTACGATTCAAAACTCTGATATATTGCGATATTTCACATTTGCAATGTTTCTCATTCGTCTTCATCTGACTTAAGAGAACTGTTTCCAAATCATCAAATGCATTGTTAAATTAATATAAACGTGCCAGTTTATAAAACAAGGCCAGTTTATTTCTTAACATCTATGTACAATGCAAAGCCATAAGCATATCAGACCATAATGGCTCCCCATTTCTGTGGTTAGGTCAATGTAGCTAGTCTTTCTAAAAATAAATGATAGTAATTATGAATACAATAATAGCCTAAACACTGTAAAAAATGTATTACAACACAGTTTCAATACACAAAAGTACAGTATATTTGATATCACCTAAAAGGTTAGCCTATTTTATATGACACTAACATTTTTGCCAAAATACCTGTTAATGTTACTACTGTAAAATCGTGATAAATTTTAGTAAGGGAGGGTGATTGTGTAAAGCATGATAACTGCACCTTCTAAGGGACTGTTGTTGAATTCCTATATCGATTTGGCAAAGATATTTTTTTCCCCATCACTACAATATTAATGTGGAAAAATTTAAATAATTGATATTTGGCGTGCAAATATCTATACAATATAACGAGGAAAAATATTACGCCACTTTAACATATCGATATTTTTCACCACCTCTAATAAGCTTATTATGAAAAAATAAATCCCACACCCTAACCTTGGTCCATACAGATTGAGCCAAAAAAGACTATTATAGCAGTGATTTTACATGTATGTGGCACAAAATATATATAGAGCCCCATAGAAATCAGGTCAAGCATTTATAAATCTGCTTAGCCAAAACCTTAACCAGTGGTTAACTAGGAATCCATCCACACATGTGCAATTCTCATCTAATCTTTACAGTAACCATACAAACTGTATTGAAATTTAAATGGATATAACATCAAAAAAAGAGCAAAGAGAAAATATGCTTTATATTAACATGTTTAGGGGTTGCATTTGATAATAATGTGCATAACATTTTTCAGTGTATGAGTCACAGTGGTGAGATACAGTATGGGAGATTAAACTAAGGAAGCTGCACCCTTGTAGGCAAATTTGCTTTTGAATGGGTTCATTGTGCTGGCACTTGGAATTGTTTTGAAACAGATTGCACATTAAAAACTCAAAAGTATAAACAAAAAATATTCCTGCACAGTTAGCAGAGACAGTTTTCTACATGAATGCTCTTACTACATATCCATTGGGCACTAGAAAGGATGTAAGGACAAAAGCTCATAGGCCCCTAGTGATGATGGGTCACTCTGCTGTGCATTCTCAGCAGGGCTCCCAAACATTCAGCACCAGTTTTGGGGAAGTTACTCTAAAAAAAAAAAAGTAATTAATTACTAACTACTAATTACATCTTCTACAGTGTAATTAGATTACTGTACTAATTATTCTGTCTGAAAAGTAACTGCATTACTTATTACTTTCTAAAACCCTTATCAACCTCGACCAGATGAAAAATACAAGCACAGACATGAAACTGTTCTTTTGATTCTTTCAAATAAATCAAAATCAAATACATTTTTCATGAACTGGACAAAGAATTTAAGGGGGCTGCAATAAATTAGAAAACATATTTTATCATTAGATGTTACATTTCAATTTTAAATTAATTATTGTTGTATGTAGAATTGTTCTATAGTCTATACAGTATTTAACACAATTACATCAGAAGTAACTAAAGTACTGAAAAATTAAAAGTAATCCCTTACTTTATTTTAAAAGAAAAAGTTAATTACAGTAATTAATTACTTAGTAATGCATTACACCCAAAACTGTTCAGCACATGTGGTGAAGACCGAATCGAATCTGTGTTTTTGAACGAATCATTCGCGTTTACTTACATACATTGACTATTTTAGCAGATTTGGGATTGCTTGATGAACTGAACAGAAAGGGCATCTCTCAATAGATTTGCACAGACGTAAATTATAATAAAGGATAATGTGACTTGTTTTGATTTCGGACGACTCGGTGCTTTATTAACATTGCTTCTTTAGACTAATAAATGATTCGATGACTCACTATCGACATTTAACACGCTCAGTTGTCGCAAACTACTAGCGTAAGAAATGGTCACTGAACGAATCTTTTAGGTAAACGGATTCCAAAGACTCGACTCACTGGGATGAATCAAAATAGCCATCACTAGCAGGAACTCAGCGAGCAACTGCGGTCAGTGAGATGCACGAGGTCCTTTACAGATGTTACATTTAAACGTTCGAATTTGAATCTAAATTCGAAACTCATCAACCGTAGCCTATTTTGGCGGGAGAACGAGCGAATTAACCTTATGAATAAATGAGCCGAAGGAATTCAGTTGTTTTCGCTAACACGCGACATTCCACAACACGAGAAAAGTTCAAGTTCAAGCGTAACCTTTATAGTGCCGCGCCCAAAATCCACCATTGAAAAGCGCAATATACCCCTTCCAAAAGAGAAACTTCCCTACCTGGTATCTGAACGTAGATAGATGCAAAAGCACACACGTAAATGACGGCAATACTCCACAAAAACATTTGTCTGGGGATTTTCACTTCCCCCATCTTGTCTGCTTGCTGGAAGGATGAGGTGTCACTTTGTTTCGGGGGACTCGAGCGCAGATGCTCATTGGGAAAATGAAATGGAATAGAGGGTGGAGTTTTAATTTGTAGCACATGCGTGCACGCGCAGCGACAGCCGAGCAATGTATAAGCTAACAAGAATTTCTAAACATCAGCCAAGCGTCTCGAATCAACAATCTACAATGTTATTATTCAAGAAATGCGTCACTGTATATGTTACTGATTCGAGTGACGTGGAATAACCTTTTCTTGTCCAAATCATGAGTTGTCTGAACTTGTCTTTAACCTATACTTTATTAAATGCAACGTTAAAATTGTAAATAGAGGATTTCTTTCAGAATAAAGACAGTACAAGTACAATCACTTAAAGTAAATATTGCTTTGCAAGAATCTTATCAATGAGCCACACAAGGAAATGCACAATATTTTAATAAACTTTATTACAGGTATTATTTTTGACACAAGTTTGTATCCATGAGTAGAAGGCTGACACTTGGGTGAACACAGCTGGTTTCTGAGGTACACATTTTTTTCCCCCCCATGTTGACAGTCCAACAAGGTAGTAGGTGCCATTTTTCTCACACATAAGGGGTGCACCTGAGTCGCCCTAAAAAAGGTGACCCAGACATGTGTGAGAATGATTGTTGTAACATCATGTTCAATTCAACTGTAATTAAACTACAGTAACGCACTGTACCAAGCAGGAGATGGATGCTGCTCCATCTGTGCACAGGAGAGATTTCTCGTTAAAAATGTTCCCCCAGCCAATCTTGCAGGCCTTCTCAGAAAAAGGCTTAACTCTAGCCATATGCAGGATATCAGGGCTCAGTTCCACTAAAATGAGAGTACCAGAGGTATAACAACTATTACTGTTAAATATTAATATGCGCATCAAGGTGTCAGTCATTATATTATCACATTTCCCTATATTATCAGATTTAAAGTCAACATGAAATAAAAACTTTTACTTCCATTTACTTTCTTAAAAAACATTACTGGTATTTGCACAATTCATCGCTGCATTTCAAAGAAAATGAAAGATTATCTTCGCAAACTTTCATCAGAATATAATAACTTGCTCTGACTGCTTCTCAGCCCTTTTATTTTTCAACCCCTCCCCTCCAACTAACACAGAGACCACTTTTCATGATCCAATCAACTCCTACTCCAATTTTTTTCCACAATGAATGTTGGAAAATGGGTTGAAAATGCCATTTCATGTTGACTTTAGTGCTAAACCCTGTTGAAAAGCCAGTTTACAGTGTGTGGACTCACAGGTAGCCTTTCTCGACCCCCAACCAGTTGTCACACAAGACGATCCCTCTTCAGTAACCATTTCATCATCTTTATCCGTTATACATACTGGGAATATTGTCAGTCCTGGATGCAACACATGTACCACCCCACTATGTAACTCAGATTGTTGAGAGAGATCCCATGAGAGAAACAAATAAGCTCAAATGATAGATTCTCTACCTAATCGAGCCGGAACACTTAAGCGGACCATGGAGAGATCAGAGACGGGTGGGAAGCTGCCATCGTGGGCCAGACTCTGCACGCTTTCCACAATTACAGTCTGGCCGGATATAAAGTTGAAGTCATGAGCCCCCAAGACCACATCATCTCCAGCCCTGTGGGAAAAACTCAGGACATCAGACTCTGAGAAGCAATTACTAAGTTTAGCTATTCACGATGCACGTAAAGTACTTTACGATTAGTTTAAAAGTGTAGAAAAAGTATTCCATGCCATTAAATAAGAAAAAAAAAAGTCTGGAAAAAGCGCCTTTCCAGACCTTAAAGGTGAAGTGTGTAATTACTGTGCCGCTAGCGTAAACACATGGAATTGCAAAAATAATTTTTCTCAAACAGGTTTTTCCAAATGCTCCCCCCCATCATCTATTGGTCAGACAAACAGATAGTCCTGCCCCAAACTCACGCCATTGGTCAATTTTGCCTTGTCAGTCAGATCAGGATTCGCAAACAAACAATGTTTAAAATGTTTAAAAATGCCACCGTGTAACACATTACACTTGTTTGGGGAATCAACCTACAGCATGAATGCCTTACTTACAGTTACCTCACATCGAAAAAATTAAACATCAGCTTAAGGATTTATGCAATCAGAGATGGTGAAAAGGCATCTATATGGCTTTCCATGTATCAAACTCACTGTCCTCATGTGATTTCCAACTGGCTTACTTGGCATGGCAGTGCCGTGGTGCCAGTATCCAGTTCGGGTGAATGAGGATGCCGCTGCAGTAATGTGTTTTGTGACTCTGCAGGCTGACTTGCCAGGGCCAGGAGTTAGGGCATGCCTCACTCAAATTCTCCACACTGAATGTGCCGTCCTCAGAGGACACCACCTGTGCCAAGCCACTGGGCAGCAGACAGGGGTCCATTTTGGACTGCCCACACTGGGCTAAAGTCAAAGCATGGAAAAGGACATGGATAATGAAACTAAGGAGGAACATGATAGTAAGACTGTATTCAGAATGGAATACTAGCTTGTTACTTACTAAATACCCTGAAGTATATACTTATTTTCAAATACCAAGAGAAACAGTAGGCTGTTAAATGTTTCAATAAATGTTTCAAACAATAGTCTGCAACATTGTTGTCACATGACCTCATTACTTTGTATGCGAGTAGCTTCCAGTTTATATTAGAAAGAAAAAGCTGTCATTTTGCATTTTAATTACATTTTATAAAAATGTCTTAAGGCATCTTTACATAGCCAAGTTAAGGCTGCTCTGAGCATGCTCAAAATTTGGTGTAAAGATGCAATGCAGCATAAAAGCCAGACTAAATTACGCCTGCTCTAAACCACCTAACCCCATATTATCAAATGCAAATCTGATGCCGCTTTGGTTCTGTGTAAATGAAATGCAGCATCAGAGCAGCCTTAAACTTTGTTGTTGTCATGATAGAGTATATATTTCATATTTTTTATAGTTTCATATCTAAAAGTATCATTTCATATTACCATTCATTTCATATTTCTATATTCATGATTTTATATTTGAAACATTAATCTCATAACAATATGCAATTGCTGCATAAATGCATTTATGCATTAATTCCACCACCATCCACACCTACGGTACTGTAAATGCCATCTCAGTTGCTGCTTCTGTGCAACATTTGCAGTGTAAAGATGGCATTAGAGGTATGGTTCAGTAAAGAGTAGTACATGTTAGTATGCTATTCTGAACATTACCCAAGAGAAGGAAAATCTTACCAGCTGAATCCTTTCCAGGATTTTCTGCCACAAATTCAGCTATTAGAGGAAGATATAGCCGTTTTAGATACCATTAGAAAAGTCACTGAAACTCTTACTCTCATCACTGAAATCACCTTAATGTTTCAAAACTGGAAACCTCAATTCAAGTTCATACCATGTATTGCAGAATCAATCCATTGTTTGTAAAAGGAAACTGTGGTGTAAACCCCTGGTTTTTGAGTCCTACCACATCCGACCCCCCAACTGACCACTCCAGCAAGCTTGTGCCTTTCACCTGTGAAACATGAAAGGGGACCACCAGAGTCGCCCTAAAAAGACAAACAAGGCACACATATAGTTATACGCACACTCACTCACAAATACACGTTCTGGGATTTGGCAGATAAATACCTGCAAATGCTTACCTGACAAGCATCCATTCCGCCAGCATCTGCCCCAGCGCACATCATAAACTCACGCATTTTCCCTTCATAAAATGTGCTACATGTTTGTGGGTCAAAAACAGTTACATTAACCTCTTGAAGTCTGGAGGCACGTGGACCATCTATAAAGTGATTCAAATCTCAATTAATCATACTGGGAATATATATAGAGTGGGGCTCAAAAGTCAGAGTCCACATTGAAAATCTAGGATTCAAAATCTAATTTAAACCCATAAATACAGTTTTACAATTTTGAGAAATTTAAAAAAAAAATGAAATTTAAATGTGAAATAAGAAATATTTGAATTTATAGGTACTAATCAAATAAGCACATTGGCAACATTGACCACAAATGTGGTGGGCCAGACGGATGAGTTATCCGTTTCATTTGGCCTTGAATTTACAGAATTCAGTAGGCAGGGGAAAGACAGGAACTGATAACCTGTTTATAACAAAGTTTACAACAAAGACAGCTCTTGTCCTGCAACCTATAAAAAGCTGTTTGTTGGTATGCTGTTTGTTCTCTGTGCTTAAAAAAGAAAATGTGCCACAGTTGCCAAGACTTGAGTCTTTATTTCCTTCTAAAGTTTTTGGTTTAAGAAGTGGGATCTTTGCAGATAAAGAACCCAGAGAACCAGGATGGGCTGGCCGTGGAAATGTAGGACAAAGGAATAGGGATGCACCAATTCGATACCTGGATCGGTATCGGCTCCGATACTGACGTTCTAACCGGATCAGGTAACGATACCACAAGCCCGATCCAAATCTGATACTGTGTGTTACTCATGGTCATTACCATCAAGCCAGAAATGGTATAAAAGAAGCATTTTATTCAAAGTCTCTCAAATACATATGTACAAATCGCTAAAGTGAATATTTGTGAAATCGCAAAAGGCTGCATTTAATAAATAAATACATAGTCTGCATGCACAATGCACTTCAGGAATAGAATGCTGCTCTGTTGACACACACACACCACACACAGCACACACTCTTTGAAAATTAGCATACACACTTTGAACATTTCTCAAAGAGAACTTTCCACACAGTGAGGTATTCTCAACTGATTATGAAAAAATAAAAATAAATAAAAATAAACACTGGTATCGAATCGGGATCAGTATTAGCTGATACTGCGAGTTTATTAAATCAGAATAGGATCGGGAGAGAAAAAATGAAATTGGTGCAGCTCTTAACAGTAACCAGCAGAATGTAGCAACATTCCCACATACTGCATCTCCTTAATGAACTGGTGAAGGAGAAACTGGAGACGAAAGGATGGAATTTCAGTGTCCCCGTGGACAAACTGAAGATTAAATGGGAAGAAGAGAAGCTAAGAGGCGCCTCTATGGAGGAATGATCATCACCTTTCTTGAACTACAACAAATGAAAACTCTGAAGGTGTCAGAAACTACTGCTCACCCCTCGGCCTTGGTGGCATCATAACCACCACGGGGCAGTGAGCAGACCCTGGAGAACGTAATTCGCTCCCTGTGTAAGAATTGGGACCCACATTTGACATTGAGGGTAAAACTGTGGAGCTAGAATGCTCCCCATGGGCGAAAATTGCACCTGTGATCTTTCTTCGATCGCCTTTAACTCCAGAAGGAGCTGCTGCTGCACAAAATGCAGCAAGGCAACTCCAAATTCTAGACAAAGATGAATGAGCTTTGTCGAATATTACATGCTGTCACCAACAGACGTTCACAGCCTCATACACAAAAAGAGGCCAGCTGAGGCCAAGGCAACAGCAATCTGTAAAGACATGAAACCCTCCGACCTTCCCAAATTGAAGAACCCGGACAAGATGGCTACCCTGATGTCCGACACCATTACGAAAGCCCAGAATTTCAACTGGGGCCTTATTAACCACATCCGCCTGGCCCTGAGTGGAGACGTGTACGAGTAAGCAGAAAAGAAGTGGGCAGCCTTCCAGGCCCATAGCGGCCTGAACAATCCAGAAAGCAAAAGCAAGGTTTTACTGAGGCTCTTCAAAGAGGGCCTCACGAAGGACCATGAAAAGGTGTGAAAGGACATGCAGATACCCATGGGGAATACCTTGGAAAGGGTCCACCAGTGGGCAGACACAGTACATCAGGCCCAGGGGAAGCACGGCATGGCCGCCACAGCACCGGTGCCCTCAGCAGAGGTATTTGCCATCAGAACTGCTTACTACGGGTGTGGGCGAATCAGCCACATCCAGAGAGACTGTCAATCCACTTGATGTCCCAGGTACAGGCGTACCACACCTGGTCATTCCCCGGCCAAATGACCCGGATGCCAGGCAGGTACCAGAGGACCTCAAGCACAAGACTCTCACTGCAAAGCCTGCACCGAGGAGGAGGTCCTCCGGAAAATGGAAGAGGTGGTTAACCGCACCTAGGTGTGCCAAAGCAACGGCGCTCCAGCAGACAGGCAGTATCTGCATCCTTAGGGGGCTGGGTTGTGATCTAATGATAGACACTGGAGCCTCCGTTACAGACTTGAGTCTTTATTTCCTACTACAGACCACATTAAGGCCCGTTTACAAAAAAGTCAGATTTACTTTCTTGCTTCTAACGAAGCACACAAGATGCTCTTTGGAGCATTCTTAAACCATCTGGGATAACGTGAATCAGTCCAAGCCAGCTCGAGTGCATGCTATCATTACAACAAAAGGGCTCGTACAAAATATAAAGAAATTCTGAAATTTTTCAATTCAAGTATTCACTAAAATAGTTATGCTAGTAATATAATTTGATTTTAATGAGAGAGAAAAAAAGTCTATTAAAGACTGTATTAAAATAGAAAGTTGCAAAATAGAAGCATTTCCATCAGTGGACTCTGGACTTCTGAACCCAACTGTATATTTTCCCACGATGTATGAAGCACATCCACAGTAGTTATTTATTCTTGCTTTTAAGGCCCTACTTTCTCTGATGGCACCCCAGCCAGTGACTGTGCATGATTCCTGAGAAGGCAAGTCTCCGATCCAGATGGCAACAGGTCTCACACACTCATTAAACACAAGTGGAGTGTGCAGTTTCAGTAGGGCTATGTCATTCTCTTTTGTCTTTTGGATGTAGTTCTCATGCTGGATGATTTTATCCACCTTTACGGTCTTTAAAAATACACATGTGAGAGTTAAAATATATTTAAAAAAAGTTTAATAAGTATATGCATGATTTCAACAGCAGGGCAGCACTTTAATGGTAAACATTAATAAGATAAAAAAGATGCAATGACTGTGAAAGGTGACTGAGGCTAATATTCTACCTAACATCTTTTGTGTTTCATGAAAGCAAGCAAGTCATCCTGGTTTGGAACAACATGAGGCTGAGTAAATGATGACAGGATTGTCATTTTAAGGTAAACAGTCCCTTTAAACTTGCAGAAATTTCTAAACTTTCTAATATGTGGATATCCATATGGGACAGAAAAGTACACACGCATACACTTACTTGCTGGCATGTTTCATTTGCATTCTCCAAATCATGTCTTCCAACCACTGCGATCCAGAGTGAGGCCTTTTTATAACTAAGGATTTTAATGATAAAACAAAATGTTCAATATTGCAAATGATTTTTGATTTTTTTCATTTTTTCCAAAAATGAAAATTGCAACCCGAGCCATGGGCTGTTCTCACTGCTACCATCAGGTAGGCGGTATCGCAGCATCAGGACCCGCACCAGCCGACTCCATGATAGCTTCTTCCCCCAAGCAATCAGACTTCTGAACTCTTGATCTCTCGTGATCAATATACATCAGCACTGCACTTTATTACTCTTACTCTTATATCTCACACCGGACTGTCATAAATTATATTATTATTATATTATGTCTCTCTTAACAACTGACTATCAACCGACAGCCTGAATGTCAATACAGTACAATACTGTACATTCTATATATATATATATATATATATATATATATATATATATATATATATATACACACACTTTTTTTATATATATTTTAATTTTTAATTTATATTGAATAATGTGTATCTATATAGTAAAAAAACAAAACAAAAAACAAACAAAAACAGCGTATTGTATACTGTACAGTGTATGTTATTATTTGTATATTGTTGAGTGTAATTATGTGTATATCAGATGTTTAAATTGTGTTGTGTAAATCTGATGTTTATTGTAAATTGGTATATGTCTCATCACTGTCACGACTGCTATGTTGATTGGAACTGCACCCAAGAATTTCACACACCATTGCACTTGTGTATATGGCTGTGTGACAAAGTGATTTGATTTTGATTTGATTTGAAATGTAAAAGTTTATCTGCCATTTAAAAATCCCAATTTAATGAATATACTGTATAGAGACACTAATGCCAGTTGTTATTGAAAGTTATTACAAGTTGGTGAGCTTACCGTTTGAAACAATGGCTGGCTGTGATAACCCATCGGAGGTCAAGGATGGTGCCTCCGCAGGCTGGCATGTTGGAGTATTGCAGGGAAACCTGCCATGGCCATGAATGTGCCCATGCTGCCTGCCCACCTATAATCCGATTCTCCTGCTCTTCCTCCTGTGGGATGAACGCCCGTATGCCAGCCATTTCTGAGAAACACAATTTGAAAATTACAATTCTTCTTGTAGTTCCAAACCCGTATGACTTTCTTCCGCAGAACACAAAAGGTGAAGTTAGGCAGAATATTGGGGACTGACAGTCTCAAGTCACCATTCACTTTCATTGTCTGGAAAAAAGATGACAGTGAATGGTGACTGTATCCCTTGAACTTAACTGTATTACTAAAAATGTTTTATAACAAGATGGAGATATGACACCTTTAGTTTAGTTTACTGCACTCAGTAATTTTTTTATGCATGTCGTCTTGGATTTACATCAACACCTAGGGGCATGCATGCAGCATTATTCAAACAATAGTTTTCAGTTACTGATGCCTTTGTAGACATTCACTATTCACAGTCCATCATTATTAATTTAATCAAAGAGTGAAAGTGTCCAATAACAGGGCTGTTACGGAGTAGTATTCAGCTGGTCATGTGATCCTAACATGGCAGCCTCCATGAGGGGACCCTCCCCATGTAGAATAAAACAACTTTTTAAAAGTTACTGATATGACTGGAGTCTTCATCTTATGTGAGTGCTTATGATTTTCAAAATGATTATTAATTTCTTTAAGAGTACAACTTTTTAAATGAGGAAAAATGAGTGCACCTTTAATATTGCTGGCAGTATTTCAGAATGGATATGGATGCTGGGCATTAGATCACTAATAGCTACAGAATTAGGTCAATGAATCAGAAATACAATGAAATAAAGGCATAAACTCATAACCACCTAATTATGTCTTACCATAACAGCCCTCGTCAAATATGCAGTGGGTCTCCGCTGAAGTACTCACATTTTCGTCTTAAAAGAAATGTTGGATTCAATGAAATGAATTTGTTAGAGTACTAGAGTAGAACTACTTTTAAGTCACGCGATTCTACAATGTCAACAAATCATTATGGATACCAGAACGTGACATGTGACCGTTACAGCTATTTTTAAACTTTTAAGTCTCACCGGGGTCAGCGTTCCTCCAATTAAGACAGAAGATTAAAATAAATAAATAATCTTTACACATGTTCACAAAAGATGCGACTTAAAAATTAACGGAGAAATACAACGCAGAGGGATTCACAAGGAAACGACACGGTAACTGAAGAAAGTGCATTAGCACTTGTAAGGCGCAATCAGCGCTTAATTAAGTGAAGTAGGTCAGCTGTTCACTACGGAAGCTCTGAACCGCAAGGTGGAAAAAAAATAAAAAAATAAAAATAAGAATGTCTCAGTAACTTCCTGAGCCTAAGTCTTATTTTTTTCTCTCTCTCTTCCTAAATGTTTTTTTTTTCTCTCTTCCAAAAATTTGTTTTCACTCTTCCAAAAAAATTTTTTCTCTCTTCAAAAAAATAAATAAAACAATTATATATATATATATATATATATATATATATATATATATATATATATATATATATATATATATATATATATATATATATATAATAAAATAAAATAAAAAAATTTAAAAAATGCATGCGGTACCAACCTTGGCCACCAGGTGCCACTATCAGTAAACATGTAATCTTATGCTTTAAACGCTTTCTCTGTTGCTATATAACTGAGTAATACATTTAATATTTATTTAAGGGTTTGCAAACCTTAATCAAGACAAAATCAGGTTACATATGTTTGATATGGCATTCGTTGACGTGTAACAACTGGAGTTATTTTTTTGTTTGAAATTGTTGGTCTTTCTAAACCATCTATGCCGTTTGCTCAGTGTTACATGGTGGAAGAGAAGGAATTTATTGAGGAAAACGGGAAACATGGGGAAATTATTATTATGTCTGTCCTTTTGAAGTGTTAGGGGTACATCTGGTAATGTTAATATTGTTGTAAGTAATCTAATTTCTAAACGAAAAGATCATTTATAAATTAAATGCTCGCGACTGAACGGGGATGTCATGTGCAGACTTTCATGGTGGAATTTAATTATAATAATATATTTTAATATAACAAGTTGTCTATGCTTTTAAAACACACACTTATTTTTTTTTCCACCTTGCGGTTCAGAGCTTCCATAATAAAAAAAATTTGGAAGAGAGAAAAAATATTAAGAGAGAAATTTTTTTTTTTTTTTTTTTTTTTTTTTTTAGGAAGACAAAAAAATTTAAGACTTTGGCTCAGGAAGGAACTGAGACACTTTTTTTTCCACTCTTTTTTTTATTTTTATTTATTTTTTTATTTTTTTTCACCTTGCGGTTAAGAGCTTCCGTAGTTCACCACTAGAGGTCAGCAAACACCAACTACAACCTCTCACACGTATTAATAACCAATGCGAAATACAAGCCCTGTGTGGATCCTTTGTAGCCATTGAAATTGCTAAATCACTTCCATACTTTGCACGAAAAACCAACCATTCGCTTTGCTTGGAAGCTATTATTAGATTTTTAAAAAAATAATAATAATTTTAATCATCCAAGTGGTCAATCAGAAAATTTGCTGAGAATGCTTTGCATAGAGTAGACAGACATTAAAAACTATTGCCAACACCAGTGTGCATTAGTTCTCTGGCTCCACTGAGCAAGGTATTAGTTCTGTGCTATGGCCTTTATGACCCTTTGATTAATAATTTTAAACTTACTATTTTTTTATTATTTTTATTTACTAAATTATCTGCTTATCAAATGCATTTTATACTGATAAGTTTTATCATTCAATCAGTCTTTAATTTCCATATAGAGTTGAAGTCAGAAGTTTACATACACTTAGGTTGAAGTCATTAAAACTAATTTTTTTAACCACTCCACAGATTTCATATTAGCAAACTAGAGTTTTGTCAAGTTGTTTAGGACACCTACTTTGTGCATGACACGAGTAATTTTTCCAACATTGTTTACAGACAGATTGTTTCACATTTATTTGACTATATCACAATTCCAGTGGGTCAGAAGTTTACATACACTAAGTGAACTGTGCCTTTAAGCAGCTTGGAAAATTCTAGAAAATTATGTCAGACCTTTAGGCAATTAGACAATTAGCTTCTGATAGTTGTTGTACTGAAATGGAGGTGTACCTGTGGATGCATTTTAACCTTCAAACTCAGTGCCTCTTTGCTTGACATCATGGGGAAATCAAAAGAAATCAGCCAAGACATCAGAAAAAAACAAAAAACTGTGGACCTCCACAAGTCTGGTTCATCATTGGGAGCAATTTTCAAATGCCTGTATCACGTTCATCTGTACAAACAACATTACGCAAGTATAAACACCATGGGACCACGCAGCCATCATACTGCTCAGGAAGGAGATGCATTCTGTCTCCTAGAGATGAACATAGTTTGTTGTGAAAAGTGCAAATCAATCCCAGAACTACAGCAAAGGACCTTGTGAAGATGCTGGAGGAAACAGGTAGACAAGTATCTGTATCCACAGTAAAACGAGTCCTATATCGACATAAGCTGAAAGGCTGCTTAGCAAGGAAGAAGCCACTGCTCCAGAACTGCCATAAAAAAGCCAGACTACAGTTTGCAAGTGCACATGGGGACAAAGATCTTACTTTTTGGAGAAATGTCCTCTGGTCTGATGAATCAAACATTGAACTGTTTGGCCATAATGACCATAATTATGTTTGGAGGAAAAAGGGTGAGGTTTGAAAGCCGCAGAACACCAACCCAACCGTGAAGCACGGGCGTAGCAGCATTATGTTGTGGGGGTGCTTTGCTGCAGGAGGGACTGGTACACTTCACAAAATGGATGGCATCATGAGGAAGGAAAATTATGTGGATATATTGAAGCAACATCTCAAGACATCAGCCAGGATGTTAAAGCTCGGTCGCAAATGGGTCTTCCAAATGGACAATGGCCCCAAGCATACCTCCAAAGTTGTGGCAAAATGGCTTAAGGACAACAAAGTCAAGGTATTGGAGTGGCCATCACAAAGCCCTGACCTCAATCTGATAGAAAATTTGTGGGCAGAACTGAAAAAGTGTGTGCGAGCAAGGAGGCCTATAAACCTGACTCAGTTACACCAGTTCTGTCTGGAGGAATGGGCCAAAATTCCAGCAACTAATTGTGAGAAGCTTGAGGAAGGCTACCCAAAATGTTTGACCCAAGTTAAACAATTTAAAGGCAATGCTACCAAATACTAACAAAGTGTATGTAAACTTCTGACCCACTATGAATGTGATGAAAGAAATAAAAGCTGAAAGAAATCATTCTATCTACTATTATTCTGACATTTCATATTCTTTTGTCATTAACAATTTTTATTGATTCCATATTCAAATTAAAACAAACAGTACTTGAAAACACGGAATCAACATTTATCAATATATGCCCCCCACCTCCCTCCCGTCACCCAACATACATCCCAGTGGTCAGACAATGTATAACAACAGACACACATTTAAACAGACAGTCCAAAGAAAATACTCAATGGCATAAAAAGACATAAGTTAACCAACAACAACAAAAAAAAGTGTTCCACATATGAATTAATTTACATATATTTAATCACATTTAAAACTATAAGTCCCTCTCCACTGCCCCTCCCCGAGAGCCCTCCAAAAAGGCAAAATAGTTGCCCCACTTTTTATCAAACAATACCCAGTTGCTTAGCCTTCTATACGATACCTCCTCAAATGTTGCCACCCTGCCCATCTCTGAGCACCACTCCTGAAATGAGGGCGCTCCAGCCGACATCCATCCCCTAAGGATGACCTGCCTGCCAAACATAACACTGGCTAGGACCCAATTTTGTATGAACTTATCCCCTATATTAATGACTGCTCCATTGCTTAAAATACAGAGTCTGGGGCAAAATTAAATTTGAGTGCCCAATACAACACATGTAAAACTCTGAACCCTCAACCAAAATTCTTGGACCTTAACACACCACCAAAAAACATGGGTTGTGTCCCCATCTTCTGATTGGCATCACCAGCAGGTGGGTGTGTCTTTAAGACCAAGCCTGTACAATCTAGAGGGGATCCAATAGAATCTATGTAAAATATTAAACTGCATAAGGCGCACACATGCATCTCTAGATGTAGACTAGCCCACACTCCCTCCTCCAATACCAAGTTTAAATATTTCTCCCATAATCTCTTGAGAGAAGTTGAAGCTCCGTCCCCCAGACTCTGAATTAGCAGGGAGTAATACACTGATGCCTCATGGCCTTTTCCAAAAGCATTAATCACCACTCCCAGAGTATCTGCAGCTTTAGGGGGGTGTATGCTACTCCCAAAAATAGTACAAAGCAGGTGGCGTAGCTGTAAATACCTAAAGAATTGAGTCCTGGGAATCCCAAAATGTTGAACCATATTTTCAAAGGATCTCAACACTCCACTATCATATAGGTCACCGAGCGCATTACCCTCCCTCACAATCCACTCTGTCTAGCAGAAAGGGTACTTATTAATAAATAACTTTGGGTTCAGCCATGTGCTTGAAGCAACATTTAAATAAATGTCTGAATTAAACACTCTGGACACTTTTGTCCATACCGCGTGCAAATGCAAATAATGGGGTGTAAATTAACTTCTCCAGTTAGTTTGATAGAAAGTCTTTGCAATGGCGAAATAGGGGCAAGAACTTCCTGTTCAATACAAAACCAGGGAGGGGCTCTCTCAGGTGGAAGTGACCAATGAGCCAAATGTCTGAGACTGAATGCATAATAATAAAACAAAATCTTGGGTGTCAAACCTTTGTCAATCAGCCTATGCAATTTACTGAAATGTAATCTGGGACGTTTACCTTTCCAAATGAAAGACTTCGCTATGTTATTAAATTGCTTTAAATAAAAGAGGGGGACATCTATTGGGACAGATTGTTGCAGGAAGTTGAATTTTGGAATACAATTAATTTTAATAACATTAACCTTCCCAATCATAGATAAATGTAATGAAGCCCACCTGCCAACATCGCAACTCGAAAACCTTTTTATTAAAGGGTCAAAATTAACTGCAAATAAATCACACAAATTTGCTGGGAATAAAATACCCAAATACTTAATGCCCTGTTTGGGTCACTGGAAGGCGCCCAGCTGAAAATCCGTTACCAGGCAGTACGCTCTCAGAGCCAAAGTTTCGGATTTAGACCAATTAACTCTGTATCTTGAGAATTTAGAAAATGAATTAATAATTCTGTGGAGGTAAGGCATAGATCTAGTAGGGTCGAAGACGAATAATAAAATATAATATGCGTTATGCGCCACACCTCCCGTCACCATCCCTGGAAAATCATCCTCCTTTCTTATCGCGGCTGCTAATGGTTCCAGGGCAAGACAGAACAATAATGAGGAAAGAGGGCAACCCTGCCGGGTGCCCCTATCCAGAGTAAAATAATCTGAAATTAATCCATTTGTTTGTACTGCCGCTACCGGGTGTCTATAAAGTAATTTAATCCATCCAATAAAAATATTCCCGAACATGTACATTTCCAAAATCTTAAAAAGATAATCCCATTCTACCATATCAAACACCTTTTCGGCATCAAGTGAGATGGCAATGACCGGAGTCTGATCATGCGCCATTGACCACATGATATTGATGAAACGCCTAATGTTATCAGAAGAGCTACGGCCCCGTATAAACCCCACCTGATCTATATGCATAAGAGATGTCATAACTTTACTTAATCGGTTAGCCAAAATTTTTGACAATATTTTAACCTCTAGCTGGATCAGGGAAATTGGATGGTAACTCTTACTCTCGCTTGAATCTTTGTCCTTTTAAAGAATCAGACTGATCCGGGCTTGCGTCATGATTGGTGGAAGCTGATCCATTCTTTAATGATTCCGTATACACTTCTAGCACAAGTGGAGCCAGTTCTGTAGCATAAGATCTAAAAAATTCAGCGGCAAAGCCATCTGGTCCCGGAGCCTTGCCTGTAGGCAAGGCCTTAATTACCTAGAATTTTAGAATTAGAATTTCTTTGCTCAGTCGTCAGTTTAGGGAATTCTAATGGTTCCACAAAGTTTCTAATATCTTCATCAGTAAATGAAGACATGGAACTGTAGAGATCAAGATAGAATTCTTTAAAAGCATTATTAATATCAATGGCCGAGGTAAATATTTCACCACACATGGACATCCTGAGGGAATGGTAGAAAAAGACACTCTCTGTTTTATATATCTAGCCAGAAGCTTCCTTGCTTTGTCCCCCGACTCAAAGTATGACTGTCTTGCACTGAATAGCCAAAACTCCACCTTCCGTGACAAAATAGTATTATATCTGTATTTCAATTGAGGCCATTAGACGACATTCGGCGCTTCAGCTCTGCCTCTGCACTTTTAATATTCCCTTCCAATTCCACGAGTTCTTGTGCTTTGGATTTTTTGGTGAAGGAGGCATACTGTATGATCCGGGCCCTAAGAACTACCTTAAGTGCCTCCCAAGCCACGCCCACAGAGGATACTGAGGACCAGTTGGTCTCCATATCGACATTGATTTCAGCCTTTAGCATTTGTTGGAATTCAGGATTTTGCAAAAGGGAAAAGCACCAACAATATGATTTCTTTTTCTCCGTATGTGGCAACAACTCTAAACACACAGGGCATGATCTGAGACTAAAATGTTTCCAACTGAGCAATCAGCAATAGATGGAATGAGGGACTTAGCTATAAAAAAAATTAAAAAAAATCTATTCAAGAGTAAATCTTATGGACCAATGAAAAACATG
The DNA here is from genome assembly GCF_019703515.2 of Myxocyprinus asiaticus. Classification (NCBI taxonomy): domain Eukaryota; kingdom Metazoa; phylum Chordata; class Actinopteri; order Cypriniformes; family Catostomidae; genus Myxocyprinus; species Myxocyprinus asiaticus. The sequence goes on along the minus strand of NC_059390.1, from coordinate 8,876,057 downwards.
TATAGTCCCTACCAGATGGGTTAAAAGTCTCCAAATATCTGTAAGACCAAGATTTGTACACATCCTGTGAAGCGTCACTGTTGCTCTAGGGGGCTTGTACACTTTTGCTTCACTATGATCAAGGACTGAGTCCATCAAAAGATTAAAGCCTCCTCCCAATATTATATCATGAGGGGAGCCAGCGGCTTGCAACATCCCTTCAAGATCTATAAAAAAAGCCCTGATCATCAACATTTGGTGCATAAATATTAGCCAGTATAAGACTGTCCCTGAATTTCAACTAAAACAATAATGACTCTTCCTAATTTATCTTTACTCTTGTTTGAGACATTTGAATTGTAGATGCTTACTTATCAGTGTAATGACTCCCCTTCTCTTACTCGAGCCAGCACTATAAAAAAATAGTTTTTACTATTATCTACATATCTTTATATAAATTGTTCAGCTTCCTGCGGAGAAAGTTGCGTTTCTTGAACCACTAGACCACTATATCATATTTCTTACCCTTAAGAAGAGAAATAACCTTCCTTTTTATGGGGTGCCCCAACCCATTCACATTCCATGTGGAGAGAGACAATCCACTCATATTAACTTTTGACATATAAAAGAAAAAATAGATTGTGTGTCAAAGACAAGATTATAAAGACCACATCAAACCCGAACATCCCCTAGGAAAAAAAAAAAAAAAAAACCCAGAAAAACGTGCACGACAGCGCCAAATGGCATCCATCCCTCCAAACCCAAACAGTCCATGTACACCTACGAGAGCCCCTGTGACAACTTTGCCGTCGGATTGCTCAAGTCCGGTGTTTCAATACAAATTTTGTGAGACAGAATTACACAGCAAAAGATAATCTATAAAACAAACTCCAGCCAATAGGCAGAATAAACACAAACAGCATGTAGATTCATACACAAAACTGTCCTGAAGGTGTGTTATTCTACAAAATAAACTCAGAAAAAGAGCGTGCAGATTCTTCAAAGAGGCAAGTGAATGTTCAGTGAGCTGGTCCACTCGGCTGCAACATGAGTGCGAGCAAATGACTTACTCCAATGACTTTGCAAGAAATACTGCAAGAAATACTCCACAAAATAAACTCCAGTCAATAGGTAGCACCAGCACAAAAACAAAACAAAACAAAAAAAAACGTGCAGTTTCCTCAAACTGTCAAGCGAATGATCAGTGAACCGGTCCACTCGGCTGCAACATGAGTGCAAGCAAGTTACTTACTCCAGTGACTTTGCAAAAAATACTCCACAAAATAAACTCCAGCCGATAGGCAGACTAAGCACAAAGAGCGTGTAGATTCATCCACAAAACCTTCCCGAAGGTGTGTTGCTCTACAAAATAAACTCCAGCCCCTAGGCGGAACCAGCACAAAGAGAGCACACAGATTCTTTAACAGTCAAGCGAATGTTCAGTGAGCTAGTCCACTCAACTGCAATGTGAGTACCACAGGATGACTTACTCCACTGACTTTATGAAGGACATCGCTTGTTGTGGGCATGTGAATATTTTATGGCCAACTTTAGCATCTATTCACAATTTGGCCAGGAATATGAATGCAAAAGCTACCTTCCATTGATGTAAAAGTTTCTTGCATTCCTTGAATCGATCACGTTTCTCTCTTGTCGAGTTCGCATCTTTATCAGATGATCTCAGAAATCTTGCCAGAATTGATCGGGGCCTATCTCCCTCCGCGGATCTCTGAGCCAGAATCCTGTGAGCTCGCTTGATTTCCAGCTTATGGCCTGCCATGTTGAGCAGACTCGGAAAGAGCCCATCCAGGAATTCCACTGTATCCTGTCGATCGATGTATCACAGCAAGATCCTCCAAGTCAGCAACGACCTACGTCAGCATTGCCGACATGTTCAGCATCTCTCCAACTAAATCAACTCCCAGGACCGCGGCCTGCTCGGGTGTGTCAGCTTGAGCACGTAAGTGTCTTTTAATGTCTCCAGAGCCCCATGATTTTGAATTCTTTGACATATTGTCCTCCTAGAACAGTTATGGAACAGAGTGTATCGAATCTCACCGGTTATGTCATAAAAAATATTAAAACTAGCAAAGTATTAAAACTAGCAAAATATTAAAACTAGCAAAGTGCACAAAGCTCGCCGTTCACATGTCCGATCCTCGCATGGCATCACGTGACCACTCGACATTTCACATTCTTAAAATAGTGATACTAACTGACCTAAGACAGGGAATATTTTCTACAATTAAATGGAATCGTGAAAAACCGAGTTTAAATGTATTTGGCTAAAGTGTATGTAAACTTCTGACTTCAACTGTAAAACAAATAGCTATATTGGTATTTTACAGTTATTGATATACATATATCATTATAAATGAAAATGCATCTATTTTGCATTTTTCTAATTTAATACAATATTTAGCACTGCAAATTATTTGTTGAAAAGTTGAATTATCATGAATTTCTTAGTATTTAGTATGTCCCCCTTTTGGTTTTATGACAGCATGCAATCAAACTGGCATTGACCCTACCTTCTTGTTCCATGAAAGCCCATGGAAGCCAACACATGTGAGTTTGGAACAACATGAGGGTGAGTAAATGATGACAGAATTTTCATTTTTGGGTAAACTATCACTTTACAAAGGGAGTTAAATTATAGAGGTTAAATACTATGTATGAGTGAATTAATAGCTGGCCTCGGAAATCCAGTTTTAATAAAAAGTGATTGTAACTGTACGCAGAATTGCACACATTGCAAAGTTTCACAAAGCAGTGGCTGCAGAAGAATGACAAAGCCTCACAATACAAAAACACATTCACAGGTATTGTATAATATTTATTTATTAAATATTCATACATTACTTCACATTGGTTTCTGCTATGAATGCTAAGCAGGGCTGTTGAATTCAAGAAATGTTCTTGATGATGGTTTCTATGACAACCAAATGTAAGTGCACAGATTACGGTGTAATCAAGGGTACCTCATGACAAATTCTGGCCACCAAAAATATGACTAAAATCCATTTAATGTCATGGTGACCTAGTTCAAGAATATACGTATGATATTTATTATTAGAATGTAAAGAGCCTTCAGTATTATAGCTTATTACGAAAAAAAAATCAATTGTGTTGATATGTAACGCTGCACAGATCAATATGCCTTTAGTCCATGATACATTCCACAATACTGATAGTATGTACAATACAAAAGATAAAAGATCAAATTAAAGCATTCAATGAGTGACCCTGTCATTTTCCCTTCATTTAAATCTCTTAAAAAACAACAATAAAAAAAACATGGAAGCAAAATACAAGCAGACCACCTTCAAAAGCTCTACCATGTTCTTGGAACACACAGTCGCAGCACCAGTCATCTCTTATAACTCAGAGCATTTGTCTGCAAAGCTTATCAATCAGTGAAGCAGAGAGGACCTGGAAAGGTCGAGCGTAACAGTTATGGTACAGTTGAGAGCCGGCAAATCCGAGCAAAATCCCTCTCAGAGATGGTGTTTCTGCTTAAACGTTTGATGGTGAGGATTAAAAAAAGACCAATCACGGAAAATGGACCCTTCAAAAACTCTACAGTCAAATGTAGAGGGAAGTTCTTGTCAGTTGGGATGGCCTGAGCACTAGGCTACATTAACACAGTCGACAACAGTATTTACTAACAGGTGTGAATCCCGAATTGTTCTGCTCATATTCTGCTCAACAGCTTGCAGAAGCGAATTAAATATTGTCTGTATGAACAAATAACCAAAGTCAAGCCTCTTTTCTATTCTTGCAACAGCCTGAATAATGCCTTGTGGCATTGAGTGTATCACTCTGGTTACAGAATTTGGTTGTATTCTGCTGCTGTGTGAACGTAGCCTTGAAGGGACAGTTCACCCAAAATGAAAATTCTCTCAACATTTACTCACCCCCTCATGCCACCCAGATGTGTATGACATTCTTCTGCAGAACAAAAATTAAGATTTTTAAAAGAATATCTTAGCTTTGTTGGTCCTCACAATGCTAGTAAATGGTGACAGAACTCAGAAGAATGTCCAAAAAGAACATAAAGGCAGCATAATAGTAATCCATAAAACTCCAGTGGTTAAATCCATGTCTTCAAAAGTAATATGATAGGTGTGTATGAGAAAAAGATAAATATTTAAGTCCTTTTTTTACTATAAATCTCCACCTTTGACAACCAGTAGGTGGCTGAATGTGGAAGTGAATGTGTAGATTTACATTAAAATATTAAATATTGATCTGTTTCTCACCCACACATATTCAGAAGACATGAATTTAACCACTGGAATCTTATGGATTACTTTTATGTTGCTTTTATGTGCTGTTTGGAGTTCTGGTCACCATTCACTTGCATTGTGAGGGCCAACAGAGCTGAAATATTCTTCTAAAAATCTTTGTTCTGCAGAAGACATAAAGTTATACACATCTGAGATGGCATGAGGGTGAATATATGATTAGAGAATTTTCATTTTTGGGTGAACTATCCCTTTAATGGGCGGTAAAGAGTAAAGTGGCTTTGGGACGACACACATGGACATCCTGAAATATGGTGCTGTAAGATACTGCACTGATGCACTGAGGTCAATAGTATCTGCATGGTCCAGTCCTGGATGTAGAAGTTATAAATGCCAGGCTTTCAAGTCTTAGACTCCCTCTTATAAATTGGAAGCAGTCATTTATCATCTCCTGAGTCCAAACTGTAGTTTGCATGACTAAGTTTGCTCTCTGCCTGCCCTTCTCTCTCTTGGTTGCATGTCCTTTGTGATTTGCCCAACAGTTCAAGTCAAGCTGCTCTTCTAGGCCCCTTGTAGTTTTTTCTCTAGTCTGTCCAGCTTGGCCAGATTTTCTTTCAGCAGTTTGGAACCGGGTGAGAGTAAAAGAGCTCTTTGGTAGTACATTCTCGCTGCTGCATAGTCTCCCTAAAAGATTGAAAATAGATGGTAATACAAGTTATATATTGTAACAGTTAAAGGATGGGCAAGGAAGCAGCGGGAACCGGCTGAACAGTCAACATAAACTTTTAATATCAAACTTAACTTAAAACAACATAAAACATACGACAAACACAGACAAACATGCAGTGTGGCCGCATGCGTCTCTCTCTCTGGCGTCTCCGGCTCCCCTTTATCTCGCTCTCCCGCTGATCATCTGATTTTAGTACCATTAAGAATATTTACAAGACAATTAAGCACCTCCACCCTGCCCTCCAAATTCTCATTATAAAACAAAAATGTTATTCTCAATACTATAGTACAGAAATGAAAATCATCCTGTCTGGACACAATTTAATGCTTTTATAACTATTTTAAATAATTATAAATGTATTTAATAATAATAATAATAATAATTATTATTATTATTATTATATAATAATATGTATAATAATAAATGTAATTTTTAATTTTATATACTAAATTAACAAATCATTAATTAAATAATTACTCTGTGAAACAAATACTAACATTGTGTATTTAAAAAAAAATATCCTTTAAATGTAAAAATAATATCAATTCATGCAATTAAATCTTAATAATCCTTCACTTTCTTTATGAAACATTTAACTGTAAGATTCACCCGCTTACATCAGAGCACATGATGCTTTGTAATAATAGAATTTGAATTTGCTGTTGAAAATCTCATTTATTATACCTTGATATGCTGGATGCCGCCCATGTTCATCCAAGCTTGTGATTGGTCAGGTTTGAGCTCAACAGCGAGCTTGTAACTCTGGAAACATTAGGTCAACACAACACATATTATGTACACATCATGTAGCCTATGATGAATTTAACAGTACCTTTTATTACAGTTTTTGTCTAGGTTTAGAAACATGATCCCTTAATGATTAAAAAAAAATACCACTGGAGGTGCATTTAACAGACTGACTCAACCGCAGTCGTGGTGTCAAACTACCTCAAAAGGGTTTATTGTTTAGAGCTTATAACTGAGCTTTGAACTGGATATCAAAATTTGGCACTGCTGACATGTAAACCTGAGACCAGCCTGTTCTCATCTGTCCCTTTATGGTCAAAATAAAAGTAGTACTATAGGCCAAACAGATGCAGGAAACTTGGAAAGTCCAGGAACAAAGACTGCAGCCAAAACAGTCTCTTTATGAACTGGAAACTTGTTGAAATAGCATTCAGTTAATTGAAGTCCTATTAAGGCAATTCTGATACAGAGAAATACTGAGGTTAAGAACAAAGCTCAATCGAACATTTCTTCCAATGCGAGTTGAAGTATGGACTGTTTATATTAAAAGATAAAAGGAGATGGCTGATTTTTGTGTGACAGTATCAGGGCAGAGGAGAGGATCGGTGTAAAGTTAAGAAAGAAGCTTGGAAAACTTGTGTTGTGTAAGAACAGGGGAACAGAATTAGCAAACACTTTTAGTCTTGCATAGACAGACATTTGAATTTCAATATAAAGTCTGGTCCACATTGTAACTATTTCGGATCAAGAACTGTCCATTTAGACAGGAAAGGGCTGTCTGATCATACTTCACTTTTTTGTGACGTTTATTATCGGGTAAGTTTAGTATTACCTGGAAGGCTCGGTCAAGTTGATTCATCTCTCTGAGCTGGTTGCCCATGGAGAAGTGCAGCTCTGCTCTCACTGCAGGATCTGATAGTTCCTGCTGCAGTGCTGTTTTTAATGCATCCAACGCCTGACACACACACACACACACACACACACACACGAGTTAACATAGCTACTTTGTAATAAGTATTTTTGTCTTGTTTTCCATTAAAAATATCTGAACATCTTTAAAACAAGATACATTTACTTAAGAAGCAAAATTGTGTACAGTACGTAGATCGGAATTGTTTCCAGAGAATATAGAGTATTTTTTGTCTCCCACTGGCAGATTGTCTTGTCTTGTTTTAAACATAAACCTCACTAAATTTGGATAGATTTGTGCATTAAAAAAAAAATAAAACAAAATAAAAAAATAAAAAAGAGAGAGAAAGAGAAAGAAAGAGAGAGAGAAGAAACAACAACAACTAAAGCCAATGGTGTAACACCCTGTCTACACCGGACGCAGCAACCATTTATTTGTCTTGTCGGCAGGAGTAGCGCCAGCGCGTGCAGCGCAAAATGTCCATTTACTGTCGGCGCGATGCAACACTCGCATCTGGTGTAGACATGGTGTAAGAAACATAAACGTCTTTAACTTTGACTTGACTTTGGTGTAAGAAACAAATGTAATTCAAGATAAATGTATCTTGTTTGAAGGAAGTTTAGATATCTATACTGGAAAATCTACAAAAATACTAAATAAGAAGAACTGTTTTTACAGTTTACAGTTTTGTTTCTGTATTAATTCAGTACTGTTTTGATATTATGCTAATTATAATTACAATAGACTGATCTTAACCCACCTCTTAACCACTTTATTTGTATTTATTTTAATAATAATAATAATAATAATAATAATAATAATACAACAATAGATAAATTAATAATAATAATAATAAAAACAAAAATTATTATTAATAATAAAATAAAACAATATTAATAAAATAATTATAAAATTATAATAATAATAAATACATTTATTTATTTATTTACATTTACTTATTCATTTGTTTATGAATTATCCAAAATGTGGGCCCAAGTTATAGCCAGGTATGTGCAGTCACACACTCACACACACGCTCATTAATGAAACCCCACAGTTCACTAGTGCAGATCTTCTTTTTGCTCTCTCACTTGCAAAACTAAGATTTCTCTTTGAGGTAGACAGAACCACTAAACTGAAGAGAAGAGGGCATGAGTAATAAAGAGAAATTAATTGATTCTAGTCTTCAGAAAATCAGATGCCTCACTGAGATTAAATAACATCTCCACTGAACTGCTGAATGCTGCTGCAAAATTGGACTATGGCAAAATTAAAATGCTGCATGAATTGATTCACAGAGCTCCAAATGAGAAAAAAAGCATGTGTTTGTGTGTTTTCCTATTCAGTAAGGGGCAATAAAAGAGAGCATGCATGGACTGACAAACACAAAAACATGCACTCCCACCTCAGTGTGATTTCCTTGGTTGCTATAGATGGCGGACAACAAGCGGTAACATTCAATGCAGTTGTTGGTCTTTGTAATGAGGCCCAGGGTCATTTTCTCTGCCTCTGTAGAGCGACCTGCCATGGTTAAAACCTGCGCCTGTGGAGAGAAAGAGATAAAAAAAAACAATACAAACTGCGTAAGAAAAAAAAGGATAGAGAAAGAAAGAGGGCCTAGACAATGAAGTTGAGGTTTCTCAGGCCGTGATGTGAATCAGAGCAAAGGGTCTTTGGAGACTCAATTTAGCTGATGTCGTACTCTCTGAAACACTACAAGGAAATCATTCTCAAAGGCGCTGAGCCAACGCTGTCAAATAATGCAATCAAATATACAGGGTCAGGTAGTCTTGGCCCATTTGAACATTCTGTCACTGTGAATCTATGCAATTTTTCTATGGAATTCCGCTCCGTTAGAAAAGTCATAGCAACTCGAGTCAGAACAGTCTGAAGGTCTGTGCCGAGCAGGGTTGTGCACCATTCAGAATTGAATAAAGAATGCCATTTAAATTCCTGAATTTGGATTGCATGCATAATCTGGTTGCATTGTTTGCCCTTATGAATGGTTTTATCTACAGTACATTATTGTTGTGGTTGATTTTGTTGTCACTGTATGTAACTTGTTGTTTCTCTAATAAAATGATCAATTTGTTGATTGTTGCCCTTGTCGTGTTTTATGTATCAAGTGTCAAGGTCTATGTGTGCAATTTTAATATACTTTATACAGTATGTTTTTTTTTCTCAAGTGTTCATGTGATGAGTAAAAATGCGATATGATTGGTTTAAGACAGCAGGCACATCACTCTCAATGAAATATATGTTTATAGAAATGTACATGAGATATATGATTTCAACAAAAATATTGAACAGTTAAAAACCATGTAATTAAAGTAAGTAGTTGACATAGGATAACGTTGACAGAATCTTTTTAATGTTACTTAATTTAAATATGTAATTGTTAAATATGAAAGATTAATGTGTAATATATGTACAGCTAATATGTAAAAGCCATGGCAGGTTGACATTTTAAGTTAATTTACTTAAAATTAAGTATATTAATTAAACTTAAAAAAGCAATGCAAATTAAATTTCTTTGAGTTCTACAAACACATCTCTTTTTACAGTATTAATAATTAATAATACATAATCAAATGTAAAAACAAACTGTATTTCATTTGTTTCACTATATTTAAAACATTTTTATTTTATGGACCATGGTGGAAGAATACTTCATTTCCAGGAATGCTCTAATTTGCTTTAAGCAATCAACATTTTCAAAATTGTAACCTCTGAAGTTATCTGAAAATAACGTGGTGGATTATTTCTTTTTTTTTTTTTTATTCAATTCAATTCAAAGTCAACTCATGAATTGAAAGGGAGTTAATTCTGAAATTCTGAATTTTGCACAACCCAGGTGCTAAGTTTGATGTATATAGCTTGAAAGCTCAAGGAGAATCACAATTGAAAATTTTTGTCTTGGTTTAGGGATTTTTAAAAACCCTAAACCAAGTCTGTAGAATAACAGTATGTTGGCTTTGTCAAGTGAACATAATGATACACAGTTAAAAAGAGTCTCTCTCACCAGTGCGAGCCAGATATCAGTGCTGTCTGGCTGAAGTGTGGCTGCCTCTCTGTAAACATCCAGTGCCTCTTCATATCTGCCTGTGTTATAGTACAAAGCCCCCAGAGGGGTCAGGATGTCCACCTTACGAACCACCTGCAGGGCCCTGTGTGGGACACAGAAACGCACTCAGCCAAAAACTAGTTTACAGTTCCATTCATTGTAAGCTGGGTACATTGTTAAGTTTATACAGGTTCACTGGATCTCAGCTTACCTTTTGTACCATAACTCCGCCTCTGTATTGTAATTGGACGACCGAAGAAGGCGGCCCAGGTTCACCATGGCAACATAGTGAGCTGGCTTGAGACGAACAGCTTCCTGGTAATGAAAGGCCGCACGGTCTCCATGACCTAAATGAAAGGGTGATTGATAATATGGAGGCTTCGAAATTATGGTGAGCATCACTATTACTTTTGTTCATACTTACCCATACAAAATCTGATATGGCCATTTATGAACATTATATATATATATATATACACACACACACACACACACACACACACACACACACACACACACACACACACACACACACACACACACACACACACACACTACTATATATATATATATATATACACAATGTATATAGTATATATAAAATTAAGGTTACTGTATATATTTGGACATATATGTACATTTTCAAATTCTTCTATTATTTGGGAAAATATGTTTTATATATATATATATATATATATATATATATATATATATATATATATATATATGAAAATTGGCATTTTTTTGCAGTATTTTGAAATATATGTTGTATATATGTTCAACAATATCAATGAAAGCCAATTATGAATAGACATATTATAAATGTGTTTTACATAGAATGCGTATTGTTTTGTACTATTAACATATATACAAAATCTAAAAGAGTTTAAAGTTATACAAGCTTCTTACCTGTGTCCACAAGGAATACGGCGTAGTTATTATGGAGGTCCGAACTGTCAGGGCAGTTCTCAATCCCTTTTGTATAAATTTCATTTGCTTCTTTTGAACGTCCCTATGCAAAAAAAAAAGTATATGAAAAAATAAATACAAAATATAAGTGAATATACAGTATACTACAGTCTTGCATTACAAACAAAAATGTCTAAGAAGGATTGAAAAAAAAAAAAAAAAAAAATCACTCTTTGTGTGTCATTTACTGTAATGAGAACAAAACCCATCAGAGAAAGAGAGACCTGGTCAGCATATAGAGAAGCGAGACTGGAGTAGGCATCAGCAAAATGTGGACCGAACCGAATCGATTCCTTCAGCATCCTCTCTGCCTCTTCTTCCTTCCCCTGAGACCTGAAAAGCAATAGTATTATCATCTTATTCCTTATATACGCAAACACGAACATAGTGAGAGATAACTTAGGTAACTTTAGGACTTAGGTTGGGAATCAAGACAGAATAAGAGATTCTTATTCAGAACCGGTTGAGTTTTAAAAAAACACTTGATTCAAATTACTGGATCCAACTTAAACAATGATTGATGTTCGGTTCCGTTATCAGTTCTGGAACTGCCCCCATTGCGGACGGAACACCATATTAAAACATGCAATATAAGCATCAGATCTGTTGCCATGACGATCAGCATGTGCCTATTTTTATTGTCGGCTGTGAATCAACAATCAACTTTCAAACGATTGTGATTCGTTGCTTCGTGCAATAAAAAAATGTGTTAATGCCCATTTTTATTTTATATAGGCCACATCGCAGACATTGCAAGACTCACAGACACACTAAATACAAAGTATGTGTTGAAGAAAGAAAACCAACACAGCAAAGTTGCATGATAAAATGAACTCTTTTTTTCAAGAATTGGATACCATTTATTTTCACACTTATTATTGTTATTACAGTTCAGTTGAAATCTGAAATTATTTTATAATTTGACAGCAGGCTTGTGAGGGTGGTGAATGAAATGGGAATTGTTGTCCAAACAGCTGTCAATTCTTTCTTCTTCAAAGTTACTAAAATAATTGTTAACAGAACCATTAAGGAACCAGAATCATAATTCTTAAATTCCTTTTGATTTTCATTCCTTGCAATTCCATAATGAGTGTAAATAGTGTTTGTATTAACTTGAGAAGGTTGCCCAGGTTGAAGAGAGCTCTGTTGTGTTGAGGGTTAATGCCCAGCGCTTTCCTGTAATAGATTTCAGCCCCTTCAGCACGGTGAGTCAGGGTGCCCAGATTATTCAGTGCACTGGCATGTCGAGGGTATAGTCTGCAAAAACACAGAGAGACTGTGGCAATGAAAAGTTAGAGAAGATTATACAGATTTTACATAAATCAATGAAAGCACTGATAATATTTGCAGAAAAAGAAATGGTGTATTTTGGCAAATAGAAATGCATCCATCAGCAGACAAAACCATTCAGTGTAAAACTTTTCTTAAAGACTCCATTAAATAGCTTATTGAGACAAACAAAGTTAAAGGGTTCCCACTCTTTTCAAGGCACAATTTTCCAGGACATTTTATGCACCCAACAAGGGTAATATTTAAGCAAAAACACATGCATCCATTTAAATCAAGCTTTTATTTTGGCATTTCTGTTTGTTTTTGACAGTAGTTTCTCACCTTGAGATAAGCAGTTTGCTCCATGGCCCAGTGTGATTATTAATCCCCATAAAGCTGTGATTCAATTTAATAAATACATAGTCTGTATGTGCTGCAGACTTCACAGTGCTCTCTGTCTCTGTCATCTCACACCCACAAGAGCACGCGTGATGATCATGATGAGGCGTTTTCAGTGTATGAGTGGACGGCTCTACACATTCATTTTGAAAATCGCATCACTTGCAGATTATTTATTTATTCAATTAAATCAGAGACTTTTTTAGTTTAATTATCAGACAAGGACATATCACAATTTTAATTTGATTAATTTTATATTCAAACATTCATTTTCATCCAAATACAGTATGTCATATTCCATGACATTCTACATTTTATTGCTAATGCCATTTTTATGACTAGATTCCATGTTTTCCACATACTACATGTGGTAACCGCGGTATAAGCTGACTCCGATCATTGAATTATTGAAAATTAATTCACATCCAGAGGTGTTAAGGCCAAATCACCCAGTGTGAATTCAAATGTATTTTTATTTTTTTCCCTTTTCTCCCCAGTTTGGAATGCCCAATTCCCAATGCACTCCAAGTCCTCGTGGTGGCGTAGTGACTCGCCTTACGATCAGGGTGGTGGAGGACGAATCTCAGTTTCCTCCGCATCTGAGACCGTCAATCCGCGCATCTTATCACGTGGTTTGTTGAGCGTGTTACCACAGAAACATAACACGTGTTGAGGCTTCACACAGGTCATATAAACTACAACACATAGAGACTGTATCACCTAGATATCATATAGAGACTGTGTCTGTTCCCCAAACTACCAAACACAAAACTCCTCACTAAATCATTTAGAAACAATTTGATTAAGGTCAAACTTAAAAAAAAAAAATGTTTTGAAGATAAACATCAAATAAAGGTAGGGCTACTAATCATTAGATCTCTTTCAACCAAAACACTAATTGTAAATGAATTATTACAGATCATAGTTTGGATGCGCTCTGCTAGACTGAAACCTGGCTTAAACCGGATTAATATATTAGTTTAAATAAATCTATTCCCACAGGTTATTGTTATAAACATAAGCCTCGTCTGAAGGGTCGAGGAGGAGGTGTTGCTACAATTTACAGTGAAGTTTTTGGTGTTACTCAGAGGACAGGGTATAAGTTAAAGTCTTTTGAACTAATGATGCTTAATGTGGCACTGTCAGATATAAATAAAAAATCTCTGTCATCTTTTGCACTTGTTACAATATATAGATCACCCGGGCCATACTAAGATTTCCTTGGTGAATTTGCTCATTTTCTATCAGATCTAGAGCTTTAATTGTTGGTGACTAACATTCACATAGATAATGAATATGACACATTGGGATTAGCATTTATTGATATTCACAACTCTCTTGGAGTCAGACCAAATGTGACAGGACCAACTCATCACCATAATCATATGCTAGATTTAATTCTGTCATATGGAGTTGATGTTGATACTATAGAAATTCTACCACAGAGCGATGACATCTCAGATCATTACCTCGTCTCTTGTTTGCTGCGATCAGCTAATGTCACTCAATCTACACCACACTATCATTCAGGTAGAAATATTCTTTCGACCACTAAAGATAGCTTCACTAATAATCTTCCAGAATTGTCTCACATTCTCAGTAAGCCAAAAAGTCTAGAAGAACTTGATGTAATAACTGAAAATATACAGTCTTCTTTAGCACTCTTGATAGTGTCGCCCCCCACCTCGATTTAAGAAAATTTAAGAAAAAAGCCCTGCACCATGGTACAATGATCACACTCATGCTCTCAAGAGAGCAGCTCAGAAAATGGAGTGCAAGTGGAAGAATACAAAATTAGAAGTATTTCACGGTGCATGGAAGGATAGTGTCTTTAGCTACAGACAGGCACAAAAAGCTGCCAGGTCAGCATATTAAAGCAAACTCATAGAAAATAACCACAACAATCCTAGGTGTTTATTCAGTACTGTGGCTAAATTGATTAGGAATAAAGCATTGACTGAACCAGATATTCCGTTGCAGCACAATAGTAATGACTTCATGAATTTCTTTACTGATAAAATAGAAATAATCAGAAATAAAATTGGAATTATGCAATCAACTGTCACTGCACATAAATTTCCTCACGAGCAACTTCAATCCTTCACTGTCATAGGTCATGAAGAGCTAACAAAACTTATCAAAAAAATCAAAAGCCACAACATGTATGTTAGATCCAATACCAACTAAGCTCTTAAAAGAGGTATTCCCTGTAATCTCAGAACCTCTTCTTAATATTATTAACTCCTCGCTATCCTTAGGACATGTCCCAAGAAACTTCAAAATGGCAGTTATCAAACTTATTAAGCTTATTAAGAAGCCACAGCTTGATCCTGGAGAATTGGCTAATTATAGACCGATTTCAAATCTCTCATTTATGTTGAAAATACTAGAAGAGGTAGTGTCATCCCAACTATGTTCATTTCTACAGAGAAATGGTATATATGAACAATTTAAGTCAGGATTCTTGGCTCAGTCTCTACTGAGATGTGAAGTAGAACAGTGGAATCGTTTAGGCCCCATCACAATACAGAGACTGCACTTATCGGTGTTCCAAATGACTTGCTCTTATCATCTGATTGTGGCTGCATTTCTCTTCTAGTGCTTTTAGATCTTAGTGCTGCCTTCGACACCATAGATCATGACATTCTCTTGAATAGGCTGCAGAATTATGTTGGCATTAGTGGACTTGCATTAGCATGGTTTACGTCCAATTTATCAGACCGCTACCACTTTGTATGTGTAAACGAGGAATTCTCAAAATCAAACAAAAGTTAAGTATGGAGTGCCACAAGGATCAGTTTTAGGGCCTCTGCTTTTCTCCTTATATATGCTTCCCTTGAGAGATATTATCAGGAATCGTGGAATAAGTTTCCACTGTTATGCCGACGATACCCAACTTTATATTTCTTCTAAACCCAATGAAATTTCACAATTCTCCAAATTATATATATTCCATCGCGTTCATTACAATCACAAAATTCTGGCCTGTTAATAATTCCTAGAATATCGAAATCCACAAAAGGTGGAAGATCCTTTTCCTATTTGGCTCCTAAACTATGGAATAGTCTCCCTAACGCTGTTCAGGACGCAGACACACTCAGTTTAAGTCTAGACTAAAGACTCATCTATTTAGCCAGGCATATACCTAATTTATCCATCAACTCACAATTAGGCTGCTTTAGATAGGTCTGCTGCAACCAGAAACATTTCTCATGATCTATAACTCTGCAATAAATTGAATGGCATCTACGCTAATATTATTCTATTTGTTCCCCTGTCTTAATCCCGGGATTCATATCCCGAGGTTACCAGAGCCGGCCAGATCCAGCTCCGTTCCTGCTTGGTGTTGGACTCCACTGCTACGTGTTGCTGAGTGATGATGACAAACTACAGCCGGTGCTAGTCAGACATCACTTCAGTCTTTTATGATGGGCTTCAAAGGATGAACTGATGTCAACTCCAACTGTAAGACATCAGATACTTCATAAGCCACTGCCTGAAACTTGGATTTAGGATGGACCCCACCGAACCTCACCGAAATGACCTGCCGGTTGAACTGCGATGCATCTCACTCATCTCTGCCTCCATCACCTTTGTCTATTGATGGACTAAATTCTTGAAATGGAATACATAGACTATCAATTAATTGCCAACAAAAGCCTTCATCAGCCAACTAACAAAGGACAATGCATCTATGTGAACTTCTGAAGTTAATCCAGGATGGACTTCAAAGACATTAGTCATTAATCTTACAGTTCATACAAAATCTTTGTTTAAACACTGGACCTTAACACTTACTTAGTTCACTCATTTTAAACCTTGACTTGCACTGCACACAATTAACTAATATTGGCATTATATTCATGCTGTTTAGCCAGAGGGTAACTGGCCCCCACAGGGAGCCTGGTTTCTCCTAAGGTTATTTTTCTCCATGAACCAACATCTTATGGAGTTTTGTGTTCCTTGCCAGTCACCTTCAGCTTGCTCACTGGGGTTCTAAATACAATTATTATTTAATTATTTATTTTTATACACAATTTACAATCTTATTTAATCAAATTACACAATGATGACTCTAAGACTTTATAGATATTACAGTTTCATTGTCTGTTAAAGCATGATTTTCTGTAAAGCTGCTTTGAAACGATGTGTTGTGAAAACGCTACACAAATAAAAATGACTTGACTTAAAGTTTATAACTTACAAGGATGCAAACTCATAAGGGGCAAAAAAGTTGAGACAATCACTGATCCACGAACATGTTTTCCGGGGTTATTATTTTTAAAGAATAAGCTAAAAGCACCAACTTAAGCTATTTTAATGATTCAAGTATAGCAAATTATCTGCACAATTGTGAAGATTTAGCTACAAAAATAAAGGGTACTTTGTTGTGGCTTGCTTCTGTTTCACAAATTTGTTGAGTTTCATTAATTGATAAGTTTAGTGACCACTTCTGGAGATGCCACTAGATGGCGACAAATGAGCAGCTTATGTGCAATGAGTGAGTCATTGAATAATTTTGAGATGTTCACGACCGAAATCTGCCAAGAGACTTTATAGTATTTAAGCATTAAAACAGAAACTGTTTTCCTTCAGTTTGTGAACTACCGAGCATGACTTTTATCAGAAAAGACAACAATAATAGCCTAATAATAATAATAATTTTTAGTTTCAATAATGTCCTTTCGTCGGGGGGCCTGAGTAGCTCAGCGAGTTAAGACGCTGACTACCACCCCTGGAGTAGTGAGTTCGAATCCAGAATTGGCCCGGTTGCTAGGGAGGGTAGAGTCACATTGAGTAACCTCTTTGTGGTCACTATAATGTGGTTCTCGCTCTCGGTGGGGTGTGTGGTGAGTTGTGTGTGGATGCCGCGGAGAATAGCGTGAAGCCTCGACACGCGCTATGTCTCCGCGGTAACGCGCCAAACAAGCCACGTGATAAGATGCGCGGATTGACGGTCTCAGACGTGGAGGCAACTGAGATTCGTCCTCCACCACCTGGATTGAGGCGTCACTACACCACCACGAGGACTTAGAGCACATTGGGAATTGGGCATTCCAAATAGGGGAGAAAAGGGAAGAAAAATAAAAAAATAAAAAATAATGTGCTTTCGTCATGGTAAATGAGTTGAGTCGAGGCATCAACGCTCCACTCAACACCAGCGTCAAGTGACGCTTTGTCCTCCACATGACAAGCGTTGCAGAAAGCATCACGGAGGGGTGAATTTACGAACTTGCCACGCAAGAAAGCAGGAGGTGTGCACAATAAACATTGAAAACATTTATTTGGAAGAGAAAAATAATGGCAATTGCTTTGATTGCAGAAAATAAAAAGAGGACTTATGTTTAGCTCTAACACCCTGTCTATACCAGGTGCGTCCGTTGATGCGACGCACCGCAATGGCTTGAGGGAGATTCAATATCTCATGCCCCTCTCATTCACTTGGTTGGTACATGTACCAGGTCATTCAGTTTGTTTATGAATGAGAAGTTTCACGAATGGCTCTTCTCACTCTGCACGCACTGCTGTTGCCAAGCACGCGATTAGCTGTAGCTGTAACCAATCAAGCGATCTGCCTCGGTTAGACCGTGATTGCCAAGCACACGATTGGCCGCTGCTGTAATCAATCATGAGGGTGTAAGCGTCCTTAACCGTTGATGTTGTTTCACAATGCGCAGCCACCAGCAGTGACAAAATAATATGAATTTGTGTATTTGACTCCTATTCTGAGTCCCGATTGTTACCATGTTTTTGTACATGTAACGAAAACCTTGCTAGCAACACGGTCAAATTGTTTTATTACACTAAAATATTTTCCAGGACAAATTATTATTTTCCAGGACATTTAGGTATTTTTCTGATTTTCCATGACTTTTCCATGACTGGAAAAGTGCATAGCAAAATTCCAGGTTTTCCAGGACACATTGGAACCCTGAGTTGAAACTTTTTAGTTTATTTTATAGCCAATAACCTTTAGCTTATGTCACAACCATGAACATGATTTGCTTGTGGAGGGACTTTCTCAGTAATAGAAATGGACTTAACCAATTTTGATTTCTTTTGTTTTTAAGAACTATGCCCACATACACACTTACCTGAGGGCAGTTTTATAGTGATAAACGGCTTCTTGGTTTCGCCCTCTGTCCTTTAGAAAGTTGGCATAGTTGTAATGAACTTTTGCATTGTGAGGTAACGTCTGAATGCCAGACCTGAGGACGGATGGCAGAAAATAGTTCAGAACTCCACAGAGAACAATCTCCCACACAGATTAAACTATGTGACCCCTGTACCACACTAACAAAAAATCTTGAATCTTATTAACATGTTTCTAAATATGGAAATCTAAATAGAAAGCTGCTAAACAACAGAAACACACATTTTACTCCTACATTTTAAACCCATATTGCAATAAAAAGCAATACACAAAATGACACATTAGGAAATAGTTCACACATAAATGAATGTTCTGTCATTTGAATGCACGGAACACAGATTATCAGTGAATAAAGACTTAAATTCTTATCTGTTCCTTGCTACTGAATGGCTTCATAAGACTTGGAATATAAAACTCAAATCACATAGACTACTTTAATGATACTTATACGTCCTTTTGGAGCTTAACCGTTTAAAATCAGCATCTAATTTTGTTGTATGGAAAAGAGCAGCCAAGACATTCTGCAAAATATCTCTTTTTAAAGGGTTTAAAGGTCTTAAAGGGTTTCCAACGACATGAGGGTAAGTAAATGATGACAGAAATGTAATTTTTGGGTGAACTATCCCTTTAAGAATGCTAAGGATCTTGGCCATTAAACACACACACACACACACCTGAAAAGGGCTTCTCTGGAAAGCCAGACCTCGTTCTGTTGGACAGTCTTCCAGGAGAAGAGGAGGAGGACAACCAGCATGGACACAGTGAGTGCGGCCGCTCCCCATCGATTGACCACTGAATACAGTCTGTTCAGCCCATGCACCACCAGGACACAGTAGCCCATACTGCACAAACAACACAAAAGGGTTGTTCTACTGTATAAAAATATTCTCTAATATAAGGAACACTAATCAGATGTACAAATTTAACCCATTTCATAGGCCTTTGTGTACATTTTACAGATAATGTAATATAGAGAATGTTACAAGTGAAAAAACATCATATATTAAACCTAAATTAAAGCAAGGTGTACCCTATTCATGGAGAGAGACACAAATTTGTAGATAATCATGAGAAGGATAAAATACCCTTCATTCCATTAGCCACAGGAAATGGGCTGATCTTTAAACACTGGTGTCACTGTGGACACAGTCAGAAACGGCTGAAGTCAAACACAATTACACGAACCTTCTGTGTGGAGATTATTAAATATTAGTGTGGAATAAGATTGGTGCAAGAAAGAGCAATTATATCAAATCACATATTCCACACTTATTTCTGTTATGTGTCTTTTGTTGTTACTTATTTAATGTATGTGGGCCTTAATTTGGATTCTACTGTCAATATATTGTATGCTCGCAATTTCTTTTTCTTACTTCATCTCTCTGTTCTGCTTCACAGGAAACTTATATTTGGAAGGCGACACCTCCCTTTCCCAGTCAACACCCACTCCTCACACACAGAACACATACAGAGTAGTGCCCAACCAGTATATCGGTCGGCCGATATTACCGATATTAGCCTTTCACCGATATATCGGTATTGGCGTATATTTTACCAATATGCTCCGATATGAAAACTTTTTTTCAGAACACATAATGCAGAAAACAATGCTTTAGAATTGGTGTCATTACGTAGTTTGTCCAGCAGAGTGCGCTCCGACTCCATTGTTTACAGAGCTGACTCTGAGCAGATGGTGGCTCTACAGACAGGGCGGAGTTAAATGGTGCGTTAAATTGCTAACTAGTTTGCGAAATACATACTGGAAAGTTAATAAAAAATGACCCCATCATTTTATATAACTAATATAACATTAACCCTGTCCCTGACAACCATGTCACCCATATTTATCACATCTGTTTGCTGTCAGCCAGCTATTGTTTGTCAGTGCAGTCAGTAATGTAGCAAATTGAAAGGTAAACATCAGAGCATCTATTTGCAGCTCAGCAGACAACAGTGCGGTGGTGGACTGTGTGTGGTGAGTGTTAATTTCACGCTTCGCTGTTACCTAGTTGGTGAGACACAATGCTGGAAAGTAAATAAAGTCCATCTTTTACTCTCCGTGGCAACGAGCTTCCAGCTAACTAGCTAAACACGAAGCTAATTTCACACCTTGTCAGCGTGTAAACATGTATTCACCAAACTGTTTTGTTCAGGATTCACAGTTTGGTACCCTCTTCAACCGAACAATTCCAGTCATTGCATTTATAAAATGTAATATTTAAAAGTCTGGTTTTCCAGACATTAAAATAGGGTACGTAAAAAAAGTAAATTTAATAAATAGTATATTTGCCCTGTGTAAATAATAATATATAGGAACTGTATCTAAAATAAATGAGGGGTGATAAATACTAATACAACAGGCTGGAAAAACAGACATTTATTCATTTTAATATCCTATATATATATTTTGAATGTGTTGAAACTTGACACCGGGCGACGCACCTTAAAAACTGCACCGTTAGATCGGTTTCATGCTGAAGAGCCGCTTAAAAGTAAGTTTTTTTTCCCTCTCTCGTAAATGTAAACAAGTGTAATTGCCAACACCATCACATATGTCGAAAGGACTGATGCCTGTCAACCAAAACATGAGCTCATTGATGTCATTCCATCCGTTACTCCTGGTCGGAGGCTGCCGTAAATATTTAGTTTATATGTAGGGTTATGTCCTACCTAAGTTTGATGGTGCAACGGTAGTGGATAAATTGTGACTTAGTGCCCATTTACGCCACAACTAGGCTAAGTTGTAACGTACGTATAGCTGGTGCAACCGGCCCCTGATATTTATTTAGCTATTTATTTTATTTTTATTTATTCTTTATTTAAATGGTCAGCAACTGACTGATACTAAAAATACAGTACTGATTTTTATTTAGCTATTTATTGTATTTTTATTTATTTTTTATTTAAATGGTCAGCAATTGACTGATACTAAACATACAGTACTGATTTTTATTTTATTTTATTATTTAAGTTGTCAGCAATTGACATACTAAACAGTACTGATGTTTATTAAGCTATTTATTGTATTTTTATTTATTCTTTATTTTCTCAGTGTTCATTTCTAGAATTTGTTGACAGTGTATAATAATAATGTCAAATGTTCTTTGATAAAAATATTTGTTTAAGAAAGCAGCCTTCTGAGTACCCTTGCATAGTCATATCGGTGCAAAATCGGTGAACAATCCACATAAAAAATGTCAGTTTTCATTCCAGCTCAAAAATTAACTATATCGGTCACCATATCAGTGAATTTTCCCCCTCTAAAATCGGTATCGTCTCAAAAATCCCATATCGATCGGGCTCTAATGCAGACGCCTACAGCTTTACACACACACTTCAGAAACGTAATGTACTTAAGCCCCCATCACTGTCATTATCACATTGCAAGGAAATGTAATTCTCATTATCGTAATAAAAAACAAAAAAGGAAAACATTATTTAAATTGTAAAGTATTTATACATCATTGTAGTATTTGTTGTTATGCCTTTAATTTATGCTGATTATATTTAAAATAATTGAATTACAGTAATGAGAATCTAATTTGAATCACCATTGAGAATAATAGATATTTAGGTAACACTTTCTATTAAGCCTATATTTATAATGCATTGTAAAAAACACATATTCAATGTAAATTTTGAGATATTAAGAAAAACACTTGTAAAGCTACAAGGTTAAAATATATCAGAAACTCGCTCTTGAGAAAAAACACACAAGAATAATATATTTTATTTTATTTTATTTTTTTTTTATTTTTTTTAAATAAAACTGATTCTATACTGGACTCTGTTAAATAAACTTTAATGTTTGTGAATCTTATTTGGAGACTTATTTTATAAATAACTTCCATTGTATAAGTTTGACTTGTTAGGGGGCCTGGGTAGCTCAGCAAGTAAAGACACTGACTACCACACCTGGAGTCGCAAGTTCAAATCCATGGCAGGCTGAGTGACTCCAGTCAGGCTTCCTAAGCAACCAAATTGGCCTGGTTGCTAGGGAGGGTAGAGTCACATGGGGTAACCTCCTTGTGGTCATGATAATGTGATTTGCTCTCAGTGGGGCGCGTGGTGAGTTTTGTGTGGATGCCACGGAGAATAGTGTGAGCCTCCACACACGCTACGTCTCCACGGTAATGCCCTCAACAAGCCACGTAATAAGATGCTCGGATTGACGGTCTCAGACGCTGAGGCAACTAAGATTCGTCCTCCACCACACAGATTGAGGCGAGTCACTACGCCAACATGAGGACCTAGAGCGCATTGGGAATTGGGCATGCCAAACTGGGGAGAAACCCCCCCCCCCCCAAAAAAAAAGTTTGACTTGTTATGTATTGTATGTTACAAGTTTATGTTATGGCTGTTAATAAGAAGATTTTGCTTTTGTAACCTTACTTAAAGCAGGCAAAGTCCACTAATAATATGACCATGTCATAAAGCCTTTTGACTGTTTACACTATGCTTTTGCATGACAGCAATTATATGATTAACTTTATTAGCTTCTGCTTAAAATTGGATGTTGCTTGTGTTATAATATATTACACTCTTAAGTATAACGTCATGGTTACTGGTGTAACCTCCATTCCCTGATGGAGGGAACGAGACGTTGGTGTCGATGTAGTGACACTAGGGGTCACTCTTGGGAGCCCGAGACACCTCTGGTCTTTGATAAAAAGCCAATGAAAATTGGCGAGTGGTATTTGCATGCCACTCCCCCGGACATACAGGTATAAAAGGAGCTGGTATGCAACCACTCATTCAGGTTTTATGCTGAGGAGCCGATATAAGGTCCGGCCATTTCAGCGGGTAGTTCAGCGTTGTGGCAGGAGGGACACAACGTCTCGTTCCCTCCATCAGGGAACGGAGGTTACACCAGTAACCATGACGTTCCCTATCCGTCACTCACTCGACGTTGGTGTCGATGTAGTGACACTAGGGGTCCCTATACAAAACACCACAAAGCTGAACTGTGTTACGTGAACTGGCGGTGTGTGGTGGGCAGACTTGCTGTGTGCCTAATAGCCAGCACACCAGGTCAACACGTAACCTCCCCCAACACAGTTATGAGTGTCGAACGGCCCTTTTTGGGGACAAGTCGAATACCCAAAGATAGAAACAGGCTTAACCCAGTCGTGGCCTCTTTTCCCCTTCTCTTTTTCCACTCCCTAAAAAAGAAGGGGGATTATCCGACTGGGCCACCAGGTCTAGTCAGGGGGTGTCCCTCCGAAGGGGAAGACACAGCGGAGACCACACCTTGCCCAAAGAGGGGGGGATATTTAAGTGGAAAAATACATCACATGGTCTTTCCAACCATGTGGAGAGCCTTCAAGGTAGATCCTGCCCAATGGGGGAGGAGTTACTACAAACATGGAGACTGGGGCAGAGGGGCTCTGCCCAAGGAAGACACAGTTTGCCAGCAGGGAAACGAACTAGCGGAAGATATAGATCGAATGGGGTTAGCCTTACAGGGAACCGCCACATGCGGAGCACCTACCCCAGAACAGGGCTCTTAGCGCGTGTACTGGGCCGGCAGCGAGTCTCTCCGAAAACTCGACTGCCATAGGGCTCGGAGGAAGTCAACCAGGGAACAAAGTCTGTGAACACTACTGGGAATTAATGGCGCACATCTTCAGCTCCAAGGGAGGTGGAAGGCGCTATGTGCAAGCGATACACACGGCCAGCTATCCCGGGCTTATCCGCTTGTGTTGTGTGCCACTACCTGGGACGAAACCGGTTCCACCTGGAGGTTGTAGAACCTTGCACAGGTGTTGGGTGTTGCCCAGCCCGCTGCTCTGCAAATGTCTGTTAGAGAGGCACCCCTGGCCAGGGCCCATGGAGCCATTACACCCCTGGTAGAATTGGCTGGTAGCCCTACCGGGGGCGGCATGTCCTAGGCGACATATGCCATAGTTGTGGCGTCAATGAGCCAGTGGGCGATCCTCTGCTTGGAGACAGTGCTTCCTTTCCGCTGTGCACCAAAGCAGACAAAGAGCTGCTCAGAGATTCTAAAGCTCTGCGTGTGATCCAAATAGATGGGTAAAGTGTGCACCGGACACAGCGACGACAGGGCTGGGTCTGCCTCCTCCTGGGGCAGCGCTTGCAGGTTCACCACCTAGTCCCTAAAGGGGTGGTGGGAACCTTGGGCACATAGCCCGGTCAGGGTCTCAGGATCACGTGAGAGTAACCTGGACCGAACTCAAGGCACGTTTTGCTGACAGAGAATGCTTGCAGGTCACCTACCCTCTTGATGGAAGTAAGCGCAGTCAGGAGGGCAGTCTTCAAGGAGAGTGCCTTAAGCTCGGCTGACTGCAAAGGCTCAAAGGGGGCTCTCTGTAGACCCTGAAGAACTACAGAGGTCCGATGAGGGAACGAGGCACGGTCAGGAGGGATTCAGCCTCCTGGCGCCTCTTAGGAACCTGATGATCAGGTCGTGCTTCCCTAAGGGCTTACCGTCGACTGTGTCGTGGTGTGCTGCTATGGTAGCAACGTACACCTTCAAGGTGGAAGGAGACAGTCTCCCTTCCAACCTCTCCTGCAGGAAGGAAAGCACTGATCCGACTGTGCATCTCTGGGGGTCTTCCCGACGGGAAGAACACCACTTAGCGAACAGATGCCACTTAAAGGCATACAGGCGCCTCGTAGAGGGGGCCCTAGCCTGAGTGATCGTGTCTACCACCGCAGGTGGGATACAGCTTAGGTCTTCCACGTCCCATCCAGGGGCCAGACATGGAGATTTCAGAGGTCTGGGCGCGGGTGCCAGATGGTGCTCCTTCCCTGAGAAAGAAGGTCCTTCCTTAGGGGAATTCGCCAGGGGGGAGCTGTCACGAGGAGCGTGAGGTCCGAGCACCACGTCTGGGCGGGCCAGTAGGGTGCTACCAGGATGACCTGCTCCTTGTCCTCCCTGACCTTGCACAGGGTCTGTGCAAGCAGGCTCACTGGGGGAAATGCATATTTGCGAATGCCAGGGGGCCAGCTGAGTGCCAGTGCGTCTATGCCGAGGGGGGCCTCGGTCAGGGCGTACCAGAGCGGGCAGTGGGGAGAATTTTTGGGAGGCGAACAGGTGCACCTGTGCCTGTCGAATCGACTCCAAATCAGCTGGACCACCTGAAGGTGGAGTCTCCACTCTCCCCTGAGGGTAATCTGTTGTGACAGCGCGTCCGCTGTAGTGTTGCGGTTGCCCGGGATGTGAGTGGCTTGCAGCGACTTGAAGTGCTGCTGACTCCAGAGGAGGAGACGGCGGGCGAGTTGTGACATACACACAAGTTTCAGTGGAACCGCTGTTCCCGGTTTGAACGCCTTCAAACAGGCCAGCACCGACTGGGCGTGCTCGTTCGTAAGGCGCGCCGTCAAGGAGACCGAGTCCAACTCCAAACCGAGAAAAGAGATGCTCTGAACCGGGAGGAGCTTGCTCTTTTCCCAGTTGACCCGAAGCCCTAGTCGGCTGAGGTGTGAGAGCACCAGGTCACTGTGTGCGCACAACATGTCTCGAGAGTGAGCTAGGATTAGCCAGTCGTCGAGATAGTTGAGAACACGAATGCACACCTCCCTTAAATGGGGCAAAGGCAGCCTCTGCGACCTTTGTAAAGACACGGGGAGACAGGGACAGGCCGAAAGGGAGGACTTTGTACTGATACGCCTGACCCTCGAACGCGAACCGCAGGAAGGGTCTGTGTCGAGGAAGGATCGAGGCGTGGAAGAACGCATCCTTCAGGTCTACCGCCGCGAACCAATTTTGATGCCGGACGCTCGCCAGAATGCGTTTTTGCGTCAGCATCTTGAACGGGAGTCTGTGTAAAGCCTAGTTCAGGACTCACAGGTCCAGGATTGGCCTCAACCCATTCGGTACGATGAAGTAGGTGCTGAAAAACCCCTTCTTCATCTCGGCTGGAGGGACAGGTTCTATCGCGCCCTTCCGTAGGAGGGTAGCAATCTCTGCGCAAGGTAGCAGCGTTTTCGTCTTTCACCAAAGTGAAGTGGACACCGCTGAACCTGGGCGGATGCCCGGCGAAGTGAATCACGCAGCCGAGTTGGACGGTCCGGACCAGCCCTCGCGACGGATTGGAAAGCGCAAGCCATGCGTCCAAGTTCCGCGCAAGGGGGAACAAAGGGACAACGTCATCAGACGTACCGGCAGGTGGGGCCTCGCGGCGGGGCGGAGCTCGAGGTGACACACCACGTCGTGGCCGTGCTGAGTCCAAGGACATCGAAGCACTTACCTGGCTCCTTGTGACCACCCCCGGAACAGCCTGGGACGGAGGAGGAAGAGGCCTGTCCTCGTGACCCATGGAGACCGTCACATCGGGGGCAGATTTGTGCCACAGCTGGGCGCTCAGGGGCGGGAGACTGCCGCTGGAGCGCCAAACCTGCCAAATAGAGTGGTGGACGGTGGTCGAGATGACGGCCGTACACACCGGATACGTGACCCAGGGAACAAGGAAACCGCTCTTGCTGAGCTCTTGAGTACTGCAGCCACTTGGGCATGCAGTGCGATTAAATGCAAAAGGTAACAAAAAGATGGAGATCTGTTTACCAGCTCCAGAGCAGTGGGTTTCGTTGTCCCTTGGTCGCCCGTCTCAAGGGCGCTTTGAAGCCTTTCACGGGTTCTGGGCAGCCGCGAGACGGGTGGCGTCTGCTTCCTGCAGTGGGCTCCACGCCGGGGGCGGGCTGCGGTAGTCACCGCAGGGGGACGCCCTTGGTGATGAGTAGACGGGGTGCGGGATCTTGAGCCGCGCCGGGGCAGGATATGCCGGCTAGCATCCATCTACTTCTCTACCATCGAAAACTGCTGGGCAAAGTCCTCGACGGTGTCGCCGAATAGGCCCGCCTGGGAAATGGGGCAGCAAGGAATCGTGTCTTGTCGGCCTCACCCATCTCGACCAGGTTGAGCCAAAGGTGGCGCTCCTGGACCACTAGTGTGGCCATCGTCCGCCCGAGAGACCGTGCCGTGACCTCCGTCGCTCGGAGAGCGAGGTCGGTCACCGAGTGCAGTTCCTGCCTCAATCCCGGGGCGGAACTACCCTCGTGCAGTTCCTTTAGCGCCTTGGCGGACTTGCAGGAGAGCCATGGCGTGCAGGGCGGAGGCGACTTGTCCAGCGGCACCGTAGGCCTTGGCCGTCAGAGACGACATAAACCTACAGGCCTTGGATGGGGGCTTTGGGCACCTGCGCCAGGTGGCGGCGCTCTGCGGGCATAGGTGCACCGCGAGCGCCTTTATCCACCGGGGGATTGCCGAATAGCCCTTGGCCGCCCCACCATCAAGGGTAGTGAGGGCGGGGAAGCTGAAAAGATCGGGACCGGGCAGTAAAAAGTGCCTCCCACGACCTTGTCAGCTCTTCATGCACTTCCGGGAAGAAAGGAACGGGGGCGGGGCGTGGCTTTGAGCGGTGCCGCGAGCCCAGGAACCAATCACCGTGCCGCGAGGGTTCAGGGAAGAGCAGTGAGATCCACTCTAACCTATGCTCGCGGCTGCCCGGGAAGGCATGTCGTCATCTCCGCGTCAGCCTGTGACTGGGCAATCGACCCCGAAGGGAGGAGCCCAGCTGAGGCTTCCGACTGGACGAGCCCGCTCTCCGAGAGCTCATCACCTTCGCGGGCTCCGAATAAGAGGTCGAACTCGCCGTGAGACGAGCCGGCGGACTCACCCGGAAGGCCGATCGGGGCAGACGAGCGTGCTGGGGAATGGGAGGTCTGCGGGGGGATACCCAAATCGCCCCCAGTGCTAGCCACGCTGGCCTCATACCCGTGGGTAAAAGGACCGAGTCGGGAGCCTCTGGGGTGGCTCACTTTCTTACGAAGGCGAGCCGTGACCGCAATGTTGCCATGGACATATTCTCGCAATGAGAACATGACCATCCACGAACGCTGTCTCCGCGTGAGCAGTGCCCAGACACGAAAGACAGTGATCGTGACCGTTAGAAGGCGAGAGATAACGAGCGCAACCAGGAATAACACACAATCGGAAAAGCATCTTTAAAAAGACGTTCCGTGTGTGCGCTCTTTTAGAGAAATATATACTCTTTTAGAGTGGAAAAATGCTCTTTCAGAAAATATACTCTCTAGTTTTTCTGCCGAAGCGCCCAGG
Organism: Myxocyprinus asiaticus; assembly: GCF_019703515.2. Classification (NCBI taxonomy): domain Eukaryota; kingdom Metazoa; phylum Chordata; class Actinopteri; order Cypriniformes; family Catostomidae; genus Myxocyprinus; species Myxocyprinus asiaticus. The sequence goes on along the minus strand of NC_059390.1, from coordinate 8,847,511 downwards.
GGCGTTCTCTGCAGTGCACCAGTGCAGAGGGGGGAGAAGCCGCTGAAATGCGCCGTCAGATCCAGCAGAGGTGAATGAACAGTAGTATTCAGCTCAATGAGCATGACCGTTCGGCTCCGAAGAGAAAATCTGAATGAGTGGTTGCATACCAGCTCCTTTTATACCCGTATGTCCAGGGGAGTGGCATGCAAATACCACTCGCCAATTTTCATTGGCCTTTTATCAAAGACCAGAGGTGTCTCGGGCTCCCAAGAGTGACCCCTAGTGTCACTACATCGACACCAACGTCGAGTGAGTGACAGATAGGGAACTATGAATCGGGGAAGTATTATGTATTATTACTGTAGTTATAATTATTTATGAGAAGTTATAACTTATTATAAGGTGTATTATGAGACATTATGAATGCAGTATAATGCATGTATAATGCCTTTACAATGCATTATAAATATGGGCTTCATAGGAATTGTTTGTTTAAAAATCCAGTTAAAACATCCTGATTCATAACAGCAATGAAAAAAATGCTTAATTGCCACGTTAATAATGTCCCAATGCAAAGATGCGAAAAATAGGCTTCATTTTCTTTGTGCAAATTATAATTATTTCTTCTTTTGATTTTGGGGTGAAATGTAACCGTGACATGTTTTTTGTGAGATTCACCCAAGTATGAGCAATAGTAATACTGATGCTTGCCTTATCTTTTTGCTCCACACACACACACAAAGAATATGAACCAGAGAGACTGCAGATTCCACACATTCCTCTCATAGCTGTGTGTTCATTTCTATTGTGGAATGTGAGTGTGCGTGAGTGTGACTGTATGTGTGTGTAAATATTTTGGCCTCTAAGCTGCAGTGCAACCCCTACTTGTCTGATTACTATTGCTGTTAGCGTTAACAAAGGCAGCGCTACTAATATTTACTCTGCATGCATAGATAAGGGCTTCCTAAATGCCAAGATAAGTGTTGGGCTGATGCTAACACAGACCATTAAAATTCACTGAGCACAACCCCTCATTACTTATAACCAAGTGTACTCAGGGATGTAATGCAGAGTGTACATGTACTGTATGTGTGTGTGTGTGTGTGAGTTTATCGGGTCACAGCTACACTCCGAGCTAATGAGATAATTTTTGATCAACCGCTATTTAATACCATGCCTCACTGTTCAAATTACCATTTAATTTTCTCATTAACACTGTTCAAATTAATACAGACATTTACTTAAAGAAATACCTTAGACATATAATGTTTTTATATAAACTACTTATATTAGCTGATTATAATTACTACAGCCTAACCCTAAAACAAGTCTTTTTGCATTTTAAGAATTTAAAAATACTGTATTATTTGCTTTATTTAAGAATTGTTTTCCAAATTAAGACCTTCCTTGATGGTTTTGTTAGATTTAGCTTTTGGGGACAATTCTTTCACCAAACTAGCTAAGTACATACACACACTCTCTTATTACAGATCAGTGGTGCATCATGTGAAACGGGGCTCTAGACAGATTAAGTACTGTAATCAGTATTGTGTTATCCCCACTGAGGGACGAACGAGTGAGGAAGAGAAGAGGATGAGGGTTGTATTTGTAAAGCATTAGAAAAAAGGCACTGCAGAGAAAATAATGTTTTTAAAGGACATTCAGTATACTTACACAGGCACACATTGCGCATACACACACACACACACACACAAACCTGGGCATGTAGAGAACTCTTTCTGCCACCACAAATCCCACGCGGAAGAACAGATTACTGGCTGGGATGAAGGGAAAAACCAGAAACAGCACGCCCACCAACACCTCCTTCCCCTCCATCTTCTACACAAACAAAGAAACATATAGAAAGAGGTGGGCTGGTGAAACCAGAGGTATGCCGTCATAAATACAAAACACATTAAATTGAATTTTCTGAAGAAAAACTCGTCAACCCGATGTTAGAGCATTGCTATGCAGTTGCTAAGGAATTCTGAGTGATTTCTGAGTTGCATGTGGTTCTGTGGTTGCTAGGGTGTTCTGGTGTCTTATTACAGTATCATCCTAACTCTAGAATCCAATCTTATCTTTTAGTAACCAATGAGAATTTCAGTTATGATCAGTGTTTGGTGTAATCTGATTACTAAGTAATTAATTACTGTAATCTAATTGCTGTTTTAGTCAAAAAGCAGAGTAACACATTACATTTGAAATTTTATAAATCAGATTACATTTACTGACCTTCAATTAAGCGAATTACCACTTGTGTCTGTTTGTGTTACGAAACGTGTTTGTCTGTGACAGCTGAAGGGCGTGAACCTTGTAACGAGTCATCGTACAGGAGAAACGAGAGGTGCTGGTTGTATGACTTGCATATGACAATAAACAAGGAGGAAATTATTATTTTGAATCCATACCGGATTCAAGAATTGTTCATTCTGTAAAATAGTTTTTGAAAGTAACTTAATTTTAACATAATTAGTAATATGATTACTTTCCTCATGAAGTAGTCAGTAAAGTAATCTCATTACAATTTTTAGAGAAGTCAATCATAATTTGTAGTGGATTACTTTTTTGGGAAACTTGCCCAACACTGGTTATTAATCTACTTTTTATGTTCTATTTAACTAGTTAGGTTTTAACTTAAGACTTAAGACAGGAAGTTTCAGTAATTCGGACTTTGTTCCCTATACATGGGTTGGGTCCCTTCATAAAATGTCTATGGGTTTTTTTTTTACCCATTTTACCATCCGCCAGGCAAAAATGTCTGATAATTTATCGCCATAGCACAAACAGTGCAGATTTATGTGCTACCGAATATTCATGTATTGTCCATTGTGCAAAATTACTGACAAGCACCAACCCCTATCAGACATCTGGGCATCAATTTGGACATGATCGCGTTTCCCTCTGGTGCAACCACCTAGACACAGGTTCTGGTCTCGAGGGAACCAGGAAGCAGTCAGGTTCAAATAAACAATGGTGAGCATGATTTAGAGGTTGCATTTTCGCTCTAAATTACATTTTTACTCCACTGACAGTTAGGTTTAGGGAGTAGGATTAATAAAATATGCATTGATGTTGACTGTATAATATCATTTACCACTAAAAATACAACTCGCTTTTGGCGCCACTCTGTGGACATTTTTATACGTTCACTAACACTTCCAGTTTTGGCCAATGGGGCCAGTACTTTGAATTTCCATAAGCACAGACCAATTTGAGCTGAAGAACTTTTGAACTACTGTCACCAAAATCAAAGTGTGATAAGCCTGAATACTTAGAGTTCAGGATTTAAAGCAATCCATAACCTAAGTATCAGCATTAGTAATAGTGATGCTTGCCTTAGTAAGCACCACTAACAAGAAACACATCATACACCACATATTGTGCAAACACATACTTAAAAACACAATTCACTGTTTACTGGCTAGTCAATATTTCCCTTTAAACTGCACTAAAATGAACTCTTCACAGTTGCAGAGCTTCCATATATTTACTAGTGTTATCTGAGAGCATATGCTTGAAAAACGAGCTAGTGTTGTGATTTTATCGATGTATGAGTTGATTAAATATGACAGCTGAGGAATGAGATGTCAATACAGAGATATGAAATCTGAGATAGAAAACCAGATATGAAACTGTAGATGTATCACTCTGTGATTACTTTGAATTGCCTGATATGCTCATAAAAAATAAACAATAAAACTTAAACCATTGTCTGGAGTTTCATTCTCATATAAAAAATCCAACACACACACAGACAGGATATGAAGGTTTTAATACTCATTTGTGCCTTGCAGTCCATCAGAAACATTAATTAACTTAAAATGGTGACTCATGACAAGCAATGACTGTCGAGAAATAAGCAAAAAAGGACACACAAAAAACACTTCGATAACATTCAGCCAGCAATCAGCATTATGGACTCGCTCTTGGGCCTGCGTGTGTCATTATGTGTCTTTGTGAGAGATAATTAGCCTGGTAAACATTCCTGAGGACACAGATTGGAAAGACATTAGGGCGAATTTCTGGCACAGAGCCCACCATGGCTGATCAGTGGATGGCTGCCAAGGGATGCATACCAAAAAGAAGCGGAGAGGGACGTTATGTGAAAATGAACACATTTCATTACTATGCATTTCCATTAAGAGACATTTTAATCTCCTTAAAGTTTAAAGGTTAAAACGAGTTATTGTTGAGGTGAAAAATACTGTTGATGCAGCTGGCTCAATCTCACCTCTTTATTTCACCTCAGCTGACCTCAACCAGGCTAGTCAGTCAAGTCAGGTTAGTGTAAACAGAGCAGCAATATATTAAAGGGGGCATATCCTAGTATTCAAGTAGTAGTATTCTAATCTAGTAGTATTCTAGTAGTAAGTTTTTTCCCCTTATAACATGATATAATTAAGCATGCTGTTTTTGCTACTGTTTCTTTTAGAGTTCACTTTGTAAACGGCCTCCATGCATAGTTTACACTCTCATTCATCAAGGTGGGCCAAGTTGCTGAATACTGAATATGCATTAATATGTAATCATGATATGTTCAAGTACTCATGATTTCTGAATGACCCATTTATGCATCTTTGCTTCACTGGACTCGGGAGGGATCTATGCATTGTGAGCATTACAGTAAGTTTTTTTTAAAGCAAAATCTTGCAAAGACAGATAAAAACAAACAGATACACTGAGCTGAAGTGCTTATGTTTTTCCAGGAAATATTAGAAGGGTAATGCTGGGTCATGAGAATGATGATAGCTTTGGCATTAACCCTCATGCCAGTCGCAATCTGTTGTTTTGGCAGCACAAACAGAGGTCATCCGCAGCCTGTCCCAAAATGTCACCGGGCCAAACTCCATTCAGTAGCCCTCCATAGACTCTCTCTCCTCCCTTTTTTGCTTTGCTCTTTCATTCTGCTTTCTCCCTCAACTCTTCCTTTTATTTCCTTTTCATTTCTCTTCATCTCTACAGAGACAGAAATATACTGGATCACTGCTACACAACATTAAAGGATGCATATTGCTCTGTCCCTAGAGCAGATTTGGGACTGTCTGATCACTGTCTGGTTCATCATCTTCTGACCTACAGGCAGAAATTTAAATCCACTAAACCTGTAGTAAAGACTGTAAAAAGACGGACCAATGAAGCAGAGCTGGAACTACAAGCCTGCTTTGAATGCACTGATTGGAGTGTTTTTGAAGCTGCAGACACCAAGCTGGATGAGCTCACAGATACTGTGACATCATATATATTGGTTTCTGTGAGGATATGTGCATCTCTACTAAGACTTATTTAACATACAGCAATGAACCAAACAACCAAACCATGGTTTACAGCTAAACTCAGGCAGCTTCATCAGGCCAAAGAGGATGCTTACAGAGGTAGGGATAAAATCTTGTACAATCAGGCCAGAAACACACTGACAAAAGAGATTAGAGTGGCTAAAAGAAGCTACTCTGAGAAGCTGGCAAACAAGTTTTCAGCTAACGACCCTGCATCAGTGTGGAACGGCCTGAAAGGCATTACTAACTACAAGACACCATCCCCCAACTCTGTAGGGAATCAACAACTGGCTGACGACCTGAATGTGTTTTACTGTAGATTTGAAAAGCCCAGTCTCACACCCCACACACAATCTGACCTTCACTTCACACAAACATCAACACCTCGTGCGACCCCCCTCCTCCCACTCCTGCTATTCAATCTTAAGACCTGTGAAGGGGATGTGTGCCGGGACTCCCGGAAACAAAAGACAAGGAAAGCACAGGGCCAGACAGTGTCTCACCCACTTGTCTAAAATCCTGTGCTGACCAGCTGGCCCCCATCTTCACACAGATCTTCCACAGATCACTGGAGCAGTGTGAAATTCCCTGCTGCTTCAAATGCTCCACCATTATCCATGTCCCAAAGAAACCCCAAATCACAGGACTTAATGACTACAGACCCGTCGCCCTGCCGTCTGTGGTCATGAAGTCATTTGAGAGACTGGTGTTGGCCCACCTGAATGACATCACTGGACCCTTTCTGGATCCCTTTCTATTTGCTTATTGAGTAAACAGGTCTGTGGATGATGCAGTCAACATGAGATTGCATCATATCCTGCAACATCTGGACATACCAGGGACATATGCCAGGATCTTTTTTGTGGACTTCAGTTTAGCTTTCAACATCATCATCCCAGATATTCTCTGGACTAAATTAAACCTTCCTTTGCCAGTTGAGGAAGTTCATCCTGCCACAGGCGCCACTGATACAGTTCTAATCAGCAGTCATTGAGTCTGTCCTCTGCACTTCAATAACTATCTGGTTTGGTTCAGCTACAAAATCAGACAACAGAAGACTACAAGCGGATTATTGGTCGCCCCTTGCCCTCCCTTCAAGAACTGTACACTTCCAGAGTGAGAAAAAGGCTGGAAAAATCACTCTGAACCCCACTCACCCAGCTCACTACCTTTTTGAACTGTTGCCTTCTGGTTAGCACTACAGAGCACTGAGCACAAGAACCGTTAGGCACAAGAACAGTTTTTTTTAATGTGTGTGAACTACACTTGTGGTTTCTGTGCTTGGACACCTATGTGAACTTGAGGAGAACTGACTTCATACATCGACTAAAATTACCGTGGGACCAGATGGTTTAAAGACATTTTAAAAATGGCTCAGAAAAGTGAATTTAGTGCATTTGTTTGCTTGTTAACTACTTGGAGGGCAGGTGGGCAGCCACCCTAAGGCCTGAGGTGAGAGAGACCACAATAGCAGACCAAAAGGAAACAATAAATATGACCGTGGGACCAATGGGCAATGATAAAATCCTACCCAAATCCCCTCCGGAAGGTGAAAAATGATCGAGGGGGACCACTGCCACTAGGTTTGATTTTCTTTTATGTAGTGAAATGACATGTATGACATAAGTGTCCCACTGTAGTCCTTGATAAAAAGAAAATTAAATTATTATTGAGAGTCAAAGTGTATTCTGTCAGATCTATGACGGGTATGACTGTAGGATCAGTTCACTTGAGAAATATGGATAGAATATAAAATCTGAGATTGCTGTCTCTATAAACGGAATGAGAAAAACCTGCTTTTCAGCTTGGAAATATTTGCACACATCCACACATGCCTGATCTCAGTCAGTAAAGGCAGATGGCAATTTACTGACATTGGTCTGTCTGCCTGTGTCAAACACACTCTATGAATTATTCAGTCGAGGATATGAGATCTGCTGAACAGGGACTGGAATATTCTCTCTCTCTCTCTCTCTTTTATTTTCCCTCTCTCTTGCTTTCTCTCTGGCAAGTTGGATCAGCCATTCTAGAAACAGACAAAAAAGAAAAAACACACTGCCTTGTTCTTTACAAAATCTCAAGCTCTTTAAAAGATACAGCCAATACAGCAGCAGGCGACCAAAAGAGAATTCTGGGATCCGTCAAGGACTGACTGACATTCCCTCACAGTTTCTCAAATATTTTTAAAACAACCTGTGAAATTTTTATCAGTGGCTTGACTTCTTATGACCTCACAAGAGCTGAGGGCTAAAATACTGTTTTCAATCAATTCTATAACTAATTTTTCCCTCATTAAATAAGTTCTGCACATACAGTACCTTTGGAAAATATGTTTAAAATCATGTACACTCACATGACACTCCAATCATATCAGTGGCCTAATAAAAGTTTTATTTTATTTTATAAGGATATTTGTTTATAATAATAATAATAATAATAATACATAATTATATATTTATTATTATAATTAATAGTATTAATACAAATCATATTAAAATAATTATATAAAAATAATATTAAATTAGCCTAACTGTAGGACATTTACATTTGCCAAGCAGCGTAGCAACTTGCTGCATTAATGTATAGAAAGTATGTTCACGTGTGTTCATCTGCATTTTACAAAGAGTTTGAATGTCGTAACTATCCATTTTATAATACACTTTTAAATACACTTTCAATACATAAAGTAAAACATTTGATGCAGCTATGTATTTTTATGCCATATGAAAATGGTATATGAAAAATTCCACAGCCAGTGTTTGTGCTTCACACAATCTGCATGATTGAGATGAGTCTAGCAGAAATAATATCCTGAAGAACTGAATACCCTGAAAGAAATGTCTCACTTCATGTGTAACCTGCATGAGGAATGTACGCATTAGCTCAAGGCAAACATCTGCTTTAGGTGAGCATCTGCACACTCATTTACACAATCGCTTCTATTTTTCACGGGTTGCTATGGCGATGTGTAGCAAAGAAATGCGCTCCGCTCATGGGATAAAAGGCAGGGTGTGAAACAGTATGTCTGAGACAATACAGTATGTGTGCGAGCTTTTATGTCTATCAAAATATGAAAAGTAGGTTTGTGTGTGTTTTTCATAAATTCTGTAATGACAGACAGAGTCTGTGGAGATACAGTCCCAGTGGTTGTCTTGACATGTGTAAACAGGGGTTAAATTAGGCCTGAACGATCTGGATTGACGTTCTGACATCTTCGATTTAAATAATAAGAACAAATATTGGCTGCATGTTTGTTAAGCCATACCATTTTCCGTCTGCTCCAGTCCAGTTTTTGTTTGATCCAGTATGCACGTCCCATATCTGTTTAATAAGTGTACTTTGTTCTCCAAAATTAATTACATTAAGCATTTTGTAAAATAAAATAAAAATTACTTTCAATGTTGCAACCTAATTTGTCAGGTTGATTTAGTAGGATTAAAAAACATTTATGACTTGAATACATTTTAAGTTAGATGCTACCACATAATATGCATTCTTTATGCTACCTTTTTTTTTTTACAGTAGCAATTTTGCTTGGTTTAAAATTGTCAAAGGCGACAGATGTACCTACCAACACGGACTGTGAAGGAATTTTGTTTATTTTTATCTTGATTGATCATTTTATCAATTTATATCACATTATTTAATAATTTTTTTTATATGTATTTAAGAAAATATACTTTATGTATGTAGTACTATAAAAAAGTGTTTTAACAGATTAAAGAGGTTATTATTATATTATTATTTATTACATTTTTTAAAGAGGTTATTAGACTTTTTTGGGTGGAGGTGGTTCCATGTACAATCTTACCAAGGTCACTAAAATCACGACCAGATTTTAGGGTTCCACCACCTCAAAAAATCCCAATTTGACCCCTTCGCATAAGTGTGTGTGCGCACTCACCTGTAGTCGTGTAATGCACTGCAGGCTCAGCACCAGTATGACCAGAGCCAACATCAGAGAAGCAATATTCCGTTCGTCCCATAGAGATTCCACTAACGGAATGCTTCCCACCTGTCAAACACAACTCACACTCGGTATTCGTGTTTGTACTTCACTCTCATCGAAATTCATTCGCAGAGATTGGTGTGTGTGTATTTGTGTGGATGTGCATGTTTGTGTGCATTTTATGCAATTAACCTGCCAGTCGTAGCATAGCACTATGGGAGCCAGTAGCAGCCAGGCATTGGAGGCGAGCAGATAGCAGTAGGTGAGAAACCTAAAAAGACAGTTTACAACAATGGGATCTCAATTCAACACACTGTAAAAATCCTAGCATCTTTGTCTTTTGTTCCACCAATAAAAATATCTACATCCTTAATTAAATTGAATTTACCAAAGAAGCAAAGTTGCACTAGATTGCATTGTTTTTTTTAAGGTAAGTACCTTGAAAATAAGTGTTTTTGTACATTGCTTTAAGATTTTTTTCTCCACTTTAAAAATAAATAAATAAATAAATAAAACACCTACATTTACTACAACACTAAATAATAATAATAATAATAAAAAAAAAAAAAAAACCTAGACAAAGATACTTATTAGACTAGGACTAGATTTGATTAGACAAGTACACCATCCAACATTAATATTAACTGTACAGAAAAGACTCATTAATGCATCCAAATTCAAATTTAAGCTTTTAAATCTACAAATACATGTTGATTAGTTCAGTTGTTGATTAGCTAAGTAAACCTAGTACACATTTACAGAAAGTAATAATGACCTCAACCTAATGCCATAGAATATTAAAGCATAGTAAAAGTATTTAAGTAACATAAACACTAGCACACATAGAAATACTTCAGTAATACTAGTAAAACAACAGTTCTCATTCAGTAACTTACAGTATGGGTGGGAGAAAATGTCAATCTTTTCCTGCTTTTGTGTACATACTGAGGTTCAAAAGCACATCAAACCTCTCACAGATTTTAAATGCTGTTGTAGTCCATATAGTCTTCACGTGTTTCTCTGTATTAGCTGTATTTATTAGAAAATTCGAACTGACCTGGTGAACAGACACAGAGAAAAGGAAGCAGGATTGTCTTGTTCTGAAAACAGCGGCATGGATCCACCCATCAACCATAAGCGAAAAGTCATGATGACTGTGACCTATGCAGGCAAGACAGTAAAATGACATCTGAATCTACAACATATGCACACAAGAAGTGATGACGGTATGATTGCAAAGGACCTACAATAGGTTGGTAACAGAAAGGTTGCAGGTTCAATCTCAGGTAGGAGGGCATAGGAACCATTGAGTGAGTGAGATCACGGTTATGTCCCATGGGAGAGTAGCTTGCTAGAATAGCTAAAATACTGCAGCTAGCATTGTGACATTTAGTGGCTAAAACATGGCTACTTACATGTAAGGAGATGACACAAGCACGTTTGATGAATGGGAAAGATATTCTGATGAGCTCCTTCAACCTGGAGCGTGACAAGTGCCTAAAACGAAAGCATAAGCAGATGTGAAAATCTCTTAACTACTTCACACTGTAACTCAATTAAACCATCAGCGAATTAGTTATATGGCTATATTAATCTGTTTACTGCTTCTTTTAATTAATGAACTCTCCATCTAATGATAATTAGACAGCAGAGTGCCAAGAAAATAGGTGAAAACATGCACATACTGTAGACCTTAGAAGCTGTATTAGCAAGAAACTCTCATTGACACAATAGATTTCATATGAAGATACTGATATTGACTATACTCTATACCTGGCCCTCACAAAACCCTTTTTGAGCAATGAAATTCCATGACTTTTCCACAATCTTACCAGTCATTTGTGATTACTGGATACAGAATTTTAAAATGAATTTTCAATCAGACTTCTTCACTAATGAATCATTCAGACCATTCTGACATATTAACCATTTGGACATTCTAATTGACTTTTCACAATAGCAATATATAGCTGATGAAATATTATTCAGAGCAGAGGAAAATCTTTCAAATGTAAATTCAATATAGATATTTTCATTACTTTTTAAGACGTTTATCAATTTCCATGACTTTACAGGTTTGGAAATCACAATTTGACAATCTGAAATCACAAAAAGACTGGTGTCTCTGCAGAACAAAAATTTGGCGTTTCCCAATCAGTAGGTGTTTTTTGAACCGGGATGGGCATTTTTCAACCACTTAACTAAATTTTCCTACTACATAGAGATTTCTTACTTTCACTGGATAGTTGAAAAATGCCCATCCTGGGCTGCATTTCCCAAAGGCATCATAAGCCTAAGTAGATCGTAGAGACCATTGAAATCAATGGCTTCTACGATGTACTTAGGCTTAAGATGGTTTTGGGAAACGCAGCCCTAGTGTGGAAACGCCCACCTATTGGGAAATGCCCATTATTTTTTCGCAGAGACCTATACTTCAATATTTCCAGGTTTTCAAATGAAAGTAAATTGGAAAGTTTAATCAACCCTGATTATTAAATTTCAAGTAAAACATAATCCGAATCATGAGTCTTCCAAATAGTGGGGACTACTTAAAATGTCCCCATAAGTTGATTTTCAGCATGTTGCACTATAAATATGAGGACTCAGGACAAAATTAGCTCTCACAAGCGTAGCCTAACCCTAACCCTACCACTCACAGAAAACTTTTGGCATTTTTACATTTTCAAAATAACATTGTTTAGTATGTTTTTAAAGCCGTTTGAATTACAAGGACACTAGGGGTGTCCTCATGAACCACATTTATAGCATAATACCCTCGTAATTACTAGTGTGTAACCTGATAAAAAGGTCCTTGTAAACCACAAAAATCAACTCTCTCTCTCTCTCTCTCTCACACACACACACACACAGCCTCTTTTGAAAGCCATAAACAGGCCACTCTAAAATAGAATGGCAGCATCCCTCTTTGAAAGTGCCAGCATATACAGTGAATTTTAATTCAGCATGACATGACACCATGACAGCTGTGACTAGAGATGTGAGGTGTGATGAATGAAAGAAGAGGCAAGAAAGAGAGAGAGAGAGTAGTGGGAGGAGTTGAGCTCAGGCAATACATTGCACTTCTGCTGATTAATTCAGTAAAAGACCTAGAGAATGCTCTGCCTAATGACTCTGTGTGTGTGTGTGTGTGTGTGCACATCATTGCTTTTCAGAGCATATTGTACCCCAGGGATCTGTAACTGTGCTGAAAGGCAACACAGTCTTTAAATAAAATGTAAAAAAAAAATGCTAGCCTCCCCCATCTTTCCTTGTCCTTCAACTCTATGTCTGTCTCTCCATTCTTCCGCCATATTCGTCTTTTTCTCATTAGGAGAAAAGAGGGGAGACAGGACTGGGGGAGGGGTCTTAAAATGAACAGTCAGTAACAGTTAAAAAATCGAGCTACAACAGGTTTATGCGTAGTCGAGCTACAGTCTTCATCTGTGTGTGCAAGTATATGTGACACATGCGTAATCAATACACATCAATACACATGAATACACGTTGTGCGACACCACTGTTTTTCAGAGTATACGCAAAACACTGTGGGGGGTTGTGGTCAAATTAACGTGTTCACATGCTGGCCGAAGCCGAACTACAATTGCATTATCCAATTGTGTAAGTCTGACTTCGCAAAAATTGGTCCGACTAAAGCGTTTACAAGACATTTTAAAAAGACAAATTATTGTTTTAGTCGGAAATCGCCCCAAGTTTATGATGTTCTAGTATTTAGATGTGGGTGTCTGCTTCTGTTGGCACTAACAACACCAAGGTCATGGGTTCGAATCCCAGAGAATCCAAACATTTAGAAAAGTAATAGTACACCTCTTTTCAACAAACTCATTTGAGGTATCATTCATGTGTGCAGCACAAACAATGTGGGATGTGCTACATGCTGAAGTTTAATTCTTAGGATTAGAGGTTTGCTCAAATGTCTAACTCTTAAGGAGACAGTTCACCCAAAAATTTAATTATTTTCATAATTTACTCACCATTGTGTCATGCCAAACTTTTAGTCCCTAACGTTCTGTCTAACATCTCCTTTTGCGTTTCACAGAAAAAAGAAAGTCATACGGGTTTGGAATAATATGAGGGTGAGTATTTAGTCAATTTTGGAGGAACTTTCCCTTTAAGTATGAACAATTATAGTTAAAGCGATGCTTGCCTTAGCTACTCTACTCAAAAAAGTTAAAATGCAGTAGTTAACTACACCAACACTGAAACTTGAGAAACATTTCTTCAAAGTTACTTAGTTTTAATATGGATCCTGTAGTTACTGCTAAAGTTTTAACACAGATTTATTTTCACAGAATCTGATATCAGTCAGAATCTGATATTTGTCAAAATTCACTTTAGACAAAATGTGTAGTTACTGTTTTTTTTTATTGCCCAGCAGCACTAATAATTAACATAATTTAAAGGAATAGTTCACCCAAAAATGAAAATTTGCTGATAATTTACTCACCCTCAGGCCATCCAAGATGTATCGGAGTTTCCTTCTTCATCATAATTTTTTTTGGGGGGGATTTTTCCCCTTTTTCTCCCAATTTGGAATGCCCAATTCCCAATGCGCTCTAAGTCCTCGTGGTCGCATAGTGATTCACCTCAGTCTGGGTGGCGGAGGATGAATCCCAGTTGCCTCCGCGTCTGAGACAGTCAACCTGCGCATCTTATCACATGGCTTGTTGAGTGCATTGCCACGGAGACATAGCGTGTGTGGAGGCTTCACGCCATCCACCGCGGCAACCACGCTCAATTCACCATGCGCCCCACCGAGAACAAACCACATTATAGCGACCACGAGGAGGTTACCCCATGTGACTCTACCCTCCCTAGCAACCGGGCCAATTTGGTTGCTTAGGAGACCTGGCTGGACTCAGCACGCCCTGGGATTTGAACTAGCGAACTAGTGAACTCCAGTTGTGGTAGCCAGCGTATTTTACCACTGAGCTACCCAGGCCCCCAGCAAAACATAATTTAAGATTTTTAGTATTTCATTTCAGGCCTCCTCCTTTAAACAATGCGAGTGAATGTACTCCATTTTTTGATGGTCCAAAATGCATATTTAGGGTGCATCAAAATAATCCACATGACTCCAGTCGACAAATAAAGTTCTTCTGAACCCAAACGATTGATTATTTTTTAGAAACAAAACAATACTTATATACTTTTTAACTACAAACGTTCGCTTCCGTACATCTCTGTGACGTGTGCTCATGAGAGTGATGACGTAAGCTTATTGGTAAGGTCACGCGTCATGTGGAGGAGGAGTCAGGAAGTACATCATTGTTTACAAGAGAAACTTGCACAAACCAATCGGCGTTCACAAACCAAAACAATTTCAAAACAATATAGAAAAAAATAATTTCCAAATAATAAGGAAAAAAAATATTACTGCAGTAAATAACCATCCTTTATTTTGGAGCAATGCCGTTGCGTTATCTGCTTGTGCTTTTTCTTTAGCAGAAATATATAGGCTATATGACTGTCAGGAATACAAGCCACACAAGTTGTAGTTAGTGAAACCAAGTGTGAGAGCATTTACTGAGATTGACAGGATTCACAGGGTTTCCACAGTGAGATCAATACAGAAGAGAAGCTTCACAAACTGAAGAAGAGGTAACAGGCGAAACAGCAGGGTAAACACTAAACAGATATCGACGAAGATCAAGAGCAAATAGAGACAGGTAAATAAACACTGCAAGTCCTTTGTGTAAGACTTGACAGTGCAGTGGCGTGAAGGTCAGTGATGAGCGAGTGAATTGAGTGCAAGTGCGGTGAATTTGAAATCGGGTAATGAGGAACGGAGCGCTGAGGGAGGTGCAGAGCCCGAGGGAGGCATGACAATGACAAGGTTTTCACACATACCTGAGTTCGTTGGAAAAACAGCACGGGCACAGCTTATGAATTCAGATATTGACACTTTGTTTCTTTCGATGGTCTGAAATCCCCAAGGGTAAAATGTTCACTGCACACCCTCCAATATTTGAGAGAATGTAGGGGTGTACTGATATCCAGGTCAAGCGCGATAAGCCAGCGCTTCAATCGCTCATGATCATGTATAAGCAATCGATGAAAAGTTAATATTTTTCCCTGCGTGCATTTTCTTTGGGGTTTCTGAAGGTTGAAGCATGAAGGATACACATGCCAAACGACCATTTTGAACAATACACTTATACAAACACAAATCTACAGCAAAGACAGTTAAACTTTTGTACAGCGCTGCTCCTCTTGTAAACAATGACGCGCTTCCTGACTCCTCCTCCTCCACGCGTGACCTTACCAACGAGCTTACGTCATCCCTCTCATGAGCGCCCGTCACAGATGTACAGAAGCGTTTGGGTGAACTATTCCTTTAAGCAAAAAAGGCGTCCAATACTTAAATATTTGAAAAGTGCACATTTAGACACCCGTCTACACATGCAATGTTATCATCCGTTTTATCATTACAATGCATTAGAGTTGATATGAATCAGACAAATATGGCATGTCAATTCATAATAGCAGCACCAGCACGAATGCAGATAAACAATCATGTTAATAGCATTGGGAGAGTATAGATAGTTACTATCAGGCATTTCGGCGTATCTGATATGACGCTTATGAATATTGCACTAGTGCAGAGTTACATGAGCGAAAACAAGTGTCAGCTTATGCATTTAATAATAACAGAACCCACATGAGACATTCCTGCCCCTCACTTCAACACACACTCAAACATGCATACAGGGAGACAGCATGTCTACAGGCATTACAACGACTATCAGTCACAATCATGCACTCACACACTCAAACTCTCTCTGTGTGTGTGTGTGTGTGTGTGTGTGTGTGAGACAGTTTGCATCTCGTGTCCTCCCCAGGGTCACGGGTAGCGGCAAAGGTTTATGGGCACTTTTGAAAATCAAATAAAGCTACTTTCCCTCGAGGAAAATGGAGAGAGCAATCTTTCCTAGCTGTTCTTCAAGGCTGTGAGAATTATCATCCCTGCCAAAATTCCACAGCCCCTGTCACTCTGTTTGTGTAACTGTCACAGATGTTCTTTTCTGATGTCACTGAGTGTTCACAGGCTTCCTGTTACAGGGACGCCTGATTGGCTCACACACATTCCTGAATAAAAGTCTAATAATGAAAATGTACAAATGAAGTTCAAAAGTCTAAAACACACTAGTGAAAATGCTTCTATTTTGCATTGTTTTTAATTTATTACAAATATTTAATTGCAACTTATATTAACAGCATAACAATTTGAGTGAAAGTTGATTTTTATTTTATTTAAATTTTCAATCAAAATCCTAAAATGTTCTTTTTATTTCCAGTTTTATATAACAAAATAATAATAATAATAATACAATTTAAATGATAATTAAATTTAAATGGTACATTTTACATAAACACAAATGTGTACTACTAACATTATATTTTTCATATTAAATTACATTTCTTAATAATGGGTAAAAAATGGCTTCTGGCACTGGATTTTTTATATTATTATTATTTTGAATTTGAATTTTTAATCAAAATCCTAGAACTTTCTATTTATTACTAAGTTTAAATAACAATAAAAATATTTTTAAATAAAATTTTAATAATAATACAATTTAATTAATATATTTTACATGAACACAATAATACTACCAACATCATATTAAATTACATGTCATTATAATTGGTAAATAACAGCTTTTGGCACTGGATTTTTGAATGATTCAAAAGTTGAATAGATTTTGTTTCCTATATATTTCTGCTGAAGAAAAAGCACAAGTACATAATGCAACGGCATTTCTCCGAAATAAAGGATGGTTATTTACTGGAGTAATGTTTTTATTTTATTATTATTTGGAAATTATTTTTTATTTTATATTGTTTTTAAATTGTTTTGGTTTGTGAATACATTTTTTTAATTAAATGACTATAATAGTAAAATGTAAATAATACATGTAACATAAACACATATACTAACCCTAACATCAAATTATGCACATTAAATTAATTTACTTAACTACGGGTAAAAATTACATTTTGGCACTGGATTTTTTATTTAATGTTCATTTGGAATCCGGGTGACAGCACATCTGTGAGGTTTTCGCTGTGCCTGTGATCATGTGGTCTGTGACTAACATATCATAATAGATGCATGTCTTGTGCTTTTGATCTCTGCAAAGCACGCAGGACTGCTACAAGACTCAAATGAGCAAAAATGGCCAGAACTGAAGTCAGTGTAACAACACAGTGATGCTATACTGCTTTGGGCTGAACAGCACAATGCATTATTGCAAAGGGATAGACATCCAATTATAATAGTTCAGGATGCAAAATATATCAGTGTCCACATTGGTATAACATAATATTATAATTTTTCTAATGTGTGTGTGTGTGTGTGTGTGGGTGTGCAAGGGGTCTAATGTTTGCACACAGTACTCAAGAATCAGTCTGGTAACAGTCATGAGTCTCTTTCAGTAATGAGAACCCATGGGCCAGTCAACTGTTCCCTCTCTATGACAAGCCCCTTTGTTCAGCGATTCACACTCTCTCATAGTGAAGACCCACTGGACACAGAGCTGATTTTAAGTAGCTGGGACTGTAACTGAAGCAAATGAGGTTCAGAGACATGGAATAAACGAGAGTTTAGGTGCAGACGGGTAGTGAAATTCCTGTTTGCCTCGCTGATTGACTCTCCTCGAATGCCAATTACCGCCACGTAGCTCGATAGAGCCGAGTCGTAATTGGAAGATTGCTTTGTGTATTCTCCATCGGAGTTCTGTGTGCTGATCTTTGGCAAGATAATCTGGGTGCACAATTTGTTTGGTATCAGTAAAACAGGAAGTCGTCCTTTAAATGATTAAAAAAGCATAAAACGAATTTGCTGTAATCATAAAAACTATTTCGAGGGATTCTAATTACCTGCTTGAAACTAAAATATTTTAATATATAAAAATATGTTACACTGAGACATCCGCAAACATTTTTGCATTGTGACGCAAACAAATCATCGTATCAGAGTTATTTGAAATTTGAACTTAGCAACCCTAATGTTTAAATCAAAGACACTATTACAATTTCATTAAAACGGCATGATGTACACGAAAAACCGTTTCCTGTATGGCATCTAGACAATGTCAGACTGTGTTTCTGACAACATTTACAAGTTTTGATGAGCAAAGCCAATTTTCAGACCATTCATATTGGCTATAACCAGTCAATGTCTGTCTGGGGACTGCCGATCTTATAAATTCAATGAGTATGCATGCTATGTGATCCGATTACATGTAATGAATGTGCATTGGACACTCATGGCTTGTCTCGCTCATCTGGGTTGAAGATTGAAAGCATATGGTTGTTCGGCTGGCCCAGCCAACGGAGGAATTCTCAATTAACATTCCCTTAAATATTCCATTAAAAACAGAGACATTCAGCTTCTCTTAGCCCTCTACATGCCATTTGTCCACACCAATCAGAGATAAGAACTGTGCTGTTTCAAATCTAAATCAAAGCAGTGTTAAGAGATGATCCTTAAAGCTGGATTAATGTCACTCTTGCAGAGAGATGGGTGAGGGAATTTGCTGTTATGTCTATATGAAATGCACTTGAACTTGTGATGAAACACTTTGATAAAAAAATGAGATGTAAAAAATATGATCTGTTCCACAAGAAATGCAATTTAAAGTTAAATGTGATAGACATGACATGTAATGAATGTATGTCATGGTGTCATGCATGCTGATTTGCAAAAATATCAAACAGAATAACATTCAGTGCCCCCAAAAGCCATGCCAGCCAACAATCATAAGTGCCAAATAATAACTTGGCAGATAATAAGCACAGTAAACACACACAGAGACAACCAAAATTGCACTGACTTACGAGATGAGTGGCTTACGGCAGATCACCAGGAAATCATAGAGGATGCAGACTCCAAAAACTGTAATGCCAGTCTCTTTCACCAGCATGGCACAGGTGCCCAAAAACAGACTGAGAGCCAGTGAAGAGACAGACACTGTGGAGGGGAAAACATCAGCCATTCTGCTCACTGACACACTCCTGAAAGACAAAAAGACATGAAAATTACTAGACTTGCTCTGCCACTATCTAAAGATTTTCCACTGAGAGTAAGGAACAATTTGAAGAGGCTTAGATATGCTGAAAATAACCATTTAGTAGAGAATCAGAATCAAATGCATCATGAAATCTGAAACTTGGCCATGATTTGGTCTGATTCGATTTGCTTCAATTATATCGTATGATTCATAGTGATAAACAAATATGCCACAGACAACTATTTAGTAAAGAATCATATTCAAATGCATCATGAAATCTGACATTTGGCCAAAATATGGTCTGATTTATTTAGATTATTTTGGTATGATTCATAATTATTGAAAACAAATAAGCTGAAGACAAGCTATTAAAAGAATCGTAATCAAACGCATCATCATGAAATCTGAAATTTGGCCATGATTTGGTCTGATTCATTTAGATTATTCTGGTACGATTCATAATTATTTAAATAAATATGCAATTATCATTTTGCAGTGATTTGTAATCGAATGCATCATGAAATCTGAAATTTGTCCATGATTCAGTCTGATTAGTTGAGATTATTTTGGTACGATTCATGGTTATTTTCAAAGATAACCATTTAGTAAAGAATTATAATCATGAAATCTTAAATTTGGCCACAATTTGTTTTGAATATTTCGGCACATTTACTATTATTTAAAAAACAAACGTGCTTCAGCCACAAATGTAACTGGAGGAATAATTTACTCTGTAGAGGATAGGTTTTCACATGCTCAAGAATTTTATTTCAAATCAGAGAGGAATACATAATTTATTTGGTATATTATAGTAATTACAGTTCACTATTACATTTAATAATAGATGCATTCATATGTTTTTGTTAAAACATCGCTGTTACCTAATATAGGAGAGAAAAGCCAAGAGGAACAGCATGCTGGCTAACACATCTGCTCTGCCAACAATCCCAGACACCTGTAACACACACACAGTTCCACACATTTAGAATTCATTCCATTAATGCAACTAAAAAGTTCAAAGCTATCATACAAATTCCAAATCACCAGAAAAGAGGAAATAAATGTAACCTATTTCTGTCTGGGAAATTATCCTAATAAAGAAAGACTCATGAGAAGTCTTCGTATCTTTTCCCAAGAGAAGAATGTTTATTTCGGTACAGGGTGAAGTTCTCATACACAAGTGCAAGAGGCTTGAGCAGAGAAGTCACCAAAACAAAATCAACCAGACATAATTTATAACTTTAGGTCAAGGATTCTTGTACATCTAGCAGTTCTAAGGATTAACTCTGATTGGTTACATTTCTTTAAACAAACCTCACACCTAGATGGAAACACGGCATATTTACCTCATGACTCTGATAACTTGTGTGAATGTACCAAGTCTATGTTGTGTTTAGCCACTTGGAACAACAGAGACAGCTCTGAGTTCCTGTTGGGGCACCTCGGTCATTGAGGGGTCAAAATTCTGTCATCATTTACCCAACCTCATGTTGTTCCAATAGTGCATTACTTTCCTTTTTTTTCTTCCTGTGGTGCACAAAAGGAGATGCTAAGCAGAATGACAGCCTTGGTCACCATTCACTATCATAGTAAAAAGAAGCAATGAAATTGAATGGTGACTGAGACTCACATACTAACATCTCTATTTGTGTTCCATCAGGAAAGAAGGTCATTACTACTTGAGGGTGACTACATGAAAACAGAAATTTCATTTTTGGGTGAACTATCCCTTTAAGTAAGAAAAGGGTGGTCGTCCATGGTGTATGGGTGTAAACAGTGAAGGTATGATCAGAGACATTTAATGATAATTTCTTAATAAAAAAAACAACAAAAGAGGTAAACAAAATCAAATGAGGGGAGTGTAAGTGTGGGAAGCAGAAAAGGGAAACGAGAGAGATTTATTTCCATGGTGCCGTCCTCTATGTGTCATGTCATCTTCCCAACCCCCTAAAAACATACATCATCCTTAACGTCCTCCTCTGCTCTCCTCTCCTTACAAAATTCTGTTTCCTTGAATGTTTTGCCTGCTTGGTTTTGCCAGAGGCACAAATGTTAAAATGATCCCTCAGTTGACACAATCCACATCTGGAGGGCTTCTGGAGCCCATCCCCCGAGGAAGAATTCCACAGAATTATACACACACTTCCAGAAGACACACCCCGGAGCAAGAGGCCATATACGCACTGCTGGTAAGGGACAGGGAGTGCGTGTGTGTTTTTGCACTATTCCGAGGCGAGAGTCAGCTCAAATGTAAATATAAAAAGCCCTCTGGTATTTAATACAACTCACCGTCTGTGTGGCATTACAGTCTGGCTGCTGTGTTAATGGGATGAAACAAGATGAAACTGCTGGAGTAGTGATGTTATCAGCAAATATATCACCAAACTACCAAAACTGCTGTAATAAAAGGCACATAACAAAGGCACTTGCAGACATAAAAACGTGCACTAAAAGCACCTGAATATGCATAATGCTGCATTCCTCATTTGTAAATTGTTTTAGATAAAATAAATAGGCCTAAGTAATACATTTAAAGGGATAGTTCACCCAAAAATGAAAATCCTGTTATCATTTACCATCATACTGTTCCAAACTCGAATGACTTTCTTCTATGGAGCACAAAAAGAAAACGTTAGCTTCAGTCACCATTCACTTTCATTGCATCTTTTTTCCCTTACAATGAAAGTGAATGGTAACTGAAACTAATATGCTACCTAACTAACATCTCCCTTGTGTTCCACGGAAGAAACCGGACTATAGATAACTCCTACACATTTTCTCACTGTTCTATATAAGCAACAGGCAATTACCAGCACTTAAACATGATAATCTTGACTCCTAATAGATCTTGTGCATTTATAAAAGGCTGCAAGCCTGCATAACACTCTGACCCTGGTTCCTGATCTATTGTGTTTTAAGGCATTTGGTGCAGGAAATGGATCCATGGATCTCCAGGGCCCCTTTAAGGGTGTGGATTTAAGTGGGACTCACATATCAGCCAACCTTCCCCTGCTTAGATAGGTGATTAAATACAAGCACACATACACGCGGCACAAGTTAATTGTATATCGAGCTGGCAATCTGAAATACTGCACTTCTAAAAGAGATCCACAGCTACACCTCATTTCAGCCAATTACCTAATTCTACAGGAATTCTACAAGACCAGCTGCAGCAGAGCCCTGTCCTGCCAACAGAGAGGGTACAAACACATACATGGACACGTTTACTTTTGCTATATGTGGCGAGCAGGGCGGGGCTGAGCGGCATCTGGGCAGAGTGAGGACGGGACGATAAGTGGTGAATGAGTTCCACCTGTGTGCAACACCGGTCTCACATTCTTGTGAGGAGCGGCGGGAGTATTTAAGGAGAGGAGACAGCAGCAGACGGGAAAGAGAGATGCACGAAGGCTGAAAAGCAGTGCGTGTTTTTGTTTTGTTATACACTGAAAAGTGTTAATTTATTTATTATTTATCCCCTTTTCTCCCCAATTTGGAATGCCCAATTCCCACTACTTAGTAGGTCCTCATGGTAGCGCGGTTACTCACCTCAATCCGGGTGGCAGAGGACAAAAATCAGTTTCCTCCACGCATCGTTTCACGTGGCTCGTTGTGCATGACACCGCGGAGACAGCATGTGGAGGCTCGTGCTGCCCTCCGCAATCCACGCACAACTTACCACATGCCCCATTGAGAGTGAGAACCACTAATTGTGACTACGAGGTGGTTAGTCCATGCGACTCTACCCTTCCTAGCAACCGGGCCAATTTGGTTGCTTAGAAGACCTGGCTGGAGTCACTCAGCACATCCTGGATTTGAACTCGTGACTACAGGGGTAGTAGTCAGCATCAATACTCGCTGAGCTACCCAGGCCCAAATCTGAAAAATGTTTATTAAATGTCTATGTGTTTGCCAAGCTGGTGCCAGCTTCCTCCTTTCCCATCCTTAAATTATTACACTATCCAAATGGGGACATGTCATAGACTTCTACTATTTCATATAAAGCTAATTATAATCACTGGAATAACCATAACTTAAACCCTATCCCTAAAAGAAGACTTTTGCATTTTAGAATAACAGTAATAATAATAACATTATTTTCCAATTGCTAATGTCCTCAAATGTCCACAGGCAGAGATTTTGTCTGATTTAGCTCACTTTTGGCAACAATTTTGTCCCAAACTACAGATAAGTACGTATCCACACACTCACACACACAATCTGACCTCTGCAAATATACATTCATACATACAATTTTTCCACACAAACTTTTTGACCCCTTTGAGCATAAACCCTTATAAGGAACAGACAGTATGGAGACACTTACACAAAAACTCTTTCTCTCTCTCACACACTGCTTACATTCTCTTGAAATCTGAGCAGGTCTGGGACCTAAGCCTGTGTGATTTAAAGAAAAAACTGACAATAAGGTGCACAAGAGTGTGTGTTGGCAAAAGTTAGGGCCATGACACATTCATCTATAAATTAAGTACTGAGACTGCATGAATAGGTGAATAGAGTAAGATATATACTGACAGATAAAGTGGCTTCGAATGGATTAAAAAAAAAAAAAAAAAAAAAATCTATGTTTTTTTACATATTAATCTGTAAGCAAACACATTGCTGTCTAAGCTCATAAATCCACATATTGACCGGACAAAATGATTTGGAAAACATTCAGCTATCATCATGAGCAGTGGGCAGCACTGGATGCCAGTGGGTGGCTGTGCAGAATGAAGTCAGGCAGATGGTCAGCAGGTTGCAGGCAGACTTCAGTAAAGTCTCCAGGGAGAGGCAGAATGCATGTGAATGGAGCGCATTCATCCTTCATCAGGATCCTGCTGACGCCTGAAAAGTGATGCTTCTCTCCACTAGCAACTAGCCAATGGGCCTGCTGTCCCAGCTATGAGGACAAACCTTTGGTTGCAAGCTAAAGTTAGAGATGGGGTTTGTGTTTGTATGGTCGGTGGGGCAACGGCACATCTATATTTCCTCAAATGTGAAGTGACGAAAATGTCATCAAATGTTGCTGTATAGTTTGAAAATGATTGTGAATGTGTCTGACCCATGGCTTAGCGGTTACCATAAATTCTCTAAGACAGAGCCGTGGCGCTCATGCGAGAAATACAATTTCAAATCCAGCTTGCAACATTTCTTGCAACACACAACAAAGTAATTTCCATTTATGCATTGTTTGGAAATTATGCTTCAATGCCAGACCCATGGCCTAGTGGTTAGCACAAATTTACTGATACACGAGCTGTGGTACTCATGCGGGAAATGCAAGTTTGATTCTGGCTAGCAACTTTTCTTGCAACACACAACAAAGAAATTTTCATGTATAGTTTAAAATTATATTAATGTGTCAGACTCATGGGCTTGCCGTTATCCCAAATCTCTGAGCCATGGTGCACATTTGGGCAATGCAAGTTCGAATTCAACTTGCAGCATTTCTTGCAACACTCAAAGACATTTTCATTTACGTATAGTTTGAAAGTATGCTAAAGTTTCAGATCCATAGCCTAAAAATTAGCACAGATTATCTGACACACAGATTCATGGTGCTCATGCAGGCAAAGCAAGTTCGAATCCGGCGTGTGACATTTCTTGCAACACACAACAACAAGTTATGTATGAATAGTTTGAAAATATGCAAATATGTTAAACCCATGGTCTACCGGTTACCACAAATTCTCTGACGCACTGAGCCGTGGTGCTCATGCGGGCAATGCCAGTTTGAATCAGGCATGCAACATGTCTTGCACAACACAACAAATACATTTTCATTTATGAATAGTTTGAAAATTATGCTGAAGCTCTTCATCCATAGTGTAAAGGTTAGCACAGATTATCTAACACACCGAGTCAGTGCTCATGTGGGCAATTCAAGTTCGAATCCAGCTTGCAACATTTCCACATCCTGTTACCCCCTCTTCTCCCACCATTTCTGTTCCTATTTCACACCATCTCTAAAAGTACAAATAAATAAATGCAAGAAAACAGACAATTATGCCAATCTGCGAACACCCATGCTTGCAGAAAAACTCACAGTACCTCTACATCATATATTTATCCAGAGACTAATTATATTTCTGTCCGATCAATCAAAAAATGGAGGCCACCACCTCCAGCAGTTGTGTGTGCAGTGTGAATGTGTGTGTGTGTGTGTGTCTCATTAATGCTGCTAGGATGCAGGGCAGCTGTTGATGTATGGTGTTGTTAACTGAGAGATCATGATCAGAATCTGGCTCAGTGGCATGGACTCATTCCTGTCCCATGCTTTGCTGTAAACAAACTTTGCAGCTCTGCGAGTGACTGACGCTTAAAGACATAACCTTGAACACACAGTCCACATCTCCTATAAAACGCCCTCAAATTACAAACTATGGGCTGACTCAACAAGAGCTCTTCAAAACAATAGTTAAACATAGACATCCAGAAAAAAAAACCTGTACACATTTGAGTTCTGAAAATATATCAGACAAATATATATATAAAAAAGAAAACTCTGTCATCATTTACTCATGCTCATGTTGTCAAAACTGTATGACATTCTTCTGTGAAATATAAAAGTGAATGAATCACTCTTTTGAGTTAAATCTTTTCAATGAATAAGTTGATCTGGTTGACTAAACCAATTTGAATGATTGGGCATCGCTACTTTTCTCGAACTCGAAAAATTTGCAAAAAAAAGTAAAATGTGTGCACACTCACTGCTTCAGTGTGAATGGGATGCACTGAGAAGAGGAGGGCGGTGAGGAAGGAGAGGTTGCTGTCCTCAAATACACACTGTTCGCAGGTGTGCATGAGCAGTGTCGTCACCATGCAGTGCAGACACACGTTCACCAGATGGAAGTAAAACGGAGTCATGCCACCCAGCAAAATATTTAACCTGTAGCGAGAGCAAAAGAGAGACAGAAATAGTGTTAACAAGAGATTGATAAACGGTATCCTATCCAGGTAATACAGAAAAAAAAAAAAAAGGGAGCTCTCTCTTCCATTTAAAACTTAAGGTGTGTTCACACAGTAGTTTGCAGAGACAAAGCGAACAGAGGACATTCATTTTCAGTTAGACTTGGTGATTTCCAACGACATAATCAGTAGCGACTATTGGCAAAACAAGGTGGGTGACAAAGTTAGAGTGGGATCGCAAGACTTTTCTACATTTAAAGGCACAGTTCACCCAAAAATAAAAATACTTTCATCATTTACTCATCGTCATGCCATCATAGATGTGTATGACTTTTTTTTTTCCTCTGCAGAACACAATGATTTTTAGAAAAATATTTAAGCTCTGTAGGTCCTCACAATGCAAGTGAATTGTGACCAAAACTTTGAAGCTCCAAAAAGCACATAAAGACAACATAAAAGTAATCCATATGACTCCAGTGGTTTAATCCGTGTCTTCTGAAGTAATCGAATCAATTTTGGGTGAAAACCGACCAAAATGTAACTCCTTTTTCACTTTACATCTTCCCTTTGCAGTCTCTAGGTACAATCATGATTTCAAGCTCAGTTATACTTCTTATTGCACTGCACATGCTTCAATCATGTGTATGATATTATAGATATCTAAGCTTAAATTTTCACTAGTTTAAATGCATTTAACTAAACTGCTTTAAAAAAATTATATCAGTAATTAGGTTTGCCCTAATAAAACCTTTATTTTTTTTTATATCAAAAATGGAATTTCAACTTGTAAAAGTTGTAATTTTTACATCTTTAACCTCATTTTCACTAGTAGAATTTCACAATGATCTGTCATTCTCTCGTTCAAAATGCGATTACAAATTTCTAATGTCAATAATATTTTTTATCAATCATTACATTAATACTGCAGCTGTCCATTTCTGATATCAACAAATGAATTAAAACTAGTAAAAATGCTCATTTTTTATCTCTGTGATAAGGTTTTCATTAGCATCAATGTTAATTTCAGAAATGTTGATGGATTTCAGATATCAGTAAATTGAACAGTAATTCAAGATATCTTAAAAGGCTTTCTTACTAATTACAATCATATTACAGATATCTAAAATTAACATTGCCACAAGTGAAAACCAAATTACAGATATAAAAGTTTATTTACAAATCGATATACAGATTTTCAAAAGCTACAGTGTCAGCGACTCGAGTTTCTTGTTCCATTCAGTCGTGACTGCAACAGGTAATGACCAACAGGACATTTTCTGGTAGTTTGCTTTCTATTTCTTCTGTCATGTTGAGTAGCTCCACCCACAGTAATATCTCATTGGTCCAATCAAAAATCTCAACAAAGTTGTATATTCAACATCAAAACAT
The DNA here is from genome assembly GCF_019703515.2 of Myxocyprinus asiaticus. NCBI lineage: Eukaryota > Metazoa > Chordata > Actinopteri > Cypriniformes > Catostomidae > Myxocyprinus > Myxocyprinus asiaticus. Next base: position 8,819,972 of record NC_059390.1, on the reverse strand, counting down.
TTCTGATTGGTGACGTGTTACATTGTGCAGCAATTTTGCTTTCAGTGTGGACAGACAAATTACTTGTTGCCATCTCATGCCTGGAGAAGATGCAATTATCAGTACTTTTTAATGATTCTAAAGATGAAAAGGATGACAGAACAAAAGGATCTAGTCTTTCAAACTCTGATGTACAGTAAATACATTTCAAAGTAAATTTTATTGAGCTTGCCTTTTTGCTCCACAAGGAGCCCTTAAAGAAAAAGAGCAAAAGATAGAGAGAGAGCAAGTGAGCAAGTGGGAGATGTGAACAGGGAACAATTAGCCTTCGGCAATACAACTTTAATGAGGTTCCATGGTCACCTTGACTTGCAAAAGAGATTGCATTAAATTTAGTAAGAGCACTAGACGGAGAAACTGTCGACCCATCTCACTATAGACTTTATATTCTTTGATGAATTACGAGATATTTCCTCACCTCAACCTGATAACCACTTAAATTAGAAAGTTCTGTTTGATTGTAGGAAAATATAAAAGATATTATACAGATACAGTATTACATTAAAGAAGCTTTGATTGGGGGAAGAAGGCCAGGGCACTGCTATGTGGTGGCTTAATTGTGAATCTGAGTGCTTAGTAAAATAATAGCACACCTCTCTACAACAAGCCGCAAGAGATGATTTTTAGAGGGACTGTTGAGAATACCTGATTATGGATTGCGAAAAGAAAAAGTGCTACGAATTCGTAAGGCTAGATGTCAGTTCTTGCACTTGAAGACCTACTTGGACTTGTTATGAAAGTATAAAAAGCTGTCCATAAAGGTTGTGGTTCAAATCATTCTACACGTCACTGACTACACTTGCCACTTAATATTTAGCTCTGAGCTTCACATTCAGCGCCCAGGGTATGAGCGAGCGAGAGACAGGATGGAATGAGAGCCAGAATGATGACAGTTAATGGCATGATGGAGGGAAAACGATAATGACAGTGAAACAGTTTGTTCATCAGCAGGCAATAAAAAGCCTGTGTTTGTTGAGACAGAGCAAGTGTGTGCAGAACTCTCTACAGAAGAGTACGAAAATGTCTTCAAGGCTCATCACATTTATTTAGCAATCAAAGAGCTATGGAAAACTCTGGGCCACATCTAACATCAGCTAATTGCAAATCTCTCCAGTGGCAACTATTCCAGGTGATTTGGATCTGAATGAGAAAAATATTATAAAGGAATAGTTACCCCAAAAATTTTATTATTTACTCACGTGCATGTTAATCCAAACTATATGCTAACATATGAAATTTATTTTTTCTATTTAAGACTCTTTACATCACTCCTGCCATACAACAAATGTTCAGTGACCTGGGCTCAAAAAAAAGGTTGAAAATACATACTTTTTTTTCAAACACAAAAAGTTCACTACTCTTGCGCTATATTAAGTCTTCTGAAGCCATATGATAGATTTTTATGAGAAGCAGACCAAAACTTTAGTCATTATTCACTGATAATCTTACCCTTGTCCCAAAGCTTGATTTTAACCCATGTTTGAGTCCAGAATTTAAAATAGGAGTGTCAAATTCATGCCAAAACCACACCTTTTTGGTGTCAATGTCATCAATATGCCATTTTTAAATCTGGGCTAGACAGAAACGTAGGCAGAGGTTAAGACTATCAGTGAAATGTCTGCTACCCTACCCGAGCCAGACAAGCCCGTCAGGTTTTGGTCAGGGTTCTGGTTTGTTACTTTGTTATAAAAAGTTCAGGTTGCAAAGATGACCATTGATTGACATTGACATGATTCAAGATTGTTCTGCATCCAGCAAAGTTTCAGCGCTTGATAAGCCAATGTTTTTTCCTTTTAGACTGGTGCGCTGAGTAGTGGTGTTACTATATGATATCTTCACGGTATGATAATCATCACAAAAATTACCATGGTATTACTATATCATGGTATTGAGGTGCATTGATGATATTATTAGCAGTTTAATATTTGGTCATGAAATATGTCAGATAAACACACAGAGAAATATTTCAGTTATAACCAATTCTTAAAATTTATTTTGGATTTCTTCAACGTTAATCCTTTAACTTTTGATCTTGAACATCTGGACACTCTTATTCTGACAACGTAAAAAAAAAAAAAAAAAAAAAAAAAAAAATCACAAACAGGTAAAACAATAATAAATAAATGCAACATGTACAGTAGTCAGATGATTATAATGAAAAAAATATTTTGTTATTTGTTATTTTATGATTTATGAATGTGTAATGATTACTGCCCAGGTTAACACTTCAGATATGCATATGCATTCAGTAATTTGTTGCATTTGTGATTTACTTTAATTCTAAACAATACCTACTGAAAATATATAATTAATTTGCAATTTATTTATTGGCATTTTGTCCAATACTGTCAGTTTCCTGCATGCATATTGTCAATGTCAATTTCCTTCACACCAAAAGCCATGCACTTTGTAAACCCTATTTTTACAAGTAAAACATTTTATTAGTAGTATCAAACACATTGTTGGTCTACTTTTGCGCTGCACTTAGGCAAATGAACAAACAGTTGGCCCATTGTAATGTTGAACGAGTGCTTAAAACCGTATGCTGCAGGGGCGGATCTACCGGGATGGCAAATGCCACCCTAAGAATAGGCACTGCCACCCCAGTAGAAGTATACAAATGTATAAAATATAAATTTAAGATGTAAAAATCAAAATTATAAAATGTTCCGGTTGCTGCCAATGGATAGTTCCCTATCGATTCAGTTCACTCAACATTGCTGTGAAACTCTTTGGGGAATTCCTTCTCCGACAACCTAGTTGAAGCCCTTGTATCAGCAATGGTTTTTGAACCCCACCCTTTTAGGTGTGCATTTGCCCTATGAAAATGGGCACTCAATCACCATTTCTTCAGAATTTTCTTCCTTCAAGGCCGACATCGTCTCGTTTTGACTACGACAATCATCTCATCTTGATCACCCCTTTCTTCGCCGTCGACTGACACCTTCCACCGGATGGGATTTCCCTGCAGATGCATCAGGACGTTCTTCGCCTAACTCTCAGCACCTGCAGCAAAAGATTCACCCGCCCCCACTAGTGTTCCGGTGAAGAATTTCTCCACCTCGCCGCCGGCATCGGGTTCTTTGCCTCAGCGAGACATCTACCGTCAGCATTCCGGCAAGAGCTTTATCCTTTCATATATAAAAAAATATTCCATCCAAGTGATGTAAATCATTCAATAAAAGAGCCGTTTGTGTGTACGGGTCTTTAAAGATGTCGTATAGCAAGTGTTCCTATGAGTCACACATCGCTCCATCAGACCAACATGAGAGCTGCGTTCGCTGCCTTGGCCGCTCCCATCCCGAAGCAGGTCTCATGGGGACAGACTGCCCTCACTGTGAGGATATGAGTCTCAAGACGCTCTGCTCTAGGGTTGCCCTCATTCTAAAGGGACGATTCCGCCTACCGCGTCCTCCCGACCGCTTCCTCTGTGTTAAGTCTCGAGGGTCCACATGATGAAGCATGGCGGGGCCACGAGGTAGAGATGGAAGAAGGAGGATCTTGCACCGGCGCAAGCCCCACAAGCCTCTTGATCTTCCCACGCAGTGTCTTCGCCAGTGCAGTACGTACGTGACAACCTCAGGCCCTCTATGGATGAGCGTGGTATTGTCGTATTCGGCGGGTCTGAAGGTGATAATGATGCCGCATCCCTTGCAGCTTCGGACATGGGAGAATGGTTTATGGAGGATGCTGTAGCCCCTCCCCGAGCGAGGGTGAGGAGTGCACACAGGTCACTGACAGAGAGCTTCTTTGCATCCTCACACCGGCGGTTGAGGAGCTCGGTCTTGAGTGGTCCCCTCCAGAGGAGCCGATAAAGTCTTACCTAGACGAGTGGTTCCTGCAGGCCCAGCGCCAAAAGGCTACGGCACGAAAAACTGCACCATTCTTCCTGGAAGTCCATGATGAGCTCACAAAGACCTGGCGCACGGCCTATTTGTCTCACGTCCAGATCAGAGGAGCTGCGGTCCTCACAAAGGTGGACCACGCTGAGGAAAAGGGATTTGCTAAGCTTCCCCCTATTGAAGAGGCGGTTGCAGCTCATCTCTGTCCTTCTGCTGCTATGGGATAGAAATCCCGCACCACACACCCTTCCAAGCCGTACCGACTGACATCCATGCTGGCTGAAACAGCTTATACAACAGCACGCCAGGCTGGCTCAGTGCTCCACAACATGGCAGTGCTTCAAGTCTTTCAGGCTCCTCAAAGATGTAGATAAGCAAGGCCCAAATCCTGGTTAAAGAGCTCCACACCACCACTTATCTGGTGCTGTGAGCTACTAAGATGCGCGCAGGCCATCAGAAAAGTGATGGGTAATCTGGTGGTTTTGGACCGACATGTCTGGTTAACGCTCACAGAGATGCGTGATGCTGAGAAAGCCGCCCTGCTTGACACCCCTGTCTCTCCTGATGGCCTCTTCAGAAATACAGTGGAAGGCTTTCTGAATGCTTCATCACAGCGCAAAAGCAGTCGCAAGTGATGAAGCGATGATTTTTGCCTAAGAGAGTGTTTCCTCTCATCCGCCCCGCTCACGCTCTGCTTCGAGCCAGTGCCTGGTGAAAAACCCCACAACCAAACATTTATCAGTAAGGTGTTATGTTGGGTCAGGTTTTCAGACGGAAAGTGGTGACCATGGATGCGTCCAACGCGGATTGGGGTGCGCTGTGTGATGGATGCCCCGCTTTCGACACTTGGACGGGTGTGAAACAGACGTGGCACATCAACTGCTTGGAAATGCTAGCCGTCTTCTTAGCTGTGAAGGCTTTCCATTCCGACATAGTGAATCATCATGCTCTGATTCGGTCAGACAATGTGTCAGTGGTAGCATACATAAATCACCAGGGCGGCACTCGATCGCTACCAATGATGAGCTTGGCACAACGCCTCCTCCCCTGGGCCGTCTGAACTGTGGAGTGTACATGCTGTCGCACCCGGGACACATGGTGGGGGAATGGAGACTTCATCCTCAGAAGGTTCTGAGGATTTGTGAAATGTTCGACAAAGCGGAAGTTGACCTATTTGCCTCCGCAGAGACAGCCCACTGTCCTGTTTGGTACTCCATGTCCCAAGCCCCACTGGGGGTAGATGCCTTGGCCCACAAGTGGCTGACGAAACGCAAATATGCGTTTCCCCCGGTATGTCTCTTTCACTCTGTCATCAGCAAAGTCTGAGAGGACAAGGAAACGGTTCTGTTGGTTGCGCCAAAATTGCCCAACCAGCCATGGTTTCCGGAAATGATGGAGATATTAGACAGCCCTCCTTGAGAAATACCGCTGAGGAGGGATCTGCTCTCTCAAGCGCAGGGCATGATTTGGCATCCCCAGCCAGAGCTGTGGAACCTACACGTATGGCCCCTGAACGGAGCACAGCAAACGAGCCTGAATTGGCTCAGTCTGTAATGAACACAGGCTAGAGCGCCATATTCGAGATGCCTCTATGCACTATAATGGCATGTGTTTGCGGATTGGTGCTCTTCACGCAGCAAAGACCCAGTGAATTGTTCCATAACGGAGATCCTTACATTTCTTCAAGAGCGGTTGTACGCAGGTCTTACTCCATCAACACTTAAGGTTTATGTAGTGACCATCTCTGCATTTCAAGCCCCAGAAGCTGGCTCCTCTATAGGCAGACATGATCTGATCATAAAATTCTTTAGGGGAGCGAGGTGCTTGAACCCCCCTCACCCTGCTATGGTTCCAACATGGGACTTAAATCTGGTGCTGAGTGCACTCACGAGCCCCCCGTTCTAACCACTGGAATCCATTGAGTTGCGTGTGCTCTCTCTAAAGACTGCACTGCTGTTGGCTCTGGCCTCAGTCAAACGGGTTGGTGATATTCAGGCGCTGTCGGTTGACAGTTCATGTCTGGAATTTGGACTGGGGCTTTCGAAAGCCACCATCAAACCCAAAAAATGCTATGTGCCTAAGGTGCTTTCCACGCCATTTAGGGCTCAGATAGTCCACCTACAAGCTTTCTCTTCCCCACTGTCTAATTCAGATGAGGAGCAGTTAGCGCATTTATTATTCCCCGTGCAGGCACTGCACACGTATGTGGAGCACACCCACCAGTTTAGACTGTCAGATCAGCTCTTCGTTTGTTATGGAGGATGCACAAAAGGTTTGTCCGTCTCCATGCAAAGGCTCTCTCGCTGGATCGTTGATGCGATCACCTCGCTTATGACTCACCTTATATAGGGCAAATGCGCACCTAAAAAGGGTGGGGCTCAAACACCATTGCCAATCATAAGATTGGTGTTATGATACATGGGATTCAACTAGGTCGTGGAAGGAATTCCCGTAAGCGTTTCACAGCAATGTCTCGTTCCCTTCATCTCAGGGAACATGTACATGTCTAACCGGAGACGATTTTCCAAGTATATCTAATTATATGGATACAGTTTTCAATTACTTTAGAAAAAACACCACTAAAATTCAACAAGATGTAATTTTTACATTACAAAGGTTGTTCTTTTGTCTTTGGATCTGCCTTTGTGTTTTTAGATTTGTTGTTTTGTTTTGCACTTCACGGCCACCGTACTATATGGACTATGACGTCATAGATGAGAGAGGAACGCCCGCACTGTGAATTGGGAGTAAAAACACACGAGCTTATCCCACACGCATCCAGGTCTGTTTAATAGCACAACTTAGAAGTGTGTTTGTAATGATTGCGGAGTTAGTGTACTCTGGGGAAAAAGTAAATAACTTATAATAGCTCTCTCCGAACAACTTTGCAACAAGTGCTTTTTGACACTGTAGATATGTCAACAACTGCGCAATCACATAGGCTGAATGTATTTGACGTTGTTAAACATATTAATTGGCATTCACACAAGTGTTGGTCGGTGTATACATGCGTCAGTATCGCGACACAATCGTTGCGTTTTTAAAACGCCGCGTCAAGTTAAAAAAAAACAGTTCAAATTTGAAAAGCGCGTCTCTGGAACCTGCGTTTCGCGTTCTGCTGCATTCCGTTGCACTTCATTTTGCTGTTGTGGAACACAAGAACGCATCCTATGTGAACGCCCCCAACTGTTTAGGATTGTTACCAAATCATGAACATTGAGCAATTACAACGCACTTATGTTTAGCACCCTTATTAAACATAACAAAGATAGACAGACCGACCGACCCATGTCAAAACTGATGTTAAAGATCACACTTTAAAGTTCCGTGATCTGATAGAGAGGTCAACAGTGCTGCACATAGTTCAGGTCGAAGCTCAAGCTCTCCAGACAGATGATGAAGATGGACTTACTTGAAAGTGAGGATGCAGAGCGGCCGGTAGGATTTGTGGCTGGTGTTATCAGCCATCCTTTTGCCCCAAAAGTCATTGGTGAAGATGCTCCGGAGGCTGGACCCGGGTCTGACATCTGGATTGTTGGTGATGGCCCATATGTCATCATGCACAAACTCCCCCCAGAGAGAGTTATTGTAGCAGAGCGCGCACACCACCACTAGCACGGCGTACTGGAGCGACCGGATTCCCGCTCCAGACAGCCGCCGCTGCAGCGCAGGAGTAGCGGCTTTGGTCCCGCGGCTGTTCGCTGTCATGTCGGTCCGTGTCTCGCATGCTGGTGGAGGTGGTGAAAGAGAGGAGACGCGTCCCTTTCCATCGCCCGTGTGTGGCACTGACGATCTGACAGCGTATTGTCTCTGAATGCGTAATATCAGTTCTGAATGTGTGTGAAGTGTTGAAATATAGCTAACCGCCTCCTAGCGCATGCGCGAGAGAGAGAGAGAGAGAGAGAGAGAGAGAGAGAGATGCAAATTAGAGAAAGGAGAGAATGAGATTGTGAGAAAGAAAATGAAACAGAAAAACAGAGATAAATGCAAATTAGTGAGAGAAAGAGAGCGGTGCAAATGAGACTACATTTACCATGGGAATAGTTTAAAATGCTATAGTTACTACAGAGAATGGTAATTAGTACAGGATTCCCACACCACTGGACCAATGACTTTTCCAGTCATTCATGATTGAGGATCTTGGATAACACTTTAAAATAAGGTTACATTAGTTAACATTAGTTAACAACATTAGTTAACATGAACTTACAATGAACAATTCTTTTACTGCATTAATAAATCTTGGTTATTTTCAACATATACTAACACATTTTTATTATAAAAAGTTGTTCGTTAGCATTAGTTAATGCACTTTGAACTAACAATGAACGATTGTATTTTTATTAACTAACATTAACAAAGATTAATACTGTAAAAAAATATATTGTTCATTGTTAGTTCATGATACCTAAGACATTTACTAAACAAATGTATAACAAATGTAACCTCATTATAAAGTGCTACTGGATCTTGGATTAAAAAAAAAAAAAAAAAGAGAGAGAGAGAGAGAGATTGCATTCACAAAGAGCACTTTCTTAGGAAGAAATATTTTAGAGCTGAGCACATAAACAACAACAAACAAAAGTATTATAATAAAAAAATAAAAAGGTACTAAAGGAATCTACATCTACTTAAAGGAGTATTCTGGGTTCAATACTGGCCAAGCTCTGGGTTACAGTGAGGCACTTATAATGGAAGTGAATTGGGGGCTAATCCACAAATATTAAAATACTTACTGTTTCAAAAGGTATAGCCACAAGACGTAAACAATAAGGGTGTTAGCATGATTTTAATGTAATAAAATCACTTACAAAACTTTTGTGTGTAAAGTTATATCCAATTTTACAACTTCGTTGCCATTAAGACGTAACACATAAACCCTAAAACGATTGTAAAAACTGTTTTAAAAAACTTTACAGTTCAAAACATACACAAGTTTTAACAGAAGAATTGTAAAGTGCCTTTATAAAGTCAGAAGTTTACATACACCTAAGCCAAATTCAGTTTGTTACATTTAAACTGACATTATCGTAGAAAACATTCCCTGTTTTAGGTCAGTTAGGATCACTACTTTATTTTAAGAATGTGAAATGTCAGAATAATAGTAGAGAGAATGATTTATTTCAGCTTTTATTTCTTTCATCACATTCCCAGTGGGTCAGAAGTTTACATACAATTTGTTAGTATTTGGTAGCATTGCCTTTAAATTGTTTAACTTGGGTCAAATGTTTTGGGTATCCTTCCACAAGCTTCTCACAATTAGTTGCTGGAATTTTGGCCCATTCCTCCAGACAGAACTGGTGTAACTGATTCAGGTTCGTAGGCCTCCTTGCTCGCACACTCTTTTTCAGTTCTGCCCACAAATTTTCTATCGGATTGAGGTCAGGGCTTTGTGATGGCCACTCCAATACCTTGACTTTGTTGTCCTTAAGCCATTTTGCCACAACTTTGTAGGTAAGCTTGGGGTCATTGTCCATTTGGAAGACCCATTTGAGACTGAGCTTTAACTTCCTGGCTGATGTCTTGAGATGTTGCTTCAATATATCCACATAATTTTCCTTCCTCATGATGCCATCTATTTTGTGAAGTGCACCAGTCCCTCCTGCAGCAAAGCACCCCCACAACATGATGCTGGAACCCCCTGCTTCATGGTTGGGATGGTGTTCTTTGGCTTGCAAGCCTCACCCTTTTTCCTCCAAACATAACGATGGTCATTATGGCCGGACAGTTACATTTTTGTTTCGTCAGACCAGAGGGCATTTCTCCATAAAGTAAGATCTTTGTCCCCATGTGCACTTGCAAACTGTAGTCTGGCTTTTTTGGTGGTTTTGGAGCAGTGGCTTCTTCCTTGCTGAGCAGCCTTTCAGGTTATGTCGATATAGGACTCGTTTTACTGTGGACACAGATACTTGTCTACCTGTTTCCTCCAGCATCTTCACAAGGTCCTTTGCTGTTGTATGATCTCAAGCCTATCATAAGCTAATTGGCTAATTGCCTAAAGGCTTGACATCATTTTCTGGGAATTTTCCAAGCTGCTTAAAGGCACAGTTAACTTAGTGTATGTAAACTTCTGACCCACTGGAATTGTGATATAGTCAATTCAAAGTGAAACAATCGGTCTGTAAATAATTGTTTGAAAAATTACTCGTGTCATGCACAAAGTAGATGTCCTAAACGACTTACCAAAATTATAGTTTGATATGAAATCTGTGAAGTGGTTAAAAAATGAGTTTTAATGACTTCAGCCTAAGCGTATGTAAAACTTCTGATTTCAACTGTAAAATTCTAAGCTTATTAGCATATTTCTGCCTTTAAACCCTATAAAAATTGTTTTTTAATTTTTTAAAAGAAAACAAGGGATGAGTTGAAATTACTTTTTGTGGTATCAACATTTTGCCATAAATGCTGTCGATTAAAGGGATAGTTCACCCAAAAATGAAAATTATTTTATCATTTATTCACCCTCATGCCATCCCAGATGTGTATGAATCTCTTTCTTCAGCAGAACTCAAATGAAGATTTTTAGAAGAATATTTAAGCTCTGTAGGTCCATACAATGCAAGTGAATGGTGATCAGACCTTTTTAGCTCCAAAAATCACAAAGGAATCATAAAAGTAACCATATGACTCCAGTGTTTAAATCAATATCGTCAGAAGATATATAATATGTGTGGGTGAGAAACAGAAACATTTTGAACTTCTTTTTTACTCTAAATCTCCACTTTAACTTTCAGATGTGAAAGTGAAACTAAACAGGCATCACATGTGACTTTCAGATGTATAATGAAAGTGGAGATTTAAAGTAAAAAAAGGAATTCTGATCTGTTTCTCACCCACACCTACTATATTGCTTCTGAAGACATGAATTTAACCACTGGATTCTTATGGATTACTTTTATGTTTCCTTTATGTGATTTTTGGAGCTACAAAAGGTCTGATCACCATTCAATCGCATTGTATGGACCTAGAGAGCTGAGATATTCTTCTAAAAATCTTCTTTTGTGGTCTGTTGAAGAAAGTCGTACACATCTGGGATGGCATGAGGGTGAGTAAATGATGAGAGAATTTTCATTTTTGGGTAAACTATCCCTTTAAGTTTAACTTTTATTGAACCCGGAACATTCCTTTAAGATTTTATTAATTGCCAGGACTTTTCCAGGCCTGGAAATCACAATTTTAAAACTATTTCCAAATATTTCCATGTTTTCTATGACCCTGGGCACCCTGCTACCACAGTAAAACCTCAAGTCATCAAAATATAAAATTAAACAAATTGCCAGAATGATTCTGAAAGCTTTTTACACTGTTTCAAGGAAATCTCATATTATGGACATACAGTAGTATGGCATATTGGTAGACTCTATGGTTTCCATGGTGAATTTATGTAAGGGAAAAGAGAATGAGAATGTGAGAGAACAATAATGAGAGTTAGAGAATGAAAGACAAAGAGAGAAAGCATGAGAGATAAATTCAAATTAGAGAGACAGAGCAAGCACATAGATCCTGCAACACTAAGACAGTAAATCAATAAAGAGCTTTGGGATATTGCACAATGATTGCAATGCCTTGATCGTGACTCATGTTCCTAACCAGTCACAAGGAAATTGCTCTGGGTTTGGACTTGCTAATGGAACAGGGTCACAGGGATAATGAATCATAATTATAAACACACTTTTTAAAATTAATTCACAGGTGAACATTTGGCTAAACATAATACAAGAAATGTTAAGATTATCCTTTCAGGGGGCTGTTCAAATATATATGGTGGCTCCCTGTGGTCAAATCACTCTTGCAACCAGATGTGAACTACAATAAATTATAAATAAATTAGGGCTGTCAATCGATTTTTTAATCATTTTAATTATATCATATGCTGATTAATCGCATAACAACATTTGCCGAAATAGTCCCCCAAATAAAGATAATTATAATAATAAAAATACTGTACATATAATAAATTTAATAATTCAGACAATTCAAAGACATTACATAATTGTGGTAAACGAGTAAAGTTTTGACTAGTACAAAAAAGGCGCATTGCCTGTACAGTTGGAGCTGCGCTGACTGCCCCCTGCTGACATATCATAGAGTTTACTTATGGTCGGGGGCATGATGAATGGTTACTTTTTTTCCCCGATGTGCTATTTTTATATGATTAATTGCACTGAATTAACACTTCAAATTGACAGCCTTAAAATAAATAAAAACTTTTTTTTTTGACAGATATACATTGGTTCAAACAAGTAAATGTAATAAGAAGTCAATTAAAAGGGGCAAATTTCATTGATTAAGTTTCAGTCTTTTCCTCACACAAAGCTATCATACGGCTTGAGAAGTCTTGGAATACATTGCAAGGGTCACATTGACACCTTTTATGCTGCTTTTTTGTCATTTTTGTAGCTCAACAGCCCTTAGTAGCTATACTTTCATTGTGTGGAAAAGAGCAGTTTGAATATACTTCAAAATTCTCCTTTGCTTTTCACAAAAGCAAATAACATGATTTAGGGGCAATAAAATAATGGTAGGCAGCATTTCCATTTTTGGGTAACTATTCCTTTTAGGATCTCAGAAAATATGCACAGATAAAGGATCTGTAAATGCCCAACATTCTCACAGAAGTTTGATTCTTTTGAGTTCGACACATTGCAAGAACACACACAACCATGTCACCACACGGTTAGTGTTATATTAATTTTTATCACTCAAGTTAATTCTGAAAACTAACTGTTACGAAAACAAACTCTGAAACATACAAACATGACAATTATAAACATCATCCTTCTGACATCTCAGCCAGTGCACATTTCATCTGTGTGGGAAAAAATATGCCCATGTATTTCCAAAGGCACTGACCAACAGCATCAACCCCCCATCTATGTGTCTGTCTCACTGTATGCCTATCTCTCTGGCTGGCTTTGACATGTCTCACCGCACTGTGTTGGTCGAGTTCCTCGCCGACCTGTTGCAAATGGATTAGAGACTAAGAGAAACAGAATACATAACATTCTTTTCTGAGATTTCTGCACACAATCGCAAACACACATAATTCTGCACAGATGGGCAGACGGATGTACAATCTGCTCCGGGGTAAGAGTTCAACCTTACTGGGACCTCAAAAGGCCAATACATGTCTCTGTTTTCCTGTTAAGAGTCTTGGATCTGAAGATGATTCCACCCATGCCAGTTGACATGGCTCTCTAGTATCTAGAGTTAACGTTGGGCAGTTTCAGTGTCTGAACCAGTTCCTGGGTAAATTCTTTACAGATCAAAATCCAAAGTCTCTTCTGGGGAGAGGATGAGATAATATTGAATTATTTCAAGACTCTGAAAAAACAATCTGACTCACAAACAACAGTCATCAGGCAGATATGTAATATGAATATTCCATGTGCCACTTCTAGTTTTTGGGAGCCACAAGCCCATAAACATACATGTACACACACTATATAAAGGTAAATTATAATTTGTATAGCAGGGGCCGTTCACGCACATTTTTCAACATCATTAAAAATGCATCTCAAGATGCCTGTGTTCTGTTCCATTGGTTGCACACCATCTAATTTTTTTTAAAGCAACAAAGCATTCAGTCTGAACGGCCCCTAACCCTACCCCTTAAAGAAAACATGCTCTATTTTTATGTCGCCAAATGTCCTCAAAAGGAGGAATTTGTCCAAGTATTTTACTCAAACTAAAGCCAAATAGCCAAACCTACATACTCACCACATTCCTTTGACTCCTGCACTCCTCCTCTGCTGAGCAATATTGTAGATCTCCTGCAGTTGTTTCTTTTGGTCTTCGCTCAGAGAGGACGTAAGGGACTGATACCATCCTGCATCTGAACTTTGAACACCTGGAACAGGAAATATTTCCAATTACTGGTGCAACACTTGTGGAGTCAAGGGTTTCTTTTATTAATTTACTAAGCAACTGACATGTATAGAAAGGATATAAAAATAAATAGGCTTATCAACTTATGCTGATATTTGTCCAATCAAACTCTGTCACTTGGTAATATGGCTAATACTAATACAATATTGTGATGAGGAGGAGGGCGGGCCGGGCCGTGACTACGCACACCCGGCCCCCAATCTGGCAAATCAGCCGAGGAGAGGGATAATGGCAGCCGGATGCGGCAGTTCGAGAGAGAGCGAGCCACACGCAGCTGCCGTGTGTGTGTTTATGTTTTTGTCTTTGTTTTAATTTTACATTAAATATTACTTTGATGGTTTGTCCGTCCACCGGGGGACTGTCTCGCCGCTGCTGGCCGCCTGGACGCGGAGGAACGGCCGCCATCCACGAGGGGCTCACTGCTGGCCGCCAGAATGCGGAGGGGCATTCCATCCGCCAGGGGTCGGAGGACTCACTGCTGTCCGCCTGGGGAGGAGCTGCTGTCGTCTGCCAGAAAGTGGTGGAGTGATCGAGGACCAGGTGACGGTGTGTCTGGGAACCAGCAAGCAATTTTTTTCTGTCTCTCCTCTCTTTCTCTCACTGTCGCTCTGCCTTGCTCTTTCTCTCTCCCCTTTTCCCTCCCCTTGTCTCCCTCCCAGGTCTCGAAAGAGGCGCAGCCAGAAGGGCAACGCGCCCCCTCCCCCTACCAGTTCGAGAGAGAGAGAGCCACACACAGCTGCCGTGTGGGTGTTTATGTTTTTGTCTTTGTTTTAATTTTACATTAAATATTACTTTGGTGGTTCGTCCGGTTCCCACCTCCTCCTTGCCCATCCTTTATACTGTTACAAATATTTAGGTTTGTTCCACGGCACTGACAAACACCATAAACCCCCCCTCCCCCCCATGCTGGTAAATTACACTGTTGATTATACATTTACAAAACTCATTCATCCCAAATCATATTAATAATTTAGCAATTTGTTGAACCTATGCATTTTTTTTTTAAAGTTTCATTTTAAGCACATTTTTGTTTACTTTTGTTTGATGATCAATGTTTGTACTATGTTGGGTTGCCACTTGATGTCCAATGTAAAATCTGGCCACTGAAGCAAAACCAGTCGATACTCACTGTCATAGATCATATATGTAACTGGACATACTGTATGTTGTATATTATATAAAAAAAAGTGTGCATACGGAGCAGGGAGGTGGTAAAGAACTGGTATTCGTCCTCTCCGTTGTCGTAGTCCAGTGGTGTACTATATTCTTCTAATGGGGTCCCCTCAAAACCTTCATCATCCCAGTACTCATCATCGTCCTCATCTTCATCTTCATTGTCATTGCCAGTGGGAGCGCTGGACGACTGCATGGTCACCCCTTTCTCTCCCACCTCATCTTCGTCACTGGGAATCTCCTCTGGAAATTAGACATTATGATGAAATAGATTTCTATTATGATTCCTATATGTAAGAGCAGGGAACAGGAGGGGTTTGGAGACTTGTATGGAGCTTGCTAAAGCAAATGTCAATTCTAAATATAGATTGCAAGCGTTTGTAATCTCACACTACTGGTCCCACCTGTGCGCAAGTTAAAATAAGCCCATTCAGCCATGATTTCAAGCCTTTCTTAAAGAGCCACATTAAGAAATCTGTATACGTCCATATACATATAGCATATTACCATATCTTTTCTTTACATTATTCATAATTAGGATTTGGCCAAATAATAAGTAAAAGAGTATTCTTGACCTTACATAAATGTATATACAGTAAACGTATATTGCAGAAATGTAAAAAAGTGCACGGATGATATACTATTTCCGATGAATTTTCAAAGTGTCCATCTGTGCAACAAAATATTGTGTAGAGGGGAAATGGTTATCTTTCGACGCAAAGAACGGAAAACTAAAACTACCACAGTTTTTAAATGTATTTTAATTTCCAGGTTAAAATATAACAAATAGGTAAAACAACAAAAAACTGAACCTATAAGTTAAGTAATAACACATTAAAGAAAACGATTGTAAATGCAAATGTATGTAAATGCTTACATATAAATGCAACTAGTATGCGACAGAGAAGTCTGTTGTACCTAGAAGACATAGTAATACGTCCCAATACTGACGAACTGTCTAACTAAACACTCCAAAGTATGCAAGTTTCTCCATCACCAGCAAAGTACAAACTAGAGCTTAGTATAAGCATGTGACTTAGAGTGCAACCTATGTCTTGGCTCCATTAGGGAAGCATTGTATAAATAAATCTAGTACATTAAAGGAATAGTTCACCCAAAAAGGAAAATTCTCTCATCATTTTCTCACCCTCATGCCATCCCAGATGTGTTTAACTTTCTTTTGCTGAACACAAACGAAGATTTTTAGAAGAAAATTTTAGCTCTGTTGATCCTCACAATGCAAGTGAAAGTTGGCCAGAATTTTGAAGCTACATAAAGCACATAAAGGCATCTGTAAGACTCCAGTAGTTTAATCTATGTCTTTAGAAGAGACAGGATAGGTTTGGGTGAGAAACAGATCAATATTTAAGTCCCTTTTTCCTATAAATTCTCCTCCCTGCCCAGAAGGTGGTGATATGCACGAAGAATACGAATCCCCAAAAACAAAAGAAGAAGAATATGAATGTGAATGTGGAGATTGATAGTAAAAAAGGACTTAAATATTCACATGTTTCTCACCCATACCTATCATATCACTTCTGAAGACATGGATAAAACCAGTCGTCAGGATTACTTTTATGCTGCCTTTATGTGCGTTTGGAGCTTCAAAATTTTGGTACTCATTCACTTGCATTGTGAGGACCTACACAGCTGAAATTTTCTTCTAAAAATCTTAATTTGTGTTCTACAGGAGAAAGAAATACATATGTGGTACGGCATGAGGATGAGTAAATGATTAGAGATTTTCAGTTTTGGATGAAATATTCCTTTAACAGTAAAAAAGGGCTTTCCACCTCACTACAAGCTGTAAGAATGAAGGACAGTGATTCAGGGTCATGAAGTTGTATTTAATTCCTGCAAGTCAAGAGTCTGATGCCTACGATTCAGCAATGTGTTAAACTAACACTGGCCAGTCCTTCCTCCATTCCCTCATGTCTCAGGGCCCTGTTACAGCGATAAAATCAGTTCTCAGTCATCCATAAAGCCTAAAGACTAACCTCAAGCAATATGCCACACATAGCACTTCCTGTGCAAGAATTAGTTTACCTGAAGTAGAGTGAGGTAAGGACTTCATGAAGCGGCAAGTTTAGAATAACCATAAAAACCTCCAAAAGCAACAACAACAAAAATTGGACTTGAAAGGTCAAAGCTTAAAGACTTAATTACATTCAATGTGCTCTGTTCTGTTAAAGGGGCCATTTTCTATACTTTTGGAGCATTTTATTTTTCCATGAAGAACACTTTTAATGTTCAAGTTTCTTGCATCAAAAACAGTCTTTTTACACAACCATTTCCCACCCTCTTTCTGACCCTTAGAATTAAACAGGATGTTTTGCTACTGTACCTTTAACACTTCAACATGCAAATTAGGTCATATTTCATATAAAATTTTAAAGGTACAGTAGCTAATCTCTACGCATGCGAAATGCATAATACAACTCTTCTGATGACACGACAAAATGGGAAAATTGTTGAATTGCAGAAAAGGCGGTCATATGTTAATTTGCAAGTCACTTTGAATAAAAGCATCTGCTAAATGACTACATATTATCTAATGTAAAAAGCACATTTGCTAATGCTTTTTGCTTTTAACGTTTAGTCTCCATTAATGGTCTTGGTGGAGCTTTGAGTTGTAAACCAAGTACGTCTACTTAGTAGATTAAGCTATTTTATTTCAAAAGAGCAATGAAAATCCTGTTTTCCATGATATGGCCCCTTTAACTGCCCTTTAACCCCATCCTGTCAGCATTTAAATATCTTTCCCTCTCCCCACAATCTCACCGTTCTCATCCTCCTCTGAACCTTGATCTCTTGAGAGCTGCTCAGGCTTGTTGAGGACTCTGGAGGCGTATATGTGCTTTAAGCCCAGGAAGAGGAGCAGGACAGAGGGGACGATCTGTCCCACCACTTCCACCAGGACTGCAGGGCGGCTGGGCAGCTCCATCAGAACACTGAGCCCAATGATGCACATCTTACGGTCGTGCAGTCTGCAGAGATAATGACACAAAGCAATCAAATCTTTACAGGTGATTTTGATAATAAATGCAGTCACTGGCATCATCATATACTGCCATGGCTGATTTTGTCCCAGCAATTTAGGTGTGTGTAAATAATTTAATTTATTAAGGGCATTACGATCCTGACCCCTTACACTGCTGATTCATGCATTTATACACTGACCTACGAAAGATTAGGGGTGGGTAAAAATATAGATTTTCAGATGCATCGCAATCTTCATTTGAATGATCTCAATATCAATTCTTAAATCCCAAGATCGATCTTTTACTCTATGCACAACCCTCCGCTACAACAAGGGATGCAAATTTTGGCAAATTCTTTTAACCGAGTAACAGCCAATATTAACCAGTTATTAATCAGTTAATCGATAAGCCATGAATCAAACAAGTGGCCAAACAGGCATGAGTCATGACAATATGTAACAATGGAATGGAAGAATAAAAACAGTCGGCCTACCCACAAATTGTACTGCTGGCAATCCTAATCATTTGTGTTTGTCTTCAACATATACACTGGCGGACAAAAGTTTGGAATAATGTACAGATTTTGCTGTTTTGGAAGTGGCATTCAGCTGCTCACAAAGTATAGTCAGGACATTACTGATGTAAAAAACAGCACCATCACTATTTGAAAAAAGTCATTTTTGATCAAATCTAGACAGGCCCTATTTCCAGCAGCCATCACTCCAACACCTTATCCTTGAGTAATCATGTTAATTGCCAATTTGGTACTAAAAAATCACTTGCCATTATATTAAACACAGTTGAAAGCTATTTGGTTTGTTAAATGAAGCTTAACATTGTCTTAGTGTTTGTTTTTGAGTTGCCACAGTATAAAATAGACTGGCATGTCTTAAGGTCAATATTAGGTCAAAAATGGCAAAAAAGAAACAGCTTTCTCTAGAAACTCGTCAGTCAATCATTGTTATAAGGAATGAAGGCTATACAATGCTTGAAATTGTCAAAAAACTGAAGATTTCATACAAAGTTGTACACTACAGTCTTCAAAGACAAAGGACAACTGGCTCTAACAAGGAGTCTCTAGTTTGAGAAATAGACGCCTCACATGCCCTCAGCTGACAGCTTCATTGAATTCTACCTGCTCAACACCAGTTTCATGTACAACAGTAAAGACGACTCAGGGGTGCAGACCTTATGGGAAGAACTGCAAAGAAAAAGCCACTTTTGAAACAGAAAAACAAAACGAAAAGGTTAGAGTGGGCAAAGAAACACAGACATTGGACAACAGATAATTGGAAAAGAGTGTTATGGATCTTAACCCCATTGAGCTTTTGTGGGATCAGCTAGACTGTAAGGTGCGTGAGAAGTGCCCGACAAGACAGCCGCATTTATGGCAAGTGCTACAGGAAGTGCGGGGTGAAATGTCACCGGAGTATCTGGACAAACTGACAGCTAGAATGCCAAGGATCTGCAAAGCTGTCATTGCTGCACATTTTGAAGAGAACTCTTTGAAGAAGTTTGGAACAATTTTTTCAAATTGTATTAGTAATTTTTCATGTTATTAATGACCTGACTATAAATTGTGATCAGTTGAATGCCACTTTGGTGAATAAAAGTACCAATTTCTTTCCATAAGAGCAAAATTTGTACATTATTCCAAACTTTTGGCCGCCAGAGTATATAGCCTACATGGGCAGCGGTCAGTATGTTGACAGAAAGCCTGGAAGCTGAAACCCACTCCAAAGGCACTGAAGTCCTGCCGCGCATCGCACTCCTGTCTCCCGACCCGTACAACATATGCAGGGGCTATAAACATATGCTCTTAGATGTTGAGTCTTGCAGATGTTTTTTTAAATGGTACCGCAGTGTACTTGTGGTACTTCTAAACTCTAACGTCCTATTTACAATGTGAACATGTCTTCACGGACGAAACAGTCCCACAGTGCTTGCTTCATATTTCCATGTCATTCAGACTGAGAGGAAGACAGTGATTTACGTGTTAACAGAGCCCTTATTTGTACATAACATGCCCTACATGTAAAATCCATCAAATTACGTCTGTTATTTCTTGAATTAACTTCTCGGTTAATTTCCCCCCCAATTTGGAATTCCCAGGTGGCGTAGTGACTCGCCTCAATCCGGGTGGCGGAGGACGAATCTCAGTTGTCTTCGCGTCTGAGACCGTCAATCCGCGCATCTTATCATGTGGCTTGTTAAGCGCTATACCCGGAGACATAGCGCGTGTGGAGGCTTCACGCTATTCTCCACGGCATCCGTGCACAACTCACCAAGTGCCCCACCGAGAGCGACCACGAGGAGGTTACCCCATGTGACTCTACCCACCCTAGCAACCAGGCCAATTTGGTTGCTTAGGAGACCTGGCTGGAGTTACTCAGCACGCCCTGGATTCGAACTCGTGACTCCAGGGGTGGTAGTCAGCATCTTTACTCGCTGAGCTACCCAGGCCCCCCACTTCTCGTTTAATTTTTAACCAATAATATTAGTCGGGCAAATTGTTAATGCCAGTTAATCGGTTTACCACCTACATCCCTTACTACGTGAGGAATTCACTCGCATATGCAACCAAATTTCGCACTATGCAGCTAAAATGTAAATATTTGGCAACTGGCTGGTAAATGTTTAGATTTCACTCGCAAGTAATTGTGTTGTATAGTGGTGGAGTATTCAGCAGCGAAATCCTATCACTGCCTGTTGATAGTAAAAGTTGTTCCGTGTAATTCGTGACCAAAGATGAGATGCACACGACCCATTTGTCATTAAATAATGTCTCTTAATACCCTTTCTGTATGCTATAGTTAGTTGTTCATCAAACACAAGAAAAAATTAACTTTTAATTCTAATCACCATTTTGAGTCTCTCTTGTTAACATGCGGTCATTTACAGATGCTCTTTTCAGAAATGCCAGTTTTCTTAAAGAGACAGTACCGGTTTTAGCACGTGTTCAACAAATCAATGTAAATACTACAACGTAAGCTATTAAACAATAAAAATATAATTCGTAAAAGTGTATATTTTCATATTGTACATAGTTAACAGGTCCACTGTATAATTAACAGCATTAGCTGGAAAATAATTTATTTTATATTTAAGCAAAAGGGACATTATATCTGAAATATACCCACATGAATCAATATTGAATCGGAATCACATCGAATATAGAAATCTTTTTCAATACCCAGCCCTATGAAAGATGATGATATGAATTAAGTTATCCAATTGAATATGTAACAAGTACATTGGAGTTCATTTATGTCAAATCTATGGACATCAGTGGTCCGCACCACTTTTTAAAACATGTTTCTCAAATTTAACATCAGAACATGTTTAAGTGACACCCATGAATGTAGTTAATATTAAACATGAGCTAAAGCAAGAAGGATGAATGTACATTTCTAAGAGAACCCCCAAAAAAGTATTGACACAGCTGCCATATTAGCATAAAGAAAGTTAAAGGTGTTTAACCTAAAACAATTGGTCCAGATTAGAATCCCTCAACCATTCACAGTAATAAGAGATAAATCTCTGTTAATGAAGTGCATCTGTACCATCTGGCCTTAAGGAGCAAATGAAAGCCATTTCCTGTGCAAACAGTCTCACCCTAAGAAGAACTCGGTGTCGTTCATCCATTGGTTGATGAACTGTGCTGTGATTGGCTCAGGGCTGTGAGGGAAGCGGATATTTTCCAGTGTGTGTATGAGCAGGGTGGGGTTGTAGTAGAGAGCAGCGATGACCACCTGTAGACACATGGTGCGCAGCTCGCTGGACTTCACACCACGTGTTAACCGCTCCAACACAGCCTCCACAAACAAAGGGATACACTAAAATACATACACATGGACAAAATGAGACATAAGAAGTTTATCTGCATATTTGATATGCAAACTATCACACTAAATATAAACAATATATGACTAAAAAACAAATGTGCATGCTGACCAACACACACAAATGGCTGACCTGGTCAATACCACGTCCACGGCACTGTAATATTATGATCTCCAAAAGTTTGGCAGCATGGCATTCTGGGTCCTCCCCAGCATCACTAGTTAGGACCTGAGGGGGTGAGGGGTCAAAAGGTCAAATGTTAGATATTGTCAGAATTTATTGTAATTATTTACTTTATATAAAACATACAATATAACCAAATTTAACCAATATAAAAATATAACCAACTGAAGAAATTTAGATTAGATCTGAAGAATTAAGGCTGTTATTTATAAAACAAACATCAATAAAAAAGTAGCTGTAAATAATGTATAAGATACTGTATGTCAACACTGTAAGCACTCTGCTACAATACATTACAAATAACTGTTTTTTGTTATACTATACAGTTCTCTACTGCCCACCATCATGCCTTCATATTTTAGATAATTTTGGCATATTTGCCCTGATGCCTCGTTAATTTCTGACTCTGCCAGCTGGACATCTCTACTTTACAAAACTTAAAGAAAGGTAAAATAAAAAAGCACCTTTTTGCACATTGAGTATATGACCTCCAGGTACTTGGGATTTGTCAGCAGCATATTTGTATCCACAGTAACGTAATTGTGCAAGAGAGGCATCATATCTGCATAAACAGGGTAATATATCACATTATTAATAGAGCAGTCAATATAGCCATAACCATTTTCTAATGACTCAAAGCAAGTACGCACATCCATCATATTTATGACTATTTCAACCTAGTTCAATCATGTGATGAATTATAGTTTAAGGTGGAGCAGAGAGATCAAGTCTAGGCCTGGCTCTCGGCTGTGTTTCATATTGCTCTACAAGCATGTCAGACACCTGTGAAGTAGTCGAAGCAGTCATGCTGGAAGACGTCATATAGGACGCCCAGTAGCTGCCACATCTGAGGGGAGATAGACTGACAGGTGAGTCCAAATGCCAGTGACATTACCTCCTCATAAAACTCTGAAAGAGACAGACAGAACATGAATGACACCACCAGAAAAAGACAGAGGAATTTTCAAGGCCAATAAAGAATAAGATAAAGCCTATACATGAAAAGTTTATAAAATTATTTGCTTTGATATTCAAGTGAAATAAGATGTATTTTATATCAGAGCTCCACCATGTGGTCAAATGTTTTAAGAATTCATATTGTACATTTCATAAGATGCGTTCGTACTGACAGCACTAAACTTGGATGTTAAAGTTAAACACTGCACAACTTTTTTGCAACACCAACTGTTTCTGCTGCTCACTGAAAATAAATGACTTGTCATTACTTTGTCATTGCAAAGCGCTGTCAGTGTGAACGCCCCTTACGTATTGTTTTTGGGATGTCTGGAAAGATCTTCAAAAAACAATTAATCTACTTCATAAGAAGCCATCAAAACTTTTATCTTAAGCCAAAATGAATGTTAATAATCATAAATGTGAAAACACCAACCCCCACACACACCTGCCATACCTATGATGGGTTTCTGCAGCACAAGACCAATGACCTGCAGGCATATGCTCTCCAGCTGCTGAGTGATCTGTCACACAGAGAGATCAAAACAGCACATTAAACTCTTAGTGACTCCTTTTGGGGTCAGTTTATCTGCTTTTCAACTTTCAGAATGAAAACCTGTTCACATCGAGTGTGATTAAAAATAAATCTGAAGTATTTGCAATTTTTCACCACAAAACAAGTCTGTTAAGAGAATTTTCATCTTCTCTGATAACAATTTGGATACCTGAATGAATTGTTCATCATTAAAATAAACAAAAAAATGCAAAACATAACCACAGAAAAAAATAATTAAATAAAACAGGCCTGTGAAGTCGACAAAAATAAATCTGAAATATTTGCAAACAATTTTTCACCTCAAAACAAATTTTTATCTTCTCTGAGAACAAATTTGGTTACATGAATGATTTGTTAATTGTAAAAAAATAAAATAATAATAATAATAAAATAATAATAATAATAATAATAATAATTAAAAAAAATACAACAAATCGAAAATATTTGCAAACAATTTTTCACATCAAAATAAAAGTCTGTTAGGGAATTTATCATCTTCTCTGATAACAAATTTAGAACAAAACAAAACACCAAACACAAAACACCAAACACAAAACACCAAACACAAGACACCAAACAAAACTGTGAAGTCAACAAAAATAAATCTAAAATATTTAAAAAAAATTAACATCAAAATAAAAGTCTGTTAGGGAATTTTCATCTTCTCTGACTATAAATTTGGAACAAAACAAAACAAAAAAACAAAACAAAGCTGTGAAGTCTACAAAAATAAATCTAAAATATTTGCAAATTATTTTTCACATAAAAAATAAAAAAAGTCTGTTAAGGAATTTTCATCTTCTCTGATAACAAATTTGGAACAAAACATAAAGCAAAACAAAACAAAAAACACCAAACACAAAACAAACCTGTGAAGTCAACAAAAATAAATCTAAAATATTTGCAAACAAATTTTCACATCAAAATAAAAGTCTGTTAGGGAATTTATCATCTTCTCTGATAACAAATTTAGAACAAAACAAAACAAAACACCAAACACAAAACACCAAACACCAAACAAACCTGTGAAGTCAACAAAAATAAATCTAAAATATTTAAAAAAAAATTTAACATCAAAATAAAAGTCTGTTAGGGAATTTTAATCTTCTCTGATAACACATTTGAAAAAAACAAAACAAAAAAAAACAAAAACAAAACAAAAACCTGTGGAGTCTACAAAAATAAATTAAAATATTTGCAAACAAATTTTCACATCAAAATAAAAGTAACAAATTTGGAACAAAACAAAACAAACAAAATACAAAAACACAAAACAAAACAGAGACATGTGAAGTCGTCAATCATTGCAGTGCAATATTTCAGACTTTGTGGGAAGGAATTCATTGAGATGCATACTTTTCACAGCGAACAATTTGACTTGGCATGATTAGGCATTGAGCACATTTCCAAACCTCTTTGTGGTCCTCCATGACGGTGAGTATGGTGTCTATGGTGCTGAGAATGCCCAGTGCCATCACTGTCTTATCTTCACTCTCCTCATACTCTTCACTCTGGAGAACCTTGCTGAAGATCTCAGCCTGCAACAAACAACACATTCATCAAAAATATTCTGCCAGAATGAATCTACAATCTTTTAACCGATAAGCTTAGAAACACAGACTAGTGCAGTACCAGATTCTGTGTCATATCCACAGCTATCACAGCCACTTCCTGGTTATATTCACAGATCATTTTCTGGATGACGCTGGTGAGGTCGTCGTTTTCTGTTTCTTTAATGACGTGCAGCAATTCCTGCATCACAGGCCTGATGAATGGCCTGATATAGACCTTAGCTACACTCACAGGAGACAAGAATGTAGAGAAAAAATGTGGGAGAAGGGGCAGACAGCATCCAATGATGCTGCATTTAAATAAACAGATTAATCTACTTGTCTCTTAAACCAATTACCCAGAGTAAACCAAATTGGGTCAATAACAAATCAGGATATCAGAGACGTTGTAAAGTAGAAATCTTTTAAAATGCATGCACCAAGTTCTTAGAAAATGTACATGCAATCAATATTCATCGATTAGTTAGGGTTAGTTATAGTATAGAATAGTTAGAATAGTATAGTTAGTAATAGAAAAATCAAAAGCAAGACTAGTCAGTGGTTTTACTTATTTGACTTTTTCGTCGTATACGTATTCATACCATTGTAAAAAAAAAAAAAAAGAAGTTTTGATTTAATATGAGGTGGTTTAACAAAAAAAAAAAAAAAAAAAAAAAAAATGCAAGATGTAACTAAAAAAATGTCAGTTGGTATAACCAAGTAAAAAGTGATTAAAGTGTCCTTACAGCTTGGACAAATGCAAGTGTGCACACGTACATAACCTGACATTTTTTACTTCATGTCTCGCATGCAAAAATCCTCACGATATTAGAGGTGTATGTGTGAATTGGATTTTTTCCAGACACCAAAAATTGTGTGATGTTATTGACCCTTTAATTTAGTAAAATTCATTGATGCATTTTGTTCTAAACAACAGTCAATGAAAGCAGAGTCATATTTGTATTTTACACCATTGTCTCTCTCCAAGTGTTTAGGGTGAAGTGTGTGTGTTCAAACCTTGCTCCTGGTTGCTGACGAGCGTCTGTAGTGCAATAGCTGCTTCCACTTTAACAGGCATCTCCTTATCATCCACCAGGTTCTGTTTGACCAGCTCCACAGCGTTCCTCAGAACCAGCTCATTATGAAACTTCAGAGGACTGAACGAGTGCAGCACCCAGCATGACTACACACAGACAGCCAGAAATACCACAAATATGTCTCCATGGAAACCACTGTTGCATTGAAAATGGACTTTGACTAGTGCAGTTTTGATATCTGAAGTTCTAAATTCACATTGCTGTCAGGTGCACTAATACAACCTAGACACACTCACTCACCCTGGCCCGTAGGTAGCCCAGATTCGAGTTGAGCAGAGGAAAAACATAGTTTTGTAAAATGAGCTCCATCTGGTCCCTGTACACTCGCTTCTGCAGAAAAAGATACAGAACATAAAGAAACAACTGGAGTAACCTTGTAATATTCCAAACTGAGAGTTTGGCAGAATATTTCATTTCAGACACCTTCTAAAAACACTCAGAAACTTGACAGTATTTGATATGATGCGGTGGTCTCAGCATTTTGTTTGATATGAAGAAAAAATAAATAAAATAAAAAAATAATCGAACCTTTAGCAAAGGCTGAGCTAATGCGCCGATTACATGCAGTGCTCCATCCTTCCTGCGGGGGTCAGCATTGGGATCAATAAGGATCTGGTGACAAAATTCCATAATCTGAGGCAAAACCTAAACATAAAACACCAGAAAAGTTCAAGACTTCTGCTCCAATGACATTACAAATGCATAATATTGTAAAAAGAGGAAGGCTGTAAATTTGATGCATTCTTGTACATCACTTTGGAATGACAGCAAAGAACTGCAAAGAATATAAATGCTAATTTAAACAAAAGCTCTGGCCATAAATACTGGTGTGAGGGTGGACTCACCTCCTTCCTCTTCCTGGCTGCTTTACACAATAGAGTCTGAGCGGCCGTGGCCGGAAACACATGATCGTCATATATATCTACAGTGGCACAGAAACAGGAACCACAGATTAGCCAATCAGTTCATATTTCAAGAAATCATCAGTAGATAAATCATACACCAAAAAGATTTAAAATTGATTTAATCTCTAAGCACACTGACTGAATTTCATGCGGATGTACTCGTATGGATCTTCCTGCCATAGTCTTTCATCTTCATCTTTATAGCACATGAGAGTAAACACCACCTCCTGAGTAATAGTCTGCAAAAGAGATATTAAAGGAATAGTTCACCCAAACATTTACATTTTATCATGCTGTCCCAGATTAGTTTTTTTCTTCTGCAGAACACAAACAAAGATTTTTTTATAAAAGAATATCCATACAATGCAAGTGAATGGTAACCAAAACTTTGAAGCTCCAAAAAGCACATAAAGGCAGTATAAAAGTATTCAATAAGACTCCAGTGGTTTAATCCATGTCATCTGAAGCAATCCAATCAATTCTGGATGAGAACAGACAAAAATATAACTCCTTTTTCACTGTACATCTTGAAAGCAGTCTCCTTGGCGATCATGATTTCAAGCTTGATTACACTTCTTACCACCATCTAGCGCTCTGCGCATGCGTCAAGTACTTGGAAGTGTAATCGAGTATGATAGTGCCTAGAGACCGCAATGGCAAGATGTACAGTGAAAAAGGAGTTACATATTGGTCTGTTCTCACCCAAAACCAATAAGATCGCTTCTGAAGACATGGATTAAACAACTGGAGTCTTATGGATTACTTTTATGCTGTTTTTATGTGCGTTTTGGGGCTTCACATTTCTGGCCACCACTCACTTGCATTATATGAACCTACAGAGCTGAGATATTATTCTAAAAATCTTAATTTGTGTTCTGCAGAAGAAAGAAAGTCATACACATCTAGGATGGAATGAGGGTGAGTAAATAATGAGAGAATTTTAATTTTAGGGTGATCTATCCCTTTAAGCTGTACGCAAATATTAATTCATATACAGTCATTTCATGTTTGGAGTCTGTTCTTCTCACCGGCATGTGGGGTTTCATTTGTTTCCATGTGATCGAGTGTGAGACGCCCTGAGTCATGTAGCTCAATGCCTGCTGGAGGACCCGAGGACTCACGTACTGCTTCTGTCTGTACTGATCAATCACCTTCAACAATACCTGCAGGAATACAAAGATAAAATCTTATTTAATGCACAATAATGACCAATTTGCATGCACAAACCCAAACTACACATGCAGTCCTTACTTGTTGGATTCCTGTAGCATAAGTCTTCAAGTAAAAATCTGCAAACTCAAAATACTCCTTTGTAACGTTGCCAGGACTCCCATATCTGAGAACAAATCAAACAAAGAGTACAAATCATACCGAATAATGAATACTGGGTTTATTGATTGTATTCTCATCCCCTGTCATTTACAGGTGCATCTCAATAAATTAGAATGTCGTGGAAAAGTTCATTTATTTCAGTAATTCAACTCAAATTGTGAAACTCGTGTATTAAATAAATTCAATGCACACAGACTGAAGTAGTTTAAGTCTTTGGTTCTTTTAATTGTGATGATTTTGGCTCACATTTAACAAAAACCCACCAATTCACTATCTCAAAAACTTTGAATATGGTGACATGCCAATCAGCTAATCAACTCAAAACACCTGCAAAGGTTTCCTGAGCCTTCAAAATGGTCTCTCAGTTTGGTTCACTAGGCTACACAATCATGGGGAAGACTGCTGATCTGACAGTTGTCCAGAAGACAATCATTGACACCCTTCACAAGGAGGGTAAGCCACAAACATTCATTGCCAAAGAAGCTGGCTGTTCACAGAGTGCTGTATCCAAGCATGTTAACAGAAAGTTGAGTGGAAGGAAAAAGTGTGGAAGAAAAAGATGCACAACCAACCGAGAGAACCGCAGCCTTATGATTGTCAAGCAAAATCGATTCAAGAATTTGGGTGAACTTCACAAGGAATGGACTGAGGCTGGGGTCAAGGCATCAAGAGCCACCACACACAGACATGTCAAGGAATTTGGCTACAGTTGTCGTATTCCTCGTTAAGCCACTCCTTAACCACAGACAACGTCAGAGGCGTCTTACCTGGGCTAAGGAGAAGAAGAACTGGACTGTTGCCCAGTGGTCCAAAGTCCTCTTTTCAGATGAGAGCAAGTTTTGTATTTCATTTGGAAACCAAGGTCCTAGAGTCTGGAGGAAGGGTGGAGAAGCTCATAGCCCAAGTTGCTTGAAGTTCAGTGTTAAGTTTCCACAGTCTGTGATGATTTGGGGTGCAATGTCATCTGCTGGTGTTGGTCCATTGTGTTTTTTGAAAACCAAAGTCACTGCACCCGTTTACCAAGAAATTTTGGAGCACTTCAGGCTTCCTTCTGCTGACCAGCTTTTTAAAGATGCTGATTTCATTTTCCAGCAGGATTTGGCACCTGCCCACACTGCCAAAAGCACCAAAAGTTGGTTAAATGACCATGGTGTTGGTGTGCTTGACTGGCCAGCAAACTCACCAGACCTGAACCCCATAGAGAATCTATGGGGTATTGTCAAGAGGAAAATGAGAAACAAGAGACCAAAAAATGCAGATGAGCTGAAGGCCACTGTCAAAGAAACCTGGGCTTCCATACCACCTCAGCAGTGCCACAAACTGATCACCTCCATGCTACGCCGAATTGAGGCAGTAATTAAAGCAAAAGAAGCCCCTACCAAGTATTGAGTACATATACAGTAAACGAACATACTTTCCAGAAGGCCAACAATTCACTAAAAATGTTTTTTTTTATTGGTCTTATGATGTATTCTAATTTTTTGAGATAGTGAATTGGTGGGTTTTTGTTAAATGTGAGCCAAAATCATCACAATTAAAAGAACCAAAGACTTAAACTACTTCAGTCTGTGTGCATTGAATTTATTTAATACACGAGTTTCACAATTTGAGTTGAATTACTGAAATAAATGAACTTTTCCACGACATTCTAATTTATTGAGATGCACCTGTACTATTGTATTTCACATGGTATATGTCAGACATTGTAACAAGCGAAACGATGCTGATCAAGTATTTGTTTTCCGTTTCTATGATCAAATGTAGCTAATTTCCCTCTTTAAGATCATTATCATGTCTTATAAAGACCAAAATGTGGATTGGTGTGTTGAATCACCTCTCAAACGTTCTCGTGATGATGTGCAGAGCCCATTTCTTGCACTTCCACCAGATCAGTTCAGGTCTGTCATCTTCATCAGCTTCCAGAGTCTCCTAAGAATCATTGAACACAGAGTCATGCACTTGTATCTGCTCATAAGATCATTTACTCACCCTCATGCCATCCCAGATGTGTATGACTTTCTTTCATCTGCTGAACTCAAATGATGATTTTTAGAAGAATATCTCAGCTCTGTAGTTCCATACAATGCAAGTGAATGGGTGCCAAAATTTTGAAGCTCCAAAATCCACATAAGGGCAACATAAAAGTACTCCAGACGACTCTGGTGGTTAAATCCATATCTTCTGAAGTGATATGATAGGTGAAGGTGAGAAAAAGATCAATATTTAAGTCCTTTTTCCTTCACTTTCACTTTCTCCTTCTTCTGTTTTTGGTGATTCACATTCTTCGTGCATATCGCCCCTTACTGGGCAGGAAGGAGAATTTATGACCAAGAATGACTTAAATATTGATCTGTTTCTCACCCACATCTATCATATTGTGTCTAAACAAATAGATTTAACCACTGGAGTCTAATGGATTACTTTTATGTGTATTTTGGAGCTTCAAAATTTTGGCACCCATTCACTTGCATTGTATGGAACTACAGAGCTGAGATACTCTCCTAAAAATCTTCATTTGTGTTCTGCAGAAGAAAGAAAGTCATACACATCTGGGATGCCAGGAGGGTGAGTAAATCATGAGAGGATTTTCATTTTTGGTTGAAATATCCCTTTAAAGCAACAGTTCCCTGAAAATGAAAATTCTGTCATCATTTACTTACTCTCATTTTGTCCCAAACCCACGTGACTTTCTTTCTTCACTGGAGCACAAAAGGAGATGTTAGGTAGAATGACAGCCTCACTCACCATTCACTTTCATTGTATGGAAAAAAAAAAAAGATGCAATGAAAGTGAATGGTGACTGAGACTTACATACTGCCTAACATCTTTTTTTTGTGTTCCACTGAAGAAAGAAAATCCTCCATTTTGCAGTGACATGAATGCAAGTAAATTTTTGGATAAACCATCCATTTAACTGTGAAAATAATTGTGTAGGGGCACACAACACAAAAACGTACTGCCGGGACGTCCCGATCCACAACTGTCCTCAGGATCTCCATCCAATGGGTCATGACTGTGTTATTGATCAGCTGTAGGGGGAGGGAATACTGCAGACACGCGCACACACACACACACACACACACACACACACACACACACACACACACACACACACACGGATTTAGTAGGGACATTAACCATACAACAATGTTTGCACGTATTTTAGGACTAATAAGTTAATAAAAAACTAAACAAGTGTACTCACACACCTGTACAAGTGCATGGAAAATCTTCAGTATCTGTTTCTGGATGAGTACAGAGATGAAGGTGGCATCAGACAGGAGCTGAGTGATCAGCTGCTGGAGTCGGGGCAAGAAGATCTGCATCGCTGCCAACAAGGGGTCCCGTTCCTCTGCTTTCTTAAACCTGACCACCACAGACCCCAGATCAAGAATCATATTGATCCATAGTCAAACATATCTCAATGTAATCTTTCATTGAGCTATAATATAGAAGGAAAAAAGCCATAACTGTTTGGAACAACATGAGGGTGAATAAATGATGACAGAATTTTAATTTTTGGGTGAAGTATCCCTTTAATTGACATGAAGTTTGTGGGTGACTTACTCATAGGTTTTGACCAGTTGGTACAGAGCGAGCAGACTACCGTACCAACTTCCACTGTTTTGAGACTGCAGGTACAGGTTGATCTTGTCTACTACCCCCGTCCACCGCCCGGGAAAGTCATGCTTTATTATGGCACGCAAACATACTGTCAGCTGAGCCCTGTCAATCAAAAACATAGTCATTTTAATGTTATGAAAACCGAAACAGTCATACTCACACAACTGACCCACCTTATGGACTCTGGACAGCGAATAATGGCCTCCACCATGTTTTCTCGGATCTGTCCACGGTCATTTTCATGGATGTTGAAAGGAAAGACCACCTCCCCCAGCGTGGGCTCTCGGTCCTGCCAGTACTGACTCACCATGTTTTTCAGGTATATAGCAGCTGCAAAGCAAAAATATGATGTCACCAACTATTTTATCTAATCGTAACACACAAATTGTAAAGGGGGAGGGTCCCTGAGTACAGGATCAGTGTTGCTCAGCTTGGTGCAAAGTGAGAACAGGTGATTATTTTAAAGGGAAAGTTCGCCCAAAAAGGAAAATTCTCTCAACATTTACCCTCTTGCCACAGAAGATGTGTATGTATACCTTTCTTATGCTCAACAAGAACATCTCAGCTCTGTTGGTCCATACAATGCAAGCGAATGGTGGCCAGAACTTTGAAGGTCCAAAAATCACATAAAGGCAGCATAAAAGTAATCCATAAGACTCCAGTGGTTAAATCCATGTCTTCTGAAGCGATATGATAGGTGTGGGTGAGAAATAGGTCAATATTTAAGTTCGTTTTTACTATATATCTCCACATTCTTCTTTTTTTTTTTTTTTTTTTTGGTGTTTTGCTTTCTTCGTGCATATTGCTACCTACTGGTCAGGGCTGGTCAAAAAATGAGATTTAAAGTAAACAAGGACTTAAATATTGATCTGTTCCACACCTATTATATCACCTCAGAAGATATGGATTTAACCACTAGAGTCGAATAGATGGCTTTTATGCTGCCTTTATGTGATTTTTGGAGATTCAAATTTCTGGTTGAGATTTCCTTCTAAAAATCTTAATTTGTGTTCTGCAGAAGAAAGAAAGTCAAACACATCTGGGATGGCATGAGGGTGAGTAAATGATGAGAGAATTTTTGGGTGAACTATGCCTTTTAGTTCAATAACCCATTAAAGTATTTTCTCCTGGTATATGAAGGCCTCAAACACAGTATCGAAATTTAAATGGCTGCTCTTACCTGCCTGTCGCACAGGAAACTCCACCTGATCCGACACGATGATCTGTAGCAGAGTGGGGGCGAAGTTGATGATCTTGTAGGACTGCAGAAATCCCAACATTTGAAATGTGAGAGCTTGATGACAGACTTTTAAAGTTCTTCAAAAGCAATTCATTGCATTAACAATATCCAATCCAATCCTGGCTAATATTCCTAAAGTTATCTGTTGCTGTGTTTCATGTCATCTACTAAAAACAAACACCAGATTGGACATCAAATTTAATGCATGACTCTGAACTGACAATGAAAAGAAATGGATTTAAACTTGAAAATTCAACAACTCAGATTTTCCCAGCACTCCCCATTGCGATAAAGCAACAATGAACTTAGTTTACACAGAATGGTTTATACTGGCTGTTGAGAATGCGTGATTGCACAGAATTGCATCAGTGGTCTGTGCATTGGTGATTTATACGGGTCAGAACCAGGACACAATGTAAAATATCCCAGAGAATAGCATTCCACCAAAGGCAGATTTACACTTTCTGCAGTAGTGTTCAATTTCACATCACTAATATGAATATTGAGGGATTGTTTCTCTATTGTATAAAAAAATAGAACTAACAACTTTTAGATCTTAGAATAAAGAATATAACATTAACTTTACATGATTTAGTCCATAATCAGTAAGATGAGGGCAGTTGCATATCCCCTGCATCTGATTCTTTTGTTGCACATTCAACCAATGCAACTAGTTTAAAAGCATAACAACACGAAATCAACCAACTAAACAACAATAGAGGTGAGACAGGGCTGTGATCAGATATATTAGGTATTACCCTCCCTTACGCATTAGATTCAGGCTCTCTTATAGCAAAGACATTGTTCTTATAGTGCTTCTGTTCTCCAAAGAAACAACAAACTTCTCCAGATGAATGACTGACCTGGTTGAGTTCATTCTCAGCCTCTACCCTCAGATTGGGGTCTATGGTGCCTTTCAGAGCCTGTATGATTCGATTGGGATCCATGAGGCCCGATGTGATGTACGAATTTGAATAAACTTTGGATTATCAGACAGAAACACGGGCGAGATTCAGATGTGTCGGATCTCCAGACAGCCCTGCCCAGTCTGCCGCCAAGCGACTGTCATCGTCGCAAAGAACAAAGAACCGAAGCGAAAGGTTTACGGTAGCAAATGGGTGTCATGACAACGGTGGTGATTAAAGGACAAGTTTACCCCCCCACAAAAAAAGAAAAAGAAGAATTAAAAAAAAAAAAAAAAAAAAAAAAAAAGAAAAGACAGTTCTGTCAGCATTTTCTCACCCTCATTTCGTTCCAAAGAAGATGTTGATAGTCAGAATACCGGTCTCAGTCATCATTCACTTTCATTGTTTGACTAGCACTCTGCCTAACATCTCCTTTTGTGTTGGAATGCAATACAGGTGAGTTAAGCGTACATTATTGTATTTATTTTTTTATTTTTTTATTATTTTTTAGTATCTAGTAAAAAAGTAAACAAATTTGATTGTGGAGAGGAAAATTTCATATGTAAAACATGAATGAAAAGTATTAAACTGTTGGATTGTTGAGGTGCTTTAAAACGAAGTACGTAGTAGGCCTAAAGATGATAAATGCCACTTTCTATACAGATTCATGGTGCAAGCAATGCAAAGATGTATTCTTCAAAAATATTATCTTATCACAATGCTAAAACAGATAGATAAACATACAAACTAATACATATTTAAAACAGCTACTAGTTGAAAAGTTAAAATATTTAAAACAATTCTCAATAATATGTATCCATCTAATTTAATATTTAATTTAATGTTAGTATAAATTGTATTAATATTTAAGGAATATATTTAAGAAATAATGTATATTTATAATTACTTCAATAGTTAAATAAAATATTAGTAAAGCATATTTAATATTAAATAGCTAGTACCCCTAATGGATTCGCGTTTCGTAGAGACAAGATTTGTCCCTTTCGTCTTCCCGTTATTGTTATTCTTGTTTGAAGTGTCATGGTGGCGATGAACACTAAAAATGTACGTTTCACTTGCAGAAAACTGTCTGAATACTTAAAATTTGTTTTTTGTATTGTATTTAGGTCTCTTTTCCGACTGTAAGTGTCGGCTACATTATCAAAGCGATCAACTCCTTCATAAACATTTCTTTACAGATTTATTTCGGCGGTCTCATGAATGTGCAGCAGCTGTCAGCTGAACTCAAGCCTGTCTGATCTGAACTGATCTCTCTGTATAAATCATGACTGAAACTCAGCGCGATGAAGAGCTGCGGCCGGTTCCGAAAGAGCGAGCCGTCCTCGAGAGTTTCTTCACCCAGCTCGGCATGTTCTGGTTCGACAGGGCAAAGGATTATGTGGAGAAGGAGAAGGACGCCAGTAAGAGCGCTGGGGCCATCTGGGCGGCATTGCTGGCCGCCCTCGCCCACCTGGCAGCTGCAGAGAAAGCCTACCACAACATGACTTTCCTCGGGCAGAAACTGGGTATGAGAGAAGCATTTTCAGTGCTGTTCCATTACAGAAAATACCGTGGTACAGTACAGTGATGGTATTAGATTGTAATACCATGTATTTAGTATACATCATACAGTAGGACTGAATAATTGTTGTATTCATGTACCATGGTATTTACATGATATCCCAAGGTACCTCAAAGAATACCATTGTACATATCCAAAATCCACTTGTCTAAAATAGCAATTACCATGGTACCACGCTCAAAAAGCATGGTTTTGCAATGGTACTGATACTGAATGATTACCATGTTCACGTGACATGGTAACTACTCAGTATCCCAGGGTACTTAAATGCCAGGGTACCTCCATGGTACATCTCAAAAGTGCTATGGCATTATGAAAGTACCGAGTTTTAAAAAAACAGGGTAATGCCATGGTGCTATGTTATATACAACAGAACTGAATGGTTAGGGTATTTATGTAACATAGTTTTTACACAGTTACATAAAAAATATAATTTTTCTGCCATGGTACATGAAAAACACGTCCAAAACAGCATGGCATTACTATAGTACTACTTAAAAAAAAAGCCCAAAACAAAACATGGTAATACCATGGTACTTTCATATATATCATGGTACTAAATGCTTGTCATATTCATATACCATAATACATGTAAAAACACCATGGCATTACCGTAGTAACATGTACAAAAATCATGGTAATACCATGGTATTTGATATACCATGGAACTAAATACTATGGTATTTACATGGTACTCCAAGTTACTTAAAAAAATACCATGGTTTTACCATAGTTCATATCCAAAAACCACATGTCCAAAACAGCATGAGATTACCATGGGACCATGTCAAAAACTTTTTTGTTATTGTTGTATTGACAGAACAGAGTTTATTTTTCCTTGTTGTGGTAGGAGTCTTACATTTTCAATAATTTATGCTTAAAACATTTGAAAACAAAGTTACAAACTAGGAAAATGTAACCCATATAGTGTATGCACAAGGTTGTGTAATTTTAATACAGCAGATGGCACCATGTAGTCAAATATCTAACGCATAATTCTCTGAAACACTAAATATGCCCATTGAAGAGTGATTATTAGGTAATGTTTTATGGTAAATATTGTAATGCTTAAATTAGCTCCGAGATTTACCATCATTTACAGTAAGTGTGTGTATGTGTGGTAACGCAGGTGGCCAGTCATTCTTCAGCCGGAAGGATTCCATCAGGACCATCTATACATCTCTGCACAATGAACTGAAGAAGGTGGTCTCCATGGGCCGCCACACATCCGGGGGATCCACGCTCAATCTGGAAGATCTGCTGTCACATTTGTCCGAGCAGCTCTGTCACTTCACGCAGGCCAGAATGGAGATCGCTGACTTCTACGAGAAGATGCATTCGCTTGGCAGCCAGAAGACAGTCAACTCTGAGGAGCTTGTGAGCACCCTGGAAACCATTTTGCAGAAGTACAGTTCCAGGTGAGCTGAGTGTGTGCAGACCCCATATGTGTTTAGGTTTAGTATAATGGGGGACAATGCAGATTACTAAAATTGTTGAAGAAAATGTTGCATGCATACTGAAAGTTACTGTGTTGAAGATCATTCTGTGTCTTGACAGAGGCAATGTGTGTCTTGACTGGTAGTATTTATCTTTATATCCCAACAGGGGGAGCCTGAGCTTGTTTTTTAGCAAAACATTGCTTTTATTTTTTGCACCATGCAAATATGGAATAAATAAGAAAATATTGATTAACCTTACAGGGCTGTTCTGCCTTTTTGTTGACCGATTTTGGTTTTTTAAATTTATTTATTATTATTTTTTATAAAATTGGTTTCCACAATCTAAGTGGTACAAGACTTTGTGACTTTTCATAGATTTGCAATGTGAACATACCAAAATGTTTTTTGGACTTGATTCAAAGAGTCTAAGTGGTCATAAAAAAAAAAAAGCAACACCTTTCCTGTTGCTCTCCCATTCATAGGAAATGGTATATATGAGAGTATAACACAGCACAACCTTTTGAAATTTGTCAAATAAAATCAATAAATAAGCCACAATGCAAAACACACACACACGCACACAGAAACAAGTGAGACTAACACAACCAGAAGACAGAACGCAGAACACACAAACACACACAAAACACTGCATTTATCTGTTATGGAAACTTACGCTAATTTACATTGTGTTATTGAATTTTGTTCAGGTTTGACTGTAAACATAATGTAACATTATTGCAAAAATGGACACTTCAAAACTATTTTGAACAAAAATGCCAAACTTTGACAAATAATAGTTTGATAATGTCTAAATATATATATATATATATATATATATATATATATATATATATATTCATAATTCGTAATCTAATCTAAAATTAAGTTACAACAGGCAGTAAATCACACAGTCTCTGTAGCCATCTACTGGTTATTATTGTAATGACATGATTTTCAAGTCTTGTTCTTTTATTCCACCAGATGTCAGCAATCTGCCCCTATAACATGACTCATTCTCAAATTGTCTTTGTTTAAACTTATAGAAGTGTAGGTTTTTATTGAAGTTAACATAAATGTACTTATTTGCATATGCAAGTGAATGGTGTAATTGAGAAATTTACAGGTATATAAGATCAAAATAGCATAAAAGAATGGCAGAATTTTAAATAGAAAAGGTGTAATATTATATATACAGTATATGTAGGTTGATTTTCAAAACATTCCTCTGTTTATTTGAGCATACCAACGAACCTTACATAGCAACATTGACTCAACCAATGGCGTGAGTTTGGGGCGGGACCATCTGTTTGTTTGCAATTCCATTTGGTGATACTAGTGTTGCAGAAACACTTCAGCTGTAGAGGTGCAAATCTGTATGTGAGCTCAGCTCACCTGATAAACGACATCTGTAGCTGAGAGCTCTCCCACTGTCTACTCTAAAGGTGAACTTTGAGAGAGAGAGAGAGAGAGAGAGAGAGAGAGAGAGAGACTGAAAAGAGTAGGTGATTCTGACAGAGAGAAATGGAAAGAAAGATGCCAAACATTGAGTCATTGCAAGAGTGGGAGAGACAAGATCATGGAAATGTTTTCTGATCAATTAATCAGACAGCCATGTGCTTAGATTCAGATTTTCAGCCCGTTTGACCTTGAGAAATTAACAGTGAACTTGATCATGTCGTTCTAAACCTGTATGACTTTCTTCTGTGGAACACAAAATGTTATGAAGAATGTTAGCCATTCACTTTCATTGTATAGAAAAAAGATGCAGTTGAAGTTAATGATAAAGTTAACCTTTTGTGCTCCATTGAAGAAATAAACTGATTTTTGGGTGAACTATACCTTTAAGCTGGGATCGAATGTTTTTTTTTCTTCCAGTCCCTCTCATCAAGAAGCTCTCTTTTTCAGTTGTGCGTTTCTTTCTCATTCTCTGTTTCTCTGTCATTTTCTCATTCTCTCTTTTTGGCTGCCTGCTAAGACATGTAATTAATGATCAGTCAGGGGTGAAGAATTTTCACGCTGCTGCTGAATGCAGGATATGTAATGAGGTTTATGCAGCTCTGCAGTATTCATGACTCGCTCCAGCACTAATGAGCAAAGAGAACAAGCTGGTGCAGCCTCCCTCATTCACACACAAAGAGAGCACAGATTGCAGGAATACAGAGATGTTGACGATCATCCACCGTCTTATAATGTCTGAAACTGATATCAGATTTCCATTTTTCATTTGCTGGTGGCAACTAAGCCGATTTATCTCACCATCCATTGTGTAATCCATAGTCTCGCATAGCCAGGCTTTTGACTATCGCATAAAGTCTGGTCTGGACGTTATTCTGGCCAAGAACCACCTACTTGGAAAGAGACCGTCTGACTGACATGTAAAGTGATGCACATTAGTTTTTTTTAAATTTTTTTTTTTTTTACATGGCTATTAGAATTAGGATCGGGTTTACCTGAATTTGTTTTTTTTAAATAGTGCCGCAGCCCTGTGAATGGTTGAAAAAAAGCGGGAAATATGTACAACTTTTGTGTTTAGAATTTCTGACTGTCCGAAGGTAATAAGCACAGATTATTTCACAGACATGAAAACAAAGTAGAATATGCAGTTATCCTTGTGGATATTTAGTCAACCTACTAAGTGCCTCAAACAAAACTCTGAATGTATTTCAAGAATTTGATGCCACTAACCTGACAACTGCTGGCTAATCCAGTGATTGTTCTTCCACATAGCATAGCATACATTATCTCAACCAGGTACCTTGTAAACTTCCTGAAGTTGTGTAAAGCCAGCTAAATAGATTGGAACTGGTTTCTTTACATAGAAAAACAATAGGTGAAAAAAGCGCAGATGGACATAAAAACGTGTTCGGTGTGAACACCCCTCTACAATTGCTGCAGTGTACAGTATGTACATATAGATATTTTTATACAATATTGGAAATAAAATTGTCAGCCTGATCTCATGAAAATAACGTGACACTGGCAACATTTTTGCTAAATGTTACAGGGTTCCTCACACGTATCGTGGTAGTTCCATGGCGAAATGTCCACTGAGTGGCGCTAAAAGAGAGTTAAATGTTCTCCCAAACAGATGAGGTTTTTGAGGTTGATGCTCTGATTTTTAAATAAACAAAACCTACCAACCTACCCTAAACCTTAAACCTAAACCTAACTGATAATGTCCTCAAAGCAAAAACTATCATGAAAAATCCAATTGCTGACGCAAACCACATCATTTTATTGTACTTCTATGACACTTTCGCCTCACGTATCAACTTCGGTGCTCTTCAGGACTCCCGGTCCTTTGCATTGCAAGTGCAACGCTCTTATCAGTTGAGTTACTGTGCAGTTTTTATTGCACTCGAACTAGCTTCTAAAAGTAGTTGGTTATGCTGTTGTATTTGTGATTTGTGCCCCTGCTAAGGTCTGTGCAAGTGTTCATTTCACCAGGAAACTTCCTCGCTATGTATTACAAGCCACATAAAAATTATTTTGCAGTAATGTAGGTACTGTATAGTAACTTGATTCTGTGAGACCGTATTGAAAATTATATTTATTTCCAAGATGATAGCTGGACTCTGCTTGCTGATTCAAGCATGCAGCGTATTGAGGACATGTGACAATGACGTGGAATAATGCATACTTTTTTGCTTACTGTTTAAAACAAGTAACAGCATACATTTTATACTGCACTGCACAGTATCCAACAAGTAGTAGGCTATGATTGGAATGGAACACTAGCTTATGTAAACCCTGACAGCCACTTTATTTCTTTCCTGTTCTGTGCTCAGATTTCACCATCCAATCCTGAGCAGTCTCGAAAGCAGCTTTCAGGTGGAGGTGGACGTTTTGACGCAGCTTTTGCGATGCCAGGCGCAGATCTCAGAGTGGCACTTCCTTCCATCTCTACTAAATCTGCATGGGGCACATTCAAAACTGCAGGCGTGGGGCCAGGTTTTCGAACGGCAACGTGAAACCAGAAAAAACCTGTTTGGAGGACAATCGCAGAAGGCTGTGCAGCCACCACACCTGTATTTGTGGCTACAGCGTCTCCAAGCGGCTCTCCTCGCCAAGTTCAGCTTCTATTTCCACGAGACCCTCAGCCGCCAGACGTCTCAGTCCGAAATGAAGACCCTGACGGCTCGCACCTCGCCCGATTACTTCGGCAAGATCTCCGGCTTCATTCGCAAGTACGATGCTTCCAATGTCTCGTTGATCTTTGACAACCGTGGCTCGGAGAGCTTTCAGGGACACGGCTACCATCACCCACATTCGTACCGTGAAGCCCCCAAAGGTGTGGACCAGTTTCCTGCTGTGGTTTCGCTTCCGGGTGGGGAGAGACCGGTCACGCACTGGCCTAATGTAATCATGATTATGAGCGACCGATCCACTGAGCTGAACGCTCTAGATAAGGTGGTCCACTTCTACGACGATAAAGTCCAAAGCACTTACTTCTTAACAAGGCCTGAACCCCACTTCACTATAGTGGTTATCTTTGACGGGAGGAAATCTGAGAGGGACTCACACATTGTGGCATTCCTACAGGAGTTAACAGGATCCTTGAGAAACTCTAAACCCTTTACTACGCTCAAACCAGGGTCCAAGGGCTGAAGTTCATAATTAAAGCTCATCATTTCAGTATTAGAAAAAATATATTGGTTGTCCAACCCAAATATGTATTTTTGTTTTAAATTGCACAATTACCTCAGTATCAATTCCCCTCACTTGCACATCCTTGGTTAGCATGTTTAATACATCAATGATATATTTGACTTTTATTCTTTGTGCTGCTAAAACGGTTGTAGAATATAAACCTTTTATCCCATTTCACCTTGGATGAATATTAAAGAGGTCCAAATACTTCATGAGCCCCAAACATTTGCAGACCAAAGACAAATACCACAGTTGTTATAGACAATAATGTTTGCCTTGTTTTTAATTTGCTCTCTTCTAATGGTTTAAATTTGTTTTCTTGCCTTTCTGCTCAGCAAGTGGACGTGCTTTGCCAAATGTGAAAGGGACCCATTGCCAATAATTATTATTTTCCTTTTTATTGTTAATATGCCATGTGCAACACATTTTAATAATAGCTAACCCTTTGATTTTAACATTTGATTGTTTTCTCTATCCTTTGTGTAGTTAACACTTACTGAAATAAAGTTTTGAATCATATTATAACGGAGTTGATTTGTCCCTTTAGGAGGTATAATTACATATGAGAATTGGCATCTGTGCTTGAAGGACAGAAAAAAGGACATACCAGCTTGCATTTGATTAATATTATCAAAGCAATAAATGGGTACAGCTCATGAAGAAAATTTCCGGGTCATATTACACCTCAATTTAAAAAATAAATAAATAAATAAAATTATATATATATATATATGTAATATTATTAATCCTTAGAATTTAGGACATGTCCCAAGAAACTTTAAAATGGCAGTTATCAAACTGCTTATTAAGAAGCCACAACTTATTATAGACCGATTTCAAATATCCCATTTATGTCAAAAATACTAGAGAAGGTAGTGTCATCCCAACTATGTTAATTTCTACAGAGAAATAGTATATATGAAACATTTCAGTCAGGATTTAGGCCCCACCACAGTACAGAGAGTGCACTTAACAGAGTTACAAATGACTTGCTCTTATCATCTGATCATGGCTGCATTTCTCTTCTAGTGCTTTTAGATCTTAGTGCTGCCTTTGACACCATAGATCATAACATTCTCTTGAATAAGCTGGAGAATTATGTTGGCATTTGTGGACTTGTATTAGAAAGGTGTAGGTCCTGTTTAGCAGACCGCTACAACTTTGTCTATGTAAATGAGGAATTGTCAAATAAAACAAAAGTATGGAGTCCCACAGGGATCAGTTTTAGGGCCTCTGCTTTTCTCCTTATATATGCTTCCCCTGGGAAATATTATCAGGAATCGTGGAATAAGTTTCCATTGTTATGCCGACGATACCCAACTTTATATTTCCTCAGAACCTGACAAAATTTCACAACTCTCCAAATTAGCAGAGTGTATCAATGAAATCAAAGATTGGATGGCCAGAAATGTCCTTCTACTTAATTCCAACAAAACAGAGGTACTAATTATTTGACCAAAATCCTCTAAAAATAAGCAGCTAAAATATAATTTGACTCTTGATGGATGTACTGTTAATCGTCTTCAACAGCGAAGAACTTAGGTGTTACATTTGATACCAATCTGTCCTTTGAAAATCAAATTTCCAATGTTTGTAGAACAGCATTCTTCCACCTCAGAAATATTGCTAAGTTACGACACATGCTCTCTGTTGCTGATGCCGAAAAACTAATTCATGCGTTCATGACCTCAAGAATAGATTATTGTAATGCATTACTGGGAGGATGTCCAGCAAGGTCAATAAATAAACTTCAATTGGTTCAAAATGCAGCAGCCAGAGTGCTGACTAGAACCAAGAAATATGATCACATTAGCCCCATTTTATCGTCGTTACATTGGCTACCTGTTAAATTTTGTATTCATTTTAACATTTTGTTAACTACGTACAAAGCTTTGAATGGTCTAGCTCTGCAGTACTTAAGTGACCTTCTACCATGCTATATTCCATCACGTTCATTACAATCACAAAATTCTGGCCTGTTAATAGTTCCTAGAATATCAAAATCCACAAGTGGAAGGTAGATCCTTTTCCTATTTGGCTCCTAAACTATGGAATAGTCTCCTTAACACTGTTTGGGATGCAAACACACTCACTCAGTTTAAGTCTAGTCTAAAGACTCATCTATTTAGCCAGGCATATACCTAATTTATCCATCAACTCTCAATTAGGCTGCTTTAGTTAGGTCTGCCGGAACCTGAAATATTTATCATGATATATAACTGCAAACATTTAACATGGCATCTACGCTAATATTATTCTGTTTGTATCCCTGTCTCAACCTCGGGATTCCTATCCATCACTTCAATCTATTACGATGGACTCCAGGGGATGAACTGATGCCAACTCCAACCATAAGACATGGGATACTTCATATGCCACTGCCTGAACCTTGGATTTGGGATAGACCTCACCGAAATGACCGGCTGGTTGAACTGCGATGCATCTCACTCATCTCTGCCTGCATCACCTTTGTCTGTTGATGGACTAAAATTCTTGAAATGGAATACATAGACTATCAATTAATTGCTAACAAAAGCCTTCATCAGCCAACTAACAAAGGACAATGCATCTATGTGAACTTCTGAAGTTAATCCAGGATGGACTTCAAAGACATTAGTCATTAATCTTATAGTTCATACAAAATCTTTGTTTAAACACTGGGCCTTAACACTTACTTAGTTTACAAATTTTAAACCATGACTTG
Source organism: Myxocyprinus asiaticus (assembly GCF_019703515.2). Taxonomy (NCBI): domain Eukaryota; kingdom Metazoa; phylum Chordata; class Actinopteri; order Cypriniformes; family Catostomidae; genus Myxocyprinus; species Myxocyprinus asiaticus. The sequence goes on along the minus strand of NC_059390.1, from coordinate 8,775,485 downwards.
CACTACACATAAACAAGTAATATTGGCATTATATTCATGCTGTTAGCCAGAGGGGAACTGGCCCCCACAGTGAGCCTGGTTTCTCCCAAGGTTATTTTTCTCCATTAACCAACATCTTATGGAGTTTTTTGTGCCTTGCCAGTCACCTTCAGCTTGCTCACTGGGGTTCTAAATACAATTATTATTTAAAAAAAATTTTATACAAAATTTACAATCATTTTTTTTTAATTTATTTTTTTTTATTTTTCTCCTTTTTCACCCAGTTTGGAATGCCTAATTCCCAATTAGCTTTTAAGTCCTTGTGATCGCGTAGTGATTTGCCTCAATCCGGGTGGCGGAGGACGAATCCCAGCTGCCTCCGTGTCTGAGAATGCCAACCCGCGCATCTTATCACGTGGCTTGTTGAGCACGTTACCACAGAGACATAGCGCGTGTGGAGGCTTCATGCCATCCACCGCGGCATCCATGCTCAACTCACCACGCGCCCCACCGAGAATGAACCACATTATAGCAACCGAAAGGAGGTTACCCCATGTGACTCTACCCTCCCTAGCAACCGGGCCAATTTGGTTGATTAGGAGACCTGGCTGGAGTCACTCAGCACGCCCTGGGATTTGAACTAGCGAACTCCAGGGGTGGTAGCCAGCGTCTTTTACCACTGAGCTACCCAGGTCCCCTACAATCATATTTAATCAAACTACACAATGATGACTCTAACACTTTATAGATATTACAGTTTCATTTTCTGTTAATGCATGATTTTCTGTAAAGCTGCTTTGAAATGATGTGTGTTGTGAAAAGCACTATACAAATAAAAATGACTTAGCTTTCAGCAGGGGACAAGGGTCAGCATGGGCACTCTGACCAGTCTGCGGCTACGCAGCCCCATATGCAGCAAGCTGCGATGCATTGTGTGTTCTGACCTTTTTCCTATCATGACCAGCATTACGTTTTTCAGCAATTTGTGCTACAGTAGCTCTACTGTAGGATCGGACCAGACGGACTAGCCTTCACTTCCCACACGCATCAATGAGCCTCGGACACCCATGACCCTGTTGCCGGTTCACCGGTTGTCCTTCCTTGTACCGTTTTTAGTAGATACTAACCACTGCATACCGGGAACACCCCACAAGACCTGCCGTTTTGGAGATGCTCTGACCTGGTCGTCTAGCCATCACAATTTGGCCCTTGTCAAAGTTGCTCAGATCCTTACACTTACCCATTTTTCCTGCTTCCAACACATGAAATTCAAGAACTGGCTGTAGACTTGCTGTAATATATCACACCCCCTGACAGGTGCCATTGTAATGAGATAAAAAATGTTATTCACTTCACCTGCCAGTGGTTTTAATGTTGTGGCTGATCAGTGTATATATATATATATATATATATATATATATATATATATATATATATATATATATATATATATACACACAGATATACAGTGCATCCGGAAAGTATTCACAGCGCTTCACCTTTTCCACATTTTGTTATGTTACAGCCTTATTCCAAAATGGATTCAATTCATAATTTTCCTCAAAATTCTACAAACAATACCCCATAATGACAACGTGAAAGAAGTTAGTTTGAAATCTTTGCAAATTTATAAAAAAATAAATAAAATAAAATAAAAAAAAATCACATGTACATAAGTATTCACAGCCTTTGCTCAATACTTTGTTGAAGCACCTTTGGCACCAATTACAGGTTAAGGATGTCTCTGTACATTGCTGCATTCATCTTTCCCTCGATCCTGACTAGTCTCCCAGTTCCTGCCGCTGAAAAACATCCCCACAGCATGATGCTGCCACCACCATGCTTCACTGTAGGGATGGTATTGGCCAGGTGATGAGCGGTGCCTGGTTTCCTCCAGACATGATGCTTGCCATTCAGGCCAAAGAGTTCAATCTTTGTTTCTCATGGTCTGAGAGTCCTTTGAGTGCCTTTTGGCAAACTCCAGGCGGGCTGTCATGTGCCTTTTACTGAGGAGTGGCTTCCGTCTGGCCACTCTACCATACAGGCCTGATTGGTGGAGTGCTGCAGAGATAGTTGTTTTTCTGGAAGTTTCTCCTCTCTCCACAGAGAAACGCTGGAGCTCTGTCAGAGTGACCATCGGGTTCTTGGTCACCTCCCTGACTAAGGCCCTTCTCCCCCGATCGCTCAGTTTGGCCAGGCAGCCAGCTCTAGGAAGAGACCTGGTGGTTCCAAACTTCTTCCATTTACGGATGATGGAGGCCACTGTGCTCATTGGGACCTTCAATGCTGCAGAAATTTTTCTGTACCCTTCCCCAGATCTATGCCTCTATACAATCCTGTCTCGGAGGTCTACAGACAATTCCTTGGACTTCATGGCTTGGTTTGTGCTCTGATATGCACTGTTAACTGTGGGACCTTATACATACAGGTGTGTGCCTTTCCAAATCATGTCCAATCAACTGAATTTACCACAGGTGGACTCCAATCAAGTTGTAGAAACATCTCAAGGATGATCAGTGGAAACAGGATGCACCTGAGCTCAATTTTGAGTGTCATGGCAAAGGCTGTGAATACTTATGTACATGTGATTTTTTTGGTTTTTTATTTTTAATAAATTTGCAAAGATTTCAAACAAACTTCTTTCACATTGTCATTATGGGGTATTGTTTGTAGAATTTTGAGGAAAATAATGAATTTAATCCATTTTGGAATAAGGCTGTAACGTGAAGCGCTGTGAATACTTTCTGGATGCACTGTACAGATTTTGTTCTTATGGAAAGAAATTGGTACTTTTATTCACTAAAGTGGCATTCAACTGATCACAATGTATAGTCAGGACATTAATGTGAAAAATTACTATTACAATTTGAAAATAATTTACTTCAAAGAGTTCTCATCAAAAAATCCTCCACGTGCAGCAATGACAGCTTTGCAGATCCTTGGCATTCTATCTGTCAGTTTGCCCAGATTCTCCGGTGACATTTTCACCCCACGCTTCCTGTAGCACTTGCCATAGATGTGACTGTCTTGTCGGGCACTTCTCACGCACCTTACAGTCTAGCTGATCCCACAAATGCTCAATGGGGTTAAGATCCATAACACTCTTTTTAATGTCTGATTTCTTGCCCACTCCAACCTTTTCTTTTTGTTTTTCTGTTTCAAAAGTGGCTTTTTCTTTGCAATTCTATCCATAAGGCCTGCACCGCTAAGTCTTCTCTATACTGTTGTACATGAAACTGGTGTTGAGCGGGTAGAATTCAATGAAGCTGTCAGCTGAGGACATGTGAGACGTCTATTTCTCAAACTAGAGACTCTGATGGACTTATCCTCTTGTTTAGTTGTACATCTGGCCTTCCACATCTCTTTCTGGCCTTGTTAGAGCCAGTTGTCCTTTGTCTTTGAAGACTGTAGTGTACACCTTTGTATGAAATATTCAGTTGTTTTGGCAATTTCAAGCATTGTATAGCCTTCATTCCTCAAAACAGTGACTGACTGACGAGTTTCTAGACAAAGCTGTTTCTTTTTTGCCATTTTTGACCTAATATTGACCATAAGACATGCCAGTCTATTTCATACTGTGGCAACTCAAAAACAAACACTAAGACAATGTTAAGCTTCATTTAACGAACCAAATAGCTTTCAGCTGTGTTTGATATAATGCCAAGTGATTTTCTAGTACCAAATTAGCAATTTAGCATGATTACTCAAGGATAAGGTTTTGGAGTGATGGCTGCTGGAAATGGGTCTAGATTTGATAAAAATGACTTTATTTCAGATAGTGATGGTGCTGTTTTTTTACATCAGTAATGTCCTGACTATACTTTGTGATCAGTTGAAAGCCACTTTGGTGAATTAAAGTAACAATTTCCTTCCGAAACAGCAACATCTGTACATTATTCCAAACATTTGGTTGCCAGTATGTATATTATATATTTTGCATAAAGAAAATTTGCATTGTGATGACATTTTCATACAATCAACCAAATTCTCATTACTGCAATAGGAAAAAAACAAAAAACAAACAAACAAAAAAAAAAACACATTAGTGCTTTTAATTATTTTATTGCAGTAATGAGAATTGGGGGTGATCATGATGCAATACACAGAAAACAGGCTTCACAGATGACTGTATAACTAATCTAAAACTGTCTAATTTAACTGTATATCTACTCAACTGACTTCAGCATCAGACCAGTTGAGGAGAATGTTGTGAAATGATGTCCTATCAAAAGGAGAGACATTCCTCCACTCACACCACGCACTCTCATCCATCACATGCACTGCGCATTCAGCTGTGAATGGCTTCTGTGTGAGCAGTAAAAGCATCCTTGACTCTTTCTAAATTTTTTAACAGTGAGACATTGGAATAAGAACACAGGTTATTATTAGTGTCTGTGCATGTGTTCAAAACATAGTTTATTTCAAGGAAAATCGAGGGGCATGTAACCTCACAGCTACAAGTACAAAACAGCAAAAAATTCTTAATCAGCATTTTTTTTTAACCTTTTTAAGCATAAATCCAACCAAATTTAAATGGTTAAAAAAAACTATATGCCAGTGGGAGGAAAATATAGAAAGACTGTTTGGATATTTTTCCTGGAAATCAAGACAAAATATTTAGTGTCCATCTTAGTATCCATTTGTGTATCATTCAAGCTCTACAAACTATAGGCTATAGCACTAGTCTAGCAAGACATTACCAAAAATAATGTACATGACACTCTGTTGAGACATATCAACTTCCTTTATTTCAAAGACATTCAGTTTCGACACATTTTTAAAATGCACTGGAACATGGTTAAATGCTACATGCCAATACAGTCCTATACATGAAAGTGCGACATCACAATGGATTAAATGTACATATTTATTATTTGTTTAGATTATTAAACATCTGGAAAGAGCTCTATCATTATTATTTAACTTGTGGAACGACCCTTCAGAGAGCGACGGGAGCACACACTCTCGGCATTCGACATGCATCCTGAAAGGCACTTTCATGTGAACACTGTGTGTGTGCATGTGTTTGTGTGTGTGTTGGGGAGTGATGGTCTGATGGTCTTAGATATGCAGGTCGCTTGTAAAGGACAAAAGGTGGGCGTCTGATACAGCAGCAAGCGCAGGGGTACACGGACGCAGTTGTATGAAAGAGCACCATTAGAAATGAAAACACCCAGAATCAATAAATAGGTAAAAAATATAACAGGTAGAAAATGTAAGGGCAAATCAGTCAATTAAAGTGAAAAACAGTAATTCTATTAGTGTGTAAAAAAAAGTGAACCAAGGCTTTGTTTGGTAGACGCAGTATCGTATTGGCATAAAACAATGTCCTTACCTTCATGCATATTTACACCAGACTAAACACCCTCTTTCACACACTCGCTCACACACACACACACACACACACACACACATATACACACACACACACACACACACACACACACACACACACACGTCTACAAGCTCAGTGCACTCTCTCTAACTCTCTTTTACTCACATACACACAAACTAACATTCAAACACTTAAAGGGATAGTTCAAGCAAAAAATAAAATTCTGTCATCATTTACTCACCCGTCATGTCGTTACAAACCTGGAACACAAAAGGACACGATTCTCAGCCACCATTCCCTTTCAATGCATCTTTTTTTCCACAGAATGAAAGTGAATGGTGACTGAGGCTGTCTAACATCTGATTCAGCCTAACATCTTTTGTGTTCCATGGAAGAAGAAAACAAAAAGTCATATGGGCTTGAAACAACATGAGTATGAGTAAATGACAGAATTTTCATTTTTGCGTGAACTATTCCTTTAAGTTTTCATATGTACAGCTGCATGTACGCAGCTTTCCTTGTTGTACAAGCATGAATTATCTATCATTTTAGTACTCTGCACTACTCCACTACTCTGTGCCCAAAACGGTGCACATCTAACTGCACTTTATCATGCACCCCCCCCACCCCCAAACACCCACACACACCCACACAGGAGAGCCTGTAAATCATGTATAGTTAGCGTGTGCCAAAGAGAGTCTGCCATTGACAATATTGTACATACACACGTACACTGGAAGCACAGGGGACATTGAAAATCAAGGATTGAACACCATTATATTCCATTAGTGGAGCAGCAGTGGACATTTTTTACAAGAACGACCTGAGGGAGGGTGTGGCCTGGTGGCAGAACTCAAGATTCCTTCCAGCGAATTTCCCTAATTTTGTAATTTTCTTCCCAATCCTCCCCTATTTTGTGTTTGCCGAAACCTCAGATGGATGTGACCAAATTTTGCTGTGTGTTTGCCCTTGGAATGTTATGAGTTCCATCCCTCCCACATTGTCCAATCAGGCTTCAATGAAGCATTTCCACAGTAAAAGGGGAGGTTTATTTGGTGATCAAGGCTTAGCGTGGTATTTAGTGTGGAAAAAACGTGGAACATTCATTTAATACATTCTATCTTCTTCTTGTTCTTCTACGGAAGGCTAGGTGCGTGGCTTTGAAAATTACATTCCCTATCAATTTCCAATAAGTGTATAACCATTTTCCCAATAGGCACCAGTATCCCTGTAGCTCAGCCATTTGAATCGAAGCATAAAAGAAAGCAGCAGCAACTTATAAAGAACAACTCCATTCCTTTTGTGGTATTAAGGCCCAAATCATAGCACTGAAAATACATTGCACTCAATGAGGACTCAAAAAAACAAAACAAAAAAAAAAACTACATTTCCCATTCTATAGCTCCCGAATAACAGTACTTCCTGTACAAACAATCTCTCTCCGCTGTCTCTGAATATGTTCCTCATAAATGTATCTACACAGGGACATCTTAAAGTCCTATTCGCTTTGAGAATACACACACACACACACACACACACACACACACACACACACACCACCCTGACAACATTTATGGATATAATATCATAGACTAATTCTAGCTAAACATTCAGCATGTAAACTAGCTATTGGCCATACAATCGTTTCATTATTAAGATAATGACCCTGTTTACGTTCTTTAGTCTAGACCAGTTTTAAACCCTGTTTCCTTCAGATGGACCCTTTAGATTGGCTCACAAAGTGCCAGACTTGTCACTGCCAAAGCTTGGACTGGGATTAGGAGGCTGCTGGGAAGGTGGCGGGTTGGCTTTGGGGAGAACAGGCGGTTTGGGGCGTAGCGCGGGTGGGCGGAGCGTCACGCCCATGCGGGGCGAAGCGATAGGTTTGAAGGTGGCCACAGGGTCGTTGGAGCGGCGGGACAAAGGGCCGGGCAGTGGGGGGAGAGGAGGTAGGGGGCTTATAGGGCTGAGAGGGCTCGGGGAATCAGATGGGCTGGATAAACTGGAGGGGGTGGAGCCTGATGGGCAAGAAGGGCTGATCTTCACCTGCTCCAGGGTGTCCAGTACCAGGTCAGGAGCTGCGGTCTTGCCATTCTGCCTCTCCAGCTCACGCAGCTCGTTCAAGGCCAGACTCATAGTTTCCTGTAATTCCTGGAGAGAGAGTGTTAACTGTACGGTTATTACTAACATGACATGCTGTGTTAATTGAGCATTAATGAGTGTGTATTTGGGTGAATCTCACAAAACCTGTCAAGAAATGTCCGGGTCATTTTTCACCCCCAAAATCAGCAAAAAACAAGTAATTGTATTTTTGATTAATTAATTTTGAAGAATATATGTGTGTGTGTGTATATATATAAATATATATGTATTTGTTACATATATTACATACTACTATGATAATGTATAATTAAATTGTACAGCATGTACATACACTGTATATGTGTATGTATAAATATATATATATATATATATATATATATATATATATATATATATATATATATAAAATCATTATCAGATCTATCTATCTATCTATCATAGTTTTTTACCTTGTCATCTTTTTTAATTGTATAAAAACACACTTTGTGCCCTATTTTAAGAGTGCTAGCGCTAAGCGCAGCGATATGCATCAATTCATATGCGCATAAGTAAATGGCATGACCATAAAGGCCAATGTTTAGGCGCAAATGGGTTTGGCGAAATTGTGCGCACAAAGTGCTAGTGGGCTGGGCTATATTTTCAGACTATGGACATGAACTTTATTACCACCTGTTGGTGGAATCTCCAAACTGCAAATATCGGAAATGAATTTATAATTTGCACTGAAAACAGACATGGTTCTGAAATGTCTTGCAATGACCTCTTTCAAAGGAAAATAGCAAATTGCGCTTTCGCAAACACTCCACCCATGCCCATTTGTGCTTTGCGCTGACACAAAAGTTGTGCTCAGAATTAGCACTCTCATGAAAATTAGATAATATGTTGCGCATGGTCTTTGCGTGTTGCTTTGCGTATTAAAGTAATTGTCACCATTGAGAATAATGGCAATTATAAAAAAACTAAAAAAACATCTGGATGCATTATAGTAATGAGAATTTGGGTGGAAAATGTGCTTAAATGTAATGAAAATAATGTCACAATGTAAAAACAATGGTAGAAAAAAAGGCTTCATTTTCTTCATGCAAATTAATACTTCTTATCGTGTCTTTTGATTTTGGGTTGAAATGTGATGTGGACCTGAGATTTCCATTAGATTACCCATTGGTATATCTGCACCTAACAAACCTGTGTCATAGTGTGAGGGTTCAACGTCTGAGAGCGTTGCACAGGCAGTCCACAGTGCAGTGTGGATGGTGACTGGCGTATTGGAGGACTCTCTCGCTCCCTCTCTCTGCGTAGGGACTCGTGTCGGCTAATGTTGGCAGTCACAGTGCCGTTGGAGGTGGCGTTGTGTCCAGTGCGTCTGTGGTGCTCGGGACTGTCCAGGGCACAGCTGTTCCCACGCAGCAGCTCCCGAGGGCTAAAATGCCCCGTTACGGTCACCGTTACTGGTGGAGAGCTGCGCTCCAGCCCATTGCCATGACAGTGACCATCACTTAGACGACCAGGGACCCGGCGCAGGAGAGCCTCTGTCCTCTTCCTGTGTCTGAAAGATATGAAGAGAGAAAACGAGAGTGAAATACAAAGTAAGCCAAATAAAGGAAGAGTAAAGTGACTAGGAGACTATGAAACATCTCAACTAGTGGTGTTGATTTTGATTCATCCTAGTGACTCAAATCGATTGATTACATTGAATGAAACCATGAAGAAATCTTTTTAGTCAGTGACTCTTTCTGTAGGTTCCAGCATTATACTAGTAGGTTGCATCCAATGAGTAATTAATTCAATCATTCGCTCAATAGATTAATTCCAAAATATCAAAGTAGTCTTATTATCCTTCATTAAAATTTCTGTCTACAAATCTACAAAGAGTCTTGAGAAATGGCGTTGAAGCACCAAAAGCATTTTTGTTAAGAAAGCATATCTTTTTTCTAAGAAAACATATTATTTTTCCCCCCATTTTGTCAACTGGTTGGATCGACTTTAATCAAGCTATAGAAAAGATAACAATTATAGCCTAAACAAATGGATTATGAGTTTCGATAATGTCAATATGTCCTTTTAATTGTGTATAGTAATCAGCCAATCAGTAAAAGAAACAGAGGCATGTGCTTCAACACAGATTTTTTTCTTGACCAAAACAAAATTAATCTTAACAAAACATGTGTGCGCTCACCGGCTGATGAAGGTCTCTGGTAGTCTTGGTTCAGTAGGGGACGTCAGGGAGCGTCTGGAGCTCACTTCATCTGAAGGTGTGGTGCTGATCTCACTGTCTGCTTTCTGACTCAGAGTGTCTGACATTGCCTCATCACTGAAATACATCATCCATAAAATAATCCATCCATCAAATATCTTATTGCTCATTTAAGAAATCATCCAAGTTTATAACATTTTAATGCACAAAATTTAACCATATAACCACAGATACTGCCAAAGTACCAGAGATACCACAATGTATCTGAGTTAACCTTTATTACTAATCAACAAAAATCATAAACAATATTAAAGCAGACATGGATACACAGAGATGGGATCTCATTTTAAAATCAAAATGAGATTATAATTTTGAAAGGTATTTTTTCCTTAAATGCAATACGAAATATAGATACATTTTCGCCAATTTAATATGACTTTGTGTGTGTGTGTGTTTGTGGTCCCACTTTATATTAGGTGTCTTTAACTACTATGTGCTAACATTAAATTACATACAATACAATGTATTTATTGTGTAACTATATGGTGTTCTGCTAAATTCTCACAGGATTCACATTTGCTGCTACTGAGGTTGAGGTATGGGAAGGTTTAGGAGTAGGGGTAAGGTTAACAGTGTAACTACAGATGTAATTAAATGCAGGTACTTTAAATGTAAGTACAATGCAACAACACATTATTACATTGTATAAAATTCTTAGGTACACAGTAGTTAAAGGCACCTAATATAAAGTGGGTCCATGTTTGTAAACTCACTCCTGCAGTGTGACGTATTGGTGTGGTATGAGCCCATCGATGCCATTGTGTCGTCCCTCCCACCAGTCTTCAGACGCTCTCTGGAACAGCAGCAGTGTGGCACCTTTTTTAAACGTCAACTCCCGTCCAGAGCGGCCCACATAGTCAAACTTGGCTATGGCCTCTACAGGCTCACCCTCTGAAAGAGAGACAGAAAAATTCTGGACTTTTTGAAAGACTTTATGGCTTACTAGTAAGAAAATGTTTTGTTTGTAATTAAGAGATTTTTATTTTAGGTTATGCTTTTATTTGTACAAAGGTTTTTATTGCTTTACACTGAAAAAGTCTACTTTTTAAGATTCGCTTTCATTTGTAGGACAAATTTCAATCATACTAAACAGAGTAATCTTTAAAATATGTACATATTATGAAGCATTGCAAATTAATTAAAAAAAATATAACAATAAAATGACAAACAAAAGATTTTTTTTTATTAATGCGATTTGTTCTCAGAAATGTTAAAACATTTCAAAGTTTGTGTAATATTGTCTATTAAATATCTAAAATGTAAAATCAAAAGATAAATAAACACCATAAAAATGTATTTTGAAGAACATTTTGAGAGAATGAGAATGAGCTTTATTGCCAAGTATGCTTACACATACAAGGAATTTATCTTAGTGACCGAAGCTTCTAGTGCACAAACAATACAACAAGACAGAGATAACAAAAAATACAATAAAAATAAAAAGCGAATAGAAAATAGAAGTATATATAGAAATACACAATAAGACAAAAAAAATTATTATATATACAGTTGTGCTCAAACGTTTGCATACCCTTGGAAAATTGGTAATATATGTACCATTTTTAAAGAAAACATGAGTGAGCAGGCAAAACACATTTCTTTTATTTCTTATGGGATTCATATTCAACTGTAGGTTATAACAGAATGGCACAATCATAAAACAAAACATGGCAACAAAGAAAAAAATTAAATGACTCCTGTTCAAAAGTCTGCATACCCTTAGTTCTTAATACTGTGTATTGCCCCCTTTAGCATCAATGACAGCGTGCAGTCTTTTGTAATAGTTGTCTATGAGGCCCCAAATTCTTGCACGTGGTATAGCTGCCATTCATCTTGGCAAAATGCCTCCAGGTCATGCAAAGTCTTTGGTCGTCTTGCATGAACCGCACGTTTGAGATCTCCCCAGTGTGGCTCGATGATATTAAGGTCAGGAGACTGTGATGGCCACTCCAGAACCTTCACCTTTTTCTGCTGTAACCACTGGAGGGTCAACTTGGCTTTGTGCTTAGGGTAATTTTCATGCTGGAAAGTCCAAGAGCGTCCCATGCGTAGCTTTTATGCAGAAGAATGCAAATTGTCTGCCAGTATTTTCTGATAACATGCTGCATTCATCTTGCAATCAATTTTCACAAGATTCCCCGTGCCTTTAGAGCTCACGCGCCCCCAAAACATCAGTGAGCCACCACCATGCTTCAGAGTGGGGATGGTATTCTTTTCACTATAGGCCTTGTTGACCCCTCTCCAAACATAGTGCTTATGTTTGTGACCATAAAGCTCTATTTTGGTCTCATCACTCCAAATTACAGTGTCCCAGAAGCTGTGAGGCGTGTCAAGGTGTTGTCGGGCATATTGTAACTGGGCTTTTTTGTGGCATTGGAGCAGCAAAGGCTTCTTTCTGGCAACTCGACCATGCAGCTCATTTTTGTTCAAGTATCTTCGTATTGTGCTCCTTGAAACAACCACACCGTCTTTTTCCAGAGCAGCCTGTATTTCTCCTGAGGTTACCTGTGGGCTTTTCTTTGTATTCCGAACAATTCTTCTGGCAGTTGTGGCTGAAATCTTTCTTGGTCTACCCGACCTTGGCTTGGTATCAAGAGATCCCCGAATTTTCCACTTCTTAATAAGTAATTGAACAGTACTGACTGGCATTTTCAAGGCTTTGGATATCTTTTTATATCCTCTTCCATCTTTATAAAGTTCCATTACCTTGTTACGCAGGTCTTTTGACAGTTCTTTTCTGCTCCCCATGGTTCAGTATCTAGCCTGCTCAGTGCATCCACGTGAGAGCTAACAAACTAATTGACTATTTATACACAGGCACTAATTGCAATTTAAAAAGCCACAAGTGTGGGAAATTAACCTTTAATTGCCATTTAAACCTGTGTGTGTGTGTGACCTTGTGTGTCTGTGACAAGGCCAAACATTCAAGGGTATGTAAACTTTTGATCAGGGCCATTTGGGAGATTTCTGTTATCACTATGATTTAAAAAGGAGCCAAAAAACTATGTGATACTAAATGGCTTCATATGATCACTATCCTTAAATAAAATACAGTTTTTTTTTTTGCATAATCAGTCATATTTTATGGCAAAATTAATGCCAAAATTTCACAATTTCTGTCAGGGTATGCAAACCTTTGAGCACAGCTATATATATATATATATATATATATATATATATATATATATATATATATATATATATATATATACACACATACATACACACACACACACACACACACGTATGTACAAATACAAATCTCTTATATACAGATAGTGCAAGGGAATGTAATGGCAGAAGAGGTAGGATATGTTGGATAAATATAAAAAGACTAAGCTGTGTATTGCACATACTCATTTCTCAATAGGGCAGTTTTAACTGTTCATGAGATGGATAGCCTGAGGGGAAAAAACTGTTCTGGTGCCTGATAGTTCTGGTGCTCAATGCTCTGTAGCACCGGCCATAAGGCAACAGTTCAAAAAGGTAGTGGGCTGGGTGAGTGTGGTCCAGAGTGATTTTTCCAGCCCTTTTCCTTACTCTGGAAGTTCTTGAAGAGAGGGCAGGGGGCAACCAATAATCCACTCAGAAATCCAAACCAACTTTTGTAGTCTTCTGATGTCCAATTTCGTAGCTGAACCAAATTATTGAAGTGCAGAGGACAGACTCAATGACTGCTGAGTAGAACTGTATCAGCAGTGCCTGTGGCCTTTTTCACAATGGAGTCAATGTGGGTCTCCCACTTCAGGTCCAGTGAGATGGTAGAGCCCAGGAACCTGAATGTCTCCACTGCTGTTCAGAATGGTGAGCGGGGTCAATGTTGGGGTGTTCCTCCTAAAGCCCACTATCATCTCCACTGTTTTGAGCATGTTCCAGACACACAGCCAACTGTTCAACCTCCCTTCTGTATGCAGACTCATTGTCATCCTGGATGAGGCCGATGACAGTAGAGTCGTCTGCAAACTTCAGGAGCTTGACAGAGTGTTCGTTGGTGGTGCAGTCATTTGTTTACAGGGAGAAGAGAAGTGGGGAGAGCACACATCATTGGGGGGCATCAGTGCTGATCATACAGGTGCTGGAAGTGAATTTCCCCAGCCTCACTAACTGCTGCCTATCTGTCAGAAAGCTGGTGATCCACTGACAGATAGAGGTGGGAACACAGAATTGGATTAATTTAGTCCAAAGAATAGCTGGGATGATGGTTTTGAAAGCTGAACTGAAGTCCACAAAAAGGATCTTTGCATATGTCCCTGGTCTGTCCAGATGTTGCAGGATATGATGCCCAAGTTGACTGCATCATACACAGACCTGTTTGCTTGATAAGTAAATTGAAGGGGATGTCCTTCAGGTGGGCCAACACCAGTCTCTCAAATGACTTCATTAGTCATTAAGTCCTGTGATTTTGGGTTTCTTTGGGACAGGGATGATGGTGGAACATTTAAAGCAACAGGGAACTTCACGCTGCTCCAGTGATCTGTTGAAGATCTGTGTGAAAATGGGGCCAGCTGGTCAGCACAGGACTTTAGACAAGTGGGTGAAACACCATTTGGGCCCTGTGCTTTCCTTGTCTTTTGTTTCCGGAAGACACGGCACACATCCTCTTCACAGATCTTACGTAAGTGCAGGTTGTGTAGCAGGAGGGGGGAGGAGGGTGGTTGCAGGAGGTGTTGATGTTTGTGTTAAGTGAAGGTCAGAGGTTAAAATGAATAGCTTAACAGACCATATTCCAGCAAGACCATAGTTCTATGGCATTATAATACTGTTAAATGTTGAGAGCACAACATGCATGTAAGAGCGCATCCATGTACTGGTTGCACGAATCTCTCCGCTCGCACACAGATTTGTTTGGCTCTCGGACAAAACTGGACGTACGCTCTCAAGTATGCGCTGCTCTGTGAAATCTCCCTGCTCTCGCTCAGAGTGCGTGTGCATGCTCAAAACATATCCTGTTCACTCGCAAATCTATTATAAAGCCATCCTATAGCTTTGCCTCGGTTCATTCATACAAATATTCTGCCTCTGTAGACGTGTAATATCGAGGGAGAAACAATACCAGAGAACTCATGTGGTGGCACATGCATAGAAAATCCCCCAAAAAATATGTGGAATAAAATCCCGATGTGTCCATTATTATGAGTTCAACATAATATTGGGTCGATGTGTATTCATGTGTTTGTGACAAGTGCAGTTTCAAATAGAGACAGAGACTAGCTCATGTGATGCGAGATTATCACAATTATAGGCTAAAAAACAGTTAAGTAATCCCATTGTCATAAGGAAAAACATGTATTTTTAATAAAAAATTATGCAAAATACGGTTTCATATGATTAATAGAAATATTTATAGCATGTCAGACTGAATTTAAGGTTATCGATCATCATTGGTGAATTGCTCCAACACATGAAATATGATATAACACATGTTATATTTTGATAATATAACACTAGAGGACAACACCTAATAAAACTTCAAATAAGTAGCCAGAATGTATGGCTGTTTTAGTGGATATTATATATATATATATATATATATATATATATATATATATATATATATATATATATATATATATACACACTAAAAGTGGATAGTCTAGTAAATTTTATCAGAGGGGGGGGGGGCTTACTCCCTGATCCCTGGTCTAGGATTTAATAGTCAAATAGGAGATATGTTTTTAATGTTTTTAAAGTAATTTAAAAGTATTTCATTCAACTTAAGGGTATGAACTTTTAAAACTTAGTAAACATGGTTCATATGTTTTAAACCAGACCTGGGCAACTTACGGCCAAGATAACTGAAATATCCAATAAAAAGAAAGCTTTTAGGATAAATGAGCCACGGTCAGGATCCGGCCCTCCACATGGTTTAATGTGGCCCGTGGCTCATTTATCCTAAAAGTGTTTTTTTCAGTTATCTTGCATTGTGACCTAACACGACCTCCACAAGCGTTTAACATGCTCAGGATTGCCCGATAAGAGACACAACACCCCCAATTTGAGATTTATACTTGCGCAAATTGGAAATATTCCGCCTAATTTTATACTTATTTTGTGCAGTCTGGCAACCATGCACGCAAGTGCGCGCTTTCTAGCTCTCGCTTTCCCCTCTGAACAAACAGTGATCTCTAGTGCAATATTCTGCTCAAGGAAAAGTGTTATACGGCCACTCTGTGTCCATTCTTGAGGCTGCCTGTGATGTTTGGTGCTACTAAGTTTGCAGGTAAACCTTTTCAGTGATGAAATTAAAGCTATATTACTTTTTTTTGTTAAAAAAATAACAAAATGTTATTAATGACAGAGTGCAACAAAAATCCATCTTCCAAACCATGTCTTTACCCAAAAACACTTTGATAAACCTATAATAATGATATTATATTATAAATATTTTAGAGCTGTCGGGACAGATTTCACAGGAAATTGCATACATATGTCATTCACCCATGCGTGTTGACGTCATGTCCATACACAGAGAAAATATGCTCCAGCTACTGTAGCGCATGTATGGTCTGGGAGTAGCTGAAGCTGAAAGTCTGTTGTCACAACGAACAAGAAAAATTTACCATGGATCAGTCAAAATGCAAAACCTTCAGAGAATCACCGGTTGTAAAAAAGAAAAAAAAAAGAAACCCCAAACAGAGCAGAGTCTACAAGCAAAAAGTGAAAGCGACAGAGTCCGTAATAAAACCTGAATCAACATCGGCTTGGCGTTTCAGAGGTGGCGACAACTCGGAGATCTGAAAGGACCCAGAGATGGCTTTTTTCTTACTCAACAGGTAAGATATTTTATTGATATGGTTTATGTATAATTGTGTAATCACACACACACACACACACGTCTGTCACATGACATGTTTTCAGATATCCGTCTTTTCCTTTCTTTCGTTATTTATTTGTCCATTCGCTCTGATAAGATGTCCTGTATTCATGGGTACACCGGTGCCTCGAACCACATTCATCCGCGCAGAGGAGCAGGGCTGAACCACAACCAAAACAATGTTCTTCCGCAAGACACATGCAGTTTTATTTTTTAACCAATACAGGGCCAAAAGTTACATAGTGTAGCTTTAAAGATATCGGCATCATTGACATGCGAGCAAAGGCAAGTGAGAGACAAATATGTATATGTATTTTTTATTTGTGCAAATTAGAAATGTTGATGTCCCCTCGCACATGTATGTTAACCTAACTCTTGAAGTAATCATTTATCATAGTCATGCAGCCTGTTTTTTTCAGTTGTGTGCTGAATGGAAAGTCAAACCACTGGCGAGACCCGCATCATGACCTTTTAGCATGTAAACGGGTAATGTTTTGAGAATAAAATAATTAAACTCGCCCGCTTTGCGACAAACATTAAAATTTCTATCATTTTTTTACATTTATTTTTGTAAATTAAAACAGACCCCTGGGGGCCTGGGTAGCTCAGATGTAAAGACGCTGGCTACCACCCCTGGAGTTCGCTAGTTCGAATCCCAGGGTGTGCTGAGTGACTCCAGCTGGGTCTACTAAGCAACCAAATTGGCCTGGTTGCTAGGGAGGGTAGAGTCACACGGGCTAACCTCCTTGGTGGGGCGCGTGGTGAGTTGTGCGTGGATGCCGCGGTGGATGGCGTGAAGCCTCCACACGCACTATATCTCCGTGGTAACACGCTCAACAAGCCACGTGATAAGATGCGTGGGTTGACGGTCTCAGACGCGGAGGCATTTGAGATTCGTCCTCCGCCACCAGGATTGAGGCGAGTCACTACGCCACCAAGAGCACATTGGGAATTGGGCATTCCAAATTGGGAGAAAAAGGGGGAAAAAAATCAAAAAAAGAAAAAAAGAAAACAGACCCCTGATGTAGAGTGTAAAACTGAATAATAAATTAACAGGGAAGTAGAGATGGTAAAATAAATAATTTATAATAAGCTCAGACTTTATTTATTTTTTTAATGCCTGATAGAAAAGTATCTACCTTTCTAGAGCAATACAATACTTTAGGCAATTGCAGAATAGTCCCATTAGTCACATATACACTTCAGAAAACTGAGTACACAACTGTTTCTGGGCTTAAAAGATACAAAAACCAAATCAATGCGGAACATTGGATCTCAAAAGGAATACAGCGTGGCTCCCTATGCACTACTTAAAGACCGATGTGGCCCCTTTATCAAAATAGTTGCCCACCCCTGTTTTAAACAATGCAGTCTGGTAAATGGCAAAGCAGGCATATTTGCTTTGCTATTCATTTAAATAATTTTAAAGATTTAAATTACATTTATTTAAATATGCTTATCCTACTATTGCTAGAACTCATTTCTGAGTGCAAGCTCTTGGCTCTCTCCAAATTCTGTGTAATGATGCAATTCCGCCAAAAATATGCCTACATATTTGCATGCATATTAATTACCCTCCTCACTCGTCTGTGTTTCTGTCCCACCATCCTGTTCTCCCTCCTCAAACGCTCCCGGTTCACTGTATGGACTTTCACTAAAAACACAGCAATATTTTAGAGAGTACAGTATATCCAAAATGCTGCAATCCACCTTCAGCACACACACAAATACACACTCATCTCACCAGTACTCAGTATTGCTCATGCATTTCTCATAAACTGGTCCCTCCAGCTCTTTGGTGTCAGGGAAGATGGTCTCATGGTGGATTATGATTGTTTTGACGATCTCGTTGACGTGTGCCTGACAGGAGACCTGGTCTAAGAGGTCCGGGGTGGGCATCAGAGTCGGACCAAAGCAGATGGCGAGGTTTCCAGGGTCCATCATGTTCTCGTCACTGTACTGGGACAAACTGGAGAGAAATTGACCCAATAACTGTGTAAACCATGCAGCCAAGAACACCTTCCTCTGTATTCTGATTATGTTTAATGAATTTTGGGATCGCATCAACTGTCAGGAAGGAAAGATTTTTCTTCTATTACTTGGTAAATCTTCTTACCAAGCACCAGTAACTAGTTCTTCTGAGGAGTAACATAAGGACCAACATGATATGCTGGATGTCTAATTTCTCTCGAGTGCACTGCTATAATTATGCTTTCTCAATCGGAGTGGATCAGCCTCTCAAATTTCTTGTGGATGAGTCATAAAAATTCCATATCGCACCTTTTCTCTTTGCACCTTTACCCATCCCTTAACGCTCTCTTTCTTTCGCACTCATTCCCTCTGTCTGTCTCGCGCCACATTTAACAATCTCTCTCTCTCGGCACAGAGGTGGGAGTGCATTTAATTTCCAGTGTGAAAACGGATGCTTAGTTCAGATGCCTTTCTCCTATTCACAGAGACACTTGCGCTGTTCTGTTGTGTTGTGTGTACAGTAAGTGTGTGTGTGTGTGTGTTTAGTAGAAACGTTGATGAATATATAGAATATATATTACACCACAAGATACATACTCTTTAGTTTCTTATAGGGGGTATGAGAAAGAGTTTCTCACTTAATCTTGTTAGAATTTATCATAGTTAGTTGGGTCTGTTTTGAGTATGTGGGTCATATGACTTGGTTTAAATTTTCTATGATTGTTAAGTCAGCCTGACCTAAAACCAACATGGCCGCCTATGGTGCAGGATATGCTGACTTTGTGATAATTAATTATATTTTAATCTTTTCTTCAGTAAAAAAAACAATAAAACTGCTAATATTAATTGTGAACATTGTCTTAAGAAGCAGAAGAAGAAAATTAAGTCATTTGTTGTTCATGCTGTTATTTAGCACATTTTGAAGTGTGCATATCACCTGAGATACGTTGCCAGATTGAGGAAAGTAAAAGGGTTAATCCACAATTTTACACATACACATGTATTACACTTACACATGTCATACATGCAACCTTAAAGCTAAACTTTTCTCAGTTTTGTTACACACACACACATTCTCTCAAACACTCACACGCACTCTCTCTCTCTCTCTCTCTCTCTCTCCCCCTCACACACACACACACACACATACAGGTTTGTTTCACTATATTAGTGAGGATATATCATAGACATCCACTGATTTCATAGCAGGCTAAAGATATATTCTATCCCCTAATCCTAAACCTAATCTTCACAGAAACCTGTGCACATCAGTAGATTTAAAGCTAAACATGATTTGTCTGATTTATGAGCCTTTTTTACTAGTGAGGACCACCTAAAATGTCCTCACAAGTGGGTTTTATACCAGTTTCACTATATTAGTGAGGACATTTTCAAAAAATTGGCACTCACAAGTATAGCCTAACCTGTACGTACACACACACACACACACACACACACACACACACACACACACACAATGTTTTAAAATAAGAGGGGAAGTCAGAAACTCATAATTTTTTGCATCAAATAAAACAGGAATATTGATGACTTTGACTTTTTTGTACCTTAATAAGGCAACGTATTCTGGGAGATACAACTAATACAATCCGAAATATATAAAATATATCAACATTTCCTTTGGATGTCTGCTACTTAAGTCCAAATGATATCAAAAGTGACATGAAAAGATATTAATGAAATAAGTGTCCTGAGATATCCTCGGTCTCTGTGACAGCTGTAGACTTTGTAAACAGCAAAATAAAACTGTCCGCGGACTGTGGACATTGACGTCATTTTGCTCGTTCTCGTAGTTGTTGTATTTGAAGCGGATCATTGAGGCTATGATTCATAATGTTTGTCAGCTGAGGGCGCTATTGTGCCATTGTTGAATTTGACAGCCACAGAAACAAACAATGGTGCTCTTTTGCTCTGTTTTGGTCTCAAAATTATCTTTGGAGGGTGGGATTTTAGAATGAGGGGGCGTGGCTAATTCAACGGCTCAGTCACGTGAAAGTTTCAGAACACTAAAGTCGCTTACAGTACCTTTAAAACTACATTCTGTAGTTTAATTAGAATTAGCAGTGAAGCTGAATAGTTAAAATATTTCGGTATTTAAATAGTTTCTCCTATCCCATCTTAATATGCAGAGACAACTATAAATAAGCCATTTGTAGATTAATTTTCTCAAAATCTGCAAACACTGTGGCGCTATAAAACTTCCTCTATTTGTTTTGAGTGATCTGTCCAGCCCGACACAACAACATTGACTAAACCAAAGGCGTGAGTTGGGGGCGGGGCTATCTGTTGGTTCGACCAACAGCAGAAAGGGGGCATATGTGGAGGGCTGTTTGAAAACTGTTTATTTTTGCAATTCCATTCGGTGGTGCAGAAATTACACACTTCAGCTTTAAATAATAAAAATGTAAATCTATGGTACATTATGTCCTAATTTAGATAGCCAAATAAATATGTGTGTGTACATGTGTTTACACTCACTGGTTGAGGAATGCAAACAGGTATCTCATGATCACCAGTGTTGGTCGTGGTGTCATCGTCAGTATTTTCCGGATGGAGAGGGCACGCTCATACAGATTTTCAGTTCCTGTTGAAGGTACATGAGCACACAAGTTTGTAAACAAGGCCAGTCAGAACTTCCATGTGCTTAAATAGGCAGGACTCTTTACAGACATGTGAAAAGACGCCAGCTGTCTATACTCCCCAGGAAACCTGAACATTGTCATTTCCTGAATGCTTGTAACACCATTTCTATCATCCACCTTTCCTTCCTCCATCCTTCCTCACACACACACACACACACACACACACACACACACACAACACACACACGCATATAAACACACACATGACTGCAGAGGAAAACAAGCACTCACGGATGCAGGCGATGAGATCGTTGAACTTCTCCTTGGGAAAAAGAGGGTTGTCCAGGTTTCTGAAGTACATTTTCAGCACACCCGCCACTGAGTTAATGTCGTGGTTATTTTCCTCGTCAGTCAAGGGGTCGTTGCCTGGGAAACAGTCACTAAGATGAGTGTATCCATGGTGGTGGATCTTTTAAATTATAATCTGTGATTTTCACATTTGAATGAAGATTTGAGTTTCTAAAAAGCTGCTGGCATTGATTAATATATTACAAATATTACAGTTTTAATTACATTTAATTGAGTTTGTCTGAACTCTGTTATCTCTCCTGATGTTCAAAACAGTGGACACAAAGACTTTCGCTTAATATATGGTATTTCTTCAACTGCAGACACTTTTATGTCCAAGTGGTTGATTTTATCAAAAACATTTGTCGTTTGCTAACTATGAAATAGAATTTGTCTGCAATTTTATTTCAAAATTATTAAAAATTGTCATTTCCACCACAGAATGCAGTCAAATACAATACATAATTTGAGATGTGGTGAAAATTTTCTTGACGTTTCAGAAAAAAAGTCCTGTGATGCATGTAAATCCACTTATTAAAATAAACCAGAGAAAAGTAAAAGAGTTTATTATCTAAAAGTCCACAAACCTCGTTCAAAAGAGTTCTTAATGTCATTGACTTCAACCTGTGAGCCTGAAACCCTGAAAATACCCTGGTGTTGCAGACCTGAAAATAAACAAACAAACAAACAAATAAATAAATAAATAACCACATTTAAGTGCAAGTGGATCCATGCATGTGTTGTATTCATTATTTATTTGTATTATAATTAATATATATATATATATATATATATATATATATATATATATATATATATATATATATATATATATATACACACACACACACACCCCCACACACAGTGTATATATACAATTTTTAATCAAATTAATTACATGATGTGCCAGTTAATCAAATGATTAGCAAATAATCGCATAACAATATTTACTGAGAAAGGCCCCCAAATAAAGGTAATATAGAATATAATGATTAAAATAATTATAAATATATAATAAATATTATAATTCAGATAATTCAAATACATTACATCATGTACATATATAAATATTGTGCCAAAAGACAAGTACAGCCATTAGACAAAACAAAAAGTGGTTTTAAAGTCAAAATATTGCTTTATTATTTCCATATCCTTGAACATAACCCAATTATAGGCCTTCTTCCCTCTGCTCTAGTTTTAATTGTTGGTATATGTACTCATAAGTCAGACGGACACTGGTAGTTTCATCGCATCTCACTAGTTTTCAGCGCCTCTAGTCATGAGCACTGGGACGATATGTTAAGTTAAATATAGTTTGAAACTAAAAATCGCATCTTGAAATCCTTGTATTCATTTTCATATAATTAACTGCACAAAATTAACGCCTTAAATCTACAAGCCTAATTTATATATAGGCTTGCAATATATTCCTCACCGTATAGATTAATAAAGCGAATGCAGCTTTCCACAATCAACGGGATAGCCTTCCCAGAGTCCTGTAAACAGATCATCAAAAATCAGTCCATGAACATTGTAAACAGTATGACACACATATGTCGACACAGTTGTAAACACACAGGTGTAAACTGAACACAGACTGCGTTACCTGGTGTCTGCTGTGGGAGTTGCGTCGACGGCTAAATGATAAGAGAGAAATACAACTGAAACAAGAGATTTAGCATTCAAAATGGTCATGAGGACCTTTACAAATATCAAGAGGAGATTGTGATTTGGAATAGCATATGCAAAAAAAAAGGGGGCATTAAAGGTAGGTCGGACACAGACACATAGATGACGAGATATACCTGGTTGTCATGATGTCAGCTCTGTATCCTGTGGACAAAGACATTGTATTAGGTAACATTTGATTGGATGGATGGATGGCAAACAGGAACATTTGATTTTGGAAGAAGTGCAATGTCACCTTCTGCTATGCTCCTCTTTAACATGTCGTGTTTGGCTTGAAGTTTAGCGATGAGATTGTTTCCTTCGAGATACTCCTTTAGTTTCTATAGCCACAAAAATACACGCACAGTCAATAATAATCTAATTACACTGGTAAATTAATGATCTAATCAGTCCTGGTCATCCTTCAGTGGCCATAAAATAAGTTGAAAAATACTGACGTTGCTTCAGGTTAAGCCCATTAAACAGATGATCACAGCACTACAAATATGCAGCGTGGACAGGACATCAGCTTCAAATCTGAAGCAAAGAGGATTTCTATTTATTTTCATTGTATGGACAAAAGTTACAATGAAAGTGAATGGTGACTTATGCTGTCATTCTGCCTTACATATCCCTTTGTGTTCCACGAATGAAAGTAATATGGATTTGGAACAACGTAAGGGTAATTGCTGACAGAATTTTCATTTTTGGGTGAACCGTCCCTTTAAACATTACATTTTCAAAATGGTTGTGTCCTATAGTGACTCCCAATTAGAGCCGGTCTCGCTGAGTTATTGTGTGTGTGGGCCAACATTTACTGTGAAATAGAAGAGCTCGGTTTCCTGCTGGTTGGCACGTCTCTTGGCCAGGCTGGGTTTGCTGAGGTAAGTGTCTGATACGCTGGATTTGACAGACTCAGTGGAGCGACTGTGCTGGAAGCTCTCTGACACATCATAGTCCTCCATGTTCACCATGTCCTGGATAGTGCTGAGGGTGGCCTCTGATGTCTTTTTCACCTTCAGAGGGAATACAGAATACAATGGTACTTTGATATATGACATAGTACTGAATGATTACCTCAAAATGACATAATTTTTAGGTAGTTTGAAAGAAAAAAAAAAATCATTTATTATTTTTGTCTTGTTTTCCACAAAAAATATCTGAACATCCATACAAACATTTTTGTATTATTAACAAGATAAGATATTAAAGGTGCACTCAGTATGTTTTTTTTTTTTCATCTTAGACTTACACTGACACCTAGCGGTGTGGATGCAGCATCATTCAAACACAACAGTTTTCAGTTTAAAAATGCCATTGTAGAAATTCACTATTTACAGCCATGATTAATTTAATCCATGAGTGAAATTGTCTAATAACAGGGTGGTTACTGAGATTAAGTTTGTGGTATTCAGTTGGTCATGTGATCCAATTTAAAAAGCCACAGTTGTGGGAAATTAACCTTTAATTGCCATTTAAACCTGTGTGTGTCACTTTGTGTGTCTGTAACAAGGCCAAACATTCAAGGGTATTTAAACTTTTGATCAGGACCATTTAGTTGATTTCTGTTATCATTATGATTTAAAAAGGAGCCAAACAACTATGTGATAATAAATAGCTTCATATGATCACTGTCCTTAAATAAAAGACAAAATAAGAGTTTTTTTGCATGATCAATCATATTTTCAAAATCAATGCCAAAATTACACAATTTCTGCCAGGGTATGCAAACTTTTGAGCACAACTATATATATATATATATATATATATATATATATATATATATATATATATATATATATATATATATATACACATAGATCTCTGTTATCTCTCAGAGAATAAGCTGCTGGATGACAATCAGTCAGGCTTCAAAAGTGGACACTCCACCGAGACTGCCCTGCTCTCTCACCGAGTCGCTGAGACAGGCGAGAGCTGGATCCAGATCATCCGTCCAAATTCTACTGGACCTTTCTGCAGCCTTTGACTCAGTCAACTATCAGATCCTACATTTCACCCTCTCTACTCTGGGCATCACAGGAACTGTGCTTGACTGGTTTAATTCCTATCTCTCAGGTAGGTCCTTCAAGGTAGCCTGGAGAGGTGAGGTGTCCAAGTCACATCAGCTACTTACTAGGGTACCTCAGGGCCCAGTGCTTGGGCCACTTCTCTTCTTTATATACACAACATCACTTCTCTTACCACTGCTACGTCGATGACACACAGCTCTACTTGTCTTTCCAGCCCAACGACACCATGGTGACTGCTCGACTGCTTGTTTGGCAGACATCCCTGCCTGGATGAAGGAACACCACCTGCAACTTAACCTAGCCAAGACTGAGCTCCTTGTCTTTCCAGCCAACCCTGCTGTTGAACATAACATCACCGTGCAGCTGGGTCAACTACAGTAACACCTTCCAAAACGGTCAGAAATATAGGAATAACCATCGATAACCAACTAAATTTCACAGACCACATCTCAAAGACAGCACGATCATGTAGATTTACACTCTACTATATCAGGAGGATAAGACCCTTTGTCTCTGAACATGCCACACAACTTCTTGTTCAGTCACTTGTCATAACTAGACTGGACTTCTGTAATGCTCTCATTGCAGGCCTCCCTGCATGCACAATTAGACCCCTGCAAATGATCCAGAATGCAGCAGCAAGTCTGGTCTTTAATTAACCAATGAGAGCGCATGTTACACCACTCCTAGTCTCTCGTCACCTTCTGCCGGTTGCTGCGCGTATCAAATTCAAGGCTCTGCTGCTGGCATACAGAACAGACACTGGGTCTGCTCCAACATACCTAAAATCATTTCTGCAGAGCTACGTTCCCACAAGAAGTCTGCAGGTGCCTTATTGTACCAACACAAAGAGGCACCAAAACACTTTCCCGGACTTCATTGTACCACGTTGGTGGAATGACCTTCCCAACTCCATCCATGAAGCTGACTCACTTTCTGTCTTCAAAAAATGGCTAAAAACACATCTTTTCCATGAGCACTTAACCAGTCACTTTAATCTGTCTTGAAAAGTACTATTCTGATGTTAGTGAAACTTTGTAATACAGCACTTTTCGTACCACTGTCTCCTTTAGATGATTCGCTTATAATGTATTCCTCTTTTTTAATTCGCTTTGGATAAAAGCATCTGCCAAATGAATAAATGTAAAATATATACACTACTGTTCAAAAGTTTAGGGTCACTTATTTATTTTTATTTTTTTATTCACATTTTAGAATAATAGTAAAGTCATCACAACTATGGAATAAAAGAAATGGAAATATGGGAATTATGATGTGACTAAAAAATAAATTATCTAATTTATCCAAAATAAATAAAAACTGTGTTATATTTTAGCATCTTCAAAGTGGCCACACTTTGCCTAGAATTTGCAGACATGTACTCTTTGCATTTTCTCAACCAGCTTCTTGAGGTATCACCCTGGGATGCTTTTTAAACAGTATTGAAGGAGTTCCCATCTATGTTGGGCACTTATTAGCTGCTTTTCTTAATTATTCGGTCCAAGTCATCCATTTCAAAAACTAATTTTTTTAAATATAATTTTAGTTTTGTAATTACATAAATTATTATGTTGGCACAATTATATTTTTGTCTACAAAACTAATTTCAAACATTTAAGCATATGCCTTCAGATCAAAAGATTTTTAAGATCATGAGAAACATTTCAGTCAAGTGACCCCAAACTTTTGAATGGTAGTGTATATACTGTGTATATTATACATACATTATATATATATATATATATGTTTTTTTTTTTTTACTGGAAAACAAGACAAAAATACTCAGTAAGAACATGCATTGAAGTTTTTTGCAGTAAAGTAGTTTGCAGTATATACTAATTTGTATATATGCATGGAATGTATTGACCTACTACATTTGCCTAAAAGTGAAGTACACAATCGGAGTTTACTGAAAGGAATACTATATCACACAATTTGATGCCCTCTTCATTTCACATGTGCTGAATGAACCTGAACACACAATCAGATTTTTTTAAAGCCATTTCACATCTCCTTGACCTATTTGATTGGACTGCCAAAGATTAAGACATTTTGGCACAATATCTGATAAAAATGCAAAATAACTACATTTACTTCTGATGTAACTTGACATCACTCACTTAATTAAACATGCAAAATGGCAAGGTCATGTGGCAACACAGCAAACTACTGTTTAAATTGTTCAACATTTCATACTGCAAACTTTATGCATTTAAAAAAAACAGGCCTCCCAACATCTTTAATATACAGTAGTCACCCTTCCAAGGCACTCTGTTGTAATAGAAGGCAAAGTACTGTGGCAGTACCATGATACAGCTATGGTATCAGATGGTAATACAATAGTCCTTTGATATATTTTTAATAACCATATTCATATAGCATGCTATCTGCATGGTCCTCCAAGGTGTTTAGAGAAATACCATGTTGTTACTATGGTACATGTTAAATTTAAAAAAAATATATATATATAATATAATGTGGTACTTTTGTTTAGTGACAATTTACATACTCTAATCAGGAACTGGTCTTTATCTATTTAAATAAGGAAGAACAGAGAAATATCAAGCACACACATCCACACAACTCTCTCTGTTCAGTCTAAACTCTCTGCAGTAAGAGCATTCATCAGCACTTCTGCTGTGTCCTTCACATGCTGAGAGCTGCAGGAAACAGCTGGCCTGCCAACAACCAGCCATAAACAACCTCACAACTCCAACAGAGACAGAGAAGATGGAAACAATATGTATGAATGCGCTTGTGCCTGTCGCTGTGAGGGAGAGTGCTGGTATGCATATATAGTACCTGATGACATGAAGGGAAGGAATGAGGGAGAGAGAGAAATGGAGAAATCGAGGTGTGTACGGCTGTCAGCTCATTCTTTATCCTATGGGGGAACCACAGCTGCCGATGTGCTCATTCGAGAGGAAGGGATTGTGTGTGTGTGTGTGTGTGTCTCACCTCCTCATTTTCGATCTTCAGTGTGGAAAGGCGAGACTGCAGCTGCTGGAATCGGAGAAGGAGCTCGGCTTGCACCTGCGGCAGTGCCGTGATTTGACTCACCTAAAACATCAACACACATTTATTTCTGAAACCACTCATCAATACAAACAATCCTATACATTTGATATACTTAGTGGTCAATTAAAGGGACAGTTCACCCACAAAGGAAAATTCAGTTATCATTTACTCAACCTCATGTTTTTCCAAACCTATATGACTATCTTCAAAAGGAACAAAAATGGAGATATTAGGCAGAATGAACGCCTCAGTCACTATTCAGTTTTACTATATGAAAAAAAAAGTGACTGAGGCTAATATTCTGTCTAACATCTCTTTTTGTGTTTCATGGAAGAAAGTCATGTGGGTTTGGAACAACATGAGGGTGAGTATATGATGACAAATGTATATTTTTAGGTGAAATATCAACACCAATTATAAAAACAATCAGAATTAAATGTATTGCATAAACTGTATGTTTTTTTGCAGCTTCAGAAATTAACTTCCATAAATGGGCAATAATGGCCCCATACATTTTTCATAAAAATAATAATGTCATTCTTTTATTCAGATCCTCAGATATCATTAACATGTTATCAATCTGTATAATTAAACAGAGAATATATTTCCTTCTACCCATATGATTAAATCAACATCAAATCATTTTATGTGATAATGTTCAAATTATTTTATGAATTACATCAAACGTTACATAAATGTTACAAAAAGAAGTAACATTTTGGTCTGTTCTCACATAAAACCAATTGGATCACTTTTGAAGACATGGATTAAACCACTGGAGTTTTATGGATAACTTTTATGCTGCCTATGTGCTTTTTTTGAGCTTCAAACCTTTGTTCACTATTAACTAGCGTTGAATGGACCTACAGATCTGAGAGACCGATGTTGTGCATTTAGCATGAGAGAATTTTTGGGTGAACTATTCCTTTAATTTCTGACCATGGTTCCTTGCTCCAGTGCAAGACATAACTAGATTTTGATTTTCTTTTTTCAAATTGCATGTGACCTGGTCTCCTAAGTGTGGTTGAAAGTTGAAGCGTGCAGGAGGAGTGAACGCTGTGGGGTGAGTTTCCATAAAGCGCTGCCGGTCACTGCCAGGGTCCAACCCCTCCACTGCCCCCTCCAAAATATCAAGGCCCTCGTGTCGAGAGGTTTCCAAGCTGTATTCCGCCGACAAGTAGGTCCGCAATGCCCTGCTCAGGCCCGCGTGGTAACCGAGATCACAACACTGTTAAAATACACATAAACACAATTGTTTTCCACATGGAATGGATTCATGTAGAGCTGTCACTCAAAAACGATTATGACAGATAAACCTTTACTTTCAAGCGTTTATCTACAAATTATCCTCCCCGGCTTCTGTTCTCAGGGTTAATTTGAACAATTTTTCACCTAGGCTTCACTGCATCTCACGTCCCACACTCTCTCTCTTTCACCCACCCACGTGCTGTCTTTATCTCTGTGTGAGCAGGTTTGACCTCTGTGACACAGCGCTCTGATCAGCCAGATCGGAGCAAATTCTGATGAGCAAAACACCAGACACAGCAAATACCGGAGCACAAACGGCATGTGTGAAAAATAGCTCCTGTGGAATCTTTTGCCCTCGCTGCACACTTGATTGAGTGTGTGTATGTGGGTAGTATTGAATGGAATCTTATATAATTTGTCTCTGTGAGATGTATTTGAAATGGCATACTACCAAAGTCTTTCTAGCACTGTCTGCCATCTTTGGAACACTCTTGGGAGATGACAGTGCAACTCCTAGCTACTTGAATGGGGGAACACCGAAATCTCAAAAACGGTTGGTCAAGATTACGATCAAATAACATTTCAAATCAGCAATAAAATTGGATAATATTGGAAACATAAATTGTGCTTCTTTACCTCATATTACACTAAAACACGCAATTTTCCTGACTTGTATAGCTAATGCGCATGCACATTTTTTAGATGATTGACAGACGATATCTGTATCTAAAAGGTGATTGGCTCTTTTACCTGTAAGACGGGACTTCCTTTCTACATCCGTTGATTGTTGGGCACTAGAGCTTCTTGGTTGGGCGTTCCAATTTCTTCCATTCAGTTAAATATAAGTGGCCCATCTCTGCTAAATAGTCTCTGATACTACCCACTATTTTCTAAAAAGTAGTATGCAGTATGCATACTATGTTCAGTATGCAAATTTTCTATATGGATGAATGACCTACTACATTTGCCAAAATGTATAGTATGCAACCAGAGCATGTACATAAAATACTCTGGCTATGTTTCAGAATAGCATCTTACCATACTACTAGTACTATTCTGCAGTATGTGGTATGTATATTGCGCACAGTACGCACATTTTCTGAATGCGTGGCCTATTACATTGGCCAAAATGTGCACTATACCTTTCCAACCACAGCACATACTTTGGCTACATTTGAAATAGCATACTACCATAATATTAGTATTGTTTCAGTAGTATGCAGTATGTATACCGTGCACAATATGCACGTTTTCTAAAAGCATGGAACACCTGGATAACCAACTTTATTTTCCAAAATGGGCAGTATCATATAGAAAAAAATGCAGGACGTATTCATTCTGGCCATTCTCCGTTGACCTCTCTCATCAACAAGGCATTTCCGTCTGCAGAACTGCCGCTCACTGGATGTTTTTGGCACCATTCTGAGTAAACTCTTGAGACTGTTGTGCTTGAAAATCCCAGGAAATCAGCAGTTACAAAAATACTCAAACCAGCCTGTCTGGCACCAACAATCATGCCACGGTCATAATCACTGAGATCAAATTTTTTTTCCCCATTCTGATGGTTGATGTGTACATTAACTGAAGCTCCAGATCTGTATCTGCATGATTTTATGCATTGCACTGCTGCCACACGATTGGCTGATTAGATAATCGCATGAATAAGTAGGTTTACAGGTGTACCAAATAAAGTGGTCGGTGAGTGTGTATATACAGTGTATGTATATATACAGTAAATATATATCTCTCAACAAATTATTTGATTGGAGTGCTAAAGGTCATTTTCACACAAAATAAAACTGAATTAAAAATGCAAAATAAACACATTCAATTCTGAGACATTAACTGCAAGCCACTAGATGAAATAAACGTGTATTTTCTTTTTTTGTTTTACATTAAAATTAATATATTGTTAAATATTACATGAATACTTGTAGTTTGTATCTATCATGTATTTATTAATTTAAAGTGGCAGCATGCTATCTACCAAAACCAAAAACCCAATAAAAAGGTATTAAAAAAACACGCAATGTGAGGTCGTATGACAA
This sequence comes from Myxocyprinus asiaticus, assembly GCF_019703515.2. Taxonomy (NCBI): domain Eukaryota; kingdom Metazoa; phylum Chordata; class Actinopteri; order Cypriniformes; family Catostomidae; genus Myxocyprinus; species Myxocyprinus asiaticus. The sequence continues at coordinate 8,744,069 of NC_059390.1, read as the reverse complement.
CAATGCAGCATACTAACGTCTAAAATCTTCAGGACATACAGTTATGCATACTATTTCACATACTATTTTTAAAAATATAGTAGGCAGTTTACAGTATATACTGCACAGTAATCAGTAACAACTGTAGTATGGTAGTATTGAATTCCAAACATATCCTCTGTTCTTGCTACTGTTTCACAATATGCTAATGTGTGCTTGTAATTAAAGGCTTAGTCTCCATCCCATCCTCCCTGTTATAGGGTGCATTTGTGTCTAATTAAAAACAGTGGAGGCTTCCTTAAGTAGTTATTATTAATCAGGACTATCATTCATTACTGGGCTTGGTGAAAAAGCAAATAAACGCAACCATAACACCATTCCCTTCATGCAGCTGCAATTTCCTGTCCGCATGAGCGACAGTATATGCCTTCCAAATCAGATACTCACGTCAATCAAATGCGACAGGTCGTTGATGTAATATTTAAACAGAGAGGCGTTGGTGGCCTCCAGAGTCAACAGATACTCGTTCCGGGCTTTCATAACCTTCAGTTTGTTCTCCGAGTACTTGGCTTGGCGCTGGGGGAAAATGATAGAGGTAGAGGAAGAGGGGGGGATTTAAGGAGAAAGAAGGACAAAGTGTTGAGTAAGTGCAATATCTCCAAGGCAGGAGATAAAATGTTTTTATTGACAGACTAATCAACTGTCTTGTGTCTAATGCTTGTGTGTTAGCACAGTGAAGCTCTGTGATTTGCAATCTATCATTTAATTAAAGTTGTTCAGCTGCTGGTAAAACCCACAGATCTTTCAAAGCAACCTTTTTTATTAAATTGAGCAAGAATCCTTGAATAAAGGAGGGGTTTTCAAACTTAACAGAGCATCTAGTTGGTCTCTATAGTTTTTGTGCAGTAATTCACAGTAGCTGGGTAAAAAGATGTTATGCATCCTGGTTCTGACTATATAGTGTATTTTAGCCTAGCTGTATAAGCCAATTAGCATCCAGGACCAGAGCCATTCTTTTAATCCTTGTTTGAATTTAATAAGTCTGAATTTGCATTTGTTGGGATTTCAGTGTAATTGAAGATGTATTAATGTGTGCATGCATATACACCGATCAGCCACAACATTAAAACCACCTGCCTAATATTGTGTAGGTCCCCCTCGTGCCACCAAAACAGCGCCAACCCGCATCTCAGAATAGCATTCTGAGATAATATTCTTCTCAACACAATTGTACAGAATGGTTATCTGAGTTACCGTAGACTTTGTCAGTTCGAACCAATCTGGTTATTCTCTGTTGACCTCTCTCATCAACAAGGCATTTCCGTCCACAGAACTGCCGCTCACTTGATGTTTTTTGTTTTTGGCACCATTCTGAGTAAATTCTAGAGACTTTTGTGCATGAAAATCCCAGGAGATCAACAGTTACAGAAATACTCAAACCAGCCCATCTGGAACCAACAATCATGCCACGGTCCAAATCACTAAGATAAAATTTTTCCCCATTCTGATGGTTGATGTGAACATTAACTGAAGCTCCTGACCCGTATCTTCTTGATTTTATGCACTGCACTGCTGCCACACGATTAGCTGATTAGCTAATCGCATGGATGATTGTTGATACCAGATGGGCTGGTTTGAGTATTTCTGTAACTGCTGATCTCCTGGGATTTTCACACCCAACAGTCTCTATAATTTACTCAGAATGGTGCCAAAAACAAAAAACATCCAGTGAGCGGCAGTTCTGTGGATGGAGACGCCTTGTTGATGAGAGAGGTAAACAGAGAATGGCCAGACTGGTTTGAATTGACAAAGTCTACGGTAACTCAGATAACCACTCTGTACAATTGTGGTGAGAAGAATATAATCTCAGAATGCTATTCTAAGATGCGGGTTGGCGCTGTTTTTGGTGGCACAAGGGGGACCTACACAATATTAGGCAGGTGGTTTTAATGTTGTGGCTGATCGGTGTATAATGTACAGTTATAATGTATGCATCCATGTATACATGTATATATGATGTATGTAAACCAATGGGACATTGTTTTACGTTCCTGCTATACCACTAAACAGAAAAATATCCTGACTGCCTTTTCTGCCCAACACTGTAACAATTGTTCATTCAAGACCCTCCTTCTCCCTAGGTTACAAGAGCAAAATGAATGTAAGTGAACACATCGTCTGTTATGGGGGTGTTTTTACTGGAAAACAAATACTCTGAAGAGAAACTATACTGCATATAAATAGTTTTATTTATGCACTGTGACACTTTCTAGAGATTCCTGGCAGGAAAGCTGTGTGCATTAGCCATCTTATGCCCAGAGCACTACTGTCAATGGCTTGCAGTTACAAAAGCAAAATGGCCATGCTTCTTTGCTTCTTCTCTAGACTCCCTAGTGATATGCTAAGATAATATTAATATATCATGTTCTGATCGCACATGCTGTACAATGCTGTACTGGAATGGGCCCATTGCATTAAACCAACCAAGCATCCAAGTAATCAAAAAAAAGAAAAAAAAAAAAGAAAAAAAAAATCATTTAAGCATAACCAACAAAAAACATAGCTTATTTTCAGGTTGGGTTGGTTATGCTTAAAGTGGAAATCATTCACTCAAAATGCTGAATTACTGAAATAAAATCCTTCATAAAAGAGTTCTAAGCCATGAACCAAATCAACCAGCTCAGAGGTGAATCACAACATTACAAACTTTGATTTTAAGCAACAACAAAAAAATATTTGAAAATCTGAACTGAAACTGAATTTTTTTATTAAAAACAATGGAAAAATATAAAACCATAAGTTGTTGATTATAAGTAGGGAAATAATATATTTCTTATTATTGCCAAATATTCATATATATTCAAATATATGAGTAGTTTGAGAGAGAAGGGAGACATGGAAGTGGGCGGTCGCTGCAGAGCTCTTTTGGTGAGCTTTGTTGGTCGCGGCTCTCCAATTGGTGATTTAAATTAAGCTGAAATAATGCGGACTGATGGCTTTAACAGAAGCATAAACCATCGATTAACAACCTCAGAGCTCACTGTAGGTCTATCTTTAAAGGTTTATAAGTTATCATTAAAAGTCGATTTGTCTATGGAAAAAATTTATGGGATTTTTTACTTCCAGAACCCGACTACTGCACTCTATCGAAAATGCCCCAATTAGGAAAGTTCATAGAAAATCGAGAGTTTCCCACTGGTAATTATGACTTTGTGGTGGCATTCATGAGCATATTTCATAAATATTATAAATGTGATCATTCTGTGATGACTTAAAAGCAGCATAACATGTATAGATTTGTCAAACAGCATGATGACAACATAACATGATGAAGATATAGACCTCACCTTCTCTTTCATCTTCTGGATCTTGCGGGCAGCGTTGCGTCGTTGGTGCCGATCTTCAGTCCGCAGGCTAAAGACAGCCTCTCCGCCCCGACCCTGTCGTTCACCCTGCCTCTCAGCCTCCTTTAACTTATTCTCTGCACTAAGAGTCTCACTGTGATACATGTGATACGTCTTCATAACCTGCAGGGGCAGACCATCCACAGAACCACATTACCCATAATGCCCATGCACTTAAAAAGCCAGATTTCCATACATTCACAGGTACATACTTAGATACAGTTTGGAGACAAATTTGTCCCCATAAGTGAGCTAAATCTGAGAAAACCACCCTTTGAGAACATTTGGTTAAATCTTCATGTGGAAAAATGGTTCACAAATGTTTTTTTTATTTTGTATTATTATTATTAATTCTAAAAATGCAAATGGTTTTCTTTTAGGGTTATGGTTAGGATGTGGGTTTGGGTTAATCTTTATTCATTACAATTACCTTTAAATAAGAAATAAGAATTCTATGGCATTTCCCTCTTCAGATGAGTAAATGTGTGTGTGCATGCATGTGCAAATCATTCTTAACAAAGACACAAAAACTACTTAGATGAGGTTACACTGAGGTTTAAACTCCTCAAACCTTTCATACTTCTGTTCTGTGCACTCATATCATTTTCAGCAAGCACTCCTCATGATAGCAGTAAGCTCGGCTGACAGAGTTAAAGCATGCCGTCTTGGTTTTAAAGAGTTTATTTATTCAAGAGCTGCTGGCTTTTAAGATCTCAGTCCTGTCAGAAAAGCTCACATTCAGGTCAAATATTCAAACACAATTAAAGGCAGATAAAATGGTACATAACAGATGGAGTGAAACAAAAAGAGTACAGAAGATACAGGCAAAAAGGAAATTGAGAAGAAATATCACAAAAGCATAAAAAAAAAAAAAATGCTAGACCAAGTTAAAGAAAGATGAAACTGATGCGGTTGAGTTATGGAGTGATCGAAGACCAGAATGTCAGTGATGGAGGGGGAATCACATATTGATGGAATGATAAAATGAGAGATGTGGAATGAGAGAGAGAACCAGGACAAAAGTGATGGGATGAAAAGTAATCCAAAAAGAGATTGAGAGGATGATGAGAGAGAATGAGACGAGCTCACTGTGTAGAGTTCGTTAAGAATCTTCATTAGGTCCTCTTGCAGTTGGAAAATGATCTCTTTGCTCTGTGGGTCAAAAAAATGCACAGGTTATATTAAAGAGGACAGAGAGCAGGGCAGTCTGGGTTAAAGTCAGAAATTGCAGTCAAGCTTTGTCATTTCTAAACATACAGGATGGATCGAAACAACTTAAAAGCCCACTTGTATGTTGCTTTACTGCTTTTAACATGAAGAGTGCAGTTTATTTCAAATGTTCAAATACTATCTCCTTTCACAGCTTAACATGCATAGACAACTACAAGCAGGGCTGTAAATGGAGGGGAACGTGGTGGAATGGAGTGAATTTTGTGGGGGAACAGTGTTCCGTTCAAACTGGCTACATTTGTAAGGGGAATAAAGAGTATTGATTTCTTTTCTTGACTAAATAGCCTACGAAAGCTATGAGGGTTCTGCACATAAATGCGTGGGATCTTCTGCATCTGTGGTTGCGCAATGTTGACGATATCGCGAGTGGCCAGAACACATGCAACTTATCGACAAATGCACACAGGTATCCATGGGCAACCGATCCACGCATGCATGCAACAGATCTACACACACTCAATTTAAAAAATCTACGCACCAATAGAATGCACAAATATATGGTTTTCTTTGCTCACAATACCATCCACAAGTACATAAGTCATGCAGTATGTGTAATTTAATGCACAAATACATTTTACATACCACCATTCAAACATTTTAACAAAACAAAAATAAAAAAAACAATTGATGCTTCTCCTCACCTTGGATGCATTAAATTGACGCAAAACACTAGCAAAAACATTAGAAATATTCCAATTTATTATTACTGTTTGAAATTAGTGTATTATGTTTTTTTGTTTAAAATGAAATGCCATTTTTACCCATGATGGCAAAGCCCCATTTTCAGCTGTTATTACTCCAGTCTACTAAGAAACTAATGTCACATAATTCTTAAGGAATCATTTAATGTGTTAACTTAGTACTAATGTAACATTTCTTTTTGTTAGAATGGTTAAAATGGTTGTGCTACTTAATGAAGTGTGGAAATTGCAATATAGTGTATTTTCCAGCTGAGGTATTGAATACACTTGCATTTATTATAAGTTACTTTACACTTTACAAAAAATAACCAAAAAGAAACATATTTCTCCTCAAATTCATCAATCTATTGTTCTTTTGAGAGATGAAGGCTATTCCATGCACTTCAGTTTTGAAAGAATATAACAGACTTGGTCTAACTGGGACAGAGAGAGAAGTTGACAACCCAGATGCACACCAACAACAAGACAAGTACATCAGAGTCTCTAATTTGAGAAACAGACTCCTCACAGGTCCTAAACTAGCAGCTTTAATGAACAGTATATGCCGAACATTTGCATTGCTGCAAGTAGAGGATTCTTAGATGAAAAGAAAGTTTGAAGAATACAGCATTTATTTTAAAAGAAATTGTAAATTGTAACATTACAATGGCTTTACTGTAATTTTTCAATTATTTTCAATCAATTTAATGCATCCTCGGCTAACAAAGCCCCCCCCAAAACTAGAATCCCCCAGTGACTCTCTGCCATTTCCACCACTGACTACAAGCCAACAATGCTTTTATTTACATACATTGCTATACAGAAAGACATGAGCATTACTGCATCATTCATGTAAATAGGAACTTGTTTGTGCACTGATATTGCTCTAGATTTTAATATAAAGAACAAATGTACCATGACACATTGATGTTATGAGATGGTAATACAATGATACTTTGATATTTACCACAGTACTGAATGATTACCATGTAACCTGGTATTTACATGGTACCACTTGTCCTACCATGGTATTTGCTGTACTATGTCCATAAAAGCATCATGTCCAAAAAAACATGGTAATTCCATGCTACTACATACCATATCATGGCATCAAAGTGAACATTCTTTATTAGTTATTGCATTTTTCTGTAGGTCAATCTATTGTAATGACCAAAGTTACTTTTTATTTTCCCCCAAAAAATTACCTTAGGCCAATTTGTCTTAAGGAGTTACACAAGTTGTAGCAGAACTCCAATGTAATTTTTATTAATGTTACTACATTACCTTCGGTTCTTGTCTACTACAGTGTCTGTGTGCAGGACAGGAAATTCACTTCCTATAAATAAACCACCATGTTGCATTCAACTGAGACAAAGAGTGCTAGTGAACAATGAATGGTGTAAAATAAAACTACGATCATGCACCTTCCTATATAGAGTATGCACACAAACTGAGAAAACCATGTTTTTTGAGAGTTTGAGAGAGTCTGGAAATTCTAGGTATAAAATAAAAAAATAAAAATGTAATTATTTTATCACTTACTCGTGTTGTTCCAAACCCCCCTGACTTGCTTTCTTCTGTGGAATACACAAGAAGTTGTTTTACAGAATGTGTGCCTCAGTCACCATTCACTTTCATTGCATCTTTTTTTCCCATACAATGAAAGCGAATGGTGACTGAAGCTGTCATTCTGCCTAACATCTCCTTTTGTGTTCCACAAAAGATAGAAAGTCATACGGGTTTGGAACAACATGAGATTGAGAAATTAAGACAGTTTTCATTTTAGGGTGTACATTTTATTTTAAATGTACGAGGCTGAAAGTGACACACATGTTGCATATTTTTTTTCCTAATGCCATTATATGTGCATGCCATCACATTATAGCACTGACAGGAATGCATGCTGACCTGCGTTTGACCTCACCTTCTTGAGCAGACGCATGTTGTCCTCGCTGACATGCGTGAAGCGTGTGATTACGTTGTTGAGGTAAAGGTCGCTTAGTGTGGCGTGATCTTTACTCTCTCTCCTCACCTGGTTCAGCAGCAGGTACCAACAGTTTACTGGAGAAAGCAAGTTCTGGTCCTTCCTGAAAGCCACAAGGATGTATGTTTTTAGGTAACCGAGCTTAAAATAAACACAAAAATAGCCAAGAGTTTAAATGCAACTGGTATATACACCCATTTTTGGTAACTGACACAAAAGCATCAATATTTTTATTTTCGCATGCTATTGTCATTGAGAATAAAGATGTACTGCAAGAACTGCATACCATTTCTGTCCAACCGCAAATTGTCTATTTATTTTGGAGAGTAAAGAGGTTAGTATATTTAACCACCTGCAGAGGTGTGGAAAAAGACGCCATTTTGTTTCACACTCTTGATCCTCTATATTAGTAATGGCTGTGGCGAAAAGACAATGGGAAGCCATTTTGGACCAGAAAGGCGAATGTCTCAGCCGCCAGTGACTGATCACAAAGCTCAGCAGGCATCCGATGGGACATCCCCATGAGGACTAGCACACTAACAGTGCCCAGCATGAGAAAAAAAAGCAACAGAAAAGAAACTGTGAAACTCTCTCTCTCTCTCTCTCTCTCTCTCACTCACTCGTCCCAATTTTCCCAGCAGAATGTTATCTGCATTAATGAGCTACCAAATACACAGATGCCCATACACGCACACACACAAGTGCAAATAATAAAGAATAAATACAGCACACACAGTTATCGCCTTTCCTCTTCCATCTCTGATTTCCCAGACATGAAGCTGAGGGTAGAGAATCATGGGTAAAATATTCTAGCCGTCGCCTTTGCTCTGAAATCCACTGCACACCAAAATCGAACAAAGGGGGAGAGATTGTGTGGAGGTGAATGAAAGGAAAGGAAAGGAATGTATCAGGGAGAGAGAGAGAGAAAAACAAATCAATTTGATCACCACTGTCATCAGTCTCTGGAAAATTACTTTTCAATCATTCATGTGCATTTAAAATGTTGCGTTCACATACCAGAAGTGTCACACCCTTTCAAACTGAGATTTTGAGCCAAGTAGATTTCGAATGCAACCTATAAAAAACTATTGTATCTTTGATAATAGAGTTGCGCGATTATTATAAGTCTGTTTAAGGCCATGTCCACATTAATAAATCTTGCAAGTGGATGCATTTGAAAACACCGTAATCACGTTGTATTTTGGACAGGGAAAACTGAGATATTCGAAAATGATTTAATATTTATTGTCATGTGATGCAGTCATGTGATCTATTCAACCCAAAACAATCAAGATGGCGGCCCATGTTGTAGCGGCGTTGTTGTACTGGCTATCCACTTTGATAGCATTGGTAAAGATACATTTTACTTTGGACAACCTTCACATTGCATTCCTTTAAAGGTGCATTCAGTAATTTTATGAATTTGTCATCTAAGACTTACACTGACACCTAGAGGTGTGGATGCAGCATCATTCAAACACAATAGATTTCAGTTAACAATGCCATTATCGAAATTCACTATTCACATACAGCCATGATTCATTTAATCCATGAGTGAAAGTGTCCAATATCAGAGTTTGTTACTGAGATTAAGCAAGTAGTATTCAACTGGTCATGTGATTCTAAAATGGCAGTCCCCATGAGGGGACCCTCTACATGTAAAATAAAACAGCTTTTTATAAGGTTGCTGATATGACTGGAGTCTTCATATTACGTGAATTGTCATGATTTTATACATATATTTTAAAATTACAGTTCATTTCTTTAAGAGTCAAAACTTGTTTAATGAGGAAAAAATGACTGAGTGCACCTTTAAATGTGATGGTAAGTTTACTCAGAATTGCTGTCCGGCGGCGGAGCATGAGGACAACTGTGTTTCAGACTGCTTTCTAATGTTTTTACTGCATGCGCAGTAAGGTGATTTAAGAATTTTAAGATGTTTTATTGTGGATAAGCAACATTTAGGGAAACGTTTGTAAAAAGCAGTGTGGACGGAAAGCGTCTTGAAAAGGAAAACGTCGTTTTCAAATTTGTCAGAATTAATGTGGACGTAGCTTAAAATACTAAAATGCAGAAATCTTGCAACCATGTCTAAATTTGGTCTGCCCAATCAAGTTGCACCTTCAAAGAAAATGTGCTTATTGTTAAAGGGGCATGTTGTCAAAAAAGGTCAATGTGTGTTCAGTGAACTATCTTTTCTCCTGGTCAGAAATGAGACTTTAAAAGGGGACATGATATGCCTAAAATGTCCCATGACATGTTCCTTGAGGTTCTCTTATAATATAAGATTATATATTTGTAAAGTGTGATCATTTTTTTGCCCTCATTTTGACCCACATTCGGTTTTGGTGCTTCTTCTCCTTAGATTTGACAGTGAACGCCCATTGTTCTGATTAGCACTCTGCTCTTGACTGACCTACTCTCTCTCTTTGCCATCTCACTGCTCACCACTACTGGGTGGGGCTAATGAAGTGATAAGGTAAATGTGGCTATACAGAAATTGACCTTCAAAAATAAACCTATGCTGAGAAATACTCACTGGGGTAAATAGTATGACAACTAGCCCCGGTCTCCCCTATATTAGATGGGCATTTGAACCTGGGTCCTCTTGCACACTAATAACATTTTGTACAGCTAGACTAAAATATCTTACCCTTATTAAATTAACTTTTGAAAGTTGTTATAAAGTTTGTTTGTTTTTTCCTATTCAGTCATGCCTTATGTTGGGGAACCAAGCGATCCAGGACTATCACTGGTGCCCACTCAAAATAAAAAAAAGTCCTCCACTCACTTGTATTGTTGGTGGTCCTTGGTGCTGCGCGTTTTGGCCATGAAGCGTTCAGCGAGTTTTTCCAGGTTGCGTGAATATTCGCTCTCGATCTCGGCTTTCTTCCTGAAGAAATCCTGCAGGTCCAGCAAGAGCTGAACTCGCATGTCCGTCTGCTGCTCCAAACATTTCTGCTGCTCCACCAACTGAGATCGGATCTCTGCTCAAACACACATATATGATGCTATGTTACCCAATTAACCATAACTATTTAAAATGACCCAGATTACATTCTTGCATCCATCTGTGAAGTTTTTTTTTTAATTGTTTTTCCATGCAAACATGTGCAAATGTTGTGATGCATCTCGCTGTTTTTTTCAGCATCTTGCACCATAAGCACCACATTTTAAAGACGCCGTGTCAAGTTAAGAGACATTCAACTTGAACTGAATTCGGGACACCTGAATTGAATCCCATTTTCTTGTGCTGCATAAAGCTGTTTTTGAACACAAGAACGCATCCTATGTGAACAGATCCTATAGCTGAATGACATCACATGACATGTATGGGAGCAATTGGAACACAACGTAGGCAGTGATGGGTGAAGTTGTGCTCTCTGAAGCAAAGGTTTTCTCCTAACAAGCCTGTCTAAATTCTTTCTAAACAACATACTGGTTATCACACTCACTGCCGTTGCCAAGACAACAGGTAGTGGAGTGGAGTATCCCATGGGGATTAGTGTGTGTGTGTGATTGTGGGGGAGTATTCAGGTCTCTCCATCCTAGTTCTCATCTTCTCTTCGCTTTAAACTTGTCCCTTTCCTTAAAAGCTGAAGTATGTAATTCTGCACCTCTAGCATTACCAAACAAAATTGCAAAAATAATGCCACTTTCACTCAGGTTTCCCAAACACTCGCCCAATCTGCCATTAGTCAAAAAACAGAACAGTTTCGCCCCAAACTCATGCAATTTGTCAAACCAATGGTGCCGTGTTGGACCGGTCGGAATGCTTAAACAGCAATGTTTTGATAGCGCCACAAGGCCACAAAATATACACTTCCACGAAAATGAACCTCCAATGTCTTACTAAAAGTTGTCTCTGCATATTAAACTGGGATAGGAGAAATTATTTTAACAATACTTCAGCTTCAAATGCTCCTTTTTCCTCCCTTGTTCCCCTCCACCAGCTCTCTTTTCTCTCTCTCTCTCTCTCTCTCTCTCTCTCTCTCTCTCTATCCACAGACCAACTGTTTAATGTCACACTGCCTCTCTTGCACCAGCTCAAAATAACAGATGAGACAGCAGGCTTGGCGTGAGCTCTGTGAGGGTGTGAGTGTGTGTTGGAGGGTGGGTGGGACTTTCAGAATTGGAGACACGTAACTGTATGTGTGTTGGATGTACAGCATAAGTGATGGTGGCATGTTGAGCAAGATGACTCTTGTTAAACAAGAACGAAAGCAGACAAAGAAAGGAGACATTCAACAAAAAAGACTTGACAAATCTCAACCCATCTGAGTGGCACATGTGTTTTGTTTTGTTTTTCATCTCAATTGGTGTGTTGAGACGCAAAAATGAATCATAGGTCTGTTCTGATTCGGTCATGGACAGCAGTAAAAATGCTCAATCCAAATGATATAATTCAAGTAACTATATAAATCAAGCATAGTGATGAGGCTAGTAAAATCAACTTTTCAAAGAGGAGAAAACACAGTTTGTCCAGATACTCAGGAGACATTTCACCCACACTTCCTGTAGCACTTGCCATAGATGTGGCTGTCTTGTCGGGCACTTCTCACGCACCTTACAGTCTAGCTGATCCCACAAAAGCTCAATGGGTTTAAGATCCATAACACACTTTTCCAATTATCTGTTGTCCAATGTCTGTGTTTCTTTGCCCACTCTAACCTTTTCTTTTTGTTTTTCTGTTTCAAAAGTGGCTTTTTCTTTGCAATTCTTCCCATAAGGCCTGCACCCCTGAGTCTTCTCTTTACTGTTGTACATGAAACTGGTGTTGAGCGGGTAGAATTCAATGAAGCTGTCAGCTGAGGACATGTGAGGCATCTATTTCTCAAACTAGAGACTCTGATGAACTTATCCTCTTGTTTAGTTGTACATCTGGTCTTCCACATCTCTTTCTGTCCTTGTTAGAGCCAGTTGTCCTTTGTCTTTGAAGACTGTAGTGTACACCTTTGTATGAAATCTTCAGTTTTTTGGCAATTTCAAGCATTGTACAGCCTTCATTCCTCAAAACAATGATTGACTGATGAGTTTCTAGAGAAAGCTGTTTCTTTTTTGCCATTTTTGACCTAATACTGACCTTAAGACATGCCAGTCTATTGCATACTGTGGCAACTCAAAAACAAACACAAAGACAATGTTAAGCTTCATTTAATGAACCAAATAGCTTTCGACTGTGTTTGATATAATGGCAAGTGATTTTCTAGAACCAAATTAGTAATTTAGCATGATTACTCAAGGATAAGGTGTTGGAGTGATGACTGCTGGAAATGGGGCCTGTCTAGATTTGATCAAAAATGACTTTTTCAAATAGTGATGGTGCTGTTTTTTACATCAGTAATATCCTGACTATACTTGTGACCCACTTTGGTGACAAATTTCCTTCCGAAACAGCAAAATCTATAAATTATTCCAAACTTTTGGCCATCAGTGTGTGTGTGTGTGTGTGTGTGTGTATATTTGTTGATGATGTTAACACTGTGCATCCAATAAAATTGTACTGTCTATTGGAAGACGCTAGCCAAATTAAGCACATGCCAACATCGGACAGTTTGCGTGGCATGTTGTTATCCTTTAAAAATATGAATAAAACTACACAAGGTAAAAGAAAATATGGCCCAGACTACATTAAATGGGGGCTACATGTGGTACTGCGTTGGGTGACCACTTGATTTCTAATGAAAAATCTGGATCCTGACAACTGATCTTAAAAACAAACTGTTCTTTTAGTTTAATTAATTAATTAATATTTTTTCAATTGCCAGTGTCGATATCTAGAGAGCTGTGAAGCCAGTGACCTTACTTATATAGTACACACACATACAATATATATCTTGTATTTATTTTACAAAATGTTTACTTCAAATATTCTCTAAAAATACTCTGAAAACAGAAAATGTGCATTATCCACTGACAAGGCTGTTGGTAGCTTTTAAAACTGACACAAAGAAGTGGCAAAAAAAAGAAGCCAATTAATTGTCCTTGCAGATATATCTGTCTATCACCAGTACAGTTGCTGAAAGAGCAGTTCACAAGAAAATCTCTAGGGGGATCCAACTGCAACAGACTGTATCTTCACATGAGAGCTCCCGGTCTCCACTCCTGTTCATCCTCGAAACAAACTTGTCTGTCAAACGGACAATGTGCATTCAACGTGTCCAAACTTACAGGAAAAATGTAATGATAAAAACTTGCTTAAAATAACTGCAGAACTGGAAGTGAATTGAAACTGACATCAAAACTGCAAATAAATATTGGATTTATTTCCACAAGACTTTGAAATACACAACACAAGACATGCAGTGTTATTTAAAACCAGATAAAAGCATAAGAAACAGGTTTGTCTATGAATGGATTTCATCTAGCGGAGAAAGATGAAACCAACACCATTTTGCTAAATGGCTATTAATGTAAATGGAGATTCTGTGAAAATATAACTATAACACACATACACACACTTTATTATACACACACAATTTATTCTACATTCTGGTTTACAAGCACTAGATCAAAATAGAATGGTTAGACTGAAAATGTGGGATTGTCATTTACAAATTCCCCCCTTTTTCATCTTCAGAAGTCGCTGTCTATCTCATATGTGACCTTTGAACTTGTGACCGCGGTAAGCATGTCTGATACCCTGCGGCATGTACCCGACCCAGACTGTTTCCATGGCAACAAGGCTTCTGCTCCACAACCTGACAGCGCGAGTAGTGTGCAGGCATGCTGTATGGCAGAAACGCACACATACACACACATTCACAAGATCTAAGAAAAAAAACAGGAACTTCAAACCACAACCGCACCAAAATACACACACATGCCATCCAGACACACTCACAATCACAAAAATACCCTGTGTATTTTTCTGAAGAAGAGCAGAAACGAAATACGTCAGTGTTCTATATGCTATTCTGCCACTTCTAATTTATTTTCTGTTTTCTGCTTAGACTTCTAATTTGTATCCCTTTTTCTCTAATTCAGTGGCCTTGGTTCCGAAAGTCATTTTCCCATTTAATGACTCCACATGGATTTTAAAAACAATTGTTCAATAAAGAGTTTTAAAGGGATAGTTCACCTAAAAAAAAAAAAAATAATTAAAATAAATTCTGTCATCATTTACTCACCCTTATGTTGTTCCAAACCGGTATGATTTTCTTTCAAGGAACACAAAAACAGGTTTTAGGCAGAATGTTAGCCTCAGTCACCATTCACTTTCAATGCATCTTTTTTCCATGATACAATGAAAGTGAATGGTGACTGAGGCTGTCAGTCAGTCAAACATTTCCTTTTGTGTTCCACTTAAAAAGAAAATCTTACAGATTGGAACAACATGAGGGTGAGTAAATGATGACAATTTTTATTTTTGGGCAAACTATACTATACTATACAGAGACTCGATTACATTATTTGCGATGCGTTATGGGAGTGGCCAATCACTGCTGAGCTGTTTTGGCCAATTACTGTTTCCATGGTAACAGTGACTTCTCTGATTGGTGGATCTCTCTTCAGGATAGTTTTCATCGGGAATTCAGCTTTTTAAAAAATGACTTCTTTTTTTTTAATGAAGTTTAAATTACACTGACTTACAGCTTCTACAGAAGTATACTGTAAATCATTGCTTAACAACATTGCACGCTCATGGTAGATCTGTCTGGAAAGGTTTATATGTTATCACTAAAATAAATTTCTCTTTGGAGAAAATGAATGGGGTTTTTACTTCCAGAACCTGACTATTAATCTAAAGAAAATTAAATTCTTATGCTCTTTTCCTTCAATCCTCTCTCAATATCTCCCTTTATCTTACAGGCACACTCTTTCTCTGCCAAAAAAAATTCTCATTAGTGTTCCGGAATCTTTGCTCATGAGTCTGAAGTATCGTCATGTGTCAGCCTTTCCCTGCACAGTCCTCTCATTTACAATCTGAAAGTGTGTGTGTGTGTGTGTGTGTGTTGTCCTTTAAGTCTGCTGCTCATCACACAAATGCTGTTAAGTGCAGGAAATCTCATTCTGCTTATTAAATCTGGCTAGGAGAATGAGACAGGACAAATTAAAGACAGTTTGGTGGTGGGGAGAGAGATTGAGTGAACATCATTGTGTAAAGTGTAAAAGAGAACTCATCGTGTTAGGCTTCAATCTAGTACACAAAACACAACAAAATGCAGATTCAAGATACAAACAGCTACAGTGTATGTGTAGGGGCTAAATACACAAAAAATTACTCACTGGCCAGACCACACTTAAAATCAACATTGTTTGCAACCCGTTTTGCATTTGTAATATGACGCATTTCTGAGAGAAACAATATATGAGATGAGAGATTAAAAACGGAGGGCGGGACTTTATCCATCGAGTATTGATTGGATCATAAAAGAGGTTTCTATAGGGTAGGGGTTGAAAAAGTAAGAGGGTTTGGTGATGTCAGGCAAAAAGTCAAGTTGCTTCAGAGGCGGAGCAAGTTTTTACACTTTAATGAAAGATTACAAAGACAAAACTTTTTTTCCTTTGGAATAAAGTGCACAGATGAATAGTTTGTAATAAGATCAGGAATGCATATTAACTAGAGATTAAATTTGCCCTGAATTTGATTTCATGTGTATTCTTATCTGTTTTTTAAGGGATAGTTCACCCAAAAATGTATGTTCTCTCATCTTTTACTCATCCTTATGCCATCCTAGGTGTTTATGACTTTCTTTTGCAGAACGCATACAAAGATTTTAAGAATATCTCAGCTCTGTAGGACCATACAATGCGAGAGGATGGTGGCCAAAACTTTGGAGGTCCAAAAAGCATAACCACTGGAGGCATATGGATTAATTTTATGCTACCTTTATATCCTTTTAGGAGCTCCAAAGTTCTGGCTACCATTCACTTGCATTAAATGGACCTACAGAGCTGAGGTATTCTTCTAAAAATCTTTTTTTTTTTTTTTCCAGGTGTGTTCAGCAGAAGAAAGTCATACACATCTGGGATGGCATGAGGGTGACTAAATAATGAGAGAATTTTCCTTTTTAGATTAGTTTAGTGAACATAATCTGAAAAATCAACAAGGCAAAGTACATTTTTCTGACTCTAACCCAAAAGTAATGTCAAAGACAAGCTTTAGTCTAAGTACTTTAAGTACTGTAGTGTACGTGGTCCACAAGGCCTTAAATAGGTTACTGGATCGATATCTATACTTGATTAATGAGACTTACAGGGCATAAAGATGCTTTTTCCAATTATAATTTGGAAACATGACATATGGCTAAAAGGCTAAAATGATTCCCCGTGGGTATATAAGGAAGGGACAATTCTACACTGTATTCACACAAACACATACACGTTTACCTAATTGTTTTTAAAAGAGCACATGCAACAGACTTACTGTAATATTTTTATATCAATCTAAATTTTATATTTTGCTAATAATAATTATTATTATAGACTAACCTAAACTTAGTTTCCATATTAGCTGTAGTTTACAACAACAACCTTGTTTTGCAGTGTGTTGCTTAGTACAAGCCAGCCAAAAATGTTACTCATTGCTCCTTTAATGTGTGCAACCTGTTTCGTGTCACCAGGGGCGGATTTAGGCATGGGCGACATGGGCAGTTGCCCAGGGCAGCATCTTGTGGGTGGCTGTACGAGGCTGAGTATAGGATGGCAGAATTTTCATTTTTGGCTAAACTATCCCTTTAATGTATGAATGTTGGAAAAAGACTAAGACTTTCAGGATAACATGGACACACACCGTTACACTCATGCACACTAGCTCACACTTGTGCTCACTAGTCGACATGAGGGTGGGGCTTACAGTAATGTTTTTGAGTGTGTTTGTGTGTCTAAAGCTGTTTTATAATACAAGCATCCCATGTGCCTCTACCAAACTGAAAAACCCTCTCACATGAGTCCCGTTACTTGCTGATCAAGCACAAAAATTTTGAGTTATGTGCCAAGTGTGCATTCACTCTCTCTCTCTCGCTCGCTCTCACATACACACACACAAAATTCATACAGGGTTTTTCCACATTAAAATGACATGCCATCTATGTGCGCACTGCTTGTGTGATTGTGCATGCGTGTGTATTTCCAGGTAAAGTCAAGGTCATGTGCCTTGCTTTTCTTCTAACTTCCTCCCTCAGAGAAAACCACTTCCTCTTCAGACGTTGACAAAATTCCTACATGTTCCCGAGTACATTTTTAAAAAGCCTATTTGAGTCAGATACCATTTAGGAGATGCACCATCACAAATCAAAGCACACACACAGTGCTTCTCTTTAAGCAATTACATTTGCACAGGGTTGGGAGGGTTACTTTTGAAATGTATTCCACTACAGATTACAGAATACATGCTGTAAAATGTAATTTGTAACGTATTCCGTTAGATTACTCAAGGTCAGTAACATATTCTAAATACTTTGGATTACTTCTTCAGCACTGGTAGATTTTTTCACTTGTTTTGACTATAAAAACTCTGCCAGTACAGTAAGACAAAATACACATGTTAAAAATACATTCTCTGAAAAACCGAAATATCTTATGCAGTGTTATTTCTAAATACGTAATCCCGTTACATGTATTTCGTTACTCCCCAACCCTGCATTTGCAGCACACATACACCCACAGTAAGAATTCAAGTTTGTGAAAGACATTTTAAAATGACATTTACCTATTAAAGTGATAGTTTAGGCAGAATGTTCACTTTCAGTGACCATTCACATTTCATTTTCATTGTTGAAAAAAAAAAAGATGCAATAAATGCGAATGGTGACTGAGGCTAACATTCAGCCTAACAACTCCTTCTGTGTTCCACAGAAGAAAGGTCATACAGCTTTGGAACAACATGAGGTTGAGTAAATAATGACAAAATTTCCCAAAAATTCTCTCATCATTTACTTACCCTCCTGCTATCCCAGGTGTGTCTGACTTCCTTCCTTCTGCTGAACACAAACAAAGATTCTCTGCTATTCACTTGCATTGTATGGAATGGTGACCAGAACTTTGAAGCTCCATAAGTATACAAAGACAGCATAAAAGTAATCCATATGACTCCAGTGGTTAAATCCATGTCTTCTGAAGCAATATGACAGGTGTGTGTGAAAGACCAATCAATATTTAAGTCCTTTTTAATATAAATCTCCACTTTCACTTTTTTTCTTCTGTTTTTTTTTTTTTTGGCCATTTGCATTTTTCATGCATATCACCACCTACTGGTGTGAGCTGGTTAAAGGTGGAGATTTATATAAAAATTACTTATTTTATCTATTTCTCATCCACATCTATCATATTGCTTCTAAAGATACAGATTTGACCACTGGAGTCTTATGGATTTATTTTATGCTGTCTGTGCGTGCTTTAGGAGCTTCAAAATTGTGGTCTTTATTCACTTACATTGTGAGGACCTACAGAGTTGAAATATTCTTTTAAAATTATTTGTGTTCAGCAGAAGCAAGGAAGACATACGCATCTGGGATGGTATAAGGGTGAGTAAATGATGAGAGAATTTCTATTTTTGGGTGAACTATCCCTTTAAGGACTATTAGCTCAAAACACATTAATCGTCCGACCATGTGTCTGTTACATCTGAGAATAGCAGCGTTGTTCCTTATGACCATAAATCACTCATCTGTATCAGTCCATCCTTAGTCACACTACTGTATGCCACACACACTGCTGTACGTGCAGTCCATACTAAACAGCACTGCTGCGGCAGGAGGATTCCCTGATCCTGCTCTCTGACACACACACACACACACACACACACACACACACACACAGCCAGATACCCATCGCTTTCCCATTGGACATCCACAGACAGACTGGTGGTTGAGTATCCATGGAAACATGTACAATGCAGCAAGAGCCTGTTGTCTTGTTTAAAAAGGAGTGAACCAAGACACAGAGCAAACCATGAGCACGTACGCGCGCGCGCGCACACACACACACACACACGCACACACCAAGAGCCCAGATATTTGACAATCAAGAGTTGGCCATATGTTCATCTTTCTTGGCCAAGCATGCAAGCACTAGTGCAGTGGCCCAAATACTACGCCAATCTATCAGCATAAAGGTACATGACTTGAGATGCCTGGAGACCACCTTCACCCTGCCCACCATTGGCCAAAAGTAGCTGAGACAGCAACTCACACAGTAGCATGAATGCGTGAAAAACGTGCTCTTGTTGCTTCAAAATATTGCTAGAATAAACATTTCCCCTTTAACAGCTCACTTAATAACATGCCGACTCTGTCTAGGTGAGCCGTACACCTTCACCTGACTACAGCTCGAGCGCGGGAGACACGGGTTGCCATTCCGGTTGCTATGGAGCCTGCACGCTGCTGCGCGCGCCCCTTTCCATTTCATCGATTAAACGCCGTTAAACGAGCGCGCGCGCACAAACAGTCGCCCTACTGTAAGGGCAAATAAATGATAACGGGGCGGACTGAATATATTAAGTGTGTTTATTAAATTATAGTGCATATATTTCATTAAACGAACCATGTATTTTTAGTAACTCGTTCTTTTAAACCTATCAACTAAGTAGTTTATGAATTGCAATGTTTAATGTGCTTTTTGAGAAGTGATACACATTAAACAAAGCAATTAGCCTATTTGGTTTTGCCAGTATATAATATAATTTGGCCTTGCATTGACAGTGCATGTATTAAATAAAAAAAGAAGCATGCATTTTAGTAACTCGCTCTATTAAGCCATTAATGAAGAGATGCACGGTTTACAGTGTTTAATGCTGTTAGAGCAGCGGCCGCCCCTGACAGAAGCCACTCCACTCGCAACCCCCTATCCCTTACTCTCTTAAGCCTATCAATGAAGAGATGCATGGTTTAATATACCTTTTTAAATATGGTATATATTGCACAATACGCTACAATGTGATTGTATATATATAAAACGGATAGTGAAATATAATTTTCCCATTATGTTGTGAATTATTACATAGAAAGTGCATATATTTAATTAAAACCAACATGCATTTTTAGAACTCGCTCTCTTAACCATATTAACCAAATGATGCATGGTTCTACAATGTGTAATATGCTTTTTGTAGTGTAATTCATATTGCACAGGCAGCAATGATGTGATTATATAGCCTATCTATATAAAACATTATTAAATATTATTTGGCCATTATGCTGTACATCATTGCATGCACAAGGCTCGCAGGAGTACAGATGCCTGAGATCCGACCATGTCCAGGTACCGTTCAGGTGTGAATCAGTGTTCTTACCTTTCACTTGACTCTCATACTCGGTAATGATTTCCTTCTCCTTTTTGCTCTTCGCCGTGTTCGACATGACGAGCAGGTGAACGCGTTTCGCCGGTGTAGTCCAGATTTGGTGATCACTTTTCACTGCAACCCTTCTGCTTCTCCCAGACGCGTCCCTACTGTGACCGATGCGTCATATCTAACCACAGGTTCCGTGCGGGCGATCCGCAACAACAAGAAACTGGAGTCCGTAAAGAAATGCAGTGACATTCAATCATGCATATCAATGCTTAATCGACCCACACCCAGAGAGACCCACGAAAGTAACGGAGAATCAAGGAATTATCCAAGTGGCGCTCTCTGGATGAGCCTTCTCAAGAATTATTGGAGATGCAAGTGGCCGGATCAATATTACGCGCGGGTTGAGCGCGCACCCAATAAACAAGATGCACACGAGGTTATGAAAACTGTAGCTCATGCGATCCCTAATCTATGGTGTGAGTGTGAATGTGTGTGTATCTGATTGTGTACGTTTCTCCAGTGCGCGCTCTCTACACTGTCAATAGGTGGGCGGGGCGGGTTGGGGCGGGCGGGCGTGCGTGCGTGCGTGCGTTCGTGCGTGCGTGTGTATGTGAAACCTCCAGTCCTATTGTTACGTCATGCCTATTTTAGGAAACCACTAGATTGGGTACTTGCCAATTAAGGGTTGATTGGTAAATTGGTGACATTTAATGAAAGCAGCTCTATAGTGCCATCAGAGCGCGTGTCCTCTGAGTTGAGTTGCACATTTTATGTTGATTATTTAAATTGATTTTTATTTTAATATTTGATATTTTATATTATTCAGCTATTAATATGTTAACTGAGCTTCTAAAGTCTGATACAATTTTTTTTTAGAAATACAAATAGGCCTACAATAGTTCTGCCTCGAGTTGAAAATAGGCAGGTAAATATTTTTTTGACGCATGAGTACAATTTCATAACCAAATCTGTAATTTAATGCACATAGATAACAGGCGCACAACAGATTGATTTTAACCTTCGAGGTCGATGAAAAACCCAGCAGATGTAGAAAGCACAAGTCTGCCCTCTGCAGGTGGATATGCGCAACTACAGAAAGCTAATAAATTAAACGAATTGAAAGGATGGCTCCTCCTTGTCTGCTCTTAAGTTAGACATAAAGTGGTTGAGTGGTGTAATTGGTGTAGGAGGTGCTTTAGGGGTCACTTTTTCACCCTCACACACACTAACTAGGATAACATTGTGCTGTGTGTCAGTAGGGGGAGACAGAGATTAGAAAATCAGCACGTGGACCAAATCCTTTTAACACTGATCTGAGGTCAGTTCATAGAACAAACAGTGTGTTCTATGAGCTTGCACGTTCATTTCAGAAATAATAAAAAAAGATGAGACCGTCCAGCATAACCACAATCTCATTTCTGTTTAACATACAGTATATCAACAGATGTCATGACCTTGGTTACGTAAAATGAAGACTTGTGTTCAGTGTGTGTTAGTGTTGTTAGAGGGTTATGAGGATATAGGGCCTCTCGTATGACACTGATGAGATGTTAATATCCTTAGCAAGCTTATCTCTACTCAGTTATGCATCTATTTAGGATTATTTGACATCAAAAGGCCAGGGTAGGAAACAAACTAGTGACAAACTCAAATACACTCAAGCCATGGCTATTCAGGAAGTGTATATCTGTTCCAATCACAGAGCACGCCCACACTCTAAGGATGCATTTAAGCACTTAAATGTATTTTTAGACATCAGAGGGTTGTTTTGGATGATTTATTAGACCCTGTGTCATGTGATTAAGCTACATTTTTAACCTCGTGTATCATACAAGTTGTTCAGTTCTCTGTCAACAGAACATTTAAAGGTGCCCCCCGGGCACGCCCCTACCCCCCATTGAATGAATAATTGCAGGAATACTTTCTATGTCCAGTGAGGGCTGTTCAAGTTTCTGGGTATGTGTTAAGTGTGTGTGAGACACATCAGACAGTGTGTATTTATATCTGCTTTCATTTAGTCAGTTATTGATAAGCCTCAGGACAGAACATATGGTTACAGCCGTGCTCATGGCAGAGCAGCTATATATGTTCAGCACCCAGTTGTCTGTTTCATTTTTGCATTTCAGGTTCTCAAGTCGAAATACTGGATAAGCTAAAGGGATAAGCGATCCAAAAATGAAAAATCTGTCATCATTTACTCACCCTTATGTTGATCCAACATGTTAATGTTTTAATCTCGTCATCATCATGATGATGATCAAAAGATTTAAATTGGAATATATTATGACGAGGAAAAAAATAAATACTGCAAGATTATTTTTTACTCCACCGATGGAGGTGCGGCAGGCAATAATGCCCAGCAGGTTTAGACAGCTACCTGTGCATTTGATTAAAGAAAAATCTAGAAAGAATTGATTCAAATAATACATTCCAAGTATGTTAGGAGCTTCCCCACTTCATAAATGAGTTAATTATCTTTCTCAAATGCATCCTTAATGATGATTAATCAGCTATATTAGCAACATAAACCCAATATTACATCTGCACAGACACTGAAGCGAATGGACAGGTGAACTTGAAATAAGTTACGTACTAGCGAGAATGCGTAACTTGTGTTGTGAATGCACTGTTTCCATAAAAAGCGCACTATATGTAATACTATATCCCAAGTAGTCTAAAACAGATTATATAGCGTGCAGAACTCACAACAAAGTAACTTTAAAATAAGTTGCTAATATTTGAATATTTGAATTAAATATTTGAATTAGTTTGGTCTGTTACTGTTTGACACGTTGTTTTGTCATTTTGCACATTATTGTCAACTAAAATAAAATGCTATTAGAATAATATTGACAAAAATTATTGAATATGACATGATGAAATACTAACTCAATTTAAAGGACCTTTTCGTCAATAGAAAAAAATTATATATATGTATATATATATATATATATATATATATATATATATATATATATATATATATATATATATATATTTATATACACTATATTGCCAAAAGTATTCGCTCACCCAACCAAATAATTGAATTCAGGTGTTCCAATCACTTCCATGGCCACAGGTGTATAAAATGAAGCACCTAGGCATGCAGACTGCTTCTACAAACATTTGTGAAAGAATGGGCCGCTCTCAGGAGCTCAGTGAATTCCAGCGTGGTACTGTGATAGGATGCCACCTGTGCAACAAGTCCAGTCGTGAAATTTCCTCGCTACTAAATATTCCACAGTCAACTGTCAGTGGTATTATAACAAAGTGGAAGCGATTGGGAATGACAGCAACTAAAATGACAGAGCGGGGTCAGCGGATGCTGAGGCGCATAGTGCGCAGAGGTCGCCAACTTTCTGCAGAGTCAATCGCTACAGACCTCCAAAGTTCATGTGGCCTTCAGATTAGCTCAAGAACAGTGCGTAGAGAGCTTCATGGAATGGGTTTCCATGGCCGAGCAGCTGCATCCAAGCCATACATCACCAAGTGCAATGCAAAGCGTCGGATGCAGTGGTGTAAAACACGCTGCCACTGGACTCTAGAGCAGTGGAGACGCGTTCTCTGGAGTGACGAATCACGCTTCTCCATCTGGCAATCTGATGGACGAGTCTGGGTTTGGCGGTTGCCAGAAGAACAGTACTTGTCTGACTGCATTGTGCCAACTGTGAAGTTTGGTGGAGGGGGGATTATGGTGTGGGGTTGTTTTTCAGGAGCTGGGCTTGGCCCCTTAGTTCCAGTGAAAGGAACTCTGAATGCTTCAGCATACCAAGAGATTTTGGACAATTCCATGCTCCCAACTTTGTGGGAACAGTTTGGGGATGGCCCCTTCCTGTTCCAACATGACTGCGCACCAGTGCACAAAGCAAGGTCCATAAAGACATGGATGAGCGAGTTTGGTGTAGAAGAACTTGACTGGCCTGCACAGAGTCCTGACCTCAACCCGATAGAGCACCTTTGGGATGAATTAGAGCGAAGACTGCGAGCCAGGCCTTCTCGTCCAACATCAGTGTCTGACCTCACAAATGCGCTTCTGGAAGAATGGTCAAAAATTCCCATAAACACACTCCTAAACCTTGTGGAAAGCGTTCTCAGAAGAGTTGACGCTGTTATAGCTGCAAAGGGTGGGCCGACGTCATATTAAACTCTATGGATTAAGAATGGGATGTCACTTAAGTTCATATGCGTCTAAAGGCAGATGAGCGAATACTTTTGGCAATATAGTGTATATATACTGAATAAATGTATAACAAAAAAACTCAGATTATCACATAAATGCACCTTAGAAATAATCCATATGACTTGTGCTAAATGCTAAATCTTATGAAGTCTTATGATGGCATTGAGGAACAGACCAAAATTTAAGTCATTATTTACTGAAAATCTTGCCCTCCTTTTTATAAATACAACAAAATATAAATATAAACAACCAAATGATATATATATATATAAAACATTATTAAATATATTTGGCCATTATGCTGTAAACCATTGCATGCACAAGGCTCACAGGAGTATCAACCAAATGATATACATATATACACTACCGTTCAAAAGTTTTGAAACTCTTGACTGAAATGTTTCTCATGATCTTAAAAATCTTTTGATCTGAAGGTGTATGCTTAAATGTTTGAAATTAGTTTTGTAGACAAAAATATAATTGTGACAACATAATTTATTTCATTATAAAACCAAAATTTTATAAAAAATAAATAAATAAATAAAAGTGTTTGAAATGGATGACTTGGACCAAATAATAAAGAAAAGCAGCCAGTAAGTTCCCAACATAGATGGGAACTCCTTCAATACTATTTAAAAAGCATCCCAGGGTGATACCTCAAGAAGTTGGTTGAGAAAATGTCAAGAGTACATGTCTGCAAATTCTAGGCAAAGAGTGACTACTTTGAAGATGCTAAAATATAACATAGTTTTTATTTATTTTGGATAAATTAGATAATTTATTTTTTAGTCACATCATAATTCCCATATTTCCATTTCTATTATTCCATAGTTGTGATGACTTTACTATTATTCTAAAATAAAATAAATAAATAAAAAAATAAAATAAAAAAAAAAATAAAAAAAAAATAAAAAAAGAATAAGTGACCCTAAACTTTTGAACGGTAGTATATATATATATAAAAACAAAATATAAATAACCAACTGTTATATATATATATATATATATATATATATATATATACACACACACACACACACACACACACACACACACACACACACACACACAGGTGGCCAAAAGTTTGGAATAATGTACAGATTTTGCTCTTATGGAAAGAAATTGGTTCTTTTATTCACCAAAGTGGCATTCAACTGATCACAATATATAGTCAGGATGTTAATAACATGAAAAATTACTATTACAATTTGAAAAAAATTTCAGAACTTCTTAAACTCCTTCAAAGTGTTCTCATCTAATAATCTTCCACATGCAACAATGACAGCTTTGCAGATCTTTGGCATTCTATCTGTCAGTTTGTCCAGATACTCAGGTGACATTTCACCCCACGCTTCCTGTAGCACTTGCCATAGATGTGGCTGTCTTGTCGGGCACTTCTCATGCACCTTACAGTCTAGCTGATCCCACAAAAGCTCAATGGGGTTAAGATCCATAACACTCTTTTCCAATTATCTGTTGTCCAATGTCTGTGTTTCTTTGCCCACTTTAACCTTTTCTTTTTGTTTTTCGGTTTCAAAAGTGGCTTTTTCTTTGCAGTTCTTCCCATAAGGCCTGCACCCCTGAGTCTTCTCTTTACTGTTGTACATGAAACTGGTGTTGAGCGGGTAGAATTCAATGAAGCTGTCAGCTGAGGACATGTGAGGTGTCTATTTCTCAAACGAGAGACTCTGATGTACTTATCCTCTTGTTTAGTTGTACATCTGGCCTTCCACATCTCTTTCTGTCCTTGTTAGAGCCAGTTGTCCTTTGTCTTTGAAGACTGTAGTGTACGCTTTTGTATGAAATCTTCAGTTTTTTGGCAATTTCAAGCATTGTATAGCCTTCATTCCTCAAAACAATGATTGACTGACGAGTTTCTAGAGAAAGTTGTTTCTTTTTTGCCATTTCTGACCTAATATTGACCTTGAGACATGCCAGTCTATTGCATACTGTGGCAACTCCAAAACAAACACAAAGACAATGTTAAGTTTCATTTAATGAACCAAATAGCTTTCAACTGTGATTTATATAATGACAAGTGATTTTCTAGGACCAAATTAGCAATTTAGCATGATTATTCAAGGATAAGGTGTTGGAGTGATGGCTGCTGGAAATAGGGCCTGTCTAGATTTGATCAAAAATGATTTTTTTCAAATAGTGATAGTGCTGTTTTTTTACATCAGTAATGTCCTGACTATACTTTGTGATCAGCTGAATGCCACTTTGGTGAATTAAAGTAACAATTTCCTTCCGAAACAGCAAAATCTGTACGTTATTCCAAACTTTTGGCTGCCAGTGTATATAGACAGTATATATATATATATATATATATATATATATATATATATATATATATATATATATATATATACAAAAGTTTTGAAACACGTACTCATTCTTTATTATAATAATTTTTTTTTTTTTTTTCACATTTTAGAATAATAGTAAAGTCATCAAAACTATGGTATAACATAAACTGAACTATGGGAATTATATTGTGACTAAACAAAATCCAAAATAAATCAAAACTGTGTTATATTTTAGCATCTTCAAAGTAGTCACCCTTTGCCTAGAATTTGCAGACATGTACTCTTGACATTTTCTCAACCAACTTCTTGAGGTATCACCCTGAGATGCTTTTTAAACAGTATTGAAGGAGTTCCCATCTATGTTGGGCACTTATTGGCTGCTTTTCTTTATTATTTGGTCCAAGTCATCAATTTCAAAAACGTTTTTTATTATTATTACATTTTAGATTTATAATGAAATAAATTAATATGGTGGCACAATTATATTTTTGTCTACAAAACTAATTTCAAACATTTAAGCATACGCCTTCAGATCAAAAGATTTTCAAGATCATGGGAAACATTTCAGTCAAGTGTTTCAAAACTTTTGAGTGTATATATATATATATATATTTGCTTGTGCATATTTTAACTTCAAGGCAGGTTTGATGTCAATATCACAGAATTGTTTCTTTCTTGATTCCTAACCAAACACAAATCGCAGCGTGTCAAGTTTAAATCTCTAAAAAAAATTGACATCTGCAGTGGTGGGTTGGTTTTCAGTGAAAATGTTCATTGAAAATCTTTCATTTCCATGAAAGACAGAAAGACACAGGGGTCTGGAACAACATGGGGGTGAGTAAATAACAACAGAATTTTCATTTTTACGTGAACTATTCCTTTAAAGCAGTCTGTTGTGGAAGTGTGAACCTGTGGCCCACATGCCAAACATACGAAAGGAGCAGATTCGAATTTTGATGGGATCAGTTATCTGTTTATCATATACTTTCCTATAGGATAAATACAATTA
Source organism: Myxocyprinus asiaticus (assembly GCF_019703515.2). NCBI lineage: Eukaryota > Metazoa > Chordata > Actinopteri > Cypriniformes > Catostomidae > Myxocyprinus > Myxocyprinus asiaticus. The sequence continues at coordinate 8,716,057 of NC_059390.1, read as the reverse complement.
TCTCAACCTAAACACTATGTCCCATATTTGGACATGGGAAAAACATCTACAGCATCCAGTCAGTAATTACACAGCTCTCATTACAGTGGGGGACAACCCAAGACAAACAAAGAGAAGGGGGGCATAGATGTTTCATACTGTAAAGTGTACATTACAATGTGTGCCTCCAGCCAATTGTTTTCCTCTTTCCAGTCATCTTTCTCTATTTCTTTTGAATGTTCTGTTCCAGTCAGACAATGGTGCTTATAATGATAATGGTGATGATGTGATTTTTGTGTTCAGCTGGTCTCCAAAGCGACAGGTTCTGTTCTCCTGTGCACTCACAAACCTGACAATCACAGCTGTGTAATAATGCTGTGAAATATCTCTCTGATTTATACAAATCTGTTAATAAAACAGTGAAGGTGACCTAATTAAAGGAACAGTTCACCCAAAATTGAAAATAATATGAAATGAAAATGTAGGCCTACTCATCCTCATGTTACCTTATTTCTTCTGTGGAACCCAAAAGGAGAAGTTTAGCAAAATGTTCAGACTCTTTTCCATACAATGAAAACAAATGGACGAAAAAGGACAAAAAAGCAACTAAAAGTAGTCCATACGAGTCATGTGTAAATGAGTAAGATTTAAACAAATTTGTATGGTTTAAATTAGATTTACTTAAATATGCTTAAATATTCTAAGTATGAAATTTGTTTAATTAATGCCAAACTGTATTGTTTAAAAACTTGAATTTTGTTTTGAAAGTTTTAAAATCAAGTTTTAAAAGTTCAAGTTTTTTGGATTCCTTAAGTTCATATATTTTAATTACTTCACATATATATTCTTTACTTTTTTATCTCCGAATTATGGTGCCTTGATCCCGCCTCGGAATAAAAAAATATATAAAAAAGGAAATTCTGACTTAAGATCTCATAACTGCGACTTTAATACTCATAATTGCAAGTTTATATCTTGCATATATGATTGTATTTCTCATAATTACAATATATAAACTCGTAATACTTGAAATTGCAAGATATAAACTCGAGAAATAAAGTCACAGTTCTGAGACAAATAAAATCAGATTAAAAAAAAAAAAAGATCCCACCTTTTTGAGGTGGGATCTGGTTTCCATACTCAATTCAAAATATGTACACCATTTAAAATTTTACTCAATTCAGTTTAATGGAAATTTGCCATACAATTGAAATGTGCTTACCTTAATATACAGTATATATATATATTTTTTGAGTGTAATATTCCAAGTCTTCTAAAGTCATTTGATAGCTTTGTGCAGGAACAGACCAACATTTCAGTCTTTCTCTCTGTTGTACAGTAGCTCTAAAATTTTATTTGCTCTTGCGCATATTCAAATTTGAAGTCATTGACACCAAACTGCATTGATTAAGTTTGAATAAGTGTAAATTAGATTTGAGACTGAACCTAATGGAGCTAAATAAGTTTTTAGTTCTAAAAGAACAAATTGAACAAACAGAATCAAATATTTTTGTAGGAATACATTGGATTATACTCAGAAAGTCGGACACAGTGCAATAGCTACAGGGGATGTGACCCTTTAGAGTGGCTCTCCTCAAACTGGAAAGGCTATTGAGGTCACTTAAACACTGTATTTGACATTTCCTGTAGTTATTTAACCCTGTGGTGTACACACAGTAGGAGACTAAACCAACAGCACTGCATTGAGCTGCCACTGACATCTCCATCGATGTCATCCTTTGGCCTTTGAAACTTTCGAAAGTTGTGTTGGGCTTTTCTTTAATATCGTTATTTGTTTGTTGCCACTATCTGCCCCAAGGCAGAGTTATATAAAGGTCAGATTAATATCACCAGTGCTGACTAGTGGTCGATCCATATCCTCTCTTTCACCCATACTATGATTTCCTGCTGTGTAACATCATTAACTACATCCCCTTTCCTGGTTGGCTGACCAGAATTACAGCCCATGGCCCTCAATCTCTGCTGCCATAACAACAGAGCCAAGGAAGTTCTGTGTAGCTCAGCAGGAAGGGGCCAAATCTGAGATAATTGTCCCTTATCATTGGGGGGAACGTACACAGGTGTTTGAAATGTTCTCATGATTATTTCAAGATATTGGTCTCGACCACTGAAACAGTATGCATCTCATCTCGACTGACGTCAGTGAAGTTTTCAATGCTTAATTAACACAAAGTTATGTAAGACATGCTGCATAATTCAAAAAAAGAAAATTCAAAAGTTATAAAATTATCATAAAATGATGCTTCCTGTACTGATGCAGAATGGCATTTACCAGCAGAGGGTGTCAGGATGCTTTCTGCATGCAATAATATTCTGACTAAGAGTAACTTACAATAAATAAATATATAAATAAATAAATAAATAAATAAATGGATTATAAAAAGCAATGTGAAAAAAAAAAGGAAAGTCACAGGTAGATTAGTCAGGTAATTATTACATCATCAAAAGGGAAAAAGCCACATTGCATCAACATCAAACACAGAATGTGAGTATGCTTAGGACTAAAGAGCAAAAGAAAAACATGTATTATATCTAATAATCCTGCAATGAATACAATGCTAAAAGTAGTTGAAATATTAAAGATACATTATATATTTTTCATTTTCTGAATGTATGATATAATTTGCGAGTGATAACAATGCATTTTAGGACCCAGTGTGAACTGATGTCTGCCTGGCACATTGGAGAGAGGTGTCCCCCTTGACCAATCCAGAAATCCAGGTAAATCCACAGGGTTTACATTCTTTTTCCTGCAACTACAGAACATCTGAGGCTCTGTCCAGCCATGAGCACTCATTTGCATACATTTGGACCAAATCCTCTGGCATGTCTTTAGGATCTGGAATGTTTCAGACTGTCTGTGACATTCTAGTGTCAAACAGCACAGGGGTTAATGCTCATTCACACAATGGACTCTAATTTTTGACATGGTCAGCGCCCTCCTGGCTGTGTATCATTTGTCTAAACCTGAACCCAGTGACCACAGGCCCATTTGTTTAATTGTTATCTTCCAAGCTAATCATTAGTCATGTAGAAATGCACCAAATGATTGCAAATTAATGGCTTTCACTCACACTATGATGTGATCTTCAAATCAAATCAGTAAAATCCAAAAGTAGGTGCATTACTTAACATAAATGACGGATTTAATTACTGAATGGCAGCAGCCGAATTGCCATGTTTTCATAGCATCAAAACATTGTAATTGCATATAAAATTTTAGCATCCTTATAAGCTCTGCTATGATGCATAAACTTTAGTCCTACAGCATACAAACAAAACAGAGGACAAGATTTGATGCTTGAGCCCAAAACAGTTAAGTCTGCACTCAGTATTGGTATTTCTAGCTTTCTTTGGCTCTTTGTTTCACACACGCACATATGATATGTTGTCTTAATGTTGACAGGAGAATATCTTGGCCTCTGTTTTTCTGAGTTTTTAAAAAAAGCTGTGCTGTTTGTGTACTGTTCAAAAATGATGACTGTTAGTGTGAGGTGGAGATAGTTTTCATCAGGGCAATCAGAGGAAACCACAAGTGGAATTTAAACAGCGACGCACACACTCGCTCTTAACTACACATTGAGGATGGTCGCCATTTGCAGGCCTAAAGACAAGGTTGTGGGGAATGTCAGATTCATTAAATGTTGAGAAGCACCATGGCCAATCAGCTGACCAACTTCCTGTTTGTATCAATATCGTTATTAGGCTCAGAGCCACATATTTGTACATCAGGCTAACCATTATGTCTTACGGTGCCTAAATACAACACACTAGAGATGTATAGGACTGCGAAAGATCCGTTTTGAGGGTATAGAAAGAGTATTGTCAATTGGGAATATAGTAAATTGGACTTTCAAAAGCACAACGGGAACCACTTGCCTGAAACTCTCATTGGTTTTGAAAGTTGAAATTTTGGATAAAGTTGGATAAATAAAGTTCTATCCTAAATGAGCTTGTATGTGTATGTGTGTGTTTGTGGATATTTATATACATGTGTGACCCTGGCTTCAGGGTTATTGATAAGGAGTTGTTTACATAGGCGTAATCTCTACATACTGAATGTGTTGGAGGTAAGCCTGTCAGATATAAAAGTGTCACACAGTTTATAACACTTACATACACACTCTATATGAGACACTCACACATAAATATATGTGTGAAAAAAAGGTAAAGAATCAGTCACACTTTAGAGCTGATGACAGAATGGAGCGGGTGCTGTCTACAACTATGCTTGTCTGAGAAATTAGATGCCTGCTTGGCATCAGCCTGACAGAGCTGTGATTGGTGGGAGAGACCTGAATGAGTAGGAGGAACATTCCAGAACTTTACATTGTGATAGAGCCAGTCTGAACTTATACATCTGCTCTTTGTAGAGAACTCCAAACTACAAACCTCCGAACCTAGAGGAAGAAATGAGGCTAGGCGAGAGAAACGAGAAGAGAATGACCCAATCCCATCCACTGTAATTCTCAGATTATGCCAACATAAGAAGAGAGAAGAGAAGAGACATAAGAGAAGGGAAGACGAAGTGAGAAATGAAGAGATGAGAAAAAACAGATCTTGATGAGATGAGGCACTAATAGGTGAGATGAAAAGAGATAAATCTAGATGAGACAAGACAAAAAGAGACGAAAAGAGATGAATCTAGATAAGATGAGACAATAAGAGAAGAGAAAAGATGAAAAGAGACTAATCTAGATGAGAAGAGACAGTAAGAGGAGAGACTAGACGAAAAGAGACAAATCTAGATGAGAAGAGACAATAAGAGAAGAGACGAGACAAAAGATAGAAATCTAGATGAGAAGAGACAATAAGAGAAGAGACGAGACAAAAGATAGAAATCTAGATGAGACGAGACGATAAGAGAAGAGACAAGATGAATAGAGACTAATCTAGATGAGACGAGATGATAAAAGAAGAGACAAGATGAAAAGAGACAAATTTAGATGAGACGAGACAGTAAGAGAAGAGACGAGACAAAGAGACCAATCTAGATGACAAGAGACAGTAAGAGAAGAGATGAGATAAAAAGAGACAAATCTAGATGAGAAGAGGTAATAAGAGAAAAGACAAGATGATAAGAGACAAATCTAGATGAGAAGAGACAATAAGAGAAGAGAAGAGACAAAAGATAGAAATCTAGATGAGTCAAGACATGAGTCGAGACGAAAAGAGACAAATCTAGATGAGACGAGACGATAAGAGAAGAGACAAGATGAATAGAGACTAATCTAGATGAGACGAGATGATAAAAGAAGAGACAAGATGAATAGAGACTAATCTAGATGAGACAAGATGATAAAAGAAGAGACAAGATGAAAAGAGACAAATCTAGATGAGACGAGACGAGACAAAGAGACCAATCTAGATGACAAGAGACAGTAAGAGAAGAGATGAGATGAAAAGAGACAAATCTAGATGAGACGAGACGATAAGAGAAGAGACAAGATGAAAAGAGACAAATCTAAATGAGACGAGACAGTAAAAGAAGAGATGAGACAAAGAGACCAATCTAAATGACAAGAGACATTAAGAGAAGAGATGAGATGAAAAGAGACATATCTAGATGAGAAGAGACAATAAGAGAAGAGACGAGACAAAAAGAGACAAAAAGAGACAAATTCTGTAGTCTCTCAAAAGAGACTACAGAATAAGAGAAAAGATCAGAAGTAAAGAATCTAGATGTGATGAGACAATAAGAGAAGAGACGAGATGAAATGATACAAATCTAGATGAGTCAAGACGTAAGGAGTCGAGATGAAAAGAGACAAATCTAGATGAGACGAGACGATAAGAGAAGAGACAAGATGAATTGAGACAAATCAAGATGAGTCAAGAAAGTAAAAGAGGACAAGATAAGAGACAGATCTAGATGAGACGAGACAGTAAGAGAAGACACAAAACAGAAATAGACTAATCTTGATTAGACGAGACAATAAGAAAAGAGACAAATCTAGATTTGATGAGACCATATAAAAAGAGACAAAAAGAAAAGAGACAAATCTAGATGACATTAGACAATAAAAGAAGAGACTAGACAAAGCTAAAAGTGACAAGATGACGAGACAAGACAAAGCAAGAATAGGAGAGATTATTATTTCTCTACTACCATCTACTATACATATCAGATATTGGCCATTTTGAAGAAGACTAATCGTAAACGAACTATCATAATGACATACAGATGTCAACACAGACACACATAACAGACCAATGTAGAATGTACATATGGAATGTAAACAAAAAGAACATGTGTTTCTCAGAGACTGCAATATGAGCCCATAGGGATTCAAAGAATAAACTAGGAATTTGCTAATGATTGCAAAACTTTTCTGATCTGAATTTATGTCAGTACCTTTCAACTATCTGGAAATGATTACCGACATTATGAAGATTTCTTCTTTTCCTGAAACAAACCTGGGAGAGATCTGCCTTTATACATCTCTTAACAGAAAGCCATTTGAGACAGAGAAACACTTATACTCCATGACATGTATATTCAGGTATGATAGAGTGGGATGATATTAAGCAATGCTTCTCTGCATATTTCAAACAGTGGAATAAGCATTTTTTTCACCCCTTTTTAAGAGCCAGGGTGTTTTCTCAGAGGTATAAAGTTAAGCAGCCTGATTAACTACTAAATAAATATTTTTTAGAGCAAGAGGTTCTCTTGTAATTATGATCACAGACTACTGAGCTTTCCCTGATCCCAAAACTCGATCATTGTCGCTTTTATTACTGTGTTGCTTACATTGCAGGGAACATTTTAAGAGAGTAGAGAAAATTACTGTGGTGAGATGCAGCATCAGTAACAGTAACAACATAATTCTTCTTGAAATGTGAAGGGTTTATTATTCAAAAATCATCTCTTCTCTGGTTTGACTATCATATTTTAGGAATGCAAAAACAATTAACGTGAACAATACCTCTCTCCAATCTCACTTGTCTTTTTCATCTCTATCCTGTAGCTATCCCTACATAAACTTTCCTAAAAAGGCACCGGCAACATGAGGTTTTTTTGTATGCTGCAGACCACCCTGTGATCATATGAGAGATGTTCCTTAACATAACACAAATGTATAGAGTAGAAACTGTGAAAACAGCTTTGGTTTTAGGGTTTCTGTATCTCAGGAACCTCTGATTACATAAAAAAGGTTCCAGTAAGAAGCGAAAACTGTTTTCTAGCCTGATATCATAAGAGAACCATTTGAAGTTCCACAAAACGTATTACTCTTTAGATCTTTAGAAAACCATCAGTGTTCTGGTGCTTTAAAGAACCAAAAAAAATAAAAATAAATAACATGAGGATTGAAGAACCATAATAGCAAGAACTTTTTGAATCTCCAAAGAACCATGAAGCTAACCAAAGAGCCCTATTTAAGAAAAAAAAAGTAAATGTTGAAACATGTTTAACTCAAGATATATTTACCTGAGAATCAAAATTACATAATGAAGTTCCAAAGGTAAGTTTGGGAGGAGCTTGTTCATCTAGGCCTGCCAATCATTCCCAAGGATACATCGGCTGCTTCCCTCGCACCGGCGACGACTCTTCCGGCATCCCTCCACCTCCCCATCTCCACCTTTTTTTATTTCAAAATGGTCTTTCTCTCTCCTGCTTTAGCTTCATGGTTTGGGGGAATCTCCGAGCTCAAGACCAGTCCTGTGCTCGAGCCCCTCCGCTATGGACAGCAAGCCAAATACATTTACCTTAATGTGCTCCGGGACAATATGTACCAGAGAAACGTAAGAATTTCACAAACAACACTAGTGAAACATATTCAGTATAAATTCTTTGAAAATAAGTCTTTTTTTATAATTGTCATTTGTATTCCATTCACATTTGTGTACCATTGGCAGATTTTGCACTTGCTTTAAAGGGATAGTTCATCTAAAAATTAAAATTCTCTCATCATTTACTTACCCTCATGCCATGCCAGGTGTGTATGACTTTCTTTCTTCAGCAAAACACATTTGAAGAAATAGAAAAATATCTCAGCTCAGTAGGTCCTTAAAATGCAAGTGGATGGTGATCAGACTTTTGAAGCTCCAAAAATCACAGACAGTCAGCATAAATATCAACCATATGACTCCAGTGGTTAAATTAATGTCTTCTAAAGTAACATGATCACTTTTGGTGCAAAAAATATCAAAATTGGTGTACTTTTTAACTATAAATCATCGCTTCAGGTCAGCAGCGGTATGCGCGTTCATGAGAGGGTGAAGTTCACAAGGTCTCTCGTGTGATGTATTCCCACTGGCATGTTAGCTTCAATGGTCTGATCACCATCCACTTGCATTTTAAGAACTTACTGAGCTGAGATATTTTTCTATTTTCCCTCAAATGTTCTGCTGAAGAAAGAAAGTAATACACACCTGGGATATTATGAGGGTGAATAAATGTTGGGAGAATTATCATTTTTGGGTGAACTAATCCTTTAAGCAAAAACCATAATACATTTACTGATGTTTATGCTTTAAGCAAGTGTAAAATCTGCCAGTGGTCCACAAATGTGAATGGAAGACAAATATACAGTAGACAGTAGTACAATAGACATTTATATTCAAGAAATATTATTTAAAAGCAAATATTAGTCATATTTTATGCAACTTTGCTTCTCAGGTAAATTTCTCTTGTTTTAAGGATGTTTAGATATGTTTACTGGAAAACAATACAACGTTTCTGATTAAGAATACAGGGTTTTTTTTTTAACTTATCCAGAGGAAAACGATGCTTGAAAAGAATAAATCTGCTGAAACCCAAAGATCAAAGACCATTTATTTTTAAGATTCACAGCCTTTGTGGACTGCAAATGGCAAAGGAAAAATGAATGAATGAATGAATGAATGAATGAATGAATGAAGAGGAAAACCTTTCTGACAAAATCCCTCACTCACTTAATGAAGGAATTTATCAGTTCATAAGCAGTGAGAAAGTTCCCTCCATATAACTCATTTTGGTCTGGGTGCGTGTGACTGTGGACATAGGACAGATATATTGGGATAAGCTACACGTCTACAAGTATGTCATGGTGCATGTGAGATGTTGTGTTTGGGAGTCTGGTCACAGCACTGCTGTTCCTGCCTAGTGAGAGAGGAAGCAATAATTGGAGATCAGCTCTAGGCTAAAGGACATTGACAGAGCTACACACACACAAACACAAGTTTACTTAGCTATCTAAATGGGAACATGGCATAGACCTCTTTTTTTTCTTGAAGCTAAATATACTAACTGTTGATTAACCATTACCCAATTAAAAAAATAAAAAATAAATTGTAAATAGGCTAATTACTGTCTGACTGCTCATTAAGCATCTTATTACAAGACTACTTGCCAAATTAAATGAATAAATTGACATGAAACATTGATTTAAGCTGAAATTAATTTATTTGCTTATTTGTGGAGATCGCACAGTTTTTCGAGAAGCAGGAAAGATGACTCGCAATAACAGAATGAGCGGTCTAATACGTCTTAATGCCCGGATGTGCGGTTATTACTCAAAGAAATCAGACCGTTAAATGGCGCATTTGACCAATCAGAATAGAGTATTCCAAAGCACCATGTAATAAATAGCTGTATTATATCAGCCATCTGCCACACTGCTTCACATCTGTCAACAACTACCGTACTTTAGGAACCAATTTTGCAATAGAGGACTTCCCTGAATGTTTTGTCAGATTTAGCTCACTTTTGGGGACAATTTTGTCCCCAAACTAGTACGTTAAGACACACATAAAGTCGCAAATGACCATCAACCAACTATCAGATAAAAATACAGAACAGACTCTTTAAAACACAGACACACTAGCTTCAGAAAACATGGTCAAGATCACAAACTCACCCTCATATATCATTTCAAGGTTGGTGAGGGCATGAGAGAGAATGAGAGAGAAGGTGAGGTAAAGTGAAAGCATAAAAGCAAGGTGGTAATCTGGGTTAAGTGCTGGTCTCAGTGCATCTCTGAACGTAAAGTCTGTGTAATATAATGGGGATCAGAGTGGGAATCACTGATTGCTCAAGCTTTGATGAGCGCCGTCAACAAAAAATCCCACCAATCCTGCTAAACGCCTATTAAAAGAGCATTAGAGCCCACACACAAACACACATGCACACAAAAGAGTATTCAGTACACAGTCTTCTTTACAATATCTTGCTCCTATAGCATTCTCATGTGAATAGATGTATTAGAACATAATGGATTTAAGTTATGTGGCTATATATAGAACATTTAATAAACTGAAAAAATAGGCCTTGAGGGGATTTTGTGTTTTACAAATACAAATAATCCTAAACTGTGCCATGGGATCAGTTCTCATGATATAAACTAAAAGCAGCATGTTATAAACAAATCTTAAGAAATCTCCTTTCACAGCACTGATGAATCTTGAAAACAGACACAATGATGGTCACCGCTGCAACAGAGGTCACCAGTAACTACATTTGTCTTTTATGATTAAGAGCAAAAGGAAAGGTTTTAAAAACCATTAGTTGTAAAAACCGTTAGTTTTTACCGAAAACACTTCTCTTATTCTTTAACCCTGCTTTAAAGTGAATGGCATCTATGCTAATTTTATTCTATTTCTTTCCCTGTCTAAACCTTGGGATTATATCCCGAGGTTACCAGAGCCTGCTAGATCCATCTCTGGTCCTGCCTGATGTCCGACTCCCACTGTGTCGCTGAGTGATGATGACCAACTGCAGCATGTGCCAGCCAGACTTCATTTCAGTCTACTAAGACAGACTTCACAGAGGATGAACTGATGCAAACTCAAAGACATGGGATTCTTCATGAGCCACTGTCTGAAGCATGGGCTCAGGATGGAGTTCACCAAAATTGCCTGCCATAAGCTTCCAGCCACACTGCGATGCTCCTCAATGAATGATGCTTAAATCAGCTTGGTCAAAGGAGGGACAACACTCTCTTAAAAAAAAGAACTACATAGAAAATAAATTAACCGCTAACAAAAGCCTTCATCAGCCAAAATCAAAGGACAATGCATCTATGTGTATTTCCTCAGTTAATTCGGGATGACTTCAAGGACTTTAACACTAAAACATATAGTTCATACAAAATAATTTTGTTTAACCATTGACCCAGAACACTTAATTCATTTACTAATTTTAACCACTAACAGTGTTGGGGAGTAACGGGATACATGTAATGGGATTACGTATTTAAAATACAAAATATAAGTAACTGTATTCCACTACAGTTACAATTTAAATCATTGGTAATTAGAATACAGTTACATTCAAAAAGTATTTTGATTACTGAAGAGATTACTTTGCATTTTATTGTCATTTGTTTCATTTAATATTTAGTCCTTTTAGATGGAAAATATTTATACATATAAATGATGTGATCCAAAGTGCATTTGAACAGCGGTGAAACGCTTTCTTATGATGTGTTACATTCATATGAGCAGACAGAGGAATAAGTTTGAAGTAAGTTTGACGTAAGTTTGGAGCAGAAGAAATAGAAATAAAGCTTGTGTAAATTGTCAGCTTTACGCTAAGCTAAAATGCTATTTCTAGACATTTTACATGCACATGTTACCAGGCACGATCATATTTTTTTATCAAGAAATTTCACGTTGGATCATAATTTCTTTTTTTCTAGTAAGACTTTTGATATTAGGGCAAAAATCGTATTCTTGATAATAATTTTTGTATTGTTTTCCTTTAAAAATATCTAAAAATCCTTCAAACAAGATCAATTTGATTTATCTTCTTTTAGAAACAACACTGCATATGATATTTCGGTTTTTCAGAGAATGTATTTTTAACATGTGTATTTTGTCTTACTGTATTGGCAGAGTTTTTATAGTCAAAACAAGTGAATAAAATCTACCAGTGCTGAAGAAGTAATCCAAAGTATTTAGAATACATTACTGACCTTGAGTAATCTAACGAAATACATTACAAATGACATTTTACAGCATGTATTCTGTAATCTGTAGTGGAATACATTTCAAAAGTAACCCTCACAACCCTGACAACAAATAGTTCTAAACATAAATATCTAATATTGGCATTATATTCATTCATATTCTGTTATAGCATAATTTCATTTACAGCTGCTTTGAAACAATGCCTGTTGTGAAAAGAGCTATACAAATACATTCGACTTGACTTAACTTTTAGTTTCTTTCATCATTTCTTAAAAGAGCAACAAAGATGTTGAGTTTCCTTCCTCACTCTGCTTCTGACATGTGACTGTTGATTGATAAAGGCCATTGACTTGAGAAATGGTTTTGAATAAATATCCTTTTCTAACATCTTGGTATTCACACTCAAATTCAGTTCGAGAGTGAACTACAAGACAGCAACAAAGTCTGTTTATTTCATTATTCAATAAACCTTTGTGTCAACACGTGGATCACACACATTAGACCTCAGTTCATCTCCACTACACTGTCTCACTTATAGACCACTTTCAAAATAAACTGGCTGTGCAAGAAATCTTCCCATATGTGTGTCCAAAACCAATCAGACCAAATCAGTTTGTGTGTGTGTGTGTCTGAGAGAGAGAGAGAGAGAGAGAGAGAGAGAGAGAGAGAGAGAGAGATGCATAGTAGAGACTTATAAGGCTGGTTTATCAAGAGACTTTCTTGAGTGTTTGTTAGACTAAAATCAGAGAGGAACTAGAGTGCCATACCACTAAATGTTGAGTTTTTCTCTCATTCTTTCCACACACAAACACACAAACTATGTTCAGAATGGACAGCTAGCATACTGTGCAAAATGTAGTACAGTAGGTGAAACAACAATTTATTGTGTTTATTTTGCATCCCGCAGACACCTTACACCAACCACCAGCCCTAAACCTAACCCTGACTTTCCCTTACAAAAATGAACCATGGTTTTACTACTGTAACCACAGTATCACCATGGTATTTTGTAGTTACTGTAAATCATAGTAGCCACAAAATTAAACATGGTTACTATATTAAAACCATATTACTGTAGTTAAACCATGGTTAATTGCATTAAAACTATGAAAAAAAAAACCATGGTCAATACAATATTACTTTAGTAAAACCATGGTTAATTTTACCCAGATCAAACCTCTCTCAACTCGCCGACCTTCACTGTGATCAAATTACTGCAAGGAAATCAACCTTTATATTAATTTTTATTTATTATTATAAGTAGTATTAAAATGTTAATAGTGGAGACAATAAAACAGGATGGGAAAAAGTGGGACCTTGGGTCGTTCTCATGGAAAAAAGCACATCCACACCATTGTTACCTTGCCATTACAGAGGCTCTTGGATCGAAGTTTGTTTTCAGTGTTTCCGCCAGACTTTTGCAGTGCAAACTACAGTATATACTATATTTTACTATATTAATATACAATATAATATTGTCAACTTAGTCTCATAGAATCATGTTAATAATATACCTACATTTTGCAAAATGAGTTTTCTGTGGTTCATTGTACATTTCGCAGGCACTTTCCTTGTAAAACAAACACTAGAGGTGTTAAAGCAATTACTTTTATTCACTTTCACACAAATCAACAGTAAAATGGCAGATTATCGGATCATAGACCCCTAATTTTTTACCCTGTTCCTCACACAATGCTGTCTTGTGACATCTAAACACTTTTACAATAGTGCATGATTTGTAGGGCAATACATTTTAATTTACATTACATTACCAAATACATTTACAATCTTATTCAGTGATCAAATTGCGCAGTACTGTAACTCAGCTGATCGAGCACTGCACTTGCATCAAGGACCAGAGTATGAGTCTTGAAGAGCATGCGAATCAACATGTGAGCCGAAAGTGTCAAAGAAGCACCACAAAATGATATAGTTGCTTTAGCAATTACGTTTAACCACACATTTGTTTTTTGACGCTAATGGTTAGGTTGAGGTATCACTTTTGGGGAAAGTCGGTTTTGTTGTTTTGATGAACCTCATTTGTTCGACACATTTAACTCATTTAAATAATTTACACTGGAATAAGTTTGGAATAATGTACAGATTTTGATCTTATGGAAATGAATTGGTACTTTTCACCAAAGTGGCATTCAACTGATCAAAATGTATAATCAGGACATTAATAACATGAAAAATTACTATTACAATTTTTAAAAAATTTTCAGAACTTCTTGAACTCCAAAGATTTCTCATCAAAAATCCTCCACGTGCAGCAACGACAGCTTTGCAGATCTTTGGCATTCTAGCTGTCAGTTTGTCCAGATACTCAGGTGACATTTCACCCCACACTTCCTGTAGCACTTGCCATAGATGTGGCTGTCTTGTCAGGCAATTCTCACGCACCTTACAGTCTAGCTGATCCCACAAAAGCTCAATGGAGTTAAGATCCATGACACACTTTTCCAATTATCTGTTGTCCAATGTCTGTGTTTCTTTGCCCACTCTAACCTTTTCGTTTTGTTTTTCTGTTTCAAAAGTGTCTTTTTCTTTGCAATTCTTCCCATAAGACCTGCACCCCTGAGTCTTCTCTTTACTTCTCTGAATTCAATGAAGCTGTCAGCTGAGGACATGTGAAGCGTCTATTTCTCAAACTAGAGACTCTGATGTACTTATCCTCTTGTTTAGTTGTACATCTGGCCTTCCACATCTCTTTCTGTCCTTGTTAGAGCCAGTTGTCCTTTGTCTTTGAAGACTGTATTGTACACCTTTGTATGAAATATTCAGTTTTTTGACAATTTCAAGCATTGTATAGCCTTCATTCCTCAAAACAATGAGTGACTGGTGAGTTTCTAGAGAAAGCTGTTTCTATTTAGCCATTTTTGACCTAATATTGACCTTAAGACATGCCAGTCTGTGGCAGCTCAAAAACAAACACAAAGACAATGTTAAGCTTCATTTAATGAACCAAATAGCTTTCAACTGTGTTTGATATAATGACAAGTGATTTTCTAGTACCAAATTAGCAATTTAGTATGATTACTCAAAGATAAGGTGTTGGAGTGATGGCTGCTGGAAATGGAGCCTGCCTAGATCTGATCAAAAATGATTTTTTTCAAATAGTGATGGTGCTGTTTTTTACATCAGTAATGTCCTGACTATACTTTGTGATCAGCTGAATGCCACTTTGGCGAATTAAAGTACCAATTTCCTTCCGAAACAGCAAAATCTGTACATTATTCCAAACTTTTGGCCGTCAGTGTAACTTTTTGCACCTCAGAACTGTTGCGATACATGTGACAAACCGTGTAATGTAATTTTGCAAAAAAGTCACTACAGTCACATACTTTTCATGAGATCAGGCAGACAATTGTATACACTAGTTGTCTGCAATATAATTGTGTAAAACTTCACAAAAATACTGTGTTATCACAAACTGATTATGTAAAATACAACCCACCCAAGCTTTACACATTCATAAGTTTGCATTTGGCATTCTTTCCAGCAAGTGTGCTTGGAATAATTCCCTTACTTCCAAAATTTGACTTTTGTGCTATATGAACAGAATGAAGCTTTTGGCCTCAAACACATAATAATCAAAAAAGGATAATCACCAGACTTGTAGTCAACACACCAATGTGTGTGTGTGTTTTTTTTTTTTGTTAATTAGAAAGACCTAACCAAAATATACACCTTCTGTAATATCTTGTCAGAGTAGACTCAATTAAACATTGTTTAATGAAGAACCTACCTTTATAAGCCTGCAATTTCAGTTATGCGCGGTGCATGTCCAGTTCAAAATGGTCTTAAATAACCTAATTCTCACACTTTTAACTCATATACACATACATCTACAGTAAAGCTTCTGTAGGCTTTTGGAGGATTGAAATGCTCAACCGTCGATGGAACGAAAAGCTCTGGGCAAATACAGTCTGGGTACATCTAAGCTGCATATTTCACACTCCGATCTGGTTTCACTCTTCATTTTATGCCAGTGTGAACAGTAGTGGCCGCAGAGCTTTTAGGGGGGATCCATTCTCCAAAGACCACATGCTTTGATAATTAGACATAGCCAAGGGACCAGCATGTTATGGTTTCTGTTGTAACTCCCTATTGAGTCTGTGATGAATGCATGTGTGTGAGACCCTTACTCCCTGGCCAGCTGACTTTCATCCCCCAAAGCCTCAAATCAAACCCAAATGGCATTCAATTTCAAAAGTTACTCTTTCTCCCATCTGTCTATCTCTCTTGATGCTCTCTTCTTTCTTTTTATCTTCCTCATTTTCCTTCTGTCCCACATTTATGCTTTGACTTCCTCTGCAGTTTCCCACATCAACAGCTTTTTGATACATACATTCCCACATTTCGGCATTCCCAGCTCAGGGATTATAATAATGTGGGATCCCTGTCCACTCTCTCTTGGCAAATGACGATTGGGCCTAAATGGCTGGACCTCACGATGACTCACAGATCAACATCTTTTGTTGTCCTTGGAACAGCGTTCCAAAGTCCTGACCTCACCCCTACCTTTAATTTTAAGCATAACCTATCCCTAAAATCTAAGAGAAATAAATGGTTGATAATGGTTGAATGGTGTACTGTAAAAAGCCCCTATTCCCAGCCCTGAGCCTAACCCTATCCTTTCCCTAAAATTTGACTGGTTGATGAAAATGTTGTTCCAGGACCTACAAGGAAAAAGTCATATAGGCTTGAAACAATATCAGGTTGAGTATGATGACAGAATTTTCATTTTTGGGTGAACTATGAACTATGTAAAATGCCAGGTTTCTGTGAGGGTTAGGTTTAGAGGTAAGGGTAGGGTTAACAGATAGAAAATATATTCAGTTTGAGTGTTTTGTGTGGCTGATTATGTGTGATCTCTACTTTTTTGTAGATGATTGGCCATAATAAGCAGCTAAACATGGGGCAGGACATGAAGGACTCAATGTTGTCTCCCATGGTGACCACATGACTCATCACAGATTGTCCATATACAAACACATGGTTTAGTGACCGAAATGTAAAACAATGTTCATACAAGATTAAGTAAGGACAGGCATGGTTTGTACTGATTGACAGATTATAGAGGTTTGGATCCATAGTTTCAGATCGATCTGTGATGGAAATAAGGAGAACTAGTTCAAAATGAATTCGAATTTGGCTATACAATCAATACAGATCTTTTGCTGTTGTCATGACCACACCATAGCCAGACTGTCCAAATAAACTATAAACAAAACACTTCAACTAAAGTGAAGGTCATTTCACTTTAACACTGAAATATTTTTCTTTCCCTCACCTAAAATAGTACATGGCTACTTTTTTCCCCAGAGATGTTTTCTTGTTAAAAGTTGCTTCTTATTTTGTTCTTATCATGTTTCAGGCTTTGATGAATTTTTAAAGAAACTGACAAATTGGTCATGAACAGAAGCCGCTATCAGTGGGTCATCAAGTGAATTAGTGGAATGCAAGCAGTTTGGTCAATGTGACACTTTTTTGCAGATACAGGTTTTAAAACAACATGTGTGTCAGACAGAGAGATAGAGCATTGTAAAGATATCTGAGATGAGTTTGGATGGGGGCCTTTTGAAAGCAGAAAAGCCTGATACCATGAGATAAACTGAAAATGCAGAAAAGCTTTAGCACTCCTTAACTGATTATTCAGAAGAACAAACATCCCTGAAAGCTTGTGATATAAGGTGAGATAGATGTACTGTATGTGATTTCAGATTTAGCATGGCATTCTTACATACTATTCTTATGTTTGAGCAGTAATATAGTGTTTACTGTATATTGTGCACAGCATGGACATTTTCTGTATGTACATTGCAGGAGATATTGGATTCTATTATAGTGAATGAACTGGAAGTAATTACAACCACGATTTTCACTACGAAATACATTTTAACATACAACATAATTAAACACAATTTAAATAGAAATGTATTTCCAAGATGATATCTGTATGCCACCTGCATCCAACGTGAGGTCAAGTAACATCAATGGTGCATAAATTGAAATGTTTATTCTTGCATAATGCTTACTGTTTCACTTACCATTTTGTTTTTAAATCGTAGGCAATATAAAGTATATACTGGGCAGTAAGTCGAAAGATAGTATGCTATTCTCTATATAACAAGATTATTATAGTTAACTATACTGAATGTTAACTATAAGAAACTATATGAAATATGACTATACTGTAGTCACTTATAACCACACCATGTGCACTGAGGTTGTCATTAACATATCACATGTTTTGATTGCAGACTGTTATATAAGAAACTTTGAAGATGTGGAAAATGTTACAGAGGCGCAGAGGTATATTTATGATTGAGCATCTGAGAAAGAATCTTGTGATTTTACCTGCTGTCAAGCTTTTTGTGAAAAGCAAATTACCTCTGGCTTTTAAAATATGTTCCAGTAATACAAGAGCGCTGCAGTATAAATTTGAATACATTTATACAGTTGTTCCATTGCTCAGGCAACAGCTGCTTGCAATCCCAAGAAACACAAATATTATTTACACAAACACTAAAGACATCAGCCATACACAAATAAAATAGGGTTGAAATTGCTAACACTACCAAATTGCCAATTCCACTTAGCTCATCTTGTAAAGTCTAGTAAAATACTGTTGTCCCATAGGTATTTTTTTTTCTGTAAGTAATGGATTAAATGTTACACAAAGCTGTCATATGGCTTAAGAAGACTTAGAATGTATCACATCATGTGGACTATATTTTATAGTACTTTTATGTATTTTTTTTTGACAGCACATGGACATTATTTGCATTATTTGAAGAGTAAACATTCTGCCTAACTGCTCCATTTGTGCTACATGGAAAAAAGGTCATACAGGTTTGGAACAACATGAAGGTGAATAAATGATGGCAGAATCTTCATTTTGTGGGTGAATTTTTCCTTTAACGGATGCACACACACTCTACTGAGCACAAATAGAATTCTTAATCTATTTTTAATTATTTTCCCTGGGACTGAGATTTTTGCTTTGAATATTTTTGCAGTATTTCATCAAAACCTTCATCTAATGTCAAGCAAGTTTTTACCAACTATGTCTCTGATTAGTCAGGATTATAACAAACTCTTCCCTTCACAACAAACTAAAGTCTAACAGCAGCAACAGTCTTTCCCTTCAGCTGTAAAAAGGACAGGCTTTTTAAACTCAAGAGCCCAGAACTTTGATCAAACTCTCTAATCTGTTCATCTGAACATCTTTGGCCTGGATGCAAATGCGTTCAGTTTCACATTTCAATATTCGTTTCCCTACTCTTCATTTTCTTATCTGTTTGTCTGGTTTTTCCCTATACTGTACATTTCCACACACAGATTCATCCGCTATCTAAACAGGGACAAACTGTAAACCTCAATTTCTTTAAATAAGCTAATTATAATGAATATAGTCTAATCATAACTAGAATTTTCAGGATTAAACAAACAGACAAACAAAATACCCTGTATTTGCTGTATATATAAATCAATTTCCCAATAAAGTGCAATAGTGTCTGGCCACTTTTTGTCTTGGTTCTGGAAGTGTTTTTCCCATTCATTTATTTCCATAGGGATTTCAAACCATTCAGCTCTGAAGTGAATCACAAGCAAAACAGTTTTTGAAAATTAGACAAAAGACAAAGCTTGTGTACTTAACATCTTAAACGAGGAAATGTAGGCTACTACAATCTCATGAAGCATTGCGAATGTCGTAAACGATGAAAAACACTGAACTATACTGTATAAACAGGGTTGAGAGGGTTACTTTTGAAATGTATTCCACTACAGATTACAGAATACATGCTGTAAAATGTAATTTGTAACGTATTCCGTTAGATTACTCAAGGTCAATAACGTATTCTAAATACTTTGGATTACTTCTTCAGCACTGGTAGATTTTATTCACTTGTTTTGACTATAAAAACTCTGTCAGTACAGTAAGACAAAATACACGTTAAAAATACATTCTCTGAGAAACCAGAATATCTCATGCAGTATTGTTTCTAAAACAAGATAAATCAAACTGATCTTATTTTAAGGATTTTTAGATATTTTTACAGGAAAACAATACAAAAATTATTATCAAGAATACGATTTTTGCCCTAATATCAAAGGTCTTACTAGAAAAAAGAAATTATGATCCAACATGAATTTTCTTGATAAAAAAATATGATCGTGCCTGGTAACATGTGCATGTAAAATGGCTAGAAATAGCATTTTAACTTAGCATAATGCTGACAATTTACACAAGGTTTATTTCTATTTCTTCTGCTCCAAACTTACTTCAAACTTCCTTCTCTGTCTGCTCGTATGAATGTAACACATCATAAGAAAGTGTTTCACCGCTGTTCAAATGCACTTTGGATCGCATCATTTATATGTATAAATGTTTTCCATCTGAAAGGACTAAATATTAAATGAAACAAATGACAATAAAATGCAAAGTAATCTCTTCAGTAATCAAAATACTTTTTGAATGTAACTGTATTCTGATTACCAATGATTTAAATAGTAGCTGTAGTGGAATACAGTTACTTATATTTTGCATTTTAAAATACGTAATCCCGTTACATGTATTCCGTTACTCCCCAACCCTGTGTATATAAAACTATTTATAGCATCAGTATATTTAAAGTATATTGCAAAATATTCAGATATATACAGTACATATAAACAGAAAAAGTAGTTTGAGAGTGTAGTGAGAACAACTTGATTACGTCATGGATGTGGACGGGTGCTGCTGAGCTCTTTTGCTGCCATTTTCTGATTGGTGGATATTCCCTCTCAGGGTCATGGGTAGTCAAGTTCTTCACCAGGAACTTTGTTATTAAACACGTTTTTATTTAAAAAAATTAAAATTAAAATTGTTGAAATAACACAGACTATTGGCTTCAAAGGAAGCAAATACCACCAATCAACAACCTCAGAAATCACCATTGGACTGTCTTTAAAGATTTATAAATTATCGGTAATAATCAATTCCCAATACGGAAAAAATGAATGAGATTTTTACTTCAGGAATCAGACTGTTCCACTTTAGTGAGGACATCCCATAACTGTTGTTTTTTACTAATAATATAGTGTAGTGTATTGTCCATGTAGCTCTAATCCTTGAAAATACTGATCATACTAAAATACTCAAATACTCAAATACTCAAATACTTAGCTGTAAATAATGGACAATAAATGCTCAGAGTCCATTGAAATAATTGGCCAGTCACTGTGTCAGATTATACAGCGCTCTAGGTCTATGCCTACAGGGGTCTAATTAGAGTAATTAAGGTGAATGACTAAACAGAAAAGAGCCCTGTTGATTCATAGGAAAGGGCAACTCTGAAATTGAACTCAAGGTCCTTTCAAAGTGTCTAAAATATCTCTCCCTGCTTCTGTATTCATAAGTAATGTTTAATTCTTGTGGAGTACTGGGAAGATTGAACTAATTAAAATTAGATTAAAATGAAGCCTAATTTAAACTCATTATTTTCCTTCATGTCTGATCAGTGCAGATGCCAAAATACACAGAAAGTGTACAGAAAATCCTACATTTGAATACATTCACAGTATGACCACATTTGGATGAGAACCAATACTATGCCAACCCAATCTCATGAAAAGTCGTACATAATTTACGAGTTGGCTATTTCGTATGATCTCACACGATGTCGTTCGCATAAACTCATACGACTTCATCACATGCAAATTCCCAGATGTCTAATGTGGAATTAAACGTGAGTTCCGCGCACAAGGCATTAAGGACATGCTTATTAAGGACATACTATGCCCTTACCCAAACCCCTTATCTATACCTAACCAATCAGTAGAGTGTGTAAACATGATAGGAAGCTGTTGTGTGTGACAGAAGCAAGTAATTGTTGCATTTTAGATAGAAACGATTTCCAGGGACATCATTGCTGTAGTGAAAGTCGTAGGAATTCATACGAGGGCAGTCTGTTCGAATATCATACGAATTAGCCAAATTTAGAAAAGTCGTATGAACCCTGACGATTTTTTTTTTATTGCCGCATTCAAGCATGTGAGTTTGGAAGTCATACGATGTAATGTGTTCAAGTGATTATATCAGAAATATAATGGATTCATTGAGCAATATAATATTTCTTTCTCTCTTTTACAGTTACTGACAAAATTTTTTTTTAGTATTTATTACATTTATTTATCAACCATTTATTATAAACCAAATACTGTAAATGAGAAGTATTTTCTGGCAAACTTTAGCACTATGCTTCATCAATAGTTCTCAAAATCCATACTAAATACAGGTGCATCTCAATAAATTAGAATGTCGTGGAAAAGTTCATTTATTTCAGTAATTCAACTCAAATTGTAAAACTCGTGTATTAAATAAATTCAATGCACACAGACTGAAGTAGTTTAAGTCTTTGGTTCTTTTAATTGTGATGATTTTGGCTCACATTTAACAAAAACCCACCAATTCACTATCTCAAAAAATTAGAATATGGTGACATGCCAATCAGCTAATCAACTCAAAACACCTGCAAAATTTCCTGAGCCTTCAAAATGGTCTCTCAGTTTGGTTCACTAGGCTACACAATCATGGGGAAGACTGCTGATCTGACAGTTGTCCAGAAGACAATCATTGACACCCTTCACAAGGAGGGTAAGCCACAAACATTCATTGCCAAAGAAGCTGGCTGTTCATAGAGTGCTGTATCCAAGCATGTTAACAGAAAGTTGAGTGGGAGGAAAAAGTGTGGAAGAAAAAGATGCACAACCAACCGAGAGAACCGCAGCCTTATGATTGTCAAGCAAAATCGATTCAAGAATTTGGGTGTACTTCACAAGGAATGGACTGAGGATGGGGTCAAGGCATCAAGAGCCACCACACACAGACATGTCAAGGAATTTGGCTACAGTTGTCGTATTCCTCTTGTTAAGCCACTCCTGAACCACAGACAACGTCAGAGGCATCTTACCTGGGCTAAGGAGAAGAAGAACTGGACTGTTGCCCAATGGTCCAAAGTCCTCTTTTCAGATGAGAGCAAGTTTTGTATTTCATTTGGAAACCAAGGTCCTAGAGTCTGGAGGAAGGGTGGAGAAGCTCATAGCCCAAGTTGCTTGAAGTCCAGTGTTAAGTTTCCACAGTCTGTGATGATTTGGGGTGCAATGTCATCTGCTGGTGTTGGTCCATTGTGTTTTTTGAAAACCAAAGTCACTGCACCCGTTTACCAAGAAATTTTGGAGCACTTCATGCTTCCTTCTGCTGACCAGCTTTTTAAAGATGCTGATTTCATTTTCCAGCAGGATTTGGCACCTGCCCACACTGCCAAAAGCACCAAAAGTT
This sequence comes from Myxocyprinus asiaticus, assembly GCF_019703515.2. Taxonomy (NCBI): domain Eukaryota; kingdom Metazoa; phylum Chordata; class Actinopteri; order Cypriniformes; family Catostomidae; genus Myxocyprinus; species Myxocyprinus asiaticus. The sequence goes on along the minus strand of NC_059390.1, from coordinate 8,692,839 downwards.
GGTTAAACGACCATAGTGTTGGTGTGCTTGACTGGCCAGCAAACTCACTAGAGAATCTATGGGGTATTGTCAAGAGGAAAATGAGAAACAAGAGACCAAAAAATGCAGATGAGCTGAAGGCCACTGTCAAAGAAACCTGGGCTTCCATACCACCTCAGCAGTGCCACAAACTGATCACCTCCATGCCACGCCGAATTGAGGCAGTAATTAAAGCAAAAGGAGCCCCTACCAAGTATTGAGTACATATAGAGTAAATGAACATACTTTCCAGAAGGCCAACAATTCACTAAAAATGTTTTTTTTATTGGTCTTATGATGTATTCTAATTTTATGAGATAGTGAATTGGTGGGTTTTTGTTAAATGTGAGCCAAAATCATCACAATTAAAAGAACCAAAGACTTAAACTACTTCAGTCTGTGTGCATTGAATTTATTTAATACACGAGTTTCACAATTTGAGTTGAATTACTGAAATAAATGAACTTTTCCACGACATTCTAATTTATTGAGATGCACCTGTAAATTGTACAGTCAACATTCACAAGTAAAACTCAATTATGACCCAAACCAATTAGCTTCTATCATGATTCTTTAACTGGAATTCAATTTGGAAAGTCTGGGCTTAAAAAAAATCCTGAGAGTCCAACTGATAATTACAACATTGCGGTTGCACATGCTCACGTCTCACAGATATATTAATTAAAACGTGACCTGAAGGCAGAATAACAACATAGAAGACTGGCACATTTCTCAGACAAGTGGCTCTCATTGGATAGATTCCAGCATAAATAGACGTATGGAGGTCAGCTGGTGCACTGAGAGAGTTGAAGTGTCTAGAGGTGTCCTGCTATTACAGCTAGGTCACAACTCACGTGTTTTACGTTTAGATTTTATAGTGATTTAATATTGTGAATGCATAGAAGGGTTGTAGCTATTTTAAGTGCCCTCATGTGGGGAAAAAGATATGCATATTTAATCGCATATACAGTATATAGTGTACATGTGCGTGTAAGTCTATAACCAACAGCAAAGGTGTGACATTGTAAATTATGTAAAACAACAAATATTTTATTCATGCCACAGTGCACGTTGAGACCCTTAATGGCAGCACAATACTGTGAGCATCACATTTTTACAACAGTGTTTGTGATTTGATAACAGGTACAGCATGATTATTTAATTGACATGCCTCAAAGTCTGAGATCTGGGATCTGGGAGATAGAAATATGAAATTGCCAGATGGATTTATTTCTTACCGGCCAAAAACACTTGAACACGCTACATCGTAATTACAACTCCAAACCCATAAGAAGGAACTTCCCAGGAGGGCTGAAAGGCAGCATGAGATCAAATTGTAAGTTGTTTTTTTGTCCGTATATTCTGGTGTGTGACTATTGAAACAACAGCTTAAGGGCTAGCTTATTATAATTGACTTGTCTAGAGTGAATAGAATAAATTTAAATACATAACTCTGATAATAGAGCTCTCTATAAAACAGGAGAATATGACAAATCTTTCTTCTCACAAAACAGACAAATTTATATTGATGCGAGTAAAAATGAGGCTGAGAGGGACGTACAGTCCATTAGTAGGTTGTAGAGTATTAACATCTTAGGCAGAGACAGAAATTAACAGGGGCTAAGGGCAAAAATGACACCAAAAGTGACAAAAATGCCCCTAAAATTCAAAATGTGGGCGCAAAAAATGCCCCTGTAATTAATTTTTCGGTTTTGTATTTATAACATCTGAAATAGTTCTTAAATGAATATTCCAAGTTCAATACAAGTTAAGCTTAATCAACAGCATTTGTGGCATAATGTTGATTACCACCAAAAATGTATTTCAACTCATCCCTCCTTTTCTTTAAAAGGGTTACAATTTATCACAGACCGATTCCTATTTCGGATTTCATTGTGAGATCAGTCTGACATGGTTTACGGTGTAACATTATCATGGCAACAAAGTTTTAAAATTGGATATAAATTTACACAGAAAATATTAGTACATTATTTTATCAAAATCATGTTAACACCCATATTGTTTACATCTTTTGGCTTTACTTTTGAAACAGTGAGCATTTTAACATTGATGGATTGGCCAAATTCACTTCCATTGTAAGTGCCTCACTGTAACCTCGATTTTAGATTGTTTTAAAGAAAAGGAGGGGCAAGTTGAAAATAATTTTAACATTATGCCACAAATGCTGTTGATTGAGCTTAACTTTCATCAAACCCAGAATATACTGGGTTATACAGCACACATTATCAAATAAATAAACACCAAATCATATTTTAATTTGATGGTATTTCAATGGAGAACTTATGTTAATGAACTGATTAAACTAAAGTATTTAAAGGATGACACAGTATATCTGATATATGTTTAGAAACAAAATGCCCTCATAAACGTTAAAAAAATGCCCCAGGAAATCAAATCAAGAGAGCAATGGTTGCCTCTTTATGGGGCAAATATACAATTTAATTTCTGACTCTGGTCTAACGTCATGTTTAATTTTCACAACCAATGCTTTTTGTACACTAGATTTTCCAATTTGTTGTAAAAAAATATTTTCAATGTTTTTCAGCTAAAATGATTGACACCAAAGCACACTTGAGTCAACATTTCAAGTACACTTCAACATCAGCCAACATCCCTTTTCTCCCAAGTAAAGCTAAATTTGGTTTCACATTAAGCAAAGAAAATGCTAATGGGCATTCACTCACAATGAGGGAAACAATTTCTTTCAAACCATGTCACGTACAGATACACACACACATGTGCGTGCACACGCACACACACACACTCACAAGAACGCATGCACACGCGCGCACACACACACACACACACACACATACAGTTTCAATTCTTTAAAAATAGCTCGAGGTTGAGTGAGTGATACCACTCTAGTGATATCAGACTTCATCATAAATGTCTTTCTATGTTCCATGGAACAGCGAAAGTCATACAGGTTTGAAACAACAATAGGGTGAGTAAATAATGACAGAATTCAATTTTTGTGAACAAAATTATGAACGTACATGCACAATTAAACTCGCAGACTGTCTCTGGTTAAATGTTTTGCTAAATGTCTTTGTCTCTCTAAGTAAAGCTGATAAGAATCTGTTACCTCCAAAAAAAATAAAAAATAAAAATAAATTCTTGGAAAACTCATTAATGGAGACCAAGTGTACGAGTATGTGTTGTGGTTGCTATGAAAATTAGTACCTCTTTATCAGTAGTCTTTGCTCTTAGTTCCCTGGTGGATTACACAAAAATGTTCTGGTCCAGAGTCCAGTCTTTCTGACTACCAAAAAAGGGCCTACCATTTCAGGTTCAGTGATCCTGTCAGTCCCATTACATGCATTTGACATATCTGAAGTGTGCATTACAGACCAAAGATAAACAGAAAAAAGAAGGAAAGATAGAGGTAAAAAAACAAAAAACAAATCCAAGTTAGTCATGGGCACACATGACAATAGACTTAGTCAGAGAGTAGACACCATCATAGACTAGACATCCTCTCACACATATCTGGTCTCACTCCAATGTATTCCCTCTATTCATAGACTTACATACTAACATTCTTTGTATCTTCACCTCTGAGTCTTGTTGCTAAACAAAGAGCTGCTGCTTTGCTGTATGGTCAGAATCCTCTCAATTTAATTTGCTATGCTAATCACACACTCAGAGCAAACAGTTTGCATTCTCTAAAGCCAACGCTGCAGAGCTCAGGGCATGGTCATAAGGGTGCACTCTGCAAGCTTATCAGCTACACTTGATTGCCTACCTCCAGAGAAACACAACTGCTTTGACACTCAAAACATGAACGACAAGGCACATGTTCACGTCAAGGTTTCATGATGATTGCAGATGAGGCCGTTTTGTGATGGAGTGTGCAAATCCATAGTACTGAAAGTGTGATAAAAAAACTCAAAGGCAAACTGGCAAACTAAAAACTAATAAAATTTCACTGCTGCTGAACTGAGATCTTAAAGATGATGTAACTTTTCATTGCTAAAATACTTTCTCCTGAACCATTTGTGGTTGATTCCCCAAAAACTAAAACAGTTTCGCCAATTTTGCGCAGGCACAGTTACTACTAAAACAGTGCTGCATCTTGAGTATTTAAATGAAGTCAATGTCATTCTTTTCTGCAAATACGCCTCCTATGTAAATTAGGCTCGTTATAGATTGTGCTTCATTCACAAAAGTTGTTGGAAAAGCTATTTGTCCAGCACAGTTGACATCTTACTATTAACACCTGAGTAAAACAGGTGGTAAACTTTTATTTAAAAATAAATGTTAGTGTACATTATTCTATAGACGGTGGCAGCAGTAATTCAACAGAAAATGATCAAAAGATGGAGATGAGGGTTATAACCTGGCAAATATCAAGATGCACTTGGTAGTCAAGCGATTACATTTGATCCTGTTAGTGGAGCAAAACAAAAATGCACACTTCACCTTTAATGTCACATCCACCCTTTAAAAGCAGCTTCTTGGCCCCTGAATCAGTCTCCCTACATGCTGTTTTACTTTCTTCAACAAACAAATGATGGGGGATAAAAGGACCATGGACATTGTGGATCTACTCTGGAACCTGGCCTCAGATAACACAAAATCTGTAATGTTTCCACAGCATCTTCATTGACAACTGCTTAGGTAACCAACTCCGACATCTGAACAACAGCCAGTTTCCTTTCTTTCTTTCTTCTCTTTGTACTGTTGACATATGGTCTGCTTTAAATGGATAGTTCACCCAAAAATGAAAATTCTCTCATGATTTACTCACCCTCATGATATCCCAGGTGTGTATGACTTTCTTTCTTCACCAGAACATATCTGAAGAAAAATATAAACATTTTGTAGCTCAGTAGGTCCTTAAAATGCAAGTGAATGGAGATTTCTCTTTTGAAGCTCCAAAAATCAAAGACAGTCAGCATAAACTTCATCAATATGACACCAGCTGTTAAATTAATGCCTTCTAAAGAAACATGATCACTTTTGGTGTGAAAAAGATCAATATTTAAGTACTTTTTTTTTACTCTAAGTCATGCTTCCATTCTGCAGCGGTGTGTGCGTGTGATGTAATCACAGTGGCACCTGAGACACGCGAGAACTGACACATTGTGCGTCACAGCTGGAGGAGCTGCACGGTTTACAGGTGAGGAGGAACGCTGTACAGTATCTTGGTTGTTTTGGTTTAGATCTGTATTGATCTGTTTCTTTACTCACAATGGTGCATTTGTGTGCTTATCCTGGATGTCTCAACTGAGTGGAGAATGTGAGATTACGTCTGTATCATGGCAAAGCAAATACGTCACACGAGAGGCCACTTGTACTCCACCCTCTCTTGAAGCTTACCCGAAGCGCTGGATTATAGTTATAAAGTACTTGAAGCTGGCATGAAATGATAATTCACCCTATCTATCTAAGGCATGTTATTGATCTTATTGTGAACAATTCATCCATGCATACGTTTTATTTATTTTTTTAATTTATTTTTTTACCTCATAATCTTTAATCAAAATATAATAACTCGATCTTCCGGTGAAACGACAGACTTCTCTCTGGTGACGTAGGCAGGACTTCTCCAATCATTTAGTCTCTGCCCCTTTCTTAAAAATACCACAACTTTGCGTAGAGTTGAACGAAGTGTCAGTTGCATGTTGGTGAAGATGGCAAGGTGTATTTTCGTCTGTTTCCCTTCAAAACTATTGTTCCTTAACCCAAACTTCCTTGGTTATGGGTCAGCTGGCTTGAATTTATCAAATCAAATCATATCACTTTTATTGTCACACAACCATATACACAAGTGCAATAGAGTGTGAAATTCTTGGGTGCAGTTCCGAGCAACATAGCAGTCATGACAGTGATGAGACATATACCAATTTACAATAAACATCAGATTTACACAACACAATTTAAAATCTAATATACACATAATTACACATAACACAATATACAAATAATAACATACAATGTACAGTATACAATACACACAATATAGAATACACATTATACAATAAAAATAGTATATATAGTATATATAAAATATACAGTAGGTTGTATTGTACTGTATTGACATTCAGGCTGTCGGTTGATAGTCAGTTGCCAGTGTGTTGTTAAGAGAGAATATAATTATGACAGTCCGGTGTGAGATATAAGAGTAATAAAGTGCAGTGCTGATGTATTTTGTTCGTGAGAGATCAAGAGTTCAAAAGTCTGATTGCTTGGAGGAAGAAGCTGTCATGTAGTCGGCTGGTGCGGGTCCTGATGCTGCGATACCGCCTGCCTGATGGTAGCAGTGAGAACAACCCATGGCTCGGGTGGCTGGAGTCTCTGATGATCCTCCGAGCTTTTTTCACACACCGCCTAGTATATATGTCCTGGAGGGAGCGAAGCTCACCTCCGATGATGTGTCTGGCAGTTCGCACCACCTTTTGCAGGGCTTTGCGGTTGTGGGCGGTGCTATTGCCGTACCAGGTGGAGATGCAGCCAGTCAGTATGCTCTCTACTGTGCTGGTGTAGAACCGTGTGAGGATGTGGCGGTTCATTCCAAACTTCCTCAGCCGTCTCAGGAAGAAGAGGTGCTGATGAGCCTTCTTCACAACGGCCTCAGTGTGGACCCACCATGTGAGTTCCTCAGTGATGTGGACACCCAGGAACTTGAAGCTGCTGACTCTCTCCACTGGTGCTCCATTGATGGTGTTGGGACTGTGTTCTCTGTCTTTTCTCCTGAAGTCCACCACAAGCTCCTTTGTCTTGCTGACGTTGAGGGAGAGGTTGTGCTTCTGACACCAATGTGTCAGAGTGTGCACCTCCTCTCTGTACAATGTTTCATCATTGTCAGTGATCAGACCACCCACCGTCGTATCATCAGCAAACTTAATGATGGCATTGGAGCTGTGTGTTGCCACACAGTCATGTGTATACAGGAAATACAGGAGTGGGCTGAGAACACAGCCCTGTGGGGCTCCAGTGTTGAGGGTCAGTGATGAGGAGATGTTGCTGCCCATTCTAACCACCTGGCATCTGCTTGACAGGAAGTCCAGGATCCAGCTGCACAGTGAGCTGTTTAAGCCAAGAGCCCAGAGTTTCTCATCAGGCTTGGAGGGCACTATGGTGTTGAATGCTGAGCTGTAGTCTACAAACAAAAAACACCTTTTCCAGGTGGGAGAGAGCAGTGTGTATTGTAGATGCAATGGCATCATCAGTGGAGCGGTTGTTGCGGTAAGCAAACTGCAATGGGTCCAGTGATGGAGGCAGCACAGAGCAGATGTAATCTCTGATTAGTCTCTCAAAGCATTTGCTGATGATGGGGGTCAGAGCAACAGGACGCCAGTCATTTAAGCAAGTGATTTTGGATTGCTTTGGAACAGGCACAATGGTGGACATTTTAAAGCATGTGGGGACATTAGACAAAGAGAGGGAAAGGTCGAAAATGTCTGTCAAAACACCAGCCAATTGGTTCGCACACGCTCTGATGACGCTGCATTCGGAATGCATTTACTGCTCTGCAGCCTTCAGCTGAGCTTGACATGAAAAACTCTTACATCAGAAGCTGAATTTGTGTAGCCTGAAACTTTATGCATATAAATTGGGCATTAAAACAAATTCTGGAACTCTGAAAGATGACAGAAGTCATATTTTTTATTTTTTTTTTCAGAAATCTCTCACACAAACTTGTTTGCTCTCATTCCCTCCTTTATACACACACCTCTGTGTCTTTTACTTTACATCTTTAGGTTCTTTCATGATAAAAATAAAATAAAAATAAATGCAATCCCAATTACAAAAAAGTTGGGACAGTATGGAAAATGCTAAATAAAAACAAAAAGGAGTGATTTGTAAATGTACATATATATACATACATACATACATTATATATATATATATATATATATATATATATATATACTGTATATATACAGGTGCATCTCAATAAATTAGAATGTCGTGGAAAAGTTCATTTATTTCATGTGAAACTCATGTATTAAATAAATTCAGTGCACACAGACTGAAGTAGTTTAAGTCTTTGGTTCTTTTAATTGTGATGATTTTGGCTCACATTTAACAAAAACCCACCAATTCACTATCTCAAAAAATGAGAATACATCATAAGACCAATAAAAAAAACATTTTTAGAAAAAAACAACTTTTCCACGAAATTCTAAATTATTGAGATGCACCTGTGTATATATTATATACACACATACACTGATTTCAAACCGGTTAATTGCAACATGCTCAAAAAAGTTGGGACAGTCAAGTGTTTACCACTGTGTAATATAATCATTTCTTCTAAAAGCACTTAAGCGTTTGGGAACTGAAGACACAAGTTTAAGTTTAGTAAGCAGAATTTTCCCCCATTCATCCCTTAAGCAGGTCTTCAACTGCACAACTGCACGGGGCCTTCGTTGATGAATTTTGCACTACATAATGCACCACTTATTCTCAATTAGAGACAGGTCAGGACTGCAGGAAAGCCAATCTAGCATGCACATCCTATGATTACACAGCCATGCACTTGTTATCCAGGCAGTAAATGGTTTGGCCTTCTCTCAATAAAATGCCTTTTGTGAGGGTGAAATTCATGTGCATGCCAAATGGTGATTGTAGTCACATGGATGAAGCAGACAGAATTATCAATAACACTTGTCTGCAATGGAGGCTTTTCAAGGAGAATGGGCAAAAGGGATATCGGTGTTCAAGACAGGTGAACAGTCTTCTCAGAAACCACCTAAATTTGGCCGCCTGACATGTGTCACACACTTGTATCATCACCACACACCTTAAAGCACTCTGAGCACACTTACCAGACTATGTGACAAAGTAGATTCTCTCCTGCTACTCCACCTCGTCACAATCGCTCCCAGTAAATTCTGGGGTAATTTATCAATGCTTTGTAGGTGCCCTAGTGTTTCACCTCACTCTGCCTCCGCAACAGTGTTCTACAGACAAGAAGCATTTCAGGGGGGCCCTGGGTAGCTCAACGAGTAAAGACACTGACTACCACCCCTGGAGTCACAAGTTCAAATCCAGGGTGTGCTGAGTGACTCCAGCCAGGTCTTCTAAGCAATCAAATTGTATAATGTGGTTCTCGCTCTCGGTGGGGCGCATGGTGAGTTGTGCGTGGATGCCGTGGAGAATAGCATGAAGCCTCCACACGCGCTATGTCTCCACGTTAACACACTCAACAAGCCACGTGATAAGATATGCGGATTGACGGTCTCAGACACGGAGGCAACTGAGATTCGTCCTCCACCACCTGGATTGAAGTGAGTCACTATGCCACCACAAGGACCTAGAGCACATTGGGAATTGGGCATTCCAAATTGGGGAGAAAATAAATAAATAAAAAAGCAGCATTTCAGGATTTTTTTTTCACATGTGAAAATAAAAACCAACTTCCAACTCATTCATTTTAATCCAATAATCCAACTGATAATTAATTTTTATTAGTCAAGTTTTGGCATTAGCACAACACTGAGTTCTTAAACTCCTTTGTGCCTCTTCAAGCAATCTGCTTTCATGAGCATAAGCAGGGTCTTCTGTTTTAAGTAGCTGTTTGAATCATGGGTAATGAGGTACACCTGTTCCTCATTAACTGCACTGTTTAGGGGAGCTGTTCTGACATCAGTGACAGCATTACTGCAAGATCGGCTTGAAGTTCATCTTTATCATCTTATCATCTTTATTTTTCATAAACAGATGTTGGCTTTGCATCTGAAATAATATTATAGATTAGTACAAATGATAAAATGTGATGCAATTTGATTGCATGATAAAGACCTTTCAGAGACCAAACATGACAAGCAAATGTAATTATGCCTCTGCATTTGATTTAATTGCACACCAAATCAGAATGCATTTTAGAGTGTAAATATTCTAATGCTGGCTTCAGGTCGAAAACAAACTATATGGTAGAGACAAACCAAAATAAATAAATAAATAAATAAAGACCATAAATGCTATTTTTTGTAATGTATAAGAGGAAACATACACACTAATGCACATTCTCTCAAACACACAAACAGATTTAGGCAAGATGTAATGGTCAGCTGTCACTTAAAAAGACCTTGTGAATTACAAAACTGGGTCAAGCATCAGGGCGCTGTTTAATTAAAATCCAAGTTACTACAAGCTTAAATTATATAGTAACATTTAAACAGTGTCTAATTTATGCCTGGAGCCAGAAACTTTTAACATAGGCCTAATCTCCTCTCTGGTCCACGTACTGCTCAGCAGTTCTGTATTACATATAAGACCGAGCAATAAATGAGAAACAGAGGACTGAGTTGTGTGGTGTCTTAATTGACTTTGGCCAGACATTCATAAACACAACAGGTAAACAAACAGAATTAAGAATATACTTGATCCAAAAATGTCTCTTTCTCTCTCCTTTAAGCAGAATTCTGACCATAAATAGGCCTATCACTGTAATCTTGCCAAATGGAAACAGTTTAGTAAAGGAATATTCTGGGTTCAATACAAGTTAAGCTCAACTGACAGCATTTTTGGCATGATTGCCACAAAAATTAAATGAATTAAAAAAATTAAAATACTCACTGTTACAAAAGTATAGTAACAAGACATAAGGAGTATGCATGTCAATGTGATTTTAGTGTGATAAAATCACTTAATAACATTTCTGTGTAAAGTTATATCCCATTTTACAACTTGGTTGCCGTGATGATGTAACGGCGTAAACCATTAAACAACCGTACAAACAACGATTTAAACAACTTTACAGCTCAAATAATTCACAAGTTTTAACAGAAGAAATAATGTAAGTGCTTTAAAAAAGTTATAAGCTTCACATTTCTGCCTTTAATCCCTCCAAAAATTGGCCCCTCCAAAAATTGACCCATTCACTTCCATTGTAGTGCCTCACTGTAACCTCGATTTTCTTAAAGAACAGGAGGGATGAGTCAAAATCATTTTTTTATTTTTATTTTTTTTATTTTTTTGTGATAACCAACATTATGCCACAAATGCTGTCGATTGAGCTTAACTTGTAATAAACCTGCAATATTCCTTTAACACTCACTGTAAGGTCCAAGTTGAAAGAACTTTCCCTTAATTACTCACTGTATGGCACTGTATTTAAATGACATATACTGATGTTAACTATAGGTCATTTGTGTTGCATATGACTGGGCTAAAAAAATATAAACAGTTGCATAAAATTATGATATTTATGTTAAAGAATGTTTTTCCATTTGGGCTTTTTGATTATTGGCCAAAAAATAAATCCATATTTGCCATTAGTTTTTTTTATCTCTAACTCATCTGGTTTACGCAACTGGTCTTAAATGGTGCTTATTTTCTGCAAATATCCATGATTAAAATTTTACTTTGCAGGAGATCAATATTTCACGTCACATAAAATGTTACATCACTGAGTCCATTAGTTCAATAACGCCAGAGGGGTTTCCGGAAAGCAGGTTAAGTGACTTACCCTGGGGTAAGCGGATAACCTCAGCTTTCTGTTCCAAAAACTGAGGGAACTTTCAGGGTATGTTAATAGCCATAGCAACTTACTCTCTGAACATAACCTGCTCCGGAGTATGTTATGTTCCAGAGTTAGTTTATTTCAGGTAGATGTTAGTATGTTTCATAGGCTGTCTGTGCATGTGTGCCCTTTTAATAGCAGCACAGTGGGCGATAAAGTTCAGATTACGTACAATATTATACTTTTAAAGTAATATTACGGTAAACTGCAATCTTTACTTTACCTCACAAATCTTCTTTACTCTGGCATTTCCAGTCTCACACCGCAGATTTGCATTCAAAAGTGAACAAACTGTGTACATTGTGCTTTAACTTTTAATGGGAAGGTTTTAATACTGTAATATTTTTTAATGCAGAACACATTAGAAAGTCTCCCCACACTCTTCACTGTAAAGACAGGATTTAATGTATTTATATTTAGCCCTTCTAATAAATAATTTGTATTCTATAAATTTCATAGAATAAAATTATTATAGAACCCACATTCTATTTACAGTTCCTTCAGTCAATGAATTTTAATGATATTTATAAAATGGCATTCCATAGTATCAATATGTAGGTAATGTCTGCCAACTAAAAGCTTAAGCAGTTAATCACTCATTATTCTTCTTCACTAACTAGATAATATGTGATAATTTCACAGACCACAGATATAGAGATTAGAGATTTTATTTCTTATCATTCTAATTCATGTAGGCTACTGTACATATAAATGCACACATTTCCAGACTTGTTCATTGTACTCTCTGTATTATCTGAAAATATAAATGAGACATGCTGTCATTTAGAGTCACCCACAGTGCCCTCATTTAGCTGGTGGTCAGGTGATTCAATGAAAAGATGTATCTTTCTGATGCTCAGCCTCCTCTACTCCATCAGAAGCTGTACATGGTCCATCTCTAAATTACATTTTTGTTCTGCCTTTCAATAGGGACCTTTTACAGCTTCCTATTAACAAGGAAGAGATGAGTTACTTTTCCCTAATGCTGAGATCATGAACATCTATAATGTATAGTCAGACACATGATTTTCAATTAAAACAACATAATTTAATTCCATACCAAGTTGGTGGAGGCAGACGGACCCTACTGTATGTGACAACACAACATGACAAGTTTTAATGCCACATCAAATGAGAAAAGAACACAATGGACATGTAACTCCTATCACTGTCCACCTCTGTTACAGCAGATCTTCATCTTATAATGCACATGAATAATCATGTGTGGCCTACTAAAAAACATTACATTAAATCAATGGAAAATGATGACAACTGTGGGAGATCCTACAACTGAAAAAGGGTCTATTAATACGAGATCATCAGCAACTGTGGGAAATTAAAGGTGATATGATTCTACATTTTTCGAAACCCCAACTGGGTACATCAAATGGTATTAAAAATAAAGGAAATATATTCAGTTCACATGACATAGAGTAAAATAAAATTAGCATGCCGAGATCATGTTAAATACCATTAAAATTAATCTTACAATAAAATATATAGTAAACCTATAGCCTATTATCATAATATTAATAGAATATGAATGTTAATACTTATAATGAAGTTCAGTGCAAACAAATAATGTAACGGTCGACCTATTAAACATTAATGTAGGTGAGAGAGGTCTAATATTATTGTTGAATTAAGCTTTAATATGTACGGTGGGGGGGGGGGGGGGGGGGTGTTGTACTTGCTTGTTTTGATTATTGGGGGGGGGGTTACCCAATACAATAATGGTGTCAACCAAGAACAACATATTAAGTATAAGTTGAGCTCTGAATTATCACAAAATGACAAATAACTGCAAGTTACAACAAATACAATAACCGCAGCATATATAAAATATGCAAACAGTAAAGCTATGATCAGTACATAGTCATTTGCATAATATATTTATACCGCAAAGCATTTCTGGGAGCTGAAGCGCGCTTGCTGAACAATGCTCACCCCTATAAACATGCAGAAAATAAGCCATGAAAAATAGTACTTTGTGGCTATTTGAGTCTTTGAGGCTTAGTTTGTTTAAACAATAGCAGAAACAGCGCTTGTCAAAGCATTGGGCTTTTCACTTTTTCTCAAGAATAATCTGGGGAAGGAATTAAAACACTGCAGATATAAAGACACAAACTCACATAGAGTGAAAATATGAGCAATTAATCTGCAAAATATCTGCAAAGCTCTACACTTTAAGAGGTATGTTTATTTTATTTTTTTACACACACACACACACACACACACATAAACTCAGCAAAAAAAGAAATGTCCTCTCACTTTCAACTGCTTTTATTTTCAGCAAACTTAACATTTGTAAATATTTGTATGAACATAAAAAGATTCAACAACTAAGATAAACTGAACAAGTTTCACAGACATGTGACTATCAGAAATGGAATAATGTGTCCCTGAACAAAGGGGGGGGGGGGGTCAAAATCAGAAGTAACAGTCAGTATCTGGTGTGGCCACCAGCTGCATTACATACTGCAGTGCATCTCCTCCTCATGGACTGCACCAGATCTGCCAGTTCTTGCTGTGAGATGTTACCCCACTCTTCCACCAAGGCACTTGCAAGTTACCAGACATTTCTGTGGGGAATGGCCCTAGCCCTCACCCTCACAGACGTGCTCAATGGGATTGAGATCCGGGCTCTTCGCTGGCCATGGCAGAACACGGACATTCCTCTCTTGCAGGAAATCACGCACAGAACGAGCAGTATGGCTGGTGGCATTGTCATGCTGGAGGGTCATGTCAGGATGAGCCTGCAGGAAGGGTACCACATGAGGGAGGAGGATGTTTTCCCTGTAACGCACAGCGCTGAGATTTCCTGCAATGACAACAAGCTCAGTCCGATGATGCTGTGACACACTGTCCCAGACCATGACAGACCCTCCACCTCCAAATCGATCCCGCTCCAGAGTATAGGCCTCAGTATAACACTCATTCTTTCGACGATAAACGCGAGTCCAACCATCACCACTGGTGAGAAAACCGCGACTGGTCAGTGAAGAGCACTTTTTGCCAGTCCTGTCTGGTCCAGCGAAGGTGGGTTTGTGCCCATAGGCGACATTGTTGCTGGTGATGTCTGGTAAGGACCTGCCTTACAACAGGCCTACAAGCCCTCAGTCCAGCCTCTCTCAGCCTATTGCGGACAGTCTGAGCACTGATGGAGGGATTGTGCATTCCTGGTGTAACTCAGGCAGTTGTTGTTGCCATCCAGTACCGGTCCCATAGGTGTGATATTCGGATGTACCGATCCTGTGCAGGTATTGTTACACGTGGTCTGCCACTGCGAGGACGATCAGCTGTCCTTCCTGTCTCCCTGTAGCGCTGTCTTAGGTGTCTCACAGTACGGACATTGCAATTTATTGCCCTTGCCACATCTGCAGTCCTCATGCCTCCGTGCAGCATGCCTAAGGCACATTCACGCAGATGAGCAGGGACCCTGGGCATCTTTCTTTTGGTGTTTTTCAGAGTCAGTAGAAAGGTCTCTTTAGTGTCCTAAGTTTTTATAACTGTGACCTTAATTGCCTACCGTCTGTAAGTTGTTAGTGTCTTAATGACCGTTCCACGGGTGCATGTTCATTAATTGTTTATGGTTCATTGAACAAGCATGGAAAACATTGTTTAAAACCTTTACAATAAAGATCTGTAAAGTTATTTGGATTTTTACAAAATTATCTTTAAAATACACTGTCCTGAAAAAGGGATGTTTATATATATATATATGCATGTATTTGTATGTTTATATATGTATATATTCTTGCCAAATTTGTTTTCACTGATATTTTAAAATAAACATTTACACATAGTTATGTGAGTAATTAACATGGAATTCTGTATGACACTTTCATCATCTAACTATTTTAAACCACATTTTATGATTTTGTATAGCTATAAATACATACATAATATATTATTATTATACTTGTTGTTTCCACAACCTCATATTAACTAAGACAATAGTTTATTTGCACTTCTAGGATAAAGTTGAAAGGTGGTTAAGATCTTTAAAAACTTTGAAGAAATGCTGACTTGTCACAACACCTAAAATACACACTTTCCCTTGTATGTTCATGTACATTTTAACCTAACATCTGTATGCTGGAAAAAAGGTTTTCGGACATGTTATTTGTTTGATCTATAAAGTACTTATTTTTAGTGCTTTCTCTAAAAAAAAATCCACTCATCACATTAACAGTGGCTTTATATGTTTAAAAAATTATGACAATTTTTGCACTGGTGGAGACCGTTGTCATGAATAGCAGTCAATAGAAATGTATTTTTTTTTAACACAAAAATTTGAAATTGAGCTGTAAAATGAAATCAGTGAGCCGGTGTGTTATGTTATGGTATGGTGTGTTGCGGGCCGGGTTTGGCGGGCCGCTCTGGGCCAAAAAGTCCAGGGCCATATTTTAGTCGCAGTCCGCCCCTGGCTGAAGTTGTTTATCATGGTCATTGGCGTGAAATCTAGAAGAGAGAGAGAGAGAGAGAGAGAGAGAGAGAGAGAGAGAGAGAGAGAGAGAGAGAGAGAGAGAGAGAGAGAGAAAGGGGCGGCTCTTGAGCTCTCGAACCACTCAGCCCCTTTGGTGGGGGCTGGATTTAAGGCCACATTTGTCAGGCAATCTTCATGAACCCTGTGCGATCATCACAACAATGTGACAGTCTGATCTGTCTCTCAGATCCTTGAGCGCAACGGTGTTCTCCGATTTGAGTGTGGTGTTGGAGACGCAGGGGAACCTGTCGGGATCCTCTCTCTCTGTTGTCTTTTACGCATGAGCGTCCGTGCGCGCAATGAAGCCCAGGAGAGCATGCGCCTCTCCACATACCTGATGCTCCAGCATCGAGAGCACGCGCGCAACTTTACGCGTGAGAATATCACCGTGCTTCCGAACCTCGCGCGCGACCCAATCATGGGCAAAATTGTGAACCAAAGCACGGCAAGCAACGACACCGACCCGTTTGGCCGGAACGAAGAGGTGGCCAAAATCGAGATCACGGTTTTGAGCATCACTTTTCTCGTAGCCGTGATCGGTAACCTGAGCGTGCTGCTGGCCATGCACAACACCAAGAAGAAGAGTTCGCGCATGCACCTGTTCATCAAGCACCTGAGCCTCGCGGACCTGGTGGTGGCTTTCTTTCAGGTACTGCCGCAGCTGTGCTGGGAGATCACCTTCAGATTTTACGGACCTGACTTCCTTTGCCGGATTGTTAAGCATCTCCAAGTCCTGGGGATGTTCGCATCCACCTATATGATGGTGATGATGACACTGGACCGCTACATCGCCATATGCCACCCGCTGAAGACACTACAGCAGCCCACGCAGCGCGCGTACATCATGATTGGGTCCACTTGGCTGTGCAGCCTGTTGCTCAGCACCCCTCAATACTTCATCTTCTCCCTGAGCGAGATCCAGAACGGCTCGGATGTCTATGATTGCTGGGGACACTTCATCGAGCCGTGGGGCATACGCGCCTACATCACCTGGATCACAGTGGGCATCTTTCTCATCCCGGTCATTATCCTTATGATCTGCTACGGGTTCATATGCCACAGTATCTGGAAGAACGTCAAGTGCAAGACTAAGAGAGGCTCGCAGCACAACACTAAAAACGCGGTGATCGGAAAGGCGTCTGTCAGTAGCGTCACCATCATATCGAGAGCCAAACTGAGAACGGTGAAAATGACGTTCGTGATTGTTTTGGCCTATATTGTGTGTTGGGCGCCGTTCTTCATCGTGCAAATGTGGTCAGTCTGGGATGAGAACTTCTCCTGGGACGGTAAGTTGCCACATATGGGTATATTATATGTAAATATAATTACAATCATAGCCTAATACTAACAAAGGGTACTTCCAAAGAGTCTCCACACAATAATTGCATACTAAGTAGCCTACAATGAAAAAAATCAATAAAAAAATAATGTGAATATAATGTGCTTCATGACAACATCTAAAATAACTGGTTTGATTCAAGCCAAAAATATAATTTAGCATAGCTGAATGGATTAGGTTACACCAACAAAATTTATTTTAAGGATTAGATAGGGTATTAATGGCTCCTTTAAGCTATGCATTGCAGATAACCAATTTTTTTTAAAGTGCATGCTGTTCATTCCATTGTAAAATAAAAATAATAATAAAAAAATCCTGAAGAAATCCTAATGGAAACTCAATCACTATTTGCAACCAATCCTAATGGGATCAAACAAGAATAAGAATCAAATAAGGTCTTAGTTGATTACTATTTTCATTATTGTCGATTTACATCTTCCAACCTGAAGACGCAGTTGTGCGCCTTGAAAAAAAAAGTGATTACATAACATTTTTTTGTCTTAATTCTGAAGGGTTATTGATGTATTGCTATTTAATCTCCATAAAATGCACTGAACTACAGACGAACTGTGCATAATCATAGTGTGTAAAAGTATTAAATAAGCATCAAAGTTCAGATATAATAAGTCCTCTCCTAATCCAATCCACTCTCTTTATATTCTTATGAGTCGAAACAGATGTTGTGAAATAATTGAGTCCAGGTAGATGTTATTGTTGGATGCTTTAATTTGCACTAGGGAACCAAGTGATGGGAATTACGCATGGGAAGATGCGCACATATCTGTACACTTAAAATAACATTAGTCACACTAATTAAACTTTCAATAATGTGCCCTGTCTATTCGGTCCAGCCCCTTTGAGAACTTATCTTGATTCTTATTTTCCCGAAACTCATTCTAATTGCTAATTTGGCTGATACTTGTATCCAAAGTGACTTACAGTACAGTTATTACAAGGAAAATCCCTCTGGAGCAGCCTAGGGTTGTGTTTTACTCAGCAGCACAATTATGATAGTTAATAGTTCACCCTTTACAGGGTTTAAACCTGCAACCTTTCAGTTACCAGCCCAGATCTTTAACCACTAATGTACACCCCCTCCATCCTTCTCTCATTCAGATTCTGAAAATGCAGCTGTGACCCTCTCAGCCCTGCTGGCAAGTCTCAACAGCTGCTGTAACCCGTGGATCTATATGCTCTTCAGTGGCCACCTCCTCTACGACTTCCTACGCTGTTTCCCTTGTTGCAACAAACCCAGAAACATGTTCCGGAAAGAGGACTCAGACAGCAGCATTAGAAGGAACACCCTTCTGACCAAGCTGGCCGCCGCCCGAATGACCAAAGATGGCTTTGACTCTTGGAAGGACCCGTGCAACTCCCGAAAGTCCAGTCAGTCTATAGGACCAGACTATTCCCGCAAATCCAGTCAGTGTTTGCAACTTGACTACTCTTGCAAATCCAGTCAGTGTATTCCCCTTGACTGCTCCCGCAAATCAAGTCAATGCATGCCTATGGAGTCCTAGGAGCAAGGCAGGATGGGAATAAATAAAGAGACAATTAAATAAACTGTAAGGCTATACGTTGTAATATTATTGTATCAGATTTATTTACAACAGAGATAAGTATGGCTATGTGTACAGCACAGCACAGATTTCTGTTTGAGTCTGCCCATTTTCTGCTTTAATCTACACTTAATACTAAAAAATATTGGACATCCATGGTCAGTGGAAGAGAGAATAATCTGAGAGCTGCATATGCAGGCTGCATTACTGATGTTTCTGTATAGACCTTAAACAGATGCCCTATAATTACCTATGAACTAACATTATAACTATATATATATACTGCATATATACTGTATATACTGTGTGTGTATATATATATATATATATATATATATATATATATATATATATATATATATATATATATATATATATATATATATACACACTGTATATGGTATATATAGGAGTATAGAAGTATACATATATTTTTTTATGTAAATAATATTATAATATGTTAATTCTTATAAATGATCCATTTATTTTACCTTTTTTTCCTTTGCACTTTTCTTTATGGCTAAAGTCTGTGACTTCAGGTTTATTTTATTTGCATCTTACACTGATGAGAATTTCAGTCTTATTTGTTTACACCAATAACATGAATTGTGTGGGAGTAAAAGTATGTGTGTATGTGTGTGTCAGTGTTATTCCTGACTGAACAAAATTTGAGAATGTTCTGGTGTTTAGTTCTGTCTTGTGTTGATCATGCCAAACATTAAACTGAGCAAAACAAAGTGAAAAAGCTTGTCTGGTATATGGATAATAGATTATGCAAATGTAAATAATTTACATATATAAAAACCCCACTAACCTTGCTTTATGAGTACATTTTGTTGTGTCCTGAGAAAACAAAAACATGTAAAGAAAATAATTCTAAAGAAAGCATGTCAATTAAAAATATGTCTTTACAGAGGAAATAAAATATTGCTGTTTGATGTTGTTTTGTGAGTATATGTGTGTGACTTACAACAATATCTGTAGATACATGTTCACTTTGCTCAACTTTGAGTGCCAAACCAAATATCAGCATAAATAAATCACTGACTAAAGGTGAGTCACTTCATTGGTTAGCATCTTAAAGGGTTAGTTTGCCCAAAAATGGAAATTCTGTTGTCATTTACTCACTCTCATGTTGTTGGAAATCCATTTGACATTCTTCCATATGTAAAATACAAAAGTAGATCTTACAGGCAGGATGTTAGGGGCTGAACAGCCACAGTCGCCTTTCAACTTCACTGTATGGGAAAAAGATGCCCCTAATAATCTGTCAGTCCCCAATATTCTGCCTAATCTTCGTCTGTGTTCCACATAAGAAAGAAAGTCAAGCAGGTTTGGAACAACATAAGGGTGAGTAAATGATGACAATTTATTTTTTTTGGGTGAATTATCCATTTGATCCTTCGATGATCTAGTAATTTCTGTAACACAAAGCCTCAAAAATAAACTCGGACAAATGCTTGATTGATTGACAGTTCTCCTTCAGATTCAGGCGTATTTCTTTATTAGGAATGACACCGAGATCAAAGGGGATGTAATATAAACTTAATTAAATTCTCATAACCCTGGTGAACTGTGGGAGTATTTTTCCACTTGAGTGACCAGTGTCTTTATTCTGAATTACATAACAAGGGACCAGGACACAGTCTTCCCAATGAGATACACAGTCAGGCACAGGTACTGTATCAGACAATGAGGTTCCTTACCATTTAGTTACACTGCATAACTCAACAAAAAACATTGATTTGTGTATGTCTGGGAGGTAGAGAAAAACAAAATCAAGATTAGAAAAGAAGAAAGAACATTTGTGAATGTATGTTCCTTATATACCATCCCTTCTGAAATATAAGTGTACATGGGAAAGAGACAAAACTAGATTTTACAGTACACATTCTGAAGAAAATGCAGGGGAGTTGCCTACCACAACTCGCCACCACAGTGCTAGGGTGTTCAGAGTGGTTGCCAGGGCATTACTACGCAGTTGCTTGGGTGTTTTGTGTGGTTGCTAGATGGTTACTTACCCTTGATATGATTCAGGTCCCTTGTTTAATGAAAGTCTATGGGATTTGTTTCGCCCAATTTATTGTCCACACATATTACACACATATGTGGCCCCAACCCATATTTGGACACTTAAGCCACACTTAAAAATTAATTTCATTGCATTTCATAACAATCAAAATTATGCTAGACCTTTTCTTTGAACGAACTTCGCTTTTCATAGCCATTTTTGACATAACTGGTCCCAATATCCTTTTTAGTGGTTGCAGGAAAAGCCAGTTCCCCTCAAGTTCACAGGTGTCCAGACATTAACTATGGACATATTCCACTAAGTTTGACAACCAAAAAGTGTTCAAATACTTTGAACAGTATATCTATTGTTGAATCATTTAAAACCTAACAAACATCTTTTTGTGAAATGTTTTGATAGAAAAGTATGTTTGTGCTATCTTTCTTTAAAATAAATGGCATGTGATTTGATATTTTGTTATCTTACACAATAGCATTCACACATTTTAAAGTGTGTCTTATAGAGACAGTTCACCCAAAAATGAAAATTCTCTCATCATTTACTCACCCTTATGTCATCCCAGATGTGTATGACTTTATTTCTTCAGCAGAACACAAACAACGATTTTTAGGAAACATATCTCAGCTCTGTAGGTCCATAAAATGCAAGTGAATGGTGATCAGATAAAAGTAATCCATATGACTCCAGCGTTTAAATCAATATTCTCAGAAGCTATATAATAGGTGTGGGTGAGAAGCAGAACAATATTTAAGTCATTTTTTTAACTCTAAATCTCCACTTTAACTTCATTTTCAGATGTGAAAGTGAAACTAAACAGGCACCAAATGTGACTTTCAGATGTAAAAGTGAAAGTAGAGATTTAGAGTAAAAAAATAACTTTTTTTTTATCTGTTTCTCACCCACACCTATTATATCACTTCAGAAGATATGAATTTAACCACTGGAGTCTTATGGATTACTTCTACATTTCCTTTATGTGATTTTTGGAGCTACAAATGTCTGATCACCATTCACTTGCATTGTATGGACCTACAGAGCTGAGATATTCTTCTAAAAATCTTTTTTTTTTTTTGTGTGTCCTGCTGAAGAAAGAACGTCATACACATCTTGGATTGCATGAGTGTCAGTAAATGATAAGAGAATTTTCATTTGTGGGTGAACTATCCCTTTAAGTGTCCAAAAACTTTTTGGGGCCACTGTTAGTGTGGGTGTGTGAGAAAATATGATATACAGTGACAAAACGAATGGGTGATCCTTTACTAATTTGCTACAATCTCAGTGAGCATTACATTTAAATTTACCTAATCTCTGTAAAGGGCTTAAATACAGTACTTACCCACAACTTTCCCTTATCTGCTTAAAATGAGAGTGTACCCCAATTACTTCAATCTGCCAATGCAAGTCTTATCAACATGTAAGTTCTGGTTCAGCTGGTATTCGAACAACCTTGTCACGTAATGCTGGTTTCATCCAAGGATTCAAACACCACTGGCAAGCAATCACTGTTTAATTATAGGATTATAACTCAATTGACAGGTAATATCAAGTTAATCTTTTATACTAAATGTTGTGGACAGGTAAAGCCTGCCTTACTGTTGAGCCAGACAGGAATGTTTTTTTTTATTAATTAATTATTTATTTATTTTAGGCAGCAAATCTAATAACAGCAAGGGCCATGTGGACTTTTAAAGACATTAAAAAAATAACAAAGTGCTGGCATGAGGGTTTATTCGAAACAGGTCCATAGGGCTGTGATCACACACAAATGCAAATTAATTGCACTATGGTACACATTACTGTGTATATAGTCTTGTCAGAGTCGAAAAAAATGCTAAAAATGTACACAGACTGGAGGTTCCCTCCCTATGTCTCCCTATTAAGCCCTTGTGTGACTTTCCAAATTAGATCCAGGCTGTAGACCCAAGAGTCATCCACCATAAACTGCAGACCACACCAGTGTGACATTACATAAGACCAA
This sequence comes from Myxocyprinus asiaticus, assembly GCF_019703515.2. Classification (NCBI taxonomy): domain Eukaryota; kingdom Metazoa; phylum Chordata; class Actinopteri; order Cypriniformes; family Catostomidae; genus Myxocyprinus; species Myxocyprinus asiaticus. The sequence goes on along the minus strand of NC_059390.1, from coordinate 8,669,924 downwards.
GGATGCATTTTTTTCGAAGTGTTTCATTGATGTATAACCCTCTCTTCACACACATACTCATTTCTCTATATTAGTGAAAACCTCACAGAAATGTGTTGATAGCAACAGATTTAAAGCAAAACCTGATTTGGATGATTTATTTGTTCTTAATACTGAGGACCACTTCAAATGTCCTCATATGTCATTTTTTGACATGTCTCACTATATTTGTGAGGACATTTTCCATATTTGGCCTTAACAAGTATAGCCAAATCTGTACACATATACATTTGTCTAAATGGGGACACACCATAGACATCTTTTGTTTTTATATGCAGCTAATGACTACAGACTAACCCTAACCCACGCATCAACTCTACCCATAAAATAAAAATGACTTTATTTCAATTTATTTAAACCAATTTTCCAATTGAGGACATTCCTGAATGACCCCAAAGGAAGGTTTTGTGATTTAAACTAAAGCTAAGAACGTACACACACACACACACACACACCTACGCACACATTATTTCTCTGATGTTCCCTGCTTATTAGCAGGTCTGTCAGTGGTCAACACTGTTTGGCATAATTGGGTTCATGGTGTACTTGTACTCATATGCCCTTGAAAGACAAAGAGAGGTCAGGTAAGTTCAGGTAAACTAGACAATGTGACTTTCATCAAATAGGTTCTAGTATTTAAAGCTTGAACCTTTTTTCATACATGAACTTTGTCAAAGGTTGGGATCTTGCTTTAAAGTCAGCACTACAAGGAGAAGGATATCTGATTATTAAATAAGAACTTTACTAATTTTAAGAACAATTTATTTGCATTCAATGTTGTTCTGTAGCTTGGCTCTTAACTTATACAATATGCTAAATTATTTTGCAAGGTTGACAGGAAGGAAAATGCATTGTTTCATACAGGAACTTTAGCTTGGCGTTGATGGGGAGAATTTAAAATAGAAGCACTTTCATCATGCAGAGCGAGGATTAGAAGGCTTCCTGCAAAGCGCAATGACAAGATGAAAACAAATGCAACTTAGCATATCAAACACAAACCACGTCACTCCTTATGTCTTCCTCTTCATCTGTCTGCATCTCCTTCACCTCTCATCTCCGTCTGTCACCTACTCTTAATACTCAACATCATTCCCCTGCTATTTTTCCCCACTTCTTTTCATTTACACAATGAAATATTCTGATTATCTCTCCACTCTTCCACGTCACCCCGTCCTCACAGTTCTCCAGTATAAGCAACGCTGAAACCTCTTCCAATCTCTTCCACCATTGTCACTCCAATTCATTCTCTCTCCAGCAACCACCCACAAATGAAATCATTCTTCCTTCTTTGAAATAAGCATCACCAAATAGTGGCCCCTTGTTTATTTTTCCACAGTCCCCCAGTTGTCCTTACCTCCCACAATTCTGAGTTTATACAGGAATATTCCTCCTCTGGTGAGTGCCTTTTTTACTGTCTCTGTTCTGCTGGGGGGAAAAAACAGCACTTAACTGGTTAGCTGGTCTACCCGTCTGGTGAGGCTGGACTTTTAGAGGGGATCTGAGCAGCTAAACCAACTGAACAACAGCTTGGCCGGGCTGGGAGACCATCTTAAACCAGCTAAGACCAGCAAAGGTTAAAGTATTTTTTTATTTTATTTTTTTTATTTTAGCAGGGTCACGTCATATTTATCTGTTGTATCTTATTTTTTATTCTTATTTCACTGTTACATATATATATATATTTATATGTATATTTCAATGTTTGTATGTATATGTTGTATATGTAGATTTTTTGTATTCTCTTTGCACTGGAAGCTTCTGTCACCATGACAAATTCCTTGTGTGTGTGTGTGTGTGTGTGTGTGTGTGTGTGTGTGTGTGTGTGTATGTGTGTTTAAGTATACTTTGCAATAAAGCTCATTCTGATTCTGATAAGTTAAAAAATGCATGGCACATAACACACTTCCATAGTTATCCATTAGTTAACACTTACATGCCACTTTAATCCATTTATACCTGCCCGTTCATAGTTATTCTCACTATACCTTCTCTAACTCTCTCATTTTATTAAAAAACAAAACAAAGTACTGTTATGTAAGGACAGGCAGATAGCTTGTTATTTCTCTTTCTATATTTCAAAATAAGTGGTATTTTTCTGTACCATTAGTGTAGGAACATTATAGTTCTTCTTCAGTAGTATTATTCATTAGAAGCACAGCAGGAATCCTCTTATGAGGGCCAAACCATATTGGATCAGTCAATGCCACTTTAAACTCCTTAAGTTCCAATGTTCACGTAGCTCAAGGCATCGTAGAAATAAGGTGCCCAACATTTCTTATTTTTCACAAAACTTTAAAGAAAACAAGTCGTGGACTTGATGCTTTGACTTGCTGGCACATTATGCAATACTGCAACCAAGTAAAGGCCTTTTATATGTAAAACACCTTTTAAAAAGTCAAATGTGTTCTTGCACATATGCATCTGCATGTCTGAGAGAAAACCATTTGGGCAGCACACACACTTACAGACACACAAAACAGAACACAAGGAATTCAGACAAGGACAATGAGGATGAGAGAGAATTCTTCTACCGGGACAAAACTAATCGTGCAAGCCCTTATCTCCACAGTCAGATATTCCTAGGGCAAAAGGTCTGCTGGTTTCATCAAAAAAGTCAATTGTTTTTTGGGAGTAAATCTTGCTTTCTTTAAACCCATTATGATCCTGATGTCTAGCGTTCGTGGTATGTCTATATATTCATTCCTCATTTGCTATGCTTATGAAATAGCAAAGCCCTCATAGACTTTGCTGACCTCTAGGTTTCACCAAAGATGTTACAACTTTAAAATGCACCTGTTCACGGGCAGTACTTTTATATTACTTATATATTACTTTATGAGCTGTAAAACATCTAGACAGAACTGTTTACCAGAATAGCCTCAACAAAAAACCTAAAATAACTGACTTAAACGTAGGCTACATAATGTAATGACTGATTTACATGAATTTTCTCCATGACTCACATACTGTATTAAAATATTAAACTTGTAATTTATCATATGCATCCATTGTATTAAATCATTTTAAATGTAATGAAATTGCATTTTATAATTTTTTTTTTTACTGTCTCCATGACTCATTTACTTTATTACGAAAGAAAATATTACTTTTCATAAGATTATGCATCTGTATATATATGCATATGAAATGGCTATGTTTAACTGTTTCCAGGACGCATTGATTTATCATCATTTCAATTATTTTATTTTACTGTCCTAAGGGCTCATTTATTGTAATATAGGAGTCTACGAGGAACAAACGGCTCTGATTGGTCAAGAGTGCGGCGCTGTCTGATCACGTGACATACGTTGTACCAATCACAGACGGATTTGCACGCACGGGGAAGTGCTGCAAACTGTATGCATGTTGTCCGCCTTTACTGCAGCGCAAATGTACAATATCAAGCTTATATGAAAGAAAAAGTACCGATAACCCATTATGGTGAATAAGAGCCCTTTATGGAAAAGGGTGAGGTCTTACCATGGACCTGTTCCCAGGGCGAGGCACGGGCATCGGGCAATCGCCATCCGAGAGTTGGTGGTGTTGTTTGGAGGTGGAAATGAGGGAATAGCGACCAACCTGCATGTTTATAACAGTGGTAGGACACTAGATAGTTACCGGATTCCAACTATGTTAATACCATATAGTCCAACACATCGTAGTAGATGCTTTAAGCCTAATGATCTGTGTAGACCATGCATTGCAGACATGGAAAATAGTTCCCAGCAATACCATATCACTTGTGAAAGTACATTCAGTTAGTCAGAAATGTCATAAAACTTAGATTCCTATTCATATACAATATACTCATATTTCAATATTACACTTCCAGTTCAAGTTTGAACACGCTTACTTATTCTTTATTATTTGTACTTTCCACATTTATAATAGTAAAGTCATCAAAACTATGAAATAACACAAATGGAAGTACGGGAATAGTGTAGTGATCAAATTGTCAAACAAATAAAAACAGTAGCCACCCTTTGCATTAATGTGGTATTCACCTAGGATGATTTTTAAACAGTATTTATATTTGCCTACGAAACTAAGTTTAAGCATTTAAGGATAAGCGTAATTTTTTTTTTTTTTTTTAACAAACATTAGCAAATTATTTTAAAGTTATGAGAAACATAAATAAGTCAAGCGTGTCCAAACTTTCGACTGGTAGTGTACTCAAACATTATATAATGTTGAAAATATTCAGTTGCGTTATCAAGAAAACTGTTTCATTGTAGATCATGTGGAAAGACCAAAGACTGCGCTGATGTTTGTTTGATCTTTGCATTTCAGTGACCAAGCAGTGGTTTCTGCCAGCAGTAAGAGGGGATATCCCACCTGGATGTGCTGCTCATGGCTTTGCCTGTGAAGGCACACGGATCCTGGTGTTTGGAGGCATGGTTGAATTTGGCAAATATACCAACAGTCTCTATGAATTGCAGGTGAAGACCATTGTCTTCCTGCCACCATCATGCCATCATAATTATCTTCCAGTGGAGTCAAGCAATTTAATGTATTACAAAATGTAACTTCAGTTGTTTAGAATTTCTTCTGTACTATAACTTAAGGATAAACCCTGAAAGATTAGTAGTTCTTTCATTAGGTATACCTTTATTATAATTACAGCAGCCAGCAGTAGTATATGACAGTAGCAGACGTTTAGAGTAGACCCTAAGTTCTTCTCTGTTCTTCTCTCAGGCTAGTCGCTGGCTTTGGAAGAAACTGAAGCCCCGGCCACCGAGGAACGCATCACCTCCATGTCCACGAATTGGTCACAGCTTCACTCTCCATGCCAACAAGTGCTACCTCTTTGGTGGGATGGCCAATGACAGCGAAGACCCAAATGGCAATATACCACGGTGTGCATGTCGATATGCAAATAATCTGATTTTAGTTTGAGAAGTAAGATTCAACTCAGACATACCTACATGAACATTGTACATTGGTATCACTCTGCAGATATCTGGATGACTTCTATGAATTGGAGCTGCAAGCTCAGTCTGGAGTCAAAGGCTGGAACATTCCAGAAACCAAAGGTGGAGGTCCATCCGCCAGGGAATCCCATAGTTCTGTGGTGTACTGTGGGAAGGGTGGCAGTGCCCCAAAGCTCTTCATTTTTGGGGGCATGTGTGGGTATAGACTGAATGACTTGTGGCAGCTAGACATTGGTAAGTCCTTGTTCATGTTCGCTGGAATCATGGAGCTGTATGTCCCATGTCTGTCAATATATGTGTTCATTTGGTTCAGTTGTTCAGTAATAATAATACGTTGATTTTATATAGCGTCTTCCTACAAATCCAAGGTCGTTTTACAAGTAATATGCAAATATACAAATGCAAAAAAAAAAAAAAAAGCTCAGCTCTCTCTATCTATTTCAGAAACTATGACTTGGTCATTACCTCAAACCAGAGGGCAGTTCCCACTTCATAGGAGTCTACACACCTCCAATGTGATAGGAAACAAGTAATGAAGCAACTTCTAATCCTATTTACAAAGATTTACCATAATATCCCTTACCTCTCTCAAATGCTTACAGTGATGTGTACTTTTCGACAAAGCAAAATATTTAGATTCAGAACAGTTAGGATGGCCTTGTCAATGTGATGTTTTGTGATGGTTTTTTACCTTTGTCTCCTTTCCTCAATTTCACACATTCTCATTTTTCTGTGCAGGTTATATGTGTTCGGAGGCTGGGTTCCTGTTGGAGAGACAGAAGACACGCTCACTTCTGATGGAGTCAAATGGGTCTGCACCAACTCTCTTTCCATGCTAAACCTTGGTATGACCAAGAACATTACGTTGTTTTGGAGATCTTGCTTGCTCATTTGTAGACCCGTACAAAGTGCTTTAAGTCTTTGAGCATTAGATCGGGAGCTTTTTGTAGAAGTGTTGCTAACTTCTTAAAAATGGCTTCATTTACATTGTTGAAAGCTCAAAACAAACAATGCTTTCTTTTGGTTTCTTTTGCTTACTGTAGACACACTGACATGGCACAACCTAACACCAGAAGAACATCAGCAGGGTCATTCAGGTGTACAGTCGGTTGAAGAGGAAAAAGACAGTCCGCATTGGCCGAAAGCAAGAGCTGGGCATTGTGCGGCAACTGTCGGCAGTCGTTTGTACATCTGGAGTGGGCGAGATGGATACAAAAAGTTCAATAACTACCAGGTGTGCTGCAAAGATCTTTGGTACCTGGAAACAGGTGAGAGATACAGGACAATGGATGTGATGTTTGTAAATGGAAATCTGTTGGACATGTTAATCTTTTATTGTGTTGTTATTTATGTCTAGAGAGGCCTTCCACCCCTGGTGCGGTGTTCCTCGTCAAATCCACAATCAATATGCTGCATGTTGCCTGGCGCCCCCTGCTTGCAGCTGACTGTTATTTGCTTCAAGTGCAGCCCATTACTTCCCCATCCATTGAACCACAGTCAATACCAACTACCCCTCTAGACCCAAGACACGGGAAGGAATCTATACAAAAAGGTGTGTTTTACAGCTGTCACTAAAAAGGAAAAAATATCACTTTAAATGCATTTACCATTTAAAATGCCTTACTTAATGCACGTTTTGTGGAAAGCATGAATCCTAACAATTAATATAAAAAAAAAGGGCACGGATGTTAGAAGTTTCATATTCACTTACATATATACATTTTATATGTAATTTCTTCAGATTCCCAGCCATCTCATAAAACAGGAAGTGTAGATGCCAAAGTTGGAGGTGAGAAGGACTCTTCATCACAGGTGAGATATCTGCAGCAAGCATGATAAAGTGAATTCAGAATATATAAAAACAGAATGAGAACTACATCAACAAGTTTTGAACTGGATCATCATCAGATATTTTGCAAGGATGCTGCATTGTTTTCCATTAATTTTTTGAATTAATTAATTGAATAGCCAAAAAATATGATTGTGTTGGAGCTAATTTGGGCTTTGCCACTGTCCCATCAGAAAACTGCATTCTCAGATGAGCTTTCTCCCATTTCAGGAAAGCCTTTTGAGGCCTAAAGAAATGGGTGAGGATGGGGCAGACAACCAATCAACAGGGGACAATAGTAGAGGAGGAACAAGCTCTGCTTCCGATGTCCCACTTACAAAACAGTCTGGTACAATTAAGGACTACAACACTTAAACACTGGGTCTATTTGGACTATTGAAAATGGATGTTATGCCATTTTGTTACTCTGTTCCTTTTCTCTTACTGTTTATATTATAATTTACAGAAAGAAACACCTCTCCTATCCCATCCAAACAGGTATGGTGTGTTTCTGTACTTTCTTAACTTGTAACAATCACTTTTAAGACTCCCAAAACACACTGACACATCTCCTCCGTCTGCCTTTACAGAATGATAATGCAGAGGACTCTGTGTGGTTTGATGTTGGGGTGTTTAAAACGCTGTTCTGTGAGGTTACATATTACTTCCTGCCTTCTGAGGATGGTGACCTGGCATCAAGCTTGTCTGGTCAAAACTCAACTGACAGTGAGGTTTGTCCACAATGACCACACCTAAGAATAACAGTTTCCAGTTTTAACCGTCCAATTGTCTAAGAAATATTTGGCCTTTTTCTGCCCGTCTGTGTTCTTTTACCATTGTTTTTCTGTGTAAACAAGCGCTAGATGGATGTCTTCAATGGTTATGCCACGCTCAGCTATTGTTTTAGCGTCTTGCACAGGCACAGTAAATTTTTTATAAGGAGTGTCTATTTGCACCCCGGTGTAAATAGCATCTGCCACACAACGCAACTGTTTGCACTCCAGTAGTCTGGTGGAACCACAGAAATATGACAAACTAACCAATAGATGTCGCTGCAGTGATGTGGGGAGTAAAGACGGTGTGTGAATGTGTACTGTTGTCCTAGCGACCCCTTTTCGTTTCCGCGTTTTGACCCACTCATTTTCCCATCTGATTTCATGTTTCACTCTTAATATTTCCTTTAATACTACTTAAAATAATAGAAAAAATGAATATTAAATGTTGATTTCATCGCAGTGATTTGGTCACGGTGGATGTCGGGGAGTGCAGAGAAGGGTTTGATCCGGAGGCAAGGTCTGTCGATCGCACTCGTTCCCAAGTGAAACCATGGTTACTGTAGTAAAAGCAAGGTTATTTTTTCTAAGGTAAGGTTAAGGTTAGGCTTAGGGGTAGGGGTTAATGTAGTGCATCTGTGGGACTCATAAATAAACTCAATAAACACACTGCAATGATGCCCATACTGTATGTTAGTATTTAAATATGGTTGTAAATAGTATCTGACACTTTTCACTTGGGTGTAAATAGCATATACCATTATTTGCACCAGGGTGCAAATAGCATCTGCCTTTTTTATATGCCGTGTCAGGTAAAAGCTAATGTCAACTTTTGAAAACACTTCTTAAAATGGTAGCATCCTCATGTCACTAGTTTAATATTTTATCAGTACATTTCTCTCTTATAGTGGAAGCTCCCGGGTCCTCATAGTTTCACAGGTCGTGAGAAGCAGCAGTTGGCTTCAGGGGTCACATACAAGCTCAGGGTGGCTGGACTGAACAGCTGTGGTCTGGGAGACTTCAGCCCCGTCAGTGAGTTTAAGACCTGTCAGCCTGGATTTCCTGGGGCGCCATCTGCTGTCAAAATCACCAAGGTACTGTTCCTCTTGTTAATGATGAAAACATAACGTTTCACTAAACAAGGCTTTTAAACGCTACGTTGTGATTTCTTGTCATTTCTGTTTCTCTTCCTCAGGATAAAGACTCCGTGCACATCACCTGGGAGTCTCCCACCTCTCCATCTGGAAAGATCATGGAGTATTCCATGTACTTGGCCGTGAGGAAGAGTCGAGGGAACAACACAGAGCGACCCGGCGATTTGGCCTTCATCCGAATCTACCGCGGCACCAAGACTTCATGCACAGTCAGCGAAGCGCAGCTGAGCAACGCGCACATCGACTGCTCGGCACGGCCTGCTGTCGTCTTTCGCATCGCTGCAAAGAACGAGCAAGGCTACGGTCCGGCCACTCAGATCCGTTGGCTACAAGGTGTGCATCCGTTGAAATTATATGATTGTCTCAAATCTTAACTTATGGCTTTCATGACTGACCTTATGATTCACCACTGCATTCATGCACATGTCTGTGATTGGTTACTATGCTCAGGTACTGCAAAAACCATGGCCACGCTAATCCGTTTTCAGTTTCCTAATGTCATCATTTTCCAAAGTATGCGGCATTAGAAAGTGTTTTCGAAAGTCTCAGTTTTTGGAGGAGGCAACAGTATTCCAGTGTGGATGAGATGCGTAAACAGCAAAATCAATGCGTTTTCAAATGAAAACTTATTTGTGTGGATGTGACTGTTGACACAACAGCAGTAGATCTAAATGGAATGCTGTAATTCAGTGTTTTCCAACATTTTTTCAATCAAGGCACCCTTTGAGAATTTACAAAATCTTGTGAAACCCTGCTCTATACTCTAGTCTAGTCTACAGCTGAAATTTTACAGTAATGCCACCAATATCTCACAGGAGCCTACTTTCCTCAATTCTTACCTTTAATTTTATTCAGATGGAATTATTTTTTGAGTATACAGCCTCCATAATAATCCTTAAGTCACTTAGTGTTATTATTATTATCATTATTAGGCCTATCACTCGTTACATTTGAGAAATGTTGCATATTCAGTTTTTTTTCTTTCTTTTTTTTTTAAATGCATATTAGGATTTTCGAAATGTTTAAAAGATTTTTTACACTGCACCCCTGATCTTGCCAGATCTCACCCTGGCTGGGAAACGCTGCTGTAATTGACACTATTATTGACAATGTACTATTGTCAAAATTAGTTCATTGCGGCAGCCATAATCTTATTTTTTCAATTAACTGTGCAGCCCTAATCTGGTGTTTAAGAAATTATTTCTGTTTTGTAAGCTGTCCATTACCAAAAACAAGTTCTGCATATAACAATAAAAATGTTGTCAAAAATCGTGTTATGTGAACTCTTCACGTCACATCTTAATCCATTTCAATAATCAAAGAAATATTTGAGAGCCAGCTTAACTATTAAAGAGCACCTATTATGGTTTTTCAAATATTACCTTTCATGTAGTGTTATATAGCTGTTTGTGAATGTAAAAAATTCTGCAAAGTTTCAAAAATCAAAGTGCACGACAAATGGAGTTATTGACTCCCAAAAGAAAGAACCGATTCTGAACACCTGAAACGAGTCGTTAGTAATTCCAGACTTACTTCCTGTACTAACCTATGTAATTTGGTAACAAAAAACCCGCCTCTGGTCTTCATTGGCTGCTCGCGAACAGCTTTGTCCCACCCTCTAACACAACACTAAGCGGTAGACCAATCACAACAGACTGGGACATCTGACCAATCAGAGCAGTGTATGCTCTCTGAAAGGAGGAGTTTAGAATGAATCCTTTAGAACGGATCATTGAACGAGTCCTTTTTGACACTGGGAAAATAAGGTAATGCTGCAATTTAAATTATGAGCAAATTAAAGTGTTTTTTGACCTTGGATAATAATAATAATAATAATAATACCTTTTATTTATAATGCGCTTTTCTTATACTCAAAGCGCTACAAGATTGAATAAACATAACATACAACAGCAACCACCATACCAACAAATTTAAAAAGAATAAACACAGAATTACTAACATACAACAGCAACCACACATAAAATTAATATTAATAAATATTAAAAGACTACCTTAAATACAATCCAAGGTTGGGGCGTTTCTAATAGTAAAAGGAAGAGCATTCCATAGCTTAGGGCCTCTGAAAGAGAAAGCTCTTTCCCCCATAGATTTAAGTTTGCAGGAGGCTGCTGAAGTGCAAATGAATTGGCAGAACGAAGAGAACGGGAGGGAGTGTAGGGCGCAACAAGACTGCAAAGATACTCTGGTATCTGATTGTGATACTCTGGATGCATGTAAATCTATTGTATGAGACATTTAAAACAAAATAAGGCACGTTTAAAAACCATAATAGGTGCCCTTTAAAGAATTTTATTGGCCAAGTTAGCTCTAACAATGGGATTTGTTTTGGTGTAACGCTCTGAAAGTAAAGCTGTATACAATGTAAAAGATATAAAATGCAACAAACAATACAGTCCTAACAGCTGAATGTGTTGTCCTACAGATGCAAGTAAACTCAAATCCTCAGTGATGCAGCAGGACTCTAGTTCTCAGTCAGCAGAGCCTGACACCACCTGCAGATAAACCCTCAACCCTCATGTGTCAGCCAGCTGCTTTAAGGACAGCTCTGTTTTAACATTTTAATACAAACCCTTTTGATGGCTGAAACGGATGTTAACTCATGTCCACTTTGGACATGGTGTTTATGTCTTTGTCTTTTAATGTTTTTAGCATTTATACTGTAGCTTTAGATGTTCAGAAAAGCAATGCCCCTACTGTCTTTGTATAATAACAGATTATCACAATACACTGTAGATAACTAAAAAATGGTTTATTTTTTATATTAAGTTTTTTTGTTGAACAAAAATATAATACTTTTAATGAGGCTTGTTGTAGCCACAAAGCAACACGTGTCTTGTATCCTTTCAAATCCCAAATCCGTTTTTTGGGAGAAACATAAGACCACACCCTTGTGGAAACTTAGCAACTCACCCATTTTAAAATGCATGTAATACATTTCTTAGAATAGAATACAATAGAATAGTGTATTTTCAGGATACGCTTTCCTGTGCCTTAGTGTTGAACATAAATATAATGCATGTTGAATATGCAATGTCTGTCCTTTATGGGTAACTCTGAATAAGGAGTAAGACAAAATCTCTGAGTTAATTATTTCCTTCAGAGCATTCACTTCTGGGAACATATTTAGCCTTGTTACAAGCCTTTTACAGAAGGGCTTATAGAACACTTCAATTCTAATTTTTGGATTAAATACTAAATGTATTAATTATACTTAGTAATATATCTATTTCATTTACTTACACAGTACAGCTAGAATAGTACATCTACTAGGGGCTTTTTAATAGCCCATCTCTAAAATTGTTTATGCAGCTGTGCACTGGAGATTATACAGTGCCGTGAAAAAGTATTTGCCTGATTTCTTTTATTTTTCATACTAAATTGTTTTAGATCTTCAAACAAGTTTTCAAACATGTTTTTTTTTTTTTCCATCGAAGCAAAAAAGTTATCCAACATCTTTATCACCCATGTGAAAAACTAACTGCCCCCTTAAACTTAATGGCTGGTTGTGCCACCTTTAGCAGCAACAACTGCAAGCAAACACTTCCGATAACTGGAGATCAGTCTTTCACAATGCTGTGGTGGAATTTTGGCCCACTCTTCTTTGCAGAACTGCTTTAGTTCAGCCACATTGGAGGTTTTTCGAGCATGAACTGCCCGTTTAAGGTCCTGCCACAGCATCTCAATTGGGTTCAAGTCAGGTCTTTGACTAGGCCACTCCAAAACTTTAATTTAGCTTCTTTTGGGCCATTCAGAGGTGGACTTACTCCTATGCTTTGGATCATTGTCTTGCTGCATAATCCATTTGCGCTTGAGCTTCAACTCAATAACTGATGACTAGATTCTCCTTTAGGATTTTCTGGTAGAGAGCAGAATTCATGTTTCCCTCAATTATTGCAAGTCACCCTAGCAAAGCATCCTCACACCATCACACTACCACCACCATGCTTGACCGTAGGTATGATGTTCTTTTTGTGGAATTATGTGTTTGAATTACGTCAGATGTAACGGGACCCCTGTCTTCCAAACAGTTCCACTTTCGACTCATCAGTCCACAGAACATTCTCCCAAAAGGTTTGAGGATCATCAAGGTGTGTTTTGGCAAAATTCAGAAGAGCCTCCATGTTCTTCTGGGTTAGAAGTGGTTTTCACCTTGCCACTCTTCCATGGATGGCATTTTTGGCCAGTCTTTCTGATAGTGGAGTCATGAACAGTGACCTTCATTGAAGAGAGAGGCCTGCAGTTCTTTGGATGTTGTCCTTGGCTTTTTTGTGACTTCCTGGATGAGTTGTCGCTGTACTCTTGGAGGAACAGGCTCTTGGAGACTTTTTCCTCATTTCTGGAATTTCTTTCGACCTTGTCATAGTGTACTACTGGGTGAGACATTTTAGCCAACTTCATGCTGCTGAAAAAGTTGTATTTAGTTGATTTGATTGGCCTGGGTGTGTCTAGACCAGCTGAACCCCATTATGAATGCAGTTTCATAGATTTGGGCAAATACTTTTTCACACAGGCCCAGTTGGTATTGGATAACTTTTTTTGCTTAAATAAATAACATTATCATTTTAAAACTGTATTTTGTGTTTGCTCAGATTGCCTTTGTTTGAATTTTTTAAACAATTTAGTATGATACACAAAAACAGAAGAAATCAGGATGGGGAAAATACTTTTTCACAGCACAGTATCTGGATTATCTTCCATTACCATTTCATCAACCTAGAAAACTACAGAGTATTCATATTAAGTATCTACAACATACATTGTGCCATGTATAACCCTTCTCTTTTTGTGTACAAAGTTATAAATGCCATTTCAGCATCTTCCTTTAGAACAGACGACTATGATATTTACACATGCTTGTCATTTTCCATCCTCCAGGCCTTTTTAAGTTGCACTCTTGTAGACGGGATGTACAACTGGTGCTATTTTTTGATAATCATCTATTAATGTCTTTCATAATTTTATTCGTTCTGCTTCACCACACTGTTAACCAACAGTGTTATTTATTTTTTTTATTTTGCTATTTGTCACAACATTTTGCTAAAAAGTAGCATTTCCGTGCTATATTTTTGAGTATTAGGTTAGAATTTACTTTTAAGTATTGTTGTAAATTCTCTATTGGAAACACTATTTTCAAGGCATACATTTGTTCAGATCTGTTTTGGAACATGTTTATTAGCCTTTATTATGATTATAAAATTTTGGTTAAAATTCCCTGTGAATATTTTCAATAAATGTATATAAATGCCATCAACAACTGTCATGTTTTGCAAATCCTTGCACAACATTTAAACAAAGAGAGATCACATATTTTATTCAAAAATCAGCATGACAACTCACATGATATTAATTAAGACACATGTTCCAAATAGATATCAAATCAGAATTCCCTTAACTGTAGCCATGCAAATTGTCCATCTGGCGTACCTGTCTGTCCACTGCCCCTACCCGTACTTTAAAAATGATTAAATACAATGAAACAAAAAAAGTCCTAATTTGGTGTGGCCTGCACCAAATGGACCTTCAGCAGACCAAATTAAACAAATTGGCCTGAATATAAAACTGAATGATTTACAAAGACATCCCTTAAGTAAATGTACAGATCAGCAACAGGCACTTTTTTCCCTGCTCTTGTTAACAGGCATTTCTTGGTCTTCCAGTACTGACCTGCACATTTCTAAGCTTCTAAATCTGTCACTGGACATGGTCTTGCCTATTGTTCAGTCATGAGAATTGTATCTGCTGAACACCAGGTATCTTTTTTTTAAATGAGCACAAATACGCATGTTTGCCATACCAAAAACAACTGAACTATTCAATACATTCTACAATTGGAACCGTCTTATTTTTATCATTCATACAATAAGAGTCTTCAGTAACATATAGCTGTAGGAAAACATGGGTTTGTGTACATGCTCACCTGTTGGTATGAGGTGGTGTACACCATCATGTTCTGTTGCTGGCCATCTGCAGTGATCAGTCCAGCAGGCAGCTGACCGGCTGCATGTCAAAAATTTAACAACACTTCACATTACATCATGATGGTAACCCTCTGTTTCAGTTACATTACTTTTAACTTTCAATCTGATGAAACTTGAAGAAGTTTGGAGCAACCTTTAAAAACATTTTTTTTTTTTCACTTACATCTTGAATTTCTCAAGACACATATACAAGCTGTATGAAAGAGTTTCCACTAACTGAAACTGTCATCTGTGAGCTCTTCTCCGAGGCCCTCTGTGACTGTTACTGGATTGATGCCTTTCTCACCCTTCATCACCTTGGAAACATGAACGTGTTACTTTCAATCAAAATTCTAAAAACAGACTGATGTTCATGATGTGACATGCAGGTATTGCTTCTCTACAAATGACACTGCAATTTTCGCAACAGTTTCATAAGTGCAGCTGATATGTCTCTCTCTACAAAGACATCCTGTATTCTCTCTGATCCCATTTACCGTAAATGGGTCAGTTTTGTTTTAAGAATGTAAATGAAGTTTTACAGAAGACTGCATCTATCAAATTACATTGGCCAATTTTCAAGATATATCTGAAAGACCACTTTAGCTCACTTCCAGACAGTTAAAGGTGCAGTAAGTGATTTTTTTTAATGAAATTACATGCTGAAAACATCCCTATTACCAGTCAGATATTACTGAAATGGGTGCCATTAAATATCACACCTGTCTCTGTAACAGCCCTAGACTTGATAAACAGCGAGGGAAAAGATTTCCGGGGGCCTCGGTCAGATCCTTTGTTAATGCCAATCAGAAGTGTTTCTGCCTGTCAATCATTGTGCTTACAGTAGGGATGTAGACAGTTAACCGATTAACCAGCATTAACAATTTGTTCGACCAGTACTAGTAATACTAGTAGCAAGAGTACAAAGTGGTGCCATGTACAAAAAACAAACATCTGCAAGCCTCTACATCTAAGAGCATATGTTTACAGCCCCGAATTTCACTCATGTTTCTCAGGAGAGGCGATGCCCAGTGGGACCTCAGTGCCTTCGGAGCGGGTTCCAGAGCTTGCCGTCTACCAGCTGCATAACTTACTGACCCCTGCCCATGTATATATGTTGATTCTTCTAAACACAAATAATTAGCAATATATGGGTAGACTATGGTTTTTATCCTACCATTGTTAAACTGCCAAAAGTTATCACCTCATAGGTTAATAGGGCGTAAAAGCGATCCATTCCAAATTAGTTTGTTTTGAAATATTAGAATGAAAAATGTGGTTGTTCATTCAAATGTTGTTGTAATAACTATTGCTAAATATGCACATCTGTCATGTGGGCCTGTTTTGCTTCAGCCAGTATAGACTTTTGTCATGCCTGTTTGGTCACTTGTTTGATTCATGGCTTATCGGTTAACCAGTTAATAACCCGTTAATGCTGGCGGTTCCTCGGTTAAAAGTATTTGCCAAAATTTGCAACCCAAGTTCACAGGGCAGCCCATAATATGCTCGTAAAAGTGCCAGTACGATGTCATGCTCCCATGAAACGCTAAGGGTCGGATGGCATCGCCCTCCATCTGCTCCAACACACAACGTTCTCTAGTGTGGTAGTTCTCAAACTTTTTTGTACCAAGGCACATATTTGTAAATATTAAATTTCCAAGGAACACCATTTTTTTCCCTCAAAATACAATGATGTGTACATCCTCATAAATGTGAAATAAACCATATTAAACTTATGCTGCCTCTGAAACACAAAGAAAAAATTTAAAATGGACTTGAAACCATGGTAAATTATATTTGTGAAAAAATATTTTTAAAAATGTACTACACAAATTTCATGGAATATTTGAAAAATGTTATTTAGGTTGTAAGGACAAATCAGGGCTCTACACAAACATTTTTATTTAGGAAAAAAATGCAAAAGAATAATGACGGATAAAAATAATGATGATTATAAAACAATGTTTGTTTATTTTTTGGAATTTGCATTGACCTGGAATTTGCATAAATTCCTGCTAGGTAGTCTCATTATAAAGTGTGGACATTTCAACAGGATATGCAGTTTTAATAGGGTTTTTGCGGTCTGGCAGTGCGTGGTTATAATGTTACAATGCGCACCTCCATTAGAAGCAGAAACTGTAAGAGTCTAGTGTATCTGTGTGTGTGAGATTTTCTTTTGAGTGCAAAGTTTTAGAAAGAGGGGGCTTGGCTAATTCAACGGCAGGTGTGATGGAAGTTTCAGAACAGCTAAAATCACTTACAGCACCTTTAATAAAAAATGAATGAGTACATATATATGGGTGCAAGTTTAAGGGTTCTGAAGTGTGTCTGGAGAATGTTTAAACTGGTGTGTGCATGTTTATTTACTAGTGAGCTAGCAATACTTCTCTGAACTTCTGCAGGTAGAGTTTGCGGGCCTCCACATACATATCAAAACCCAGTGTGGACATGGCAAACAAGATGTCCTCGCCATTTATGGTCTTGCGTTTCTCTTGATGGCATCGTTCGCTGGCTTCAGATGTGATGAAGCTGATAAACTCGCTAACGCACTCTTGCACACATTCCTTTGTAGCTTTCGCAATCTGTGATTAAGAGACAGATCACAGAAGTTAGCACAGTCTGTCGCTACTTATACATAAAATGCGCACACAAAGATTTTTTTTGGACTATTTTTAAGATTTAAACATTTTAATTTCATAAATTCCATCAAATTGAATTGAGTAATTTTTAACCATGTTTAATTTAAATTTGAGTTTTGTTCATTTACATTTATTTTTTTTTATCCCCTTTTCTCCCCAATTTGGCATGCCCAATTACCACTACTTAGGCCCTGTCCCAAATGGCACCCTCCGCCCTTGTGGTCTTCCTCTGAGTGCAGACCGATGGGGCACTAGTCAGCAAGTCCATGAGGGGGCATGATTGGTAAGTGTGCATTTGGGACATACTTCAAGACTTCAATCAGATGATGCATTTTTTTTACATTGTTTTTATTTACATGCAGTTTTACAAATTATTATTTTAAAAAGGCATGGCATTGATAGATAGGGTAAAGGAACACACTTTAACTATTTAATATTTGTTTTTATTAAATAATTTCAAGCAACACACTGACAAAGCATTATATAATAAAGAACCTCTGAAAAACAAAGTGCACATATGACTACAGCAACAAAACCCCATTGTTTTATAACTTTTGAAAACAAATAAACATTATTCAGACACATGGATGGTTACAGCTTAGAACACAGTAAAATGTATAGAAAGAACATACCACCATATATTCGCAAAAACAGTTATAAAATACACACAGCCACACTTCTGCATGTATAAATAGCACTGTTACACCGAATGTTGCTATATCAATAAATATAAGCAATCTTACAAGCTACAGCCATGTGCATTAAATTATTATTTCCTGTCTTGATATTTTAGAGACTCACAAGCATTCTAAAATCCTCTTTGAAACAACAATAACAATAAATTGCATAGGAGTAATTCCATATCTCTGGAAAATTAAATAAAACAAAGTTTTGAACAAATTCCACACATTAGACTTAAAAATGATTCTATATACCCATAAGCAAGTCATCTGCCATTGACAATCTGGAAAAAGCGATTATTAAAATAAATTTTTAATCCACAATTGAACATCGCCTTGTCTGGCATGTTTTTTCCTCCAGCTCAGAAACTGGAGTCCTTCTGATTGGTTTGTCGCAAGGACTGTTGGGTAGCGGACTGCTGTGAGCCCGGAGCAGTGCGGGCTACGACGAAGACCGCATCGAGGGCGCAAAGGGGGCGCTCGCGTAAACCCTCGCAAGCGCTAAAATCACAAATGGGACACACTACGGACTCGTAGACTTAACAAGCACGTGCAACTGAAGGCCACGAGACCGCAAGTCCACATGAAGCGTGCCATTTGGGACAGGGCCTTACTAGGCACTCATGGTGGCGCGGTTACTCACCTCAATCCGGGTGGCGGGGGACAAGTCTCAGTTGCCTCCGCTTCTGAGACCGTCAATCAGAATCTTATCACGTGGCTCGCTGTGCATGACACCACGGATACTCACAGCACGGGAGGATCATGCTACTCTCCGCGATCCACGCACAATTTACCACGCGCCCCATTGAGAGCGAGAACCACTAATCACGACCATGAGGGGGTTACCCCATGTGACTCTACCCTCCCTAACAACTGGACCAATTTGGTTGCTTAGGAGACCTGGCTGGAGTCACTCAGCACCCCCCTGGTTTCAAACTCACGACTCCAGGGGTGGTAGTCAACGTGAATACCCACTGAGCTACCCAGGCCCCCATTTAAATTTGTTAAAGGTTACTCAAATCAATTTGATGTAATTTTGTTATGAAATTAAAATGTGTAAATCTTCAAAAAAGTTTGTGTGTATAAAAAGTACAGTACTAGCATGTACTTTTCCAGTCTGTGGAATGGCATTCTTCATGATGCGAGCAACGTTGGCAATAGGAAGGTAAATGTCCTGCTCTCGTTAATTGTCTTTGAAGCCATTGCCATCCTCCTGGTCATTAAAACTTTCGTCTCCATCATCTGCACATAAAGGAAACACACAAGAACACAACCAAAAGATAAATAATTCTATAGTACCTGTACACAAAAACTGCTGTGTCCTTCCTAATAATAATGCCATAGGACACTGTCTAATCTACAAAAATAATAATAATAAAAAAATAAAAAAAAAAATCCAGCAGTTCTTTGTGCTAAACAAAAACAAATACAAGTACTTGTTTCTGTTAGACCCATGTTCTTACCATGCTGGGTCTGTAAGACTTAGGTGCCTGGGGTCATATGGTGGTGCTGCTGTCTCTGTCCATCTAAACAATTTATGTGGATTGTTTTAAAACATTTATTTTACTGCAGCTTTACAATGTACAAAAATAATGAAAATAAAGTGCATCAAGTTTAAATGTTTGGGAATGTGGAATACTTAGCTAAATATTCTATTTATAATTAAATACATATCATGAAAATAATATAAATACGCAATTAATCTGTTAAACATAACTCTGGACATATTATTAATACATTTAATAACTACACAATTATTTGTTCTGTCACCCTGGCGGTCTTTGTTTTCATGGTCAGCTAGCAGGTAAGCACTGCTAACCAGCTCAAGCTAACAAATAGCAAACGTTTAACAGAGAAAGTAAGTAATTTCCGACCAATTCCATTACTTTAATCAGAAATTCTCTTGTTTTATCTTGTAAATAAACATGCTGTTTAAATGAGAATAAATATGCACTGAGGGCCTCGCGTGCATTTAACCTCCATCCTCAAACATTTATTCTTTCAACATTTCCTGCATTCAACAGCTCCTTCCGCCCGGTATAAACTGAATAATTCTGGCGGTAATAGTCTTTTCCATTCGTTAAATACAAGAATAGGTGGTGAAGCGGATCATTTAACTGGAGCCTCAAATACCAACCTGACTCGTGCTCGCGCTGAAACTTCATTGGCCAGAAACGTGCCTGCGCGCGACTGGTTGTGCACGCGCTCCTGCGCACGCGGCCGTCAACCAGCAGGGGGCGTGCTGCTCATTGTTTTCTTTAAAGGTGCACCCAGTAATTTTTTTGTACTCTTTAAGAAATTAATTGTAATTTTAAATGAGATATGAGAGGAAGACTCCAGTTAAGTAATGCAATGGCTTGCTTTGATTATTGGTGGGGGTTACCTAATTTTTCTGCTTAATTGCTCTGTGACTCAGTTGTGTGCTTTTTTCAAAACGATTGAATGGTGCGCCTATGGTGAGTGCCATATGCTTAAAGTGATGGCAGACATATGTTAGTTGCACAGTGGGAGAACTGAAATAGATAAGCAAACCATAATGAAGCTGTGCCCCTGCCCTTATGGGCACTGATGCCGAACTGTGTGCACTTATCTTGATTTAACTAACAAACCTGACATGCATTGGCCTAAGTGCAGGCAAAAGAGAATTATCATGCTCTAACAGCTGAACTACCGGCACAAGCACATAAGGCATTGTAATTTGCGACATTAACATGTAAAGTAATAACATGAATTAATGATGGTCAAAAATATTTTTAAAAAATATAACACTATATTACCTCTGTCCAGGCTGCCTATTCTGACACTTTAAGCTGGCAAAAAAGTTACCCTTACCCAGCCTAGTTTTTATGTTGTAATTTGGCACTTTGCTTCCTCTGTATGAGCATTCAGCTGTACTGTACAGTCTCTCCTCTACTCCTCTCACAGCCTCAGAAGACATCAACACCATGACCTTGTAATAGTGGCGTAATTTCCTCTTGGGAATGCACACCTAAGAAACCTTTCATCAGAAGTTCCAGCATGCAAAATCACTCATGAATTTTAAACATTTCTGCTACACTCAGCACTTAATGCTGTGGACTGTGAATACATAATTAAATTAGTGACTGCTTATTGAGGAGGAAATGTTGTGGCAATTTTTTTTATATATATTGTATAAAAAATAAGACTTAATTTACAATTTGGATATGCTGTTTAGCGGTCATGCAAAAAATTATGAGAATTATGTTGAGACAACTATACGTGCATCATTAATTAATAATAAATATTCCATTAGGCTTCGGAGGTTCTTTGGAGGTTTTCATGTTATTTATTTATGCATGTTGCTTTTATGTTGTTTTTTTTTTTTCCTTCTGCAATAATATTTACAGTGTATTAGTGTGGGGATTTTTCTTGGGTATTTCCGTCTGTTATTATTCCCCAGCAGATACTGCAAAACTACCTACAAATTTGACCATAGTCTGTTAATGTATAGATTTCTTTTAATAAACATGCCAGTAAAATACTGAGTGATCTCACCCTGATGACAGCCGCTTCAAACAGTAGGTTACTTTGCAACAATAGTTCATAGGAATGGCATTGACCCAACACTCCACGGCACACCCATTACTGCATGCATATATATATATATATATATATATATATATATATAAAGTGAAATGACAGGATTTACAACATGATATTAACTATAAAGTCAGTACTTGTTTACTATGGCTTTTCAGGTTCCCTTTGAATTGTCCTTGTTCTTTTTTAATTTCTTGGCATTTTATATTGTTTCTGTTTAGAATTTGTTTTCTGTTTTTTTTTTACTTCTTACTGATTTGATTATATAAACTTTTATGCACATGTGTGTTAGCTATATGTTCTCCATAAAGCTCTTTGAAAGCATTGTTTCTACAAATGTAGTAAAGTTTATTAAGATTACACTTAACACAGTTTTATAAAATAATAAAATGTTGTAAATGACCATGGTAACCTTAATTCCCACAATACTATTGTTAGTTACTATAGTTATTATTACACTTGACATTAGCCACTTCTGTCGTAAATAAACAATCAAAAAACATTAACAGATAAATAACAAAAAGATGTGCCAGGCAGAATGTATTACGATTTTACAGCAGTACCAATAACTGTAATAAGTAGCCCATAATATTTTCAAATAGGCTATATATATTTTTATTTTGTTTCAAATAAAATAAAGAAAAATAATAAATGGTTACCATAATAGTTTATATATGTATAATATATAGCATCTTGCATAGTCTGTAATTCTTAGCTAGCCAGCAGAAGTGACGAGCAGTGCTCGAATTGAAATAAGTCTTATGGGGGGGTCCCCACCATAAGTGGGGTTAGTCTGGCAATATACAATTTATACAAAATATACAATATATTTATTTGATCATAATATGCATAACTATATACTATTTATTAAAAACAGGCATACATAAAAGAACAGGCTTTTGTGTTGATAAAGAATAAAAAAAAATATACATTTTCAGTCCAATGTTATATAACAAAGTGAGATAAGCTACTATTCTTCTTTTAAATGGCTTACTCCAAGTAATACTGGATTTAGAGGGTGACAAAGCAGCAGACCCAAAAGGGCAACTATGGCAAATATACCAGGGGACTACATATAAGGCACTTGAAGATCCGTAAAAGCATGTGACTTCAAAATACACTGAAATGTCTCAAAAACATTAGAAAATAATCAGATGGCTTCCAGACTCACTAAGATTTCACAATATTACTGTTTTTACTGTATTTTGGATCAAATCAATGCAGGCTTGGTGAGCAGAAGAGACTTTTGAACAGCAGTGTAAATTCAACAGAATAAGTCTAGCATTATTTACCAGTGTAGTATTTACTACCCTAAAAACAACTGGATGATTGATGTGACACTTTGTGATAATAATGTTTGTTCCAAAAGACTTGTTTAAATGCATGAAACTAGTTTATTAGATATTAAAAATATAAATTGTGACAAGACAGGCTGTCGATTTCAGTGCAGTTACATGTTACGTCAGTAGGTGGCGGCAAGGGACTGTTATGAGTGAGTCAGTCAGCAGACTATTCAGCCATTTCAGTCAAAAAAGCTGCTTTATTCAGAAACAAACAATGCTATGGTTATCAATATGTCAATCACTATTTCAAGAGTGAATCCCGCATTTATATGCGGATATAATTCCCGAAACTTTGCAGCATGTACGTGGCCGTTGGTCCTCCTCTTAGCAGCATGAAAAACAAGTTTTCTACAAATTCTGAATGGATTATATATAGCACAGAAAGCGCACAACGAGCACTCCCTTTATAATCACTAAAAAGCTGTCACTCATCTTCATCGCGATTTCTAGCACCCCCGTAGAACCAGGCCTATTAATAATGAAAAATGAGTAAGCGTAAATGTTTCCAATTTATGCAAGGAATACAAAAGCCCCGACATGGAGTGGATAGATATAGTAGAAAATATAGAGAGAGAGAAAATTACCCCTCAAAAAAGTCAGTAAGAAGCTTTCTCTTCCCGCCTGCGAGTGGAGGTTTATTATTCTCCCTTTTTTAGCTAAAGTTAGCTTCACCGGAGCGGCGCCAAGCAAGCAGTCATGTCAAGGATGTCATGCGCTTAGCGGTCTTTAGATGTGGGGTGGGGCGTTTACATTTTAAAAGGACATGACAACTAGCTTAAAAACAAACTTAATATAAATTATTGTAAAAAATTAATTCACGAAATTTACCGTTTCCACTGCATGAATTTAATCATATTTGTCATTATTATTTTTACTAAAATATAAGTATCTTGGGGACCCCCCCTAAATCTATTTTTTACTTCTTATGGGGGTCCCTAATGCCTTATGGGGGGTCCCGGATCCCCCCAGCCCCCCCCCCCCCCCAGTTTGAGCACTGGTGAGGAGTCAGGTTTAAATCCCAGTTGCGCTAATGGGGCACGCTGTAACGCTGTGTTACAACGTACCCCAAATTGAACAAACTATATGCAATTCCATGCAGTCAGATACACTATATTGCCAAAAGTATTCGCTCACTCATCCAAATAATTGAATTCAGGTGTTCCAATCACTTCCATGGCCACAGGTGTATAAAATGAAGCACCTAGGCATGCAGACTGCTTCTACAAACATTTGTGAAAGAATGGGCCGCTCTCAGGAGCTCAGTGAATTCCAGCGTGGTACTGTGATAGGATGCCACCTGTGCAACAAGTCCAGTCATGAAATTTCCTCACTACTAAATATTCCACAGTCAACTGTCGGTGGTATTATAACAAAGTGGAAGCGATTGGGAATGACAGCAACTTAGCCACGAAGTGGTAGGCCACGTAAAATGACAGAGCGGGGTCAGCGGATGCTGAGGCGCATAGTGCGCAGAGGTCGCCAACTTTCTGCAGAGTCAAACGCTACAGACCTCCAAAGTTCATGTGGCCTTCAGATTAGCTCAAGAACAGTGCGTAGAGAGCTTCAAGGAATGGGTTTCCATGGCCGAGCAGCTGCATCAAAGCCACACATCACCAAGTTCAATGCAAAGCGTCGGATGCAGTGGTGTAAAGCACGCCGCCACTGGACTCTAGAGCAGTGGAGACGCGTTCTCTGGAGTGACGAATCACGCTTCTCCATCTGGCAATCTGATGGACGAGTCTGGGTTTGGCAGTTGCCAGGAGAACGGTACTTGTCTGACTGCATTGTGCCAACTGTGAAGTTTGGTGGAGGGGGGATTATGGTGTGGGGTTGTTTTTCAGGAGCTGGGCTTGGCCCCTTAGTTCCAGTGAAAGGAAATCTGAATGCTTCAGCATACCAAGAGATTTTGGACAATTCCATGCTCCCAACTTTGTGGGAACAGTTTGGGGATGGCCCCTTCCTGTTCCAACATGACTGCGCACCAGTGCACAAAGCAAGGTCCATAAAGACATGGATGAGCGAGTTTGGTGTGGAAGAACTTGACTGGCCTGCACAGAGTCCTGACCTCAACCCGATAGAGCACCTTTGGGATGAATTAGAGCGAAGACTGCGAGCCAGGCCTTCTCGTCCAACATCAGTGTCTGACCTCACAAATGCGCTTCTGGAAGAATGGTCACAAATTCCCATAAACACACTCCTAAACCTTGTGGAAAGCCTTCCTAGAAGAGTTGAAGCTGTTATAGCTGCAAAGGGTGGGCCGACGTCATAATAAACCCTATTGATTAAGAATGGGATGTCACTTAAGTTCATATGCGTCTAAAGGCAGATGAGCGAATACTTTTGGCAATATAGTGTATGTAATTGACATAATTCCCCTTAATGTGTGTGTGTGTGTGTGTGTGTGTGTGTGTGTAATCAATCCATGCATTATTTCAGCCAATGCATTGGCTTTGATGTGTATTTATTGTCAAGTGTCAAAATTTCTGCTATAATATGTATGACAAAGTTAATAAATGGCTTATATTAACATCATATTTTAGTTTATCTTCTATGTAACACACACACATAATCTCAACAGGGATATTATTTGGCAGTATATTAATGCATGAAAAAAAAAACTGTATGCATCACATTCAATGACAGTGAGAAGTGGACTGTAGTTGCCCTGAGGGCAGTGCTCTTTGTGTGTGGAGATTTCCTAATACTGACATAAAGGGCATGGGCGTACTCATTCACAGAGCGCTGAGAGGGGCGGAGTTTCCCCGCTCTATTCCCTTGTAGTGTAGTGTGCGGAGGAAGGTAGTACACTCCAGAGAGCTGCGCTGAGCTCGTTGAGACACGGACGAAGGCGGCAGCGAGAGCCACAATCAGCATCCAACACAAACCCGCTGCACGGGGCTCGGCAGCCAGCCTCCTTCCGTCCCTTCGAGTCCAGCCATGAAACAGACGTTACTGGAACTCATGAGGATGAGCAGGATCTGCCGGATGGTGCTGGCCACTTGTTTAGGATCTTTTATTCTGGTCATCTTCTATTTCCAAAGTATGTTCCAACCAGGTAGGACTCCGCGATGGTTTTATTCTAAAGATTTGAGATGCTCTTGTCTTTCCTTTGTGTTGCTGACATGGTGCTGACCGCTGTTTCGGTGTGAAGGAATGCCTTTAATAATCAACGAGGTCTTTGAAGGAGCGCATCGATTAGCAGCAGGGAGAGTGAATGATGTACTGACTCGCATCTAAACCCGGTCTAAACTCCAGCTGCCTGCTTAGGAATAATGCCATTCAGTTTCATTTACGTTTTAATGTGTATTTATGTAAACCATCCATCCATCCATCCATCTATCTATCTCAAAAGCAACTAAAACGTAATGCTCACCGCTCAAATACTTGATAGAAGAAATTGTAATGCAATAGACTGATGGAAGACTCATGTAGGATGTATAATTACGCCTCCGTGACAGACTTTTCCGTTGATCTGCCCACCGTTTTGGTTGAGCTTGACCAAAGCGTGTGTTGGATGGCTTTTTTTTTTTTGGGAATGCTCATGTGCTGCGGATGGAAGATGTAGACAAAGACAATGAAAGCTGTGTAGTAGCCTACAGTGCAATAGTGATCAACCGTTGTGGTCACCGGCACGGTGGAATGTCTCTGGAAGCGGTGAGTCACCGGCGTCAGCGACATGTGAAGGGTCGCAGAAGTCCGCTGGAATGCCGGTGTCATCATCGTTCGACGCATATGAGACCTGTTGCTCCATACTGGGGATGCTGGAATTGATGAGCTCATTCATGCACATGCAGATGTTGTCTCCAGGGTTGATCATGATGTTTCAGTTTCATGTAGGGAAGATGAAAACTGTGCGCAGTGATAACAAAGCAAGTGCCTGTGGTTTATTTTGGCATTATAAAACGTTAACATTTATTTTCGGCTCTAAAATCTGGAGAATCTGATATGCGTTTGTAACGGTAGCCAGCTGGTAGGTAGCTTAGTGCGCCTACCTCCCACGCAGGGTCAGGCAGGACTGGTTACAGTGGTGCCGTGACCCGGATAGGAGTGAGTTTTACGGGGGTGAGTGTAACGTAGCCAGCTGGTAGGTAGCTGTGCAACGTGTAAGTATCACTCCCCTGGCCTCAAGAGGCGCACTAAGGACTGACACTAGGAGCTGTAGCCTTTAGCCTCTTTGTTAGCGCGCCCGCCTCCCACATCCGGAGACGCCTGTTCGAATCCCGTTCGGAGCGGGTCGAGCAGGACCCTTTACACGTTTATCCATAATTTCATTGACCAACCAAACCGCCAGCAAAGATATTCAAAGCCCCTAACCTAACCCTTTTCCTTACCCTAAACCCCTAAAGTATACTTTTTTTTTACGTGTTTGACACGAACACGTCTGTCTACAGTTGAATGACCGTGCGCACATACACAGGCGGTTGGCGCATGCACGCTATGACTGCTAAGAGTTATTTCTCTTCAGGAGTTTACTTTAGACCCATAAAGATGTCTTTATATTCCTTCAGACTCAAGTTACACAACGCAGGTATCTCCTGACCTCGTCACACATGTGCTTTTGATGTGCACATCCACTGTTGTTGTTTCTACCCTTATCTCGAGATGTTTAGCGGACATCACATCTTCTGCTAGTGCTTCTTCATGACAGCAACAGCTCAACTGTGAGTGTTTCCACCTTGTGGACTCACTAATTAGTGCAAATAATTCCTGGCGCATGCATATTCTGTGCGTTCAGAGTACGTGTGGTTAGAAAAATCAAGCCGAACACATTCAGTGCTCGAACATATTTGATCTGAATGGCCCCTTACATTGCTTGGCAGCAGCCTAAATTTAGGCTGAGGAACTATATCACTTCATAGCAGAAGAATACCATGTTTTGATTTTATTGTTGTTATTATTAATACATTTGTTTATTGAACATTGGTGTCTTTCATCGTATTGCTGTAGTCTCCATTTTATACAAGCAATAAGCCACTCGAGGTTGTGCATTACAGTGATTTTACCATGGTTAAGGGGGTTGTATCTAAGACATCCCTTACCCATGGTTAAATCATTGTAACACGCACCTTTAATGGGTTATTGCTTTAATTTTAAGAGTTTTCAAAGTGTCACTGAGGTAAAAACTGCATCCCATGGTCTACTGGGATGCCCAATTTTACTAAAATTGCTTAGTTATGAAAGCATCTCTGCTAAGACTGCATCACACATGATTATGAAAATTTTTAATAGAGCATTCTCCCTTATGTTCTATATTAGCTTGACAGGTGTTTCAGTTTCCTCTTGTGTGTGTGCCCTTGCTCCTCTCTTCTTTCATCCCCCTGTGTGAATGTAAGTGACCTGATTGTGCACTCTAGCCTACAAACATACCCCCCCCCCCAGAACACACTGACACAGTATAAGAAACACACACATACACAAATACACTAAAATTAGAAAGTGCCTCATGTGTACCTGAGCAACTGTGGCAACTAGAGTTGAGTGACAGGGCTGGCCTCTTATTTTCCAGTGTGTTTATTTCCACTTTTATGTACAAATCTGATGAATACAGAAAACAAGGACAGCCATAGGAAATTAAAATCACAATTTAGATCTCTTTAATATCTCAATTGTATCTCCTACAGCAATATGATTTCAGTAAATGGAGTGCAAATTTCTCAGATTATTCTTCTGATAAAAAGTCCCATTAATCTCACAAGTGTCAGGAGTGGAGAGTAGAGGAATAGAATAGAAAAAAGAGAGAGAAACCGAAAGAAAGTGGAGAGAAACTGAAATGAGTTGTCTTTGGAGAAAAGAGAAATGGAATGTCTTTGGAGAGTCTAACATTCCTTAAGGGTTGGTTACTCTGGGCCAGGATGAGGACTCCGACCAGTGGACCAAAGAATCCCTGTTCTTACTTAAAACTGAGATACGGCTGTCTTTCTGTTTGTGTCGCTGACTTTCCCTAACGTTCGGTAGTCTTTCTTTGTGTTCTCAGACTGTTGAGGAGGCCTGGCACTTGATTTCTGTGTATGATAAAGATCAGACCAACCAGACTAGAAATGGCATACCAAAGATCAAATCAGACAGTCTGTTTGCCGCTTTGTAAGAGTATGTATTTGCCTTGAGCAAACAGATCCAAGCTCATTGTTGTTTAGGTTTTTTCTGTGTCTTTTTTTTTTTTTTTTGAGAGTACACATGCAGGATATCCTGTTTGTGTGATCTTGGTGGGCCTGTTGTTTTTCAAGCTCTCACCATCAGCTTCACACACACATCACACACACATACTTAAGTTGGCCACAGCGGTGTGGACACTGAGGTTCAGCTGGAAACAACAAGATTAATGTGATTCAGATAAACAAATTACCGAAACAAGCTACAAGCAAGAATCCTTTTGTCTTTGTAACATAAATTTAGAGAGATTAGTGTTTGGTTAATGGGCTTGATAACCATACTGTATGATTGCATGACCAGAGTGTTGTTCTGGGAGGACTATTTTTGGACTATTTTTGATAGTCAATTTCTGTATAGGGCGTCAAAGTTGCATGACAAATCATAACGATTAGTACGAGATGCCGAAATCGTAAGATATCGTACGACTTGGCTCGTACCATCAGGTATGGCTTTTATTCCCATTGAGACCAACCAATCAACAAACATAATTTCAAATTGATAGTTATCATCACATTTTATTTGGTTACTCATTCTATATTTATTTATGTAATACAAATGACTGATGTATGTAAGTAACCTGTAATATGCTTCTCTCGTCTCATTCCAAACCCCAATATTTTTCTTCTGTGGAACATGAAAGATATTTTCCTATTAAAATCATGGTTAGGTTAAAGGATTGGTTAAGGGGTTAGACTTTATAGTTAGGTTTAGATAAGGGGTTAAACTTAGGGGTTAAAAGGGTTAGGGTGGATTAGGGTTAAGCCAAAAGTAGACTTCGTTCAGTCTGAGTTCAGGATGTGTGGCGCAAATCTCGTCATCAGCAGAGTGCTCGAGCACTGAACACGCGCAGCCCGATTTTTTTAACCACACGCGCAGAATGCATATGCACCTGGAGATATCTGCACTAATTAGTGGGTCCATTAGGTGGCAACACTCACTTTTGAGCCGTTGCTGTCATGAAGAAGCGCTAGAACATGATGTAATCGGTGCTAAACATCAAGAGATGAAGGTTAAAACAACAACAGTGGATGTGCACA
Organism: Myxocyprinus asiaticus; assembly: GCF_019703515.2. Lineage (NCBI taxonomy): Eukaryota > Metazoa > Chordata > Actinopteri > Cypriniformes > Catostomidae > Myxocyprinus > Myxocyprinus asiaticus. The sequence goes on along the minus strand of NC_059390.1, from coordinate 8,639,811 downwards.
TCAAGAACACTGTGTGTGGAGGTCTGGAGATAAATATTTATAGCCTGAAGACATCTTTATGGGTCAAAACTCCTGAAGAGAAATAGTCCGCAGTTTTATAGTAGTCATAGCGAGCATGCGCCAACAGCCTGTGTATGCGCGCATAGTCAAATAGAGTATACTTGGTATGAGGTAAAAGGCCCCCTCCCCACATAAAAAAAATATATATATATATATATATATATATATATATATATATATATATATATATAATTTTATTCAAAACAACCTTCCGTTGTTATTTCTTTTCACACAAATTATGTTGCTCCATGAATATTAAATAAAAATAAATTTATTTCTTGAATCTTGATACACTTTGTGACCAGAAAAAAAGCAAATTTTCCTTAAGGTGTGCATTTAGCCCCATTGTACCCTAAAGTACAAAAAAATTAAACCATTGTTCTGGTCAGCAAATATTGTAATTAATAAATTCTATAAATGTATTACACTTAAAACACATTTATGAAAAATACTCTTGTCCAGAATCAACTTGTTATTCAGACACACAAATTATCAAAATAAGCTTTAGGCAAGAACCATTATGTCTTTGTAACATAAATTTAAAGAAATCAGCGTATGATTAATGGGCCTTATTCCCATTCTCTTTGTTGCGCTAATGATTGCTCCAACGCTTATGACTCAAGCGTTATTTGCTGAGTAGCCAGAGCTCGTGTCGTTGGTTCCCAATAGTCTAATTTGTCTGATATCCATCGGCTGAAACAAATTTAGTTTTTGGCTGACACACACACACATACACAGTCTGATTTATGGTGTCGGGGTGCCAGACAAACATCTGCACCAATCATACCTGCACAGCCCCAACAAATATGTCAGCCTTCCTCGATGAGCTTGTATCTTGCAGAAAACGTCAACTGTATGAATCCCCAGCATATGTGAAAGATCCAGTGTGATTGGCTTATTTTAATTGACAGACACACACATGCTTTCTGTCTGTATCTCTTGCCCTTTCTGTTTCTCTAATGGTTAATTGCTAAGCAGTTCCTAGAGCTGAGTGTTTGAGATAAAAGGTGTGCAGATGTTTGTGGTTTATGAATCAGCCCATTAGACTTATTAAGCCCAGCTTGTGTTGTCTAAAATGTGTTGTCGTGGGAGGAGCCATGACTTAATGATGGAAAATGGCACAAGTGTCATTTGTCAAATCCAACATCTGGATGCCAACCACCCCCATCGCTCGGATGGCTGGAAGAATTGTGAGATCTCGGTGTATGGCTGATTATACCCTAGATCCCATTTAACAACCTTTTTTAGGAGATGCTGCTTTAAATATTTTGTTAAAGATAGCAGTGTTGAGTTTGTGTCGTGTGTAGGGCTGCAACAAACGATTATTTTGATAATAGACCAATCTAACATTTATTAGAACGATTATTCGACTATTCGGGCGATTATTGCAACGATTAATCATTAGCTCTTAATCGGCTATGCAGCTTGTGCCTTGACTTAAAATGTTGTATTAAATGTGCTTACAATAAAGAGGAAAAAATCATCATTCATCATTGTCGGAGGCGCGTGGATACAAAAGCGGAGGGGAGTAGATCCAGTGACACCCGGGACAGAGAGGTTGCGGCTTTGGATGACCCACCCCTGCCCCCTAACCCTGCTCCTCATTCAGGTGCAAGCTGCAGTTGGTGCACCTCTCTCGCGTCCTCATTAGAGTTTAATGTGATCTCATGTTAATTTAAATGAGATCAAACGACTGTTCGGCAATGATAATTTTTGCAGACAATTTTTTATTGTCGATGTTGTTGATAATGTCAACTAATCGTTTCAGCCCTATTTTTCTATTTTAAGTCTGAGATGCTTCTTCTAAATGTCCTTTGGAGAAATACAAATATACAAATGAAACAATTGCTCACAAACAGTAAGAGTATAGAGCATTGTGGATAGCAAAACACTAATTTGTTCTTGAAAGAATTTGATGAGAAGTGTTTGTTTGTTTGCTCATATGAAATATCTGATTTATGATTGAATTTGGTATCTTGGCAAATCTGAGCACATTGATTTCTTCTGAAATTCTAGAGGAGACACATGTGAGGTCTACTTTTGCCCACGAGAAAAGCACTCCATTTAATCTATTTGCTGCCTTGGAGAAACAATTGAGAAATTAAAAAGAGCTCATATGTGTTTTTCTTTCCTCAAAAGAGTGCATATGTTTGTGTGTCACTGTTTGTGTGTGCTTGTCTCATTAGGGGCTTTGTCAGCATACTTGCTGTGATCATTATTTGACACATGGAGTGTCAGTGTGTGCTGAATTGAGTGTTTTGCTGGCGGGAGTATTGATGAGCATTGATCTTTCCCTGCGACTCTAGCTTGATAATGTGAGAATGGGGACCCTAACCACATTTGGGCATTGTTTGTACTCATTACCATGACAACAGGGAGAAGCCACATTTTCGTCAGTGACGGAATGCATTGTTAACCTAATGAAGTGTAGAAGCATCTATGAGAATGTCTAGTAAACACACACAAAGGCGAAATCAGCTGGACTATAGATGTATTTCACAACTGAACAGGCTCATTGATGGTCAGGGGTTTTGAAAATGGATTAATCTATTGATTATTTAATTGATTTATAGAATAAAGAAGCCACATTTTCCAGAATTTGATCGGAAAAGCTATTATTCCCAACCTGTATATATATTTATATATACAACAATTTTTTTTACGTGGCTCGTTGTATGTATCGTGGCAGTTTCCTGGTAAAATGAACACTAGAGGCACTACAACAAAAATGACTTATTCCCTTTCACACAAATCATGAGTAAAACGGTAGACTATCAGTTCATAAACACTTACAATTTACTCTGTTTTTCACACAAAGCTATCTTATGACATCTAATCACTTTTACTATAGTGCATGACTTGTAAGATTATATATTTTAACATTTGCATTACATAATCAAACATATTTACAAGCTTATTCATATCCGATCAAATTGCGCAGTATAGCTCAACTGATACTTGTAATGTAAAGGACCAGATAAGAGTCTTGAAGAGCATGCAAAGCAATATGTGAGCCGAAAGTGTCAAAGAAGCTCCAACAAATGATGTGATTGCTTCAGCAATTGAATTTTTCATGTCACATTTGCTATTTATGACACTTTCTGTTAGGTTTAGGTTTAAGGTTAAGGGTAGAGAGGTAGGTTTTGTTGATTTTTAGAACATCAACCTTGAAAAACTGTAACTCACTTTTAGCACCACCCAGTGGACATTTCACCTTGGTACTTTCGCGATATGTTTAAATAAATGTGTAATATCATTTTGCAAAAATGTCACCACAGTCACGTAATGTTTTATTAGATCAGGCAGGCTATTCCTCATTCTGTCAAACCCACATCTTCTTATCTTCAAACAATGTGCAAAAAAGGTTTCAAAAACAAACTGTGGGGATGGGGGCATGGTCGTGTGTCTGTCTGCGGAAGAGGGAGAGCAGTAAGGTTCGTCACCTGGGCTGTCATTAACATTTAAAGTGCTATATGTAAGATTGACAACAAGCGTTTGAAATGGGTACTGCAGTCCAAAGTCAAAATATTGGAGAGTTGTCTACCCCGCCCCAGACTTCTTGTTGCCAGAATGTTGACGTGCAAATTAGCCAACTCAGCATCCGTTTTAAAGGATTTCTGGGCTTTAAGCTGTCTCCATCTTCCAAAGGCATCTCTGGTATTTATCCTTGTTTTACCTCGCCTCTGGTCATGGTGATTTTTAGACGGATGATGAGGCTTTTTAGGTCGGGTGGAATCTGTTATCTCTGATCCAGTTTGTTTGCTGGCTTCCATGGCTGCAACACGCAGTGTTGTTTGTCTGCAAACTTGTTCAAATCTGGCAACTCGGTGGTGTCGAAATACTATTGGTGAGTGGGCAGTGGGCGGGATCACACAGGCCAAAACATAAACAGAAATTCTGGCCCGGAATGGAAGTAGAATATACTGGCTCTAGCATTGTTATCGGAGAAGCCAGTATTCAACTTAGCACGTTTCCTAATTCTCTAATGACATTTTATGGTCATTTTATGATTTAGTACAGTAAAATATTACATATAGCACCTTTAACACCTCGTTATAGTGATGGTGGAGGGAGACCTGAAAAGGCAGACAGGCGCATCAGTCGGGAGAAAGAGAGACCAGAGAGAGAGTCGACTGTGTGTGTGTTCTAAGATTGAAGTGAACTCTCATTGACTTGCTGTACGTGTGTGTATATTTGGCCACAAAGAGCCTTTTTTGTTTATGTTTGCCGAAGCTAAAGGAGTAATAAAAGTACTCACATTGACTGTTTCCGCTGCCTCCTGACTCCTCCATTTGCCCTGAAATACGAACTCTGTTACACAAACATTTAAACACAAGAGCACAGACCCAGCTAATTTATAATCAATCACTGTCAACTATTATAATTTTTATTGATAATGAAATATCTAGGGTTGCTTTATGTTGCAGCCCTTGATGTTTCAAATGAAAAGCTATGTAGGATCTTAGGATCTTAGTTTCATTCCTTTGTCCTCAAGTTGTCTGTTTGAAAGTGTTGAGTTTTTCACATTCAGACAGAGCAAGTCCAGGGAGGCATTTAGAATTAATTACATTCTTGAAAAGTGCTACAGTGAATCATGGTTTTTAATAAGAGAAACTGACTGTGTGTGTCCTTGTGTGTATATGTACATGTGTCTTTGCCTTGTCCTGACAATTGTGTGTTTAAAAAATGGCTATTAATAGCCACAGGAGAGCGTTATCAATCACTATCCACTAGTGCTGAACGAGCGTGCTTGTAATATGCGCGCATCTCTGAGTGTGTGAAGTTGATTTGTCGTGTTCTAGCAGTGTTTGATGGCTCATCTTGGATATTTTATATTTTATCCCCTTTTCTCCCAATTTGGAATGCCCAATTCCCACTACTTAGTAGGTCCTCATGGTGGCGCGGTTAATCACCTCAGTCCGGTTGCCTCCACTTCTAAGACAGTCAATCCGCGCATATTATCACGTGGCTCGCTTTGCATGACACCGTGGAGACTCACAGCATGTGGAGGCTCATGCTACTCTCCACGATCCATGCACAATTTACCACGCACCCCACTGAGAGCAAGAACCACTAATCACAACCACGAGGAGATTACCCCATGTGACTCTACTCTCCCTAGCAACCGGGCCAATTTGGTTGCTTAGGAGACCTGGCTGGAGTCACTCAGCACACCCTGGATTCGAACTCGCGACTCCAGGGGTGGTAGTCAGTGTTAATACTCGCTGAGCTAACCAGGCCCCCGCTCATCTTGGACATTGATTAAAATATGCTTAATCAAAGGCCAGTGTTTTTGCATGGTACTACTAATGCCAAAGTCATAGGTTTGATTTCCAGGGAATACACATAAAGTACATTCTGATAAAAGAAATAACTTGAATGCACAATTAAAGGAATATTCCGGGTTAAATACAAGTTAAACTGAATTGACAGCATTTGTGGCATATTGTTGATTACCACACATATTTTATTTTGACTTGCCCCTCTTTTTCTTTAAATAAGCAAAAATCTGGGTTCCAGTGAGGCACTTATAGTGAATGGTGGCCAATTTTTGAGCATTAAAATACATCTTTTTTACTGAAGTAAAGAATGTGCATGTTAACATGATTTTAGTGTGATAGAATCACTTATACTTAGCCATGATGATGTAATTTCAACAAACCCTAAAATGACTGTAAAAATGACCATTTAAACAACGTTACAGCTCAAATAATACACAAGTTTTAATAGAAGAAGTAATGTAGGTGCTTTTATAAAATTATAAGCTTCACATTTCTGCCTTTAAGCCCTCCAAAACCTGGCCACATTCACTTCCATTGTAGTGCCTCACTGTAACCTCAATTTTTGCTTTTTTAAAGAAAAGGACAGACAAGTCAAAATAATTTCTGTTGTAATCAATATTATGCCACAAATGTGTGTGCGTCTTTTCTTTTGTAGGCTTTGTGCTTGTGCATCGTGGACATGAGCACTCACCCCTTAAGAATGTTTTTGAATAATAAGACAAAAGTGGTGGAAACATTACTAGGCGGATACAGCGAGAACCTACGACTATTTATAAAAAAGCTTATTTATCCATTTAATCCTTCTTCAGAAATGACAGCAAGTGAGCTATTGCTTTGGGCCTGAAGTGACACATGGCACATAATATGAGTGTTGAGCAAATATGCTATAAAACCATGAAAAATCTGATGTACACTATGTGTGTGCTTATATTATAAAACTATAGTTATTATTGTCTCACACAACCCTTAAGTGGAACTATGAGTGTGAAGGAGAGACGATGCTGTTAAAGGTCCCAGTGTCCTGGTATAATTTGTGTCCAGTGTGACTCTTTTGGTTTGACTATTGTCATGACCCCCTTCCAGGTATTTTAAGATCTCACTGTTGCATACATTGTCAGAAAACTTGAAATATAGCTCACAAGTCGTATGTTTTACTTCAGTGATGCTTTTATGGTGCTATTTTGTCCTTTTTTGAGCTTGACAGACCATGATCACAATGAACTATAGTTGTATAGAAAAAAACAATTTGAAAATTCTTTAAAATTCATGTTCCATGAAAAAAATAATAACATGATACAGGTTTGGAAGGACATGAGGGTGAGTAAATAAAAACAGCAAAAGTTCATATTGTTTTTTTTTTTTTTTTTTGTTGTTTTTTGTTTTTTTTGTGAACTATTGCTTTAAGAAGTCCAAATGCAACAATTAATCTGCTAAATTCCTCAGTTCTTCTACAATTGGTGTTTGCTTTTCTAATTCAGTCTGTTTTTTGGAGGGTATTTTCTTGTTTTTTTAAAGTACGCCCTTGGCTGTGGCATTAAGACACCCCATCAGTGCACTTCCCTGTATGTGTTCCCATGGCAACAGTCTCAGTGGCCCTTATAGAGGATTTTGGAAAGGGGTGGCAGGTGATTTACGAGCCTGATTTTCTGAGCATGCTCCAAATAGTAACACAAAATAAAGTGCCAAAACAGTATTAAACAGTCCCTGCTCACACTGACAGCATTGCACTGCAGTTCATCGCTTTGTGCTGAATGTTTGCCATTCAGAAACATTAGACTGATTGTTCTGTGCTTTTTGCCACATAGAAAGCAGCCACTGTGCAAGAGATGTTTTAAAAGATGAGACCAGGAGTTTATCTCATAAAGTCTTACTATTGACTACTGTGCAATTTGTGGCTCTTTTATTTGACATGATCTGCAATATAAAATTCATATACAGGGTCCCCATGGTCATGGAAATCCTGAAAATATCAGATGTGCTTTCCAGGCCTGGAAAAGCAATATACAGTACATTAACAAAATATTGTAAGTGATTGAAAAGTCCTCGAAATGTCTATAGTGAATGAATATATTGTAAAAAAAAAAAAAAAATTTTAGTCATGCTCTGCTTTACAATTGGTTCACTGACCAGATATAGCCCTTGTTTAGAGTAAACCTTGCTCTCAAGCCATATTCATTCTTTTGAGTCATTTGAATTAGTTCACAAAAATGATTCATTAACAAATTGGACTGAATCAAATCTTATCCCACATGACTGGAAAAGTCATAGAAAAGTCATGGAAAGTCACTGGCACGAAAAGCATGGGAACCCATAATATACTACCAGAAACTAAAATAATAAAAGAAAAAATTTGACGGTTTGATGGCAAAAGACGTTTGGACAGGAGGAGACATAAATTAGGAGATTTAGACAGCAAATGCTTGAATGCCACTTGTAATTCAGAGGTTGCCAGGTGGGTAAAATAATCAAACTAGAACTACACTAAAAATCAGGTCAGGTCAGCACAGTATCAAACTAGATTCACATTTTCTCAAGGAAATAACAGTGCTTGTAAGGAAGCAAAATAATAGTGTTTTGGTAAAAAGACAGACAGATAGAGAGAGAGAGAGAGAGAGAGAGAGAGAGAGAGTGTGTATATTATGGTGGTGATGTGCATTGAGCATGTTTTGACACTTCAACTTTTTTAAACAGCACAGAGGTGATGACTGAAGTAATGGCGTGGCTGAAGTGTTGTAGTGTCATTTGTCTTGTGAGCATCTGGCTGACGGCTGTTTGCTTCTCCATATCTACCCTTACATTAAACCTGTGCTGGGTCCTCCTGATTATAGAGCCTCTGAAGATGCCATCTCAGTTAACACTGGGGTTAGGTTTAGATTCGGCTGCTGTGGGTTTGAATTTCTATTCATGCTATTTGATCATTCTGTCATGTTTATGTCCTTCAGCTTCTGTTTTCATCTGACTCTTCGCTTCACTTCTCTTCTCTTCTCTTTTTTAAGGGTGTGTCATACAGAATTAGAGGTTTGTGGTGGGAGCGTGTTTGAGAGTGGAGAAACTCTGACCTAGAGCAGATATAAATAGAGACTGCCTAGCATACAGGGAGAGTTACAATATATTCTAGGCCAATTTTGTAACAGCCTAAGGACGGGCAAGGAGGAAGCGGGAACTGGCTGAACAGTAAACATAAAGTTTAATGGTAAACTTAAAACCAACATAAACAAACATGCAGCACGGCCGCGTGCGTCTCTCTTGCCAACCGGTGCCTCCGGCCGCCCCTTATCTCGCTCTCCCGCTGATCAGCTGATTCAGCGCTGGCCGTGCTCCATCACTGCCCGGCAATGCCCTCCTCCTCGTCACACTCCTCCCCTGCCCGATTCGGGCCGGGGTGCCACCGGTCTGACTAACTCCCTCCCCATCTTCTATTTGCCGATGGCCCATCCCACCTCCTGTGAACCTGGGGGAAGAGACAAGGGGAGGCATGGGGAGAGGGAAAGGGCGAGCGGAGACACACAGAGAGCGAGAGAGAAGAACTTGCTTGCCGGCTCCTGGACGCACTGTCGCCCGGTCCTCAACCACTCCTCCACCCTCTGGTGGACTCCAGCTCTCTCCTCCCCCGGCAGACAGCAACGAGTCCTCCGGCCCCTGGCGGATAGAACCGCTCCTTCCCTTCTTGGCAGACAGCCGCGGTTCCTCCGGCTCTCGGCGGCCGGCAGTGACCCCTCCGTCCCCAGGCAGATGGCTGCAGCTGTTCCCCTGGCGGATGGCAGTGGCGAGGACTCTGCGACAGCACATCCCTCCTCCCTGCCAGGTTTTGGCACCACTGTGATAGTTTACGCTCTTGGGCAATGGAGGAGTCAGGAGACAATGAAACAAGTTCAAGGTCAGTCTCTTTAATTACTGTTTCAGATACACAATCGACGGTAACCATCACAACCCAGGTGATGAGCCTTACCGCTCTCCCTCTCCCACAGACAGACACATGACCATGCCCCCCATGCCACAAATGTATACAAATACAATGTAATACTTTTCAAATAAACCAAATCTACTAAATGCTGCATGCAATTCTAGTTGGCTTCAAAAAAGGCCCCTCAACAGAGACTGCCCTCTTGTCAGTAGCTGAAACCCTGCGACTGACGAGCGCTAACTCCAAATCATCCATCCACATCCTCCATGACTTGTCTGCTTCCTTCGACACAGTGAACCATAAGATCCTCCTGTCCACCCTCTCTGACCTGGGCATCACAGGAACTGCACTTGGATGGTTTGAGTCATATCTCACTTGCAGATCGTTCAAGGTCTCCTGGAGAGGAGACACACCAGCTGACCACTGGGGTTCCTCAAGGATCAGTGCTTGGACTCCTCCTCTTCTCGGTGTACACAACATCACTGGACCAGTCACTGAGGCACATGGCATGTCCTGCCATTGCTACGTAGATGATACGCAGCTCTACCTGTCGTTCCAGCTTGATGACCCTACTGTCTTTGCTCGTATCTCTGCCTCTCGGACATTTCGGCACAGATGAAGGAACGACACCTTCAGCTCAACCTTGCCAAGGTAGAACTCCTCGTGATCCCAGCCAACCCATCTGTTGACCACAACCTCACTATTCATCTTGGTTCAACTACACTAACACCTACCAGAACAGCCTGGAACCTGGGAGTGGTGGTAGATGACCAGCTTAATTTCACTGCACACATCTCATCAACTGCCCGGTCTTGCAGATTCATGCTTTACAACATCAGGAAAATCAGACCTTTCCTATCTGAATATGCTATACAGCTCCTGGTCCAAGCTCTCTGGACAACTGCAATGCTCTGTTGGCTGGCCTTCCAGCTAACACAAATAAGCCACTGCAGATGTTCCAGAATGCAGCAGCATGTCTGAAATGCATTATCAAAAAATTTAAATGCTGTCTTCATTTGGCCCTCACGTCTTTCCAAATCCTGTGGAATTTAAAAAAATTTGATATTAGGGGTGCACCAATACAAAATTTGTGTGCTGAAATCCGATTATTTAGAACAACAGTTGGCCGATACAATAGTTTGATGTTTTTTTTAATTTTTTTATGCTTCCTTGTTTCAAATCACTTCAAATTTTTGAACAGACTGAAACAGACAATTAATACAGCAGCGATTTATAGACAAGTCCCTCCAAACAATCCAGAATGCAGGGAGTAGAAAAGAAAGTTTAGAGCTCTTTGTGGAGAAAATATCCTTATATGGGTCTCTGATGCCTATGGGGACAAAACTGTTGGACTAACACACCACAAGATTTAATTGCTGAGTGTAATTTTGAGTGATTTATTTACATTTTTGAAGCTATTTCTGAACACTGATTTCATGTAATTTATTGCATTTCAGGCACATTTTTAATCTGGACAAGCCACTGAGATGGGTGGTAGACCTGGTAGAGAAGGATATGTTTTTCATTTCATTCATGCAAAATGCTCTCTAAAACTTATGGCGCATTAACACTTCAGAGAGTTTATAATATACCTAGTTTTTGCTTCAAGGAGCTTTTATCAATCATTTTATTCCCCGAGTCCCTGGTATAAACAAACGTCAGCCATCTGCCGGGTTTGCAGCTTGATGTCACCCTGTGGTGTTGTCAGATGTGGTTAGTTGCTGTATTTCCCAACATAATTGTCTGCAATGACCTGAAATTAGCAATAGTTACAGAGAGATGTTGCATCAGAATTAGAAAGAGGGAATGCAATTGCAAAGTATATTAAAGGGACAGTTCTCCCAAAAATAAAAGTTCTGTCATCATTTACTTACCCTCATATCATTTCATGCACTGTATGATTTTCTTTCTTCCAGGGAGGACAAAAAGAAATGTTTTGAGGAATGTTTTAAAACAGCAAAAGTTAAATGTTTCTGGGGCTTTCAAGCCAGACCAACCTCACAGTGAAATCAGAAACATTAGGTTGACTTTTGTTTAGCTAAAATAGGTCTTTTCTTACCAAAATTTGAAACACTGACCCCAGCCAAGTCAAGTCGTTTTTATTTGTATAGCACTTTTCACAACACATATTGTTTCAAAGCAGCTTTACAGTCTTAGAGTCTTAGAGTCATCATTGTGCAGTTTGATACAAATATGATTGTAAATTGTGTCTAAAAATAAATAATTAAATAATAATTCTATTTAGAACCCCAGTGAGCAAACTGAAGGCAACTGTGTCAAGGAACACAAAACTCCATAAGATGTTAATTAATTGGAAAAAAATAAACTTGGTGGAAAGCCAGGCTCACTGTGGGGGCCAGTTCCCCTCTGGCTAAACAGCATGAACTGAGTTTTCTTAATGGCATGAATCGCACTGAAGGCCTAGACTTAAAATGCATGGGCCGCGGCTGCGGCAGATCTAACTAAAGCAGCATAACTATGAGTTGATGGATAAATTAGGTGAATGCCTGGCTGAGTGGCCCCAGTAGCCAAGGCGGTAAATTATTTTTGAAGTGAAGTGAAGTGAAGTGAAGTGAAGTGAAGTGAAGTGAATTGAAATGAAGTGAATCGATACGTTTGTGTGAAAAAATAATCATTAATTAAAACTTTATTAACTTAAAAAAATCGCTTCCTGTAAACACTCAATGTCTCTCATCACTGTCGCATGATGTCATCATGTTGGCGCGTTCATGTGAGATTTCAGAAGTTCCGCTCTGTTTACCACAGAGGAACGTACTTCACGTGAGAGTTAGGTCAATTGAAACAGCTACAGAGAGCTGGCGGAAGCGCAGATTTAAAGTTAAAAACGTTTTAATTAGCGATTGTTTTTCACACAAACGTATCAACTGACTTCAGAAGACATTACTTAATTGGCTGGAGTCTTGGATTACTTTGATGTTGACTAAGTGTGCTTTTTGGACCGTCAAAATTGGTGTCCATTCACTTGCATTAGATGAAGCTAAAAACCTGGGATACTTTCCTAAAAATCTTAAATCCTGCTCGGATGAAGAAAGAAGGTCATATACATCTTGGATGGCCTGAGGGTGAGTAAATTATAAGCAAACTTTCATTTTTGGTTGAACTATACCTTTAAAGCCACAAAACTCCCATTTTGATTTCATGGGGTCTTATTACTGAGCTAGCTTGCACTTACTCTTTTAAAAACCTTTTCTTCTTTAGTATGAGAAGCACACGCCTTTGTTCACTAAAGAGAAAGCTCCAATAAAAGAGAGAAGAAAAGAGACAAAGCTTCTAAACTCAAGTGGTTTCTATCATTGCAATGACAATGAAATGAGACATTGAAGGGACCCTGATTCCTTTTTTTTTCCCAAGCCAGAATGTACAGGTTCATATGGGAATGCTTTCAGTAGTGTTTGGGATATGAACAATGACTGCAGGCAGAATTTCAAATTGCTTTCCTTTCTCTCTCTCTCTCTCTCTCTCTCTCTCTCTCTCTCTCTCTCTCTCTCTCTCTCTCTCTCTCTCTCTCTCTCTCTCTCTCTCTCTCTCTTCTCTTTAGCTGACACAAGCACTTCCTTCCGTCTCCACGACCAGCTAATTACCCACATAGGCACACAGAGCAGTGCTTAGCAATGGCCTGGAAACGTTGTTGACAACCCACCGATGGTTTAAAGCTTTATTGCATCATCAATGATGCCATAAAGTACAATGATATTCACCTCACGAGCTGTACAGGTCTCTTGTGGGCATAATACATCATAGTCTATGAGGGAACATTTTGTATATAGAATTCAAATTGTACTGTAGTCTTGAGACCTGGAAGCACACAGGATTCTGGTTGGATCACATAAGTTTTACATTAGGCTCATATACTGCTTAACAATATATTGAATATTCAGGATCCACAATAATTTTTCTGCCAATTTAAAATGAAGCAACATCATGGATATTGTGGTCATTTTAGTACATCTTTTATAAGGCGATTACGGTCCCTCTTTAGACTAGTTTTGCGATCTTTTGTCTTGCAACCCAACCCAAGATTTTCTAATAGCATCTCTGAAACTTAAACTTCAGTTGTAAAAATGATGTTAGAGTCATGGGTCAGTGAATTTCTGTGAATTCAAACTGTCCATTTAAGTGAACGATTCAAACCCTCAGTGATTTGTTAGTGTCATCATGCTAAAACGTTCAACTTCAAACAAGTGAAAAGTGAACAAGTGAAAAACAAGCATGCCTGGATATGCCTTGATTATTGTTGCTAGATTTTCTTAACTGTATTTTAAACATACAGTACATTAAACTTGGTAAATTGTCTACAATGCTACCCCTGCTGAAAAAAAAAAACACCAATAGAAATTCTAATGGTTTACACTGCCAATACCAATACGAGTGTAGTGGGTTTTGGGCCATATTCAATCATTTAATGGTTTGTATTGGTTTCTGTGACGAGGAGGAGGGTGGGGCCGGGCCGTGACTACGTACGCCCGGCTCCAATCGGGCTAATCAGCCGAGGAGAGGGATAAGTGCAGCGGGATGTGGCAGTTCGAGAGAGAGAGCCACATGCAGCTGCAGTGTGTGCGTTTGTGTTCTGTGTCTTCTTGTTTTCGTTAAATATTATTTTGACTGTTCAGCTGGTTCCCGCCTCCTCCTTTCCCAACCTTGACCTAGTTACATTGGTGCCGAAGCCCGGGAAGGAGGAGGGATGTGCTGTCGGGGAGTCCTCGTCACTACCAGCCAACCAAGGAGCAGCCGCAGCCCGGGGACAGAGACGTCACTGCCGGCCGCCGAGGATCTGAGGCACACTGCCGTTTCCCCCCAAGAAAAAAAGAATAGAGAAACAAAAGAAAACAGAGAAAAGAGGGGGAGGAGCATGACCGTCTGCCCGGGGCCGGAGGACCTACTACTGTCCGCCGGGGGAGGAGCGAGCTGTCGTCCGCCAGAGGTTGGGGATTGTCTGAGGGCCAGGCGACAGCGTATCTGGGAGCCGGCGAACCAGGTTATTCCTCTCTCTCCTCTCTCTCTCTCGCTGTCGCTCCACTTTGCCCTATCACTTTGCCCCTACCCCCGGCATGAGGCAAAGTAGGGAGGAGTGTGACGAGGAGGAGGGTGGGGCCGGGCTGTGACTATGCACGCCTGGCCCCCAATCGGGCTAATCAGCCAAGGAGAGGGATAAGTGCATATATATATATATATATATATATATATATATATATATATATATATATATATATATATATATATATATATATATAGTGTGTGTGTGTGTGTGTGTGTGTGTGTGTGTGTATCGCCCAGCCTAAGTCTCATAAATGTTTTGATTGTCATTGTTAAAGACTCCCATAGTTAGTTCATATCTTTTAGTACATGTTTGTAAACCTCTCATCACCTTGCCATGATGATCTCTCTAACATACACAAAATGTATGTATATGTGTGTGTGTGGTCTGTGACTGTGGGGGAATGTACTGTTTGACTAACTCTCTTGAGTGGCAGATGGCTCTCCAGCCTGCAGAAGCGTTATCACACAACAGGGGGTCCGCACACACACACACACAGACACAAAAACACAATATTGCTCTAATACAAGAGACCACCAGCGTCTCCACTTTATTGTTTGATTCTGGGGAAGAGATTCCCTTTTAAATACTATGCTACATATTATGGCATTTTCCACGAATAGGTTACAAAATAGGGCTTGAAAACCTTAAAAAATTTACTCAATATACAGTATGCTAACAACATATGTATATTATAGTTCTCTCTCTAAAGATAATGGGATTTGTGCCTTTATTACATTTAAAAAATTAATGGGACACCAAGTGTGTATTTGTGTGCGGATAGCGTCTGTGATATCTGATTGTGATCTGTTTACTTTCTCTCATTATCCACATAAAGAGGCACTGTTTTGTACGTGTGTGTGTGTGTGTGTGTGTGTGTGTGCGTGAGTTTATAATTTACCAAGATCTTCCCTCAGAGTTGCCAGGTCACCTTTAAATGTGAAAGCATCCTGACATTGACTTAGGGCCCTATTTAAGACTCTCATACTGTTTGTGTGTGTGTGTGTGTGTGTGTGTGTTTACCTAGCTAAGTTGGGGACAAATTTGTCCCAAGAAGTAGGCTAAATATGGCAAAACCTCCCTATGTGGACATTTGGGGATGTCCTCATTTGGGAAAATGAGTAAATATGAAAGTACATAATAAAAAAAAAATGCTTTTTTTAAGGGTAGAGTTAGAGTTTGGGTTATAGGGTCAGTCTTTATTATTTATAATTAGGTTATATAAAAACAATCAAAGTCTATGTCCTCATTTAGATAGCTACATAAATGTTTGGAAATGTATGTGCTGTGTGTTTGTGTAAGGCTGTTTTTTTCTTTTTTCTTTTTTGGCCAGTGTTTCAGGACAGATGCAGATAATCCTGCGACCACCTGCAATGCAGATCAAAACAGCTGAGGAAAAGCTCTCACAGAGAAGCAACATGAAACAATATTTGCATTAAATATATGGATCAGACAGCGTTTTCAAAGCTCTGCAGTGATGTCCGTCTCCTCTGTGTGTGTACATGAGAGATGTGAAGTATTTTCTCACTGTCAGTTTTGAAGGTGATGCATTTGTCAGGTCGTTTCAGATGTAATGTGATCTGAGAGACAATATGGAAGGATGGAGACGCCGAGGGACAAATGAGACAAATTAATAATGACTGGATCACCCAAAGCGAGAGAGAGAGTGTGTGTGTGAGTTTGTGTACATTTTTGTGTACAAGGACAGAAATACAAAAATGAAGGACAGAACAGAAAATAGAAGTATGCAGATTCAAACCGATCGTCTCAAGGAAAAGTGTGGATAATGAAAACAGCTGTGTGTGCGTCCACCTTCAGTATGCAATTAGAGTGCTGTGTCGGCATCACACCGCCAGTATGACACACTCATAAAATGCCACACAAACAACAACACCACACACACACACACATACATACAGCTGAAGTTCAGTAAAGTATACTGCAGTACGTAGTCATATTTACTACATTATTTTTGTATGTGTGTGTATATACTTAGCTATATTTTGGGGACAAAATTGTCCCTTTGGGGACGACATTTGGGGATGTCCTCATTTGGAATATTGTTTCATAAATAAATACTGTTTTTTCTAAAAATGCAAAACGTTTTCTTTAAAGGTAAGGGTAGAAATAACTAGATACTGTAGGTAAAGTTTGTCTAGATAAACATTGATGTTGGTTTTTAGAAATCCTTGATTAAAATAGTTTTACAAGTTTAAAAATTATACGGACCTTATAGTCAGACATACGCACATGAATTTATGTGCATTACTAAGTGACTGACTGTTCTGGGGTGCATTTCCCAAAAGCATTGTTAGCCAACTGTGGTTGCAATCCAAATCTTCAGAAGATATATAATAGGTTTGGGTGAGAAACAGTCAATATTTAAGTTTTCTTTTTTTATAACCTTAAATCTCCACTTTCACTTTTACATCTGAAAGTGAAAGTTAAAGTAGAGATTTAGTGTACATAAGGACTTAAATGTTGTTTCTTGCCCACACCTATTATATATCTTCTGAAGATATGGATTTAAACACTGGAGTCATATTGATTACTTTTATTTTTCCTTTATGTGATTTTTGGAGCTACAAAGGTCTGATCACCATTCACTTGCATTGTATGGACCTACAGAGCTGAGATATTTTTCTAAAAATCTTTGTTTGTGTTCTGCTGAAGAAAGAAAGTCATACACATCTGGGATGGCATGAGGATGAGTAAATTATGAGAGAATTTTTATTTTTGGGTGAACTATCCCTTTAACGACAGCTCAACCAATGTGGTTCGAATTATGGATGTGTGACTTAGTTACTAGGGTTTCAGGAAACAATCGTGACCAGCTAGTTAATTTCTACAATGATCCATCACACTATGATGGTTAAGCAGTGAGTTATGTCATTGTATGGGAAACACACCCCTTGCTGGTTGCTGTGTGTTGCTAGGCTATTCCAGCTGATTGCTAGGGTGTTTTGGTTCGTTGCGAGGTTGTTCAAGCTGGTTGCTAGGCATTGTTATGGTGTTCTTCTAGCCAGTTGATAGATACAGTAGATACATAGACAGACAGACAGACATTGTGCAGACTAGTTGTCCCCACAATTAGGTAAAACCTTAACTTACCATGATTGTAGGGACCAACCAATGGTCTTCACAAGGAAAATATCTATGTCTCGGTGAAGGCTTTCTCTTGTGGTCTATATTTTGTGGCTTCAAACAGGATCTGTCTGCTGAGTTGGAGAAAGTGTAGGAAACACTCAATTTAAACATCCTTGAGAAACACACAACATTTACACAACACACACATCGACACAACCTTTGTCAGTAATTGTTAATGCTCTTTCACATCTGTAAAGGAGGATTAAAGGGCAAAAACTGTGTTAGAACAATCCGACAAAAGATCTTAACACAATACAAACACCCACACACACATGGTGAACGAGCTAATTCATGAGGTCATAGGTGAATGGGAACGTTCCTCCTGGGTTTTTTTTTTTTTGTGTTTTTTTTTTGGGTGCAGTCAGAATATCTGTTAAAGTTCTTAGCCTCACAGAAACCTCTCTGAATTTTTAATTGTACTAATTGTAATAATAATGTACTCAAAACTTGACCCACACACAAAAACACTCAGAGTAGTTTGTTCTAAGATGACTTAAGTTGTTAAATCAGATAACTTAGACTTTTTTTTGTGCTCTGACTCAGAGTAAAGTCATGATTGACATACTAAAGCATGCACACACACACACACACACACACACACACACACACACAGAAACACACACAGACACACCGTGTGGGAAAGACCACCTTAAATGGTCACCAGTATGTGTTGTGTTTTAGATGCTGTTCCCAGCATGGTAGTTTAACTAACAAGACTTCTTTTGTCATCCAGTTTCACCATAAAAATAAAGTTTTTCTGGCAAACAGAATGGCTGTGTTAGTCCACCAGCTAGACCAGCACCAAACCAGCATAAACCAGATTTGAAATGTATCCTTGTCTAAGCTAATCTTTTCAAAAGGGCACACATGAAGATATTAAAAAAAAAATTGGATTCCCTTCAACAAATTAAATAAACATAACAGAAAATATGGGATCAAATGATATAAAATTAAACCCTTCTCCCCGACCCCCCCCCCCCCCCCCGCACTGACAAAAACACATATTTATTTAGAAACATAAAAAAATATATATATATTTATATATATATATATATATATATATATATATATATACTTTCAAAAAACAATAAGAATGCACACAAACATTTAAAACTACAAATCCCTCTGCAATGCCCCTCCCCGAAAACCCTCCAAAAAGGCCAAATATCTACCCCAGTTCCTATTAAACAAATCTAAGTTTCCCAGCCATCTACATGTCATCTCCATGAATGCCGCCACCCCGCCCATCTCTGTGCACCACTCCTGAAATGAGAGTGCTCCAGCTGACTTCCATCCCCTAAGAATAATCCGTCTGCCGATCATAACTCCGGCTAGGACACAACTTTTTATATATCTATACCCTATATTAATGACCGCCTCATTGCCTAAAATACAGAGTCTGGGGCAAAACGACATTTGAGTGTCCAATACGTCACACATAAAACTCTGAACCCTTAACCAAAATTCTTGGATCTTAGCACACCACCAAAAAACATGGGTTGTGTCCCCATCTTCTGATTGGCATCGCCAGCTGGTGGGTGTGCCTTTAAGACCAAGCCTGTACAATCTAGAGGGGGTCCAATAGAATCTATGTAAAATCTTAAATTGCATAAGGCGCACCCTTGCAACTCTAGATGCAGACTTGACGTTTTTTAGAATCCTAGCCCACACTCCCTCCTCCAATACCAAGTTTAAATCTTTCTCCCATAATCTCTTGAGAGAAGTTGAAGCTCCGTCCCCCAAACTCTAAATTAGCAGGGAGTAATACACTGATGCCTCATGGCCTTTTCCAAAAGCATTAATCACCACTCCCAGAGAATCTGCCACTTTAAGGGGGTGTATGCTACTCCCAAAAATAGGATAGAGCAGGTGGCGCAGTTGTAAATACCTAAAGAATTGAGATCTGGGAATCTCAAAATGTTGAACCAAATTTTTCAAAGGATCTCAACACTCCACTCTCATATAGATCACTAAGTGTATTAACCTCCCTCACAATCCACTCTGACCAACAGAAAGGGGACTTATTAATACATAATTTTTGGTTCAGCCATATGCTCGAGGCAACATTTAAATAAATGTCCGAATTAAACACTCTGGACACTTTTGTCCATACCGCGTGCAAATGCGAGATAACGGTGTGTAATTTAACTTCTCCGGTTAATCTTGGGTAGGCTTAGCCCACATTTGTCAATCAGCCTATGTACTTACTGAAATGTAATCTGGAACGTTTACTATTCCAAATGAAGGAATTCGCTATGATATCAAATTGCTTGAAATACGAGAGGGGGACATCTATAGGGAGAGACTGTAGCAGGTAGTTGAATTTTGGAATACAATTCATTTTAATAACATTAACCTCCCCAGTCATAGATAAATGTAATGAAGCCCATCTACCCACATCGCTCGAAAACCTTTTTATTAAAGGGTCAAAATTAACTAACTAAATCACCCAAATTTGCTGGGAATAAAATCCCCAAATACTTAATGCCCTGTTTGGGCCACTGGAAGGCGCCCGGCTGAAAAGCCGTTACCGGGCAGTACACTGTCGGAGCCAAAGCTTCGGATTTAGACCAATTCACTCTGTATCCTGAGAACTTAGAAAAGGAATTAATAATTCTTTGGAGGCAAGGCATAGATCTAGTAGGGTCGGTGACAAATAATAAAATATAATCTGCGTAAAGCAAAAGCTTATGTGCCACACCTCCCGCCACCACCCCTGGAAAATCATCCTCGTTTCATATTGCGGCTGCTAATGGTTCCAGGGCAAGACAGAACAATAATGGGGAAAGAAGGCAACCCTTCCGGGTGCCTCTATCCAGAGTAAAATAATCTGAAATTAATCCATTCGTTTGAACTGCCACTACTGGGTGTCTATAAAATAACTTAATCCACCCAATAAAAGTATTCCCGTACCCGTACATTTACAAAATCTTAAAAAGATAATCCCATTCAACCATATCAAATGCCTTTTCGGCATCAAGTGAGATGGCAGTGACCAGAGACTGATCATTTGCCACTGACCATATTATATTGATGAATCGCCTAATATTATCAGAAGAGCTACGGCCCCGAATAAACCCCACCTGATCTATATGTATAAGAGATGTCATAACTTTACTTAATCGGTTAGCCAAAATTTTTGACAATATTTTAATGTCTAGCTGGATCAGGGAAATTGGACGACATGAAGATATTCTTAAAGTACAGCTGTCTTTTTAAGATTTGTGTTGTCATAATGGTAATTGTTATTCAAATATAATTAAGGGAATAAATACTTGAGTGAAAAAGAAATGAGAAAATGCCCAAAGCCAGTCAGAGCAAATGGACAGTCTGACCTGATGCCCAGGTCCTGCGGGAAACAAACACACACATACTCAATCAATTCTTATCAGCCGTTGTTTAATGAAGTTACTCAAACGCACTGTAAATATTGAACTATCAGTGGAGAGCTAATTCAAACCATAATGAGGTTGTTGCCTCATTGCTTTCGACCGAAAAAAATTATGGATGAAGAGGAGCCTTACAAAAACGTGCTCTGGTGGTACCATTGTACTTTGATAAACTCCTACCTTGGTACTGAATAATTACCACATGCATATACCATGGTATTTACATGATAATCCAAGGTACTTAAAAGAAAATTGTGGAATTACTTCAGATCATGTCCAAAAAATGGTACTACATATGGTACTATATAAAAAAAATGGCTTTGCCTTGGTACTATGTCCAGAAATACTGTAATATTCAGAAAACAAGAAGAGAACGTCACACTGCTATTTACAACCCAGTCTCATGAAAATTTGCACATATTTTACGAGTTGGCTTTTTCATATGATTTTGTACGAGTTCATTCGTATACATTTGTAAGATTTCATCACGTGCAAATGCCCAGATGTCTAATGCGGAAGTAAGCGTGAGTTTCGTGCACGAGGCGTTAAGGACATGCTTATTAATATTATGCCCTTACCCAAACCCCTTATCTAAACCTAACTAATCAATAGAGTGTGTAAACATGACAGGAAGCTGTTGTGTGTGACAGAAGCAAGTAATTGTCACGTATTAGATGGAAACGATGTCCAGCGATGTCGTTGGCTGTAGTGAAAGTCGTACGAATTCATACAAGTGCAGTTGTAGGATATCATATGAATTAACCAAATTTAGAAAAGTCATATGAATCCTTACGATTCCGCTGTGAGAGTGTGTAGGCTATTTAATAGAAAAGACAAAAACAACGTTTCGAACACTTGGGTCTTCATCAGGCAAAAATATGATAATACCATGGTACTATTGGGCACACTTTTTGTTAATGGCTCAAAAATAAAACAAATAGAGCTCTTTAATCATTATTTACTGAACACATAATTTTATATTTGTGTATATGGGTTTATGAGTGACAGTGTTTTAGCTATAGTCTAATTTATGGTGTTGTCTGCTCATAGTGGTGAAAACAGAAGTGATGTGTTTCCGTTAGAGGCAGATTAATGATTATCCTCCAGTATAATATAATCCTCTGCTGATGGACGGCTGCAGATGTGTAGCTGTGTGACGGTGGGTTGGAGGAAACAGGCCTGCTGGCAATGAGCAGCACAAAGTCATGTGTACAGCTGGGTTACTGATCAGATAATCTGGTACTATTTTTTTATCTCTTTGTTCTGTCTCGTAAATTTAGCTAGAAATTTACTTTTCAATAAAGCGGCAATATTTACCCCCTGTATGTTATTTTTTAGGTGCATTTGTGTACCTTTATGAGGGCCTATTTTTATATAAATATACTGCTTTTATGTGTAATACTTTAATCTAGTTATTAACATAAATTCTCAATCTGAATAATTTGTTTATATATCTATAATCAAAATCAACTCATATTTAATGTACAGTAACAATATGTATAGTTATTAGCCTATTTTTATTTTACAGTTTTTTCATTCAGATTTCTCTCTCTCTCTCTCTCTCTCTCTCTCTCTCTCTCTCTCTCTCTCTTTGCTCCATCTCATATATTTTGCTCTAATATTATTTTGCTTCCATTATTTATTTTATGCAACAATTATTTCTTATTGAGTGGCAGAGTCAGATATTAACTTTTCATTTAAGGGGCAATATTTTCCCCCTGTATGTTATATTTGGGGGCATTTGTGTACCTTTATGAGGGCCTATTTTTATATAAATATACTGCTTTTATGTGTAATGCTTAAATTTATTCTATGTATTAACATAAATTCTCAATCTGAATAATTAGGATGTGAATGGATTTCCTTTTATATAATTACATTAACATTATCTCATATTTAATGTGAATTTAATATGATAAAGTTTATAACAAGGCCTAGAATAAAATATTAATTTGATGAATTTATATTAATTATATTTCTGTGAGATGTTAATAATAACAATACAAAAACAAACCAGATGAATTCATTAAGGGGGCATTTGTTGCCCCTATGTTAAGATTTTCACGGGCTTGTCTTTTTTCTCCCCCAAAATCTGGTTAATATCTGATGCAGTACACTGTACACTCCGAGGGAACATTCTAATATTTGTTTTGTTGGTGTAAACTGATGCATTCAGGTTGATTCGGTGATGTTAAATCATATTTTTGACTTTATAATTTAGATGCATACCACATAACATTTTTCAGTGTGTACAGTGGCTGTAAAATCATTTTGGTGATGAGTTGAGTTTGGGGAGGTAAATATTCCTGCTTTGTGTTATTAGTCCTCTGATTTCCTCTTGGACTAAATAACATCTCTGTACCCTCGGGTTCTTTTACTGCCGTTAGTTTCCCTTCTCTCTGGGATAAATCATTAGATCTGTCTCATCTATCAACACTAAGGTATTTCATCAGTGTGTACACCCTTAGATCTTTGCAGCTTAATATTCATAACCCCTCTCTTAATGCTCCAGCCCAAACAATGCCCAACTTTTTGATAAAGAGGGTTAGCACATGGTCTAGTTTTCCTTCATTCTCTCTTCCATTCCCAGCAGTCTCTGTTTTACTCTGTTCCCTTACCTCGAGCTGGATTAAACGGTCAGACATCATACACTCTGAGAACGTTGCAAACTTACATGCATTAACACACTTTTAAACAATGCTCTCTGTGTGTGTGAACACATATGACTCTTAACATAACAGAAATACACAGTATAAGTCAAGATAATGTTACACGAGCGGTCAAAAGGCAAGTCTTCTGAGTTACACTCAGTGTAGCGCGAGAGAGCAAGGCAGAATAAACAATTGAATGTGGTACTAAATCTGTCAGTCTTAGCGCTACGGGAACGTGTGGCACAGAGACTGCTTTCACAGGCACCATTTTAGCAGTGCTGGTCATTAGCTTTCATGATGTGTTATTTCAGCAGTGCTGGTCACTCTCTATGGACTGGCTGTTGAGAGACAAACTGTATAAAACTATTACTGTCAGTTACAGCATGGCAGACTGTCTGCACACACGCTTTAGCATGCTTCAGTTATTCATTTATTCAAACACACAGTCTTACAGTCATATTTATATACACACACACACTCTTAATATGTGTGTGAGTGTAAGCGTGTTTATTCTGAGGGGAGGCAGAATAAGGACAAATTAAATGTATAGTTTATAAGGCGATTTGTAGGATGGCTTTACAGCTTTGCATTAGTAAAGACTTGCCCTTTCACTTAAGGCAACCACTCAAATGTGTGTTTGTGTGTGTGCGTATTGGATATCAAGTGTCCATTTGAACAATCCACCAGTGGTTTTCAAATGGTTTTACTTCAATATCCAGATTTTACATTGGACATCAAGTGGTGGCCAAATACAATACCAAAATTGTTTATCATGCAAACAAAAATATTAAGTAAACAAAAAAATCCTTAAAACGAATTATTGAAATTTATTAAAATAATTCATAATAATAAAATACTTCAAATAATAATGAAATAGTAAAAATAATACAATAGATAACACAAATGTGCTTAACATAAAAAGTATTGAAATAATTCATATTAATATAATACCAAATATATAAAATAAAATAAACAAGTGTGCTTTAAGTCAAATATTGAAATGTATTGAAATAATTCATATTAATATAATACTAAATAAAAATAAAAATGAAATAATTTCAATAAAAAAATTAAACAAAAAGGTACTTTTAATATATTGAAATAATTAATAATAATATAATTCTAAATAAAAATAATAATTAAATAATTAAAATTATTATTTTAATACATTTTAATAATTGATTTAAGAACATTTTTGTTAACTTATGTATTATTTTAATTATTTCGTTATTATTTCTATTTAGTAGTATATGAACATTAATTATTTTTATATATTTCAATAATTTGTGTCGGTGCGCAATTATATGGTTGGTTGCATGTTATTATTTGCATTTACCATTGATTTTTATTTTTATTATATTTTTGTCTCCATGCTGGATGCAACCCTATTAGAACAGATCTGTGATCCATTTTTGAACTGCAACCCACCAGTTGAGAATGACTACACTACACACTGCATTGTAAGAAAACATACTTTTGTCTGCTTGTCTCTGTTTGTCTATTTTAACAGTTCACTTCTCTGTCTCTGTGTTTTGTTGCAGTTATGAGGAGGAACCCATTCACAGTGGAGGGCTGCTGCCGAAAAGGCTCCAGAAACGCCTTAAAAGAACTGTACAACCCTACACAGGTATCAGTGCTTTCTACGTTACACCCCTAAATTTAAGATGTCAGATGACATATATTACATTTATATTACATTATAATATTTTTGAATTAAGAATAATCCTATTAATGCAAAATGAATGGTTGACACAAATGTTATTTTGGCTTTGGACTATGGAGTAAATTTTGTAGTTATGTCTGTATATGCTTACAGTATGTCTGCTAAAACTTTAGTTGTGGGGTCTTAAAGTCTTTTAGCTCTTCTTTGCATTAAGGACAGCAGAATAGAATAACCTCTGGACCTTCAGCAGAATGCCTGAATGTGTTACTATGGAAACACACAAGAGCACTCACATTTCATTTCCAATGATAAACATGTGCGTTTTCTCAGCTTAGCCGAGCGGATCCACTCAACCACAAAGTGAACATTATGTGTGGATTGATTTCATCCGGTTTAATTTCATCTTTCTCTCTTTCTGTATGTCTCACGCTCACCTTCTCGCTTGTTTCTGTCTACCTCCACCTTTATGTGATTGATAGCCCATTTAAACTGTTCTTTGTCACCCGGACGACCTTCTTGTTCCAGAACGTAAGGAGATTGGGTGTAGCTGTAATGGTTTGTTTTCATCCTGCGCTCCGCAACTTGTTCACCTTGAGACGGCAGTCCTAGTGCTTTCAGTATGTTTTGTACATAAATTAAGTTACTTCAGAGAACTACAAAATGTCACAACATTAGAAGTAGGTGGTCTTTTCTGACCCTACTTTGCCTTCTAAATGAGGACATACAATAGACTTTTATTGCAAATTATAACTATTATAGACTATCCGTAACTCAAAACCTCTTGCATTTTTAGAATTAAAATACATTTTTATTTGATTTATGTATAGCTTTTTTAAGGACGTTCCCAAAATGTGTCCACAAACACACCTGTTTTGATGTGTATCCGAACCCTTTAAAAAAGAGTAAATCTTTTGGGTGGATGCAAAGTGAGTATGAATAAAGGTACAGTATATTTTGACTTTCCATAAGTGAGTTTTCCATATGCAGAAGCATGAATGTAAAGTTTCATTAATTTTTCCAGGAGTATGAGTCTTTCTTGCCTGACCACTTGTGAACCATGTGCCATATGATACACATGAAGGCAACAGAGTTTCATTGAGTTTGGAGACACTTTTACAGGACTATTGCTTATCTATAAATTTCAATACCGTCCTGCAATACACACACACACACACACACACACACACACACAAACTTGTTTTTATATCATTGTGGGGACTCTCCATAGACTTCCATGCATTTTATGGATTATATACATATGTAACAATAATTTATATCCCCTAACCCTAAACCCTCACGGAAACCTTATTACATTTTTACATTTTCAAAAAAACATCATTTAGTATGTTTACTAAGCCATTTCCCTCATGGGGACCGCTGGCTGGGCCCCACAAGGTAGGTGATCTCAGGTTTTACTATCCTTGTGGGGACATTTGGTCCCCACAATGTAGTATAAACATGTACACACACACACACACACAGCTGATGTGTGCAGTTAATAGAGCCAAACACTGTACATACATTACTTATGTGATGGTATTATGTAGTAATGTTCAGCAGCCATTATATACACTCAAATACCATACAGTAAAAGCATTCTACTTGCCATTTAGATGCAGTATGTAGTTTTACAACACAGCTTTTATTATTCAGGCAGGAGCTGTGGCAGGTACTAAAACTATTACATAGAGACTATTATGGCAGATTACTCTCTCTCTCTCTCTCTTTCTCTCTCTCTCTCTCTCTCACTGTATTCTTTTACTGGCTGTTCGCTCTGAGCAAAGCTCTTTAGTCAGGCTGTAATGCACCTCTGTTCAGCTTTTTACTGATCCTGCTGTGTAATGAGACTCAAGCCTGATCGCTGAACATTTCCACTTTCTCTTTTTGTGTAAATGAGCAGGAGATAGTAAATCTTACCATCTCAACCATAATGAGGACACCCCAAGAGATGCGTAGTTTATTTTTACGTCTAGCTCCATCTGCAATTTCAGGCAATAAACATGATAATAAAAATGATGAGTAGATACAGTTATTTAATGGAGTTTAGTTTGGCTTGTTTGGCCTGAATGTATTGTGTACTAAGAAAATTATGGACTTTAGAGTCTATTCCAAAACATACAGACCTGCCTTGCTTTCTCCTGCCTACATAGTCTGCTGCATTCTAGTATCCTAACTGAAATGTAGCTGCATAAGTGACTGATTTGGAATGCTCTAGATAGGCAAAAACATGAATAGCATTGCTAACATGTAGCACAGTTAATAGAGATACAGAGTGGAAATGTTTGGCGAATGTCCTTAGCATGTTGCTAAGCTACCGTTGCAGTACTGATTTTAGTAGTTGAAATATTTGCCGATCAGTGCTATTATGTTGCTAAGCTAATTGTGCAATACTGATTTTAATAGAGAGTGGACATTTTTGGCAATCAGTATTAACATGTTGCTAAGCTATCGATGCAATACTGATTTTAATAGAGAGTGGAAATCTTTGGTGATTGATGTTTGCAAGTTGCTAAGCTACGGATGCATTCCTGATTTTAAGAGTGTAAATGTCTGTCATTTGATGTTATCATGTTGCTAAGTTACCGATGCATTACTGATTATAATAGAGAGTGGAAATATTTGGCGATTAGTGTTAGCATGTTGCTAAGCTAACAATGCAATACTGATTTTAATACAGAGTGGAAATGTTTGGTGATTGATGTTAGCATGTTGCTAAGCTTCCTATGCAATATTAATTTAAACAGATAGTGGAAATGTTTGGTGATTGATGTTAGCATGTTGCTAAGCTTCCGATGCAATACTAATTTAAACAGAGAGTGGAAATGTTTGGTGATTGTCCTTAGCATGTTGCTAAGCTACCATTGCAGTACTGATTTTAGTAGTTGAAATATTTGCAGATCAGTGCTATTATGTTGCTAAGCTAATTGTGCAATACTGATTTTAATAGAGAGTGGACATTTTTGGCAATCAGTATTAACATGTTGCTAAGCTATCGATGCAATACTGATTTTAATAGAGAGTGGAAATCTTTGGTGATCGATGTTAGCAAGTTGCTAAGCTACGGATGCATTACTGATTTTAAGAGTGTAAGTGTCTGTCAATCGATGTCATCATGTTGTTAAGTTACCGATGCATTAATGATTTTAATAGAGAGTGGAAATATTTGGCGATTAGTGTTAGCATGTTGCTAAGCTAACAATGCAATACTGATTTTGATACAGAGTGGAAATGTTTGGTGATCGATGTTAGCATGTTGCTAAGATAGCGATGCAATACTGATTTTTTTGGTGTGCGTTCATGTCAGAATGATCGTATTTACAGGTTGAGCGCACATGAATGCTACCACAAAGTCGGAATTACGAGCGGGATTTTCTTTGAGCCCTGACTTTGAAAGCAAACTGATATTGGTATAATAATTCAATTTTACTCGTGAATTTTGACTGTGCAGTTTAGTTTGTCCACATTTTTTGTACTGTAATGCTAATGAAATATAGCGATAAAGCTTGCCAGAAAATAAGACCCATTTAGCTAGTTTATGAGGCAACAGGCACGTGCAACAAACATAATTTCCCATCATTATATGTGGCGGCACGTGAAATATAAACTAGATATAGAAAGCGTCAATTAAATGTCAAGTGTCAGTAAGTGAAAAAGAGAAAAAGATTTGAAACAGCAATACAAAAACATTCTTCGTTAACTAAAATCTCTTGAAAGCACATCCGACTTCCGACCTCGTTAGTACAAACATCCCAGGAGGACTTGAATGCACCATTAATAGAGAGTGTAAATGTTTGGAGATCAATGTTAGCATGTTGCTAAGATAATGATGCAACACAAACATAAAAATACATAGCACATACAAATATTATAGTCCAAATTTTATTAGAATCAAGGATGAGAAATATATATAATTCAGTATATATTCAGTATATTCAATATATCTGCAATTGGCATAAATGCCTAAATAAAGTGCCTAAGTATGCTGTCTTGGTAGACAGCTCAATGAGTTTTGTAACATAACTGTAGTTTTGCTTATATTAATTCTGAAAAAAAAAAAAACACAAAAAAAACTGACATGCAGCATGATTGTGTTCCGAAAGAGAATTGTCCATTTAGCAAAGTCATCAGTGAGAGGGAGAGAGAGATTTTGGGCATGAACTGTGGAGTTGGTTGGCTGACAGCTGACACACTTCACTGTATCTAAGGACTCTTCTGGCCTTCTTCAATGGAGCATGATTCCATCACTGTGTATGTAAGAGTGCATATGTGATGGCTAACACCTGAGGGATGAACACACCCCAAACGTCAAAAACTATTACACAAACAAGATGCAAGATCAGACAGGCAAATAGACGAACCTAATCAAAGTGTATCTGACTCAGATACCAACGACCTGAAGCAACACACAAAAACACCTGCAGTCCCATCCGTCTGTTGCAGCCATAGAATGCGTCTCTTTTGTTGGGCTTTAAACATCTTCACTGCTTTCTTTTACTCTTAGAGTCAATTTTGGTGCTTCATATTCAGATGTTTACAGACATGAGTTTGTGCTGGGACTAAATACTGGACAGGATGTCAGAGAGCACATGTACAAAGCAGAGAGTACTGCTTTAGTTTCAGCTTCACTGGCTCCTCAGAACTGAAGATTATCGTAAATGAACTCGCTGTGTATTTGTGTGTGTGTCTCAGGGCTATTGTTGTTTACTAAAACTAGGATAAAACTGTAGAATAAAAAAATTATAATAATTTGTGAACTGAAAAATAATTAACGCAAAGTAAATTAAAAACCATAACTAAACAAAATGGAAACTGTTGTAAAAACGAACTGAAATAAAATAATAAACAATAAATATAAATGGAATTTGTAACAATTGATGATCACATAATTTATTTCATTTTATTGTTTATTTTATTAAGATGAATTTTATAAATGTTATTTTATTAAACATACAGTATTTAAATTTTACTCTAGTAGGTGTTGCAAATCTTAAGTTCAGAGGTACTTAACATACATTGAAAATTGAAAGTATTTAAAAATTGAAAGTAATTGAAATTATTTTTTACTTACAAGAATAAAAAGAAACTTGGAAAAACTATAATAATCGCTATGTTAGTGAGTGTGTGTGTGTGTGAGTGTGTGTGTGTGTGCATGCGTGTGTGTGTATGAGTGAGTGAGTGAGTGTGTGTGTGTGTGTGTGTGTGTGTGTGTTTCATTGAGGCACTCTTTGATAATCTGGTGAAAGTTAAGGCAGCCTTTCATTACACTTAAACTATTCACAGAAGAGCTATAATCATCGCATCATATGTCTCCTATTTCTCTCATCACACACACACACGTATGAACACACACACGCACACACACACACACACACACACCCTCAAGCATACAACTTTGACATTAGTCTGTGAACTTGCTGAACTGAACTCCTTTATGCTGCGTCTCTGTAGCTCAGTATAAGATGCTTTTCAGGTGCGAGAGGTGGAAAATCACCGGCTTGACACGAGTTCCCAGGATCTCTAACTCCCCACCCTCCCTCATTTCCTCTCGTCCTTCCTTCTCTGAGTCTCTTTCTCTCGCTGGCTCGGTGGGAATGCTTGTTATTATTTGTTTTTTTTAAGGCAGGTTTTTCAGGTGTGTAGGCTGGGATACAACAAGAAGTGTGTCCATACATGTTCTTAAATCTTTTATCAAGGGATTTCAAACTGGGTTCCACAGAAAATTGAGAGGGGAAAAAAAATGTGTTTTAACAGAAAGAAATAAAAAACAAATCTGCATATACTTTTGTGGAGAAATAAAAATGAATCACCAATGTTGTCTTTGACATGCTTACTGGTTGTACATTATTTCCTGTAAGCTGCTTTGGAACAAAATGTATTGTGAAAAGCTATAATTAAAAATGTAAATTGAAAAGGTTTCTCTAATATTCTGAAATTAGGTAGAAAAAAATATTTTGAGTCACTTAGACTAAATTTAGAGATTTATGCACTAAAGTAAAAACACAGCTAATTAAAAAATCAGCTAACAATTAAATAATTATATCTCAGCAAAGTAATCATATCTCAACAAAGTAATTATATCATAAGAAAGCATGAGATTGAGACATTTTACTTTAGTGCATGAAACTCAAAATTATAGAACAAGTCACAATTTGTTTTAGCTGTAGTACAGTGACAAATAAAAGCCCATTATTTAATTTTGGTAACATATCTTTTTTATAGGGATACTATCATGCTTACTATTTTTCACACATTCAGTATAAATGGATGTTTCATGTCTCTATACATGAGATTGTCTTTTCGCAAATATATAGCTACCTTCATATTTTATAAAGGTGGTCCCTTTCAACGGGATCATTATATTTAAGGTTCATTGGCATTAGAAAGTTTAAAACCCCTGTCTAACATCACACCCTGCCAACAAATGGTAGCATTTTCCATGCACTTTTACGCATCCTTCCAAATCAGGACCCTGCAAGTCAATGTGCATGCATTTGTGTGTGTTGACGCGTGTGCCTGGGTAGTAGACAAGGCACATTGGCAGCATTACGCAAAGCCAGTGGAAACTTCCTGTGTTAGCGGAGGGCGTTTGACACTATTCCCTTTCAGCCCCTCTCTCTATCTCTCTCTCTCCTGCTGTTCCATTCACACTCCCTCTCTAACCGCCAGCATTGATGTACACCTTATTATATATTCTCTACAGGTCCAATGAAGTCACATTTAAGGCACATGATTAATTGTTACCACCAGATAATTATATTGTGGTATTTTGTTTACATAATCTATTTATTGCAAGTTCACTTAAAAGGTTTTAATGTTTTATACACCTTATCTATTCCCTAGTACTTGACCTTTAACGTCAACTTAAATATGATTAAATTAGTTTTTTAGAGTGGGGCTTGCCCTTACAAAAGAGCTGCAAAAGGCCCTTGCAAAAGGGTGTTGTGGTTTGAGGGGGTGTTACTGTATGGTTGATAGGGTGTTCTGGGTGGTTGCTAGATGGTTGCTATGGTGCTCTTTGTAGTTGTAATGTGGTTGCTAACTGGACCAAATCAAAAGAGTTCACGCCCAAGTCTCTATGATATTCTGGTCTCTAGATATGGCTCAGTCCCTCATTTAATGTAAGTCTATGACTTTTTTTGCCCATTTTATTGTGCTGTTTTATAGCATATTTCTCCTCAACAAGCCACATAATTCAAGATATCATTCATATCTGTATCACAAACAGTGCGGGACTAGTTATGCTCAAAATTTTAATATATAGGTTCAAATCTCTAACTGTAAGTATGAGCAATAGTAATAATGAGACTTGCCCTAGAATTATGTAGAAATGTAGTGGAAAGAGATTAAATTGGATGATTCAATAATGGAATCATGCTATGATGCAACACTCGAGTGACATCACCAAACAACGGCTTGACATTTTTATGTTAGTTAAAAGACATGCTAGCACGTGCTTTTATGAGAAAGAATGCGATCATCCTTGCTGTGTGGGCTGATTCCGAGATCATGGAGAATTTGGCTCTCTTTTACAGTCGGAAAAGTTGATTTGGCCTCGTAAACTCTCTCATGTAAGAGGGTT
Source organism: Myxocyprinus asiaticus (assembly GCF_019703515.2). Taxonomy (NCBI): domain Eukaryota; kingdom Metazoa; phylum Chordata; class Actinopteri; order Cypriniformes; family Catostomidae; genus Myxocyprinus; species Myxocyprinus asiaticus. The sequence continues at coordinate 8,607,080 of NC_059390.1, read as the reverse complement.
ACATAGGAGATGCAGGCAGAGTAGTGTTCGCCACGTTCTCTTCCACTCATTGACACCAGATCAATTTTACTGCAGCAGAACTAAATCAAGCCCTCCGCTATAAGAGACAGACAAGAGATCTGTCAAGATGAGCAGTGCGTCGAATCAGGGACCGCTGGGAGTGTGCAGGGGAAATACTTACAAGGACACCTTTATCAGCAGTATGTGTGTACAAGTGTATGCGATGTCTAAAGAGGGCAAAGAAAGGTATTAACTGTCTCGCAGTGCAGTACTGAGAGACCTGGCATGCAGTTTGGTGTTTACTAAGCAAATACAGACAGCCACACATACATACACACTCACTCAAACTAGCGCAGTGCTCAGCCGGGCTCAGTGTCCGCTCACAACCACAGCTCAGCAGGCATGAGTCATCATCGCCACTGCAACAGAGCGTGCTGCCGACTTGACGGGCCCGGTGCATGGGTGCATGATAAGCATTGAATCGGGACCAGTTCTGCTTGAATTTTAGCATAATTTTGTTTCAGCATAGGATTATTGAGAGGTTCAGACTGCATTAGGACTTGCCTTGAAGCCTAAGTACTATGAATGAATGCAGGAGTTACGTTAACTGAAAATTCTCAATCATTTACCGAATTTTTGGGAACATTGACGGATAATACCAAATGTTGTCCGTCATTTTGACAAATAAAAAAGAAACAAGAAATCTATTTTAACCTAGTGCATAAGTTCAGACTTCACTCTCTCTCACGCGTCCGCTCTGTGTGTGCCCTGTTTATTGCCTGGTATTAAAGATGTGTTTCCGGCAATGCGACCACAAGTGGAAATGCACCATAGCCATTTAGCCCACACCTGGTAATATGTGTCTCTTTTGAACACCTGTGTTCAGATTTGAGTGGGGGCGTCTCTGATTTCATGACTGCATGCATCAATGATTATGTCAGTGTGTTACTGCATGATAATAAAGTGCAAAAAATTATAATAACAAAAAGAAAATGAGACAAAAGTGGCACATCGTTTCTGCCAATAATACTTGCATTGAATCTAATCTGTTGTTTTAGTTATTTTATGCTGAACTTCAGATGTGTGCGCTTCTAATCTGTGGCACTGCATGTTGATATCAGGCACTCTTTAGAAGATCTGTGAACTTGACTGATTAAAACAGACCATGACGGAAATTTTACAATGGAAAATCTTTTTCATTTTACAACTCAGGCTGTCGGAGTGACGGAAAAATATTTTTTCTAGAGCAACCTCTTAATAATTGTTTTCAGATGAAACTTTTATTGCTCAGAGGTTGCTCTTTCATTGAAAGATGAGACTTAAAAAGGGATAATTCACTCAAAAACACAAAAACACTTTTTTGTCACTTTTTACTCACCCTCATATTGTTCTAAACTTGTATGCTGTTATTTTATCCGGAGAACACAAAATGAGAAATTCATGCAGCTATTTTTCATACAATGTTAAAAGAGAATGAGAGAGAGAGAGAGAGAGAGAGAGAGAGAGAGAGAGAGAGAGAGAGAGAGAGAGAGAGAGAGAAAGAAGAAGAAGAAAAATGGACTGACATTTTTGGTTTGGAACCTGATGGTGAGTAAATGAAATTTTTTTGGAGTGTACTGTTTCTTAAATTCCTTAAAATTAATATGGACAGCATAGCACTGATTATTTGGTCTTGGAAAGACCAACTCTGAATTTTGATCTCTGGTATCTTTGCAAAATCCAATCTCAGTTTATGACGTTGTTGAAATATTTTATGAAACTGTGAGATTGGAGTGAGATTGGAGTCTTTCACAGGAGAAAAATCAAAATTCCCTATTCGATTATTCTTTTATATTATTGTTCTCTAGGAGGTACAATTGAGATATTAGATATGCATGATGGAACATAATTTGAGCCAGATCAGCCAATGAAGACTGATTCTGAAAATGTAACCCTTCCTGTTTTACTGCGACCCTCTCAAATCAGCTTCAGACCTTTTAGTGTGCTAATCTCTCTTTCTTTCTCTCTGAGCTGAGATAAATGGATGATAAATCTCAGCATTAGGACAGATGGAGGGAAGGATGAGAGATGGGTGGGGTCTGACTTTCTTTAATAATTTATCTCATGCATGTCTGAGAGCGGCATATGAGGTCACCACGGTCACGGGGTCAAATAACAACCTATGTTATAACGATGGCTGTGTCTGAAAGTTGAAAATGCTGCCTGCGACTGAAAAGGATGGCCGAATCCAATGTTTGCGTCACATCCTGTTTTCTAAGATGCCTTTATTTGGTTGGCTTCTGGAGGCAGAAAAGATGTATTCATCACTACCTATGATATCTCGCAATCCTGTTCATGTTGGTGGAAAAAATATACTCTACCATTTACTCTTATGGGGGTTCTGGACCCCCCCCTTGGAAGTACCTTCATACAAACACGCTGCCTGTGAAGTCATTGACTGATTGGGCAGCGAGGCTGCAAAGCAGCTGCTTTAGGTTTCAGACACAGTCTATGGGTAATAGAGCCTCGCAAAAAGCATAAACACTAAACTCTCGGTGAGATGTTAGCACTCTTTCCGGCATGCAAACCAGGGCTTTGAATTTATGATAATTGATGCTTTCCTCTTGGGTGCTGTTTATGTTTAGTATTAACGGTGTTTTGCTGGAGAGTCTGAACGTGGCAAAGATAAATGTGCGCACGTTGGTGTAACACACACAAACACAAGCGTACCACAAACACACTAACGCATCTTCATTCTCAATGCTACCCTTGTAGCTCATCGACTTGACAAAATGCAACAATTACCGCAGGCTACATACTGCCAGCTGTGCTTTTCTGTGTGTGTGATTTGAATCAAACTAAATTAATGTAATAGTACAATGCATTTAAGAGCACACTGTAAAGCAAATGGATAATTTATTCACTAATACTATTTTTTTTTTTTTGTTGTTGTATGTAAGTACATGCTGAACCTGAATGGAAAGGTGTTTAGTTTTCTTTCTTACAAACCTCCGCCAGAATTTGAGTGTGTGTGTGTGTGTGTGTGTGTGTGTATTATGCCAGTATTATTACACAAATGCATTCCAGCTATCTAATTGCGGCGGAGAGCAGCTAGCCAGGTTGGTGTGCTGGGAATACATTTGCTCTGGGCGTCTACAGACAGGCAGAGTACCATGTGAATGTGTATTTTTGTCTGAGAGAGAGAGAGGGAGACAGTGTAAAGAGAGAGAATCAAAGAAAGAGAGGGTGAGAATGAGAATCCATATGTCTTAGCATCCTTTTCTACTCTGTGATAGCAAGATGGAAGTATGACCAGCAGATACAAGATGGACTTGCGACAAGAAATAGACAAAGAAAAAACCTGTGAACTGCAGCCTCACTGAGTGAATTGCTCTGTTGCGAAACCTAGTGAGCTGCCTGATAAAAAGGGTGTTCCAAAACATAAGCGCCTTAATTATGCTGCATCCTAAGGGGCTGTTCAAACCAAACTTGTTTTTGCGCAAAAAAAAAAAAAAGAAAGCTATAGATGCAGCATAACAAAACAGAACACAGGTGTCTCAACATGTGTTTTTAAAAGCTGAAGTTCTTTTTTTTACTTGACACAGTGTATAAAAATCACGGAGCTCCTTCGTGAGATGCTATAAAAACAGCGAGATGTGGCGCAACAGTCAAACACGTCCAACTTGGTTTCTTAGAATCACATAACTATACTTAAGTTTTTTGCAAAATGATTTTTTTGTGGCTTGTTGTATTTATCATAACAGTTTCCTGGTGAAATTAACACTTGAAGTGCTAAAACAACAACTTTTATTCCCTTTCACAAATCAGGAGAAAAACGACAGATTATCAGTTCATTAACACGTACTTTTCGCCCTATTCCTCACACAATGCTACCTTATGACATCAAAGCACTCTAACTGTAGCGCATGATTTGTAAGGTGAAATATTTTAACATTTGCATTACATTATCAACAACATTTACAAGCTTGTTTGAATGTGATATAATTGCACGGTGGCTCAACTGATTGAGCGTTGCACTTGCAAAGGAGTAGGGTATGAGTCCCGAAGAGCATGCAAGGCGAAAGTGTGCATAACAAAATTATGTGGTTGCTTCAGCAATTGCATTTTTCATGCCACATTTGCTTTTTATAACACTATCGGTTAGGTTTAGGTCTAAGGTTTAGGGTAGGGAGGTTGGTTATGTTGATTTAAAATTCGATATAGAGCATTAGCAATCAAAAAACCTTATCTGTTTTTTTTAGCTAACATTTGCTATAATGACACTATCGGTTAGGTTTAGGTTTAAGGTTTAAGGTTTAAGGAAGGGAGGTAGGTTTTAACTCAATGGAGCATTAACCTTAAAGAGATAGTTCACCCAAAAATGACAATTCTCTCATCATTTACTCACCCGAATGCCATCCCAGATGTGGATGATTTTCTTTCTTCAGCAGATAATAAAGGTGGCGAGGGAGCCTTTTACACCACACATGGGGTAAAAGGCCTCAATGGGGTTTAAAGTGATATTGTGTAGATACCGGGCCAATAGTTAAAAGGCACAATTTTTCAACTAATGCAAATAATTTTGAGACACCAAGATGCTTTTTTGAGTAACAAATTAAGATAATGCTTAGCCTACTCAAAATAACTACTTCAGAAAAGGGTTAACCATTTCCTGTTAATTTCAAACACATTTGGTATTTTATTACATCTCAAGTATTCTATAAACAAACTAATCTCTATTATGATTGGATGAGTCAATATGAGCCCACTTTGAGCATGTTCATAACAAATCTATTCACTACACTTAAGAAAACAATGTGTTTAATAGGGGCCTTTAGCCCCTGCAACAGGGGGGCTTTTTACCCCAAACACTATCCTTTCACTTATTGAACAGTTATTGAAAAATGTTTGATTTAATGACCTTAAACAAAACTACAAATGATAAGTAAGTATTTTGTCTCAAAAGGAATGTGTTAATTTCAGGAATATTCGTTAGCTTTACAAATTTGCAACATTTTAAAAAATAATAAAAATGAAAGCTGCAAGCAGCGATGAACGGGCCCTCGCACACTGGTGCACGTTGAGGCTGCTGTGCCAGGGGAATGTCACTCCAATTTATTTTTATTTTTTTAGCACTTAAATGTTGTTTAGAGTATATCACAGTGTAAAACATGTCATTTCCTGTTGCCAGTAGGCGGCGCTATGACTATAACTGAATATTGGCATATAGAAGTGTTCAGGCTGGGACTCTTATAAAACATGAAAAGTTTGGAGCAGATTGGATATTTTATGTTTGAGTTATAACAACTTCCTGTTTCATGGTGAAACATTGAACTTTGTCAGTAAGCCACGGACATGCCCTTTAACGAAAACTCAAAAGCTTTGCAATTTAACATCGACAAGGCCTTTAGATTAGACTGACCGAATATGATGTTGATCTGATTTAATCTCGAGGATTAAAGTACAAGACCTGGAATTGGCTGTTGCCAGTAGGTGGCGCTATGATTATAACTGAATATTGGCATGTAGATGTATTCAGGCCAGGACTATTATCAAACATGTGAAGTTTGGGGCAGATTGGACATTGTATGTATGAGTTATAACAACTTCCTGTTTCATGGCGAAACATCGAAATTTGTCAGACCGTCACGGCCATGCTGTACAGTGAAAACTCAAAAACTTCACAATTTAGCATTGCCAAGGCCTTTAGATTAGAATAACCAAATATGAAGTAGATCTGATGAAATCTCTAGGAGGAGTTTATTAAAGTACGAGGCTTGGAAATGGCAAAAACTGAGCAAAAATTGAAGAGAAAAATAAAAATAGCTGACTACCTGTTGAGTTTAGGTCATGGGTCCAAGAGACTTTTTTGTAGGTATTGGCATGAAAAACATGTGTAAGATTTTCGTACATGTAGGTGAAACGTAGCGTAAAGCGCACATCGTTGAATGTTTGTAGGTGGCGCTATCGAGCCATTTTGCCACACCTAATTCTGAAACCCATATCAGGTGTAAATTTTCGCCACTTCTGATGGGTGTGCATTGCTTTGGCCGAAAATAAAATCAATTTACCCCACGGAGCCTTTAGCTCCGCTGTACCCTACCAACTTGAAATGTTTAGGGCTAAAACTTAACTCACTTGTAGCGCCACTCAGTGGACATTTCACCTCGGAACTGCCACGATACGCATAATGAACCACATAATATCCTTATATGCAAAAATGTCACCTCAGTCACACAATTTTCATGAGATCAGACTGAATACTTCTGTATGGCGCATGCTTATAGAAAAACGTAGAAAAACTACTGAAAAACAGTGCAGATGGTTGCAAACAGCCCGTAAGATACTTTGCGTTGGCCAGATTTGAAGATAGTGTCACGTGTATCCTTCATGTAGAAGGCAATCCCAGAATGCATTTTGATGAGCTCAGTAAAAAAATTAATCCAAAATGGCAGATGAAGCGAGAGAAATTAATATTATAAATTAACTTATATTTCATTAAATATAATTTTTGCCTGAAATCATGTACACAGCAAGACAGCTCAGTAGGTTTTAGAACAGAGCTATAATCACATGCATGTAGCTGTTCTTAGCCCTCTCAACACACAGATCACGCACGCACACACACACACACACACACACACACACACTTCTTGCTTTGAACTGGCCCCATGGACATATGGTTGTGGAGTTGCTTATTGCATCCGTGGTTGATAGTGTTATTCATCAGATCAGAGAGAAAGATGAGAAAGGGAAGGATACAAAGGGAAAACAGCAAAATATCTGCATAAAGTGACTAAACCAGGAACTGTCAAATCATAATTTACCTTACATTCCCTCTTTACCTCCTGTTTTATTCTCATTTAGCCTCTTTTTATCCGTGGAGTGCAGAACCAACAGCAAGAAGAGCAACTCAATCTTTTAGATCAAGGTTTTCTATTACCAAAGTCCTGACGTGTCTGCAGGAAGTGGACACTATATCATTAGCTATATATGTATGAAGAGGCAACGCTTCCCAGAAAAGCTCTGAGTGTTTTGAAATGGCTCTGCCAAATACTGTATACAGTGCTCTGCTGCTGCTACTGATGAGCGCTTTGTGTACAGTGATAAAGATTTTACAATCCTACAGACAGAGATACTGTAGAGAGTTAATTTGATAATGATTGTAATTCATTCCTGGCGTCACAAGACAGAGACACACAGTCTCATGCTTCTGGGCACAAATGTATGTGAATGGAGTTCTTGGATTAATTTAAAGGGATAGTTCACCCAAAAATGAAAATTCTGTCATTATTTATTCACTCTCATTTTGTTCCATGGTATTTGGAACAACATAAGGATGATAAAATGCTGACAGAGTTTTAACTTTTGGGTGAACAATCCCTTTGAATTGATCTCATTTATGATTTCCCATCACTATGGATTTACACATCTCCTTTGTGAAAATGTAAGAATTATGAGCTTATGTTCTGTATGTGTTCAGACATGATTTAAATCTCCTTACCAATTCATCTGCTGATTCTAAGAATCTTATAAACTGTCAATACAGATACTGGCCATACAACTCTCTGGGAAAATTCCACTTGAACAGAGAGCTCAATTTGAGAGTGGGTTTGTATAAAAGAGAGATAGAGAGACAAAGGGAGAGATAGGCAGTGTTTGTGGGTAGGTGTAGGTTTGAATAATATTTCTGGAGAAGTGTATGTGTGCTGTGTAAATATTAGATTACATCCAACATGCCAAAACTTGTGAGTTCGAGACGTTTTTGTAATTTCTATCCCCTTTTCTCCCAATTTGGAATGCCCAATTCCCACTACTTATTAGGTCCTCGTGGTGGCGCGGTTACTCACCTCAATCCGGGTGGCAGAGGACAAGTCTCAGTTGCCACCGCTTCTGAGACAGTCAGTGCATCTTATCACGTGGCTCATTGTGCATGACACCGCGGAGACTCACAGCATGTGGAGGCTCATGCTATTCTCCGCAATCCACGCACAATTTACCACGCACCCCACTGAGAGCGTGAACCACTAATCGCGACCACGAGGAGGTTACCCCATGTGACTCTACCCTCCCTAACAACCGGGCCATTTTGGTTGCTTAGGAGACCTGGCTGGAGTCACTCGGCACACCCTGGATTAGAACTCACGACTCCAAGGGTGATAGTCACGTCAGTACTCGCTAAGCTACCCAGGCCCCTCCGAGACACGTGTTATGGTATACAAGGCTAGTGTTACACCTGAAGAGAATCAATGAGGGCTTACTTGCTATTATACAAGTAAATAATGCTATTATATATTTTTCTATGGTTTTTTGCCATTTAAATTGGATGTGCTTACTTTGTATTTTTGAGAACCTGTTCAAGATGGCAAAATCGTAAGGTATAGTACAACTTTGCTCAGACGGAAAGGTACAACTTATATAGAGACCAACTAATCAACAAACAGAATTTCAAATCCATACAGTACAGGCATCAGATATTAGCTAGTCTCCTATTCAACTTTATTTTAAGAAAGGAACTGTCAGTGAATAAATTTGGTTACTCATTCCATATTTATTTATGCAATATAAATGACTAATGTCTGCCTATTACCTGTAATACGCTTCCCTCGTCTTGTTTCAAACCCCTATGATTTCTTTCTTCCATGGTACACAAAAGTTATTTTTCTTTTAAAATCATGGTTTTAGGTTTAGTGTTTGGGGAAGGGGTTACATTTGGGAAAAATCTTCATAACATTGTTTGTTGGTCCGTTTATTTCTGTCTTTGGGAATAAAAGTGGTGCATTTTTGTACGAGCCAAAGATTTCTGTATGATTTCTTGCCATTGTGCTAACTCATACTAGTATTACTTACTTACCCTGATGCCATCCCAGATATGTATGACTGTCTTTCTTCAGCAGAGCACAAATGAAGATTTTTAGAAGAAGATAGAGCTTTGTCAGGTTCTTATAATGCATGTAAACGGGTGCCAGCACTTTGACGGTCCAAAAGTCACATTTAGACAGCATAAAAGCAATCCATGCGACTCCAGTTATCAATGAATGTCTTCTGAAGTGAATCGATAGGTTTATGTAAGAAACAAGTTGATAATTAAAACGTTTTTAACTTTAAACCGGCGCTTCTGTCCAGGGCTCTGATGCTGTGAAATGGCCAAACTCCCGTGTGATGTTCGTTCTTCTGCTGTAAGTAAGTGCCACTTCCGAATTCTCGCTTGAACTTGCCGACGTGCTGGTGTCACGTGACAGCTAAGTGATGCGTCAACTGCTGGCAGGAAGCGCTTTTTAAAAGTTAATAAATTTTTTATTGTCTGTTTATTCATATTTATCGATTTGCTTCATTTTGCTTTACTTTGCTTCACTAAGACAGGAACGTTAACCAGACACACAGTCGTAATCGGATTTCACCGGCGCTCTTCTTACATGTGCGCAGATACATGAGAGCTGGAAAGCAGCTGCCAGCAAGACAGCGTGTGTGTCCTTAATTGAGTCTGTATTTGGTATTATCGATACTGTAGAAAGACAGGTATCATTAATATATATGACTTAATATTAAAATATATTGTTAAATTATTAAAAAGATACAATGTTTTATTATCAGCTTGATACATGAGCACTGGTACTTCTGACATCACAAGATGATAAAAACATTCTGGGTTAATGGAAACCATTTGTGACTTAAGCCCCAGGAGCCCAGCCCTAGCACCACCCATGCGTTACTATACCTATATGGCTCATTTTATGTATTGTAGCAGTTTTCAGGTGAAATTAACACTAGAGGTGCAACAACAACAATTACTTTTACTCACTTTCACACAAATCATGAGTAAAACAGCAGATTAAAGGGAGAGAATGTTCCTATGTCCAGTGAGGACCTAAGATTGTATTTCTTTGGTATTATTGTATGTGAGCCTAATGTTGTCAGTTGCTTCTCTATTAGAGACTCCATTACCTGGAACATAGGTCTTATGATTATCTAAAAGTAGTGGTCAACTGATATGGGTTTTTTAATGGCCAATGTGATACATAGATAGCAGGGTGGCCGGATGCTGATATAATGCTATAAAATATAATTCAATTTAAAGATAGCAAATAAGGTCTGCTCAGAATAGTGTAATTTACTAAAAATTAATAGTTATTGTAGTTATTTTACACAATCTTTACTTAAACTATGTAAAAAATATTGAAAACAGAAAATTTAAAGCAGATACCCCAGCTATCCATTGACAAGGCTGTCGGTAGGTTCATGAACTGACACTATGCGGAATGAAGTTAATCGACCAAGCGGAAAATCCATTAGGCCATACTGTTAAAATCATCTCTTTTTTCCTTTCTTCCCCAGGCCGAGTTCTCTGCGGCGGCAGTGTTGCATCAAGCCCGACGAGATCAGGTAGTGGACACATGTCGCGCCCACAGCGCATCCAACCGCAAGAGACGTGTCCTTACACCCAGTGACCTCAAGCACCTAGTGGTGGATGAGGAGCATGAGCTCATCTACTGCTACGTCCCCAAGGTTGCCTGCACCAACTGGAAACGTGTCATGATGGTACTGAGCGGCCGGGGCAAGTACAGTGACCCCATGGAGATCCCGTCCAATGAGGCCCACGTACCTTCCAACCTCAAGACGCTCAACCAGTACAGCATTCCCGACATCAACCACCGCCTCAAGAGCTACCTCAAGTTCCTCTTTGTACGCGAGCCCTTCGAGAGGCTGGTGTCTGCCTACCGCAACAAATTCACACTACGCTACAACACCTCCTTCCACAAACGCTACGGAACGAAAATCGTTCGGCGATACCGCAAGAACGCGACGGTCGAGGCGTTGCAAAACGGTGCCGATGTCAAGTTCCAGGAGTTTGCGGAGTACCTGGTGGACCCGGCCACTCAGAGAGAAGCTCCGTTAAACGAACACTGGCAGACGGTTTACTCGCTATGCCACCCGTGCCACATTCACTATGACCTGGTCGGCAAATACGAGACTTTGGAGGAAGACGCCAACAACGTGCTAAGGCTGGCTGGGGTCGGCGACTCGTTGCGTTTTCCATCGTACGCCAAATCCACTCGTACAACCGACCAGATGGCGGCGATATTTTTCAACAACATCAGCTCGACGCAGCAGAGCCAGCTCTACCAGCTCTACAAACTGGACTTCCTTATGTTCAATTACTCAATTCCCAGCTACCTAAAACTGCAGTAAACACACATCTGCAGTTGCGCGCACGCACATTGTGAGCTCTCAGCTTGTTCAACAAGGTCAACCAATGGGAGACGGACATTGGCGGAGGCTGGTTTGGATTAACCAAACACTTTAATGTAAAATTGTATTTAAATCCGCATGGACGGTTGCTTTATTTTGATATGACCAAGGAGCTTTCAGTCAAACTGCAAAAAAGGCAAATATGGGACATTTTGGAAGGAATTTGCGATTACATTTTTGAGACTGGTGTCTGAAATCCTACTATATTTGTCTATTGAATTGTAAATGTTCAGTGTGAAGGCTCCAATTCCCAAACATCAAAAGCAATATGAGAGATTACGAGCCATACCTGCTCAACTGGTTTTATCTTTTAATATTAATCTGGTTTTATCTTTTAATAATTAATCCACCACTCGCAACCATTATCAAAGCTTCACAGTAAGGAGCGCCTCGAGAATTAAAGACTTAATAAGACTTAAGATATAATCAGACTTGTTCTGACTTCAATTCCCCACTTCTAATTTTGTGTTCCCTTGGGAAGTTTCCTACGCCTCTCGCTTCTCTCCCATAGAAGGACTTTGAATGTGTGTATTCAAATGGTGCATATTTAAAGGAAGACCTTTTTATATGCACACTAAAATAAGAATTACATAAAAGGCATTGAGTGGTGCCTTACAGAAGGGGTGTGACCAAATGTGATTGACAGTGAGTGGCTCCTCCCACTAGGTCAGTGAGTGGGTCGCATCCGTAGCAGCTGGGAGGTCAGAGGTCACTGCGGGTTCAAGCTTGGCCCTTTTCCAGGGATCCAGTAAGCATGCTGTTCCCACAACCCCCTCTTCCCTCCCTTGGTTGGTCTAAAGTAAATTTAAGGATTGTTTTTTTAAATTTTGTATTTGATTATTGTCTAAAGAAAAAGTGGCTGCGAGCAGCACAATGTAGTAGTAATTGAATTACTGTGCGAAATAGAAATAAGGAAGATTTAATATTTTGTTTCCAGGAATGGAAAGCAGCCCTGCTGGAAAAAAAAGCCTTAGCTGGTTTGCTGGCCTTAGCTGGTCTCCCAGCCTGGTCAGGCTGGTCTGTTTGCTGGTTTTAAAGGGGGTTTGATCATCTAGATCAGGTTTTCCAGGCTGGGAGACCACTAAGGCCATCTTAAACCAGCTAAGACCAGCAAACCAGGCTGGTTTAAGCTGTTTTTTTGTTTGTTTTTTTTCCAGCAGGGAGCTTAGAGGTAGAGATTTTAATTGTTATAATTTCTTCATATTTCATTTTGCCTCTTATGCAGAGCACTGTTGCCAGGATACCTCGCTGGTTGTTTTGTGAGGAGTGAACGGAAAACGGGCAGGACTTCGTTTTCTGAGCTGTTCTCATGGGAAAGTTTCACACACTGGTGTGTGTTTGAGCGAGGGAAAGAGAAACTACAAGCAAATCTGTTCAATCCATTAGATGATTGCTTCTTCTAAATGTCTTTCCCAATTTAGGCAGTTCAAAGGAACACTGTAATTTAGTGAGCTGTCTTTTTATGACCTTTTATTTGCTTTGATGGTGCACGAAAATTATGAAATTTCTTATTTATATGTGCAATGGCCACAAGTGTGCACGTCCAAGTTCTTTTTATGGACCAAAGTCTCATGCTGGCAAAGATGGCCCAATGCAGGGCTAAAAGGCTTGCTTTAAAAAAAAGCATCCAGGGTTTATTTGACCTGAATAATTGAGTGCTGATTAGCATGATTTTTAGGCGCAGGGTCTTAGGGTGGAGACCACACAAACACAACTGTCAAAATCAAGCCACAAGATATCAACCTCTCTATTCTCTTTACTTCTCATTCGTTCTATTTCTGTTGCTATTCCTTTCTCACGCTGCTTTTCCTAAATCTTACCCCCTAGAGAGAGTATTAAGAAATTTTGTTATCCCCATGCCAGTTTGTCGCCAAGTTCCTGGACAGAAGCAGTTGAGAGTGAAAAATGTCTTTGCTGTTGTTGAGCTGTCTGTAACGTGGACAGAATTAGAAAGGGTTTGATCTAGAGGCGGTATCTGTCGATCACACTCGTTCCCGTGGCTTGGCATCGCTTGTGTGTAGATTGCATCACTGTATTACTAATATTGTAGTAACCATTTTTTTTGGCAGAAACCATAGTTTTAATGCAATTAACCATGGTGTTAGTACGGTAAATTGGTGTTATTATAGTAACCATGGTTAATTTTGTGGTTACTGTAAATGTACAAAAGATACCATGGTGAAACCATGGTTTCTGACACTATTTGCACCAGGGTGCAATTAGTATCTACCATTATTTGCACCAGGGATGGGGTGCAAATAATATCTGACAATATTTGCACTGAGGTGTAAATAGCATATACCATTATTTGCATCAGGGTGCAAACGGCTTCAGTTACAGTACCATCCATATTGGAATTTCATCCCTAAACGCATCACTAGGGTTCCAATAGACTTGAATAATCCCAGTTTAGCAAAGTCCTCTTTCACTGACGCATAAAACCATTGTCAAAACCAGCTGTTATATTGCAGTAGTTGCCTGTTCAAATCTCTGTTCTCATTCCTAGCCAGAACAGGAAATGAGTTTCTAGCAAAACGAATCAATCTGGATCAGCATTTCTCCTACTTAATTTGATTCATCAGCTCAGAAAACAAAGTGTGTCCAGATTTGGGTTGAATGTGTTTTATTTAATTTGTTCTGTAATAACAAACACGGTACGGCCTCATTACAGCCGTGCTGATACACGCATTAGTGCCCACATTAGCAGCAGGCACAGTGCCTTTCAAACACTCAGTATCATCAAATGCACTCTAGCACATATAGTACAGCTCACTTTCATACACGACAGAGTGCCTTCATGCACATTAACACTTAAATATACACCGCAGGATCTCACCTCAAGGCTCACCATCCATCCACGCAAACCCGCTCACATGGTTTACCTGTTGCTGTATTTGCCTGTAGTTTAATTAATGTCTATATTTGTTCAGTGCAGTCACATGTCCTTTGAAATCACACCTAAGCAGCCATGTTTTTGGGTGTGTATGTATGTGGTTTCCCACTGCAAAAAATGATTTTCTTACTGAGTACTTTTGTCTTGTTTTCCAGTAAAAATATCTATACATTCTTTTTTTCTCTCTCTCTCTCTCCCCTTTTTCTCCCCAATTTGGAATGCCCAATTCCCAATGCGCTCTAAGTCCTCGTGGTGACTCGCCTCAATCCGGGTGGCGGAGGACGAATCTCAGTTGCCTCTGCATCTTATCACATGACTTGTTGAGCACGTTACCGTGGAGACATAGTGCGTGTGGAGGCTTCACGCTATTCTCTGTGGCATCCATGCACAACTCACCATGCGCCCCACCGAGAGCGAAAACCACATTATAGCGACCACGAGGAGGTTACCCCATGTGACTCTACCCTCCCTAGCAACCGGGCCAATTTGGTTGCTTAGGAGACCTGGTTGGAGCACTCAGCACACCCTGGATTCGAACTTGCGAATACAGGGGTGGTAGTCAGCATCTTTACTCATTGAGCTACCCAGGGCCCAAAAATATCTATAAATTCTTAAAACAAGATACATTTATTTGAGAAGCAAAATGACATGAGATATTTCGTCTTGTTTTCAGAGAAATCGATATTTTTTTTACATTCATGCTTAAAACAAGAAAAAAACTATTTACCAATGTGGTAAGACAAAAAAAAAAAAAAAACTTGTTTCAAATGGAAAGCAAGCTTATTTTTCTTACACCACTGAAAAATAGTAATTTTTTTATTTTAAGCATAAACCCCACCAATTTTGCGAGATTTCTCTGAAAACAAGACTCAGTTGAGCTTCTCATGTATTTGTTTCTCATTTTAATTATTTTTAGATATTTTTACTGGAAAATAAGACAAAAATACTAGTAAAAAATACTGTGTGGTGCTTTGCAAAGAATCATTCTCTTAATTATGTTTTCCAGTACAAATATCTAAACAACTTTAAAACAAGATAAATTCACTTGAGAAACAAAGATTTGTCTTCAGAGAATATACCTTGAGTTTATTTTGTTTACCCCATTGGCATATTTTTTTTAAGCATAAAACTTATAAATGATTTATTTTAAGCATAAATCTCACACTAATTTTTTTAAATGTGGTTTATGCTTAAAACTAGAAGAAAAAACTGCCTGTGGGATAAAAAAAAAAACTTAATTTAAGATATATTCTCTGAAAACTAGTCTTTATATCTTAAGCATATTTTGCTTCTTAAGTAAATGTAACATTACTGAAAAACGACAAAAATTTTGATTATATATATATATTTATATATATTTTTTTTTTTGCAATTTGTGTTAATTTGGCTGGCTGATTTGCGTTTTTAAGCAATTATCAGGCTCACAAACATTGTTAAACAAGCCACAATCTAATTTATTTATTTATTCTTTGATGTCGACACAGAAATGTTCTCTTTTTTTTTCCTTTTCATTATTCAGGATGGACTCTGTCGGGTCACTGGGTCGGACCCATGTCCTGTAAATGAGAAAAATACAAACCAAGTGAACTGTCTGATCAATGCACTCCCTGGAGTCTTTCTCTCTCTCTCTCTTTATGTTTTCTCAATAAAGCTGAAACAGAAACCCTACAGGCCAATTTCTCAGTCTCCACGTAATCATTCAAATTAAATGAAAACGTTGTCGCTTCTGTCACTTTGAACAAATTGTTCCAACACATTCTGTTCCTCTCACCTGCATGGTTTCCAGCATTTTACTCTCAATCTACAGTCTATAGAAGAACATAAATTTTCCTTCTGATACAAACCTGCTGGAATGGAAAAAGTACGTTCCATTCTACTAAAAAGTTTTGCCTGAGGAGATTGCATGGCCATATTCTTGATTTTGTGAACCAGTAATGAATGTAGCTGAAATAGCCAAAACTGTTAAATAGAAATGGGAGACTACATACTTTTGACCATCTAATATACTACCAGACCCTAAAGCCTGAAAGTACATGAACAGAGACGTTTCTAGCAATGCACGATTGATTTCATGAATTTAGGAATTGCGTTCCTAAATTCATAACACATCGCAAGTACGTGTTCCATTCTCAGCTTTTCCACAAGGGGCGCTAGAGTGGACAATAGTGTGAACTGTCTTGCTACTTTGGTCAGTTTTCTCTTTCAAGCCAACTACTGTCATGGCAGAGCAACATTTTGAAAAGAATAATGTGAGCATGCAAGTTAAAGTCAAAGGCCGAGTTCGGAATGGCATACTAACATACTGTACTACTCTTACTGTTTCTGCCATAGACTGATATGGCAGAAGCAGTAAGAGTAGTTTGGGTAGTATGCCATTCCGAACTTAGCTAATGTATTTATAGCAACTTACCTGAATGTTATACATCCGGTTTCATGGCAAAACCTTTTGAAGGTAACTCTTTCACCCCTTGAGTAGTAAGGTTTGTTACTGCCACAGTAACGCAAGAACGCATGTTAGTATTTTTAACTAGACCGTGTGTTGAAAATGTGTTGGCCAAGCGCTGGGGTCTGTGTAAGTATGCCAAAACAGATATTAGCACTTGACCAATGCACTGCCAACGCTCAGTCTGGTTGAACGTGCTTAATGTGCATTCTGCCATTACTGTGGCGGTAACAAACCTCAGTACTCAAGTGGGCAATAGAGTTACATTCATAAGTCTGTGCCATTAAACTGGATGTGTTATTTTTCAAGCAAGTTGCTATAAATATATTGACTTTACCGTACTGTACTGGCTCAGCAATATTTTCTACAAACTCTTGCTCTGCCTTGACAATATTTGACTTGAGAGCGAAAACTCACCCGTAAAAGCAGACAGTTCATACTAATCTCGTTATAGCGCCCCTTGCGGCAACGTTGAGAATGCAACGCGTACTTGCATTGTGATATGAATTGAAGTCTGACACATTTTGGATTGCAGCAACGAACAAAATTGAGCTTGTGAAGCTGGAGGCATCTGCGCTCAGATACTTGCCTACAGTATTTTTCGGCCTTTCGAAACAGTGCCTAACATACCACTCTCTAGTTAAAAACACAGTTTTTAAAAATCTCTTTCTGATGATTTTCTGCAGATGTTTTCGTTTTTGTTTTTTTTACAATATGCCTGACCTTGTGGTGCTGGCAGGGTCTCCCAGGCCTTGTAGTAAGGCCAGATGTGCCTGGTTATACGAATGTCCCACTTTGAAGCTTTGGTGCAAGTGGAAACACAAAAATTCCAAGCTTTTGTGCCACATAGGTGCAACAGATCTGCACGTCATCAGAAAACAGAGAAGAAATCTGTGCTATGGGGCTGCTAGATAAATGAGTGCCACTTCTCTGTGAAGAGAGATTTGTGTAGGGTCTTTGCGCTTCGAAGTAAAAGGCTTGTCACTTTGGTGTCAGGAATGAGATAGCAGCCAAAGACCAGTTTCTCTGCAAAAATCCTGAGTCTTCATTTTTCCTTGCTGAATGTGCAATTCTCATGCAGCTGAGTACAGCACCTGCTATGGTTCCCTCTTAGAATCCTCCACCCTCAACCATAACCTCTCAGTGTGGCCTCCTTCGTGCTGAGAATACACCACTTCTATTCCTTTGCTCATTTTGCCTCCCCTCCCTCCTCTGGGGCGAAGTTCATCCTCTCAGTTAGAGCTGAGTCCATTAGCCACATCAATTTTGGCATTGAAATAGAGTTTGGGGTTTCCCATAGAACACGTGCAAGGGTGAGTTGGCAACAGCTCTCTGTCATTTTCTAGCTTCTGAAGGGCTAAAATGATGATTTTGGTGGGAAGTTGGATTTCATTCCCTTGGGGATTGCTATGCTGTTTACTGCTTATATCAGCTTAAACCAATTATTGGATAAATCTCATGAAGAAATGTCTAGGGTATATTTAAAAAAAAGTATTAAATTATATACGTCAAGGTTTTAGGACCATCAAGAACTTTCATGATAAGCGCCCATTGTCAGTTACGGTGGTCCTGCGACAGAATAAAAAAATAATGGTAAGTCTCACAATTCGGCGTTATAAAGTCGCAATTGCATTATAGAATGTCTCAATTGTGAGATATAAAGTCAAAATTGCCAGATACAAAGATGGAATTTCGAGAAATAGAGCTGAAATCGCCAGATATGAAGTCGAGAAATAAAGTCGAGATTGCAAGATTGATATAGTGCCTTGACCCCGGAACGGAGGTCAAAACAAAATAAAAAAGTTAATTCTAACTTTACATCTCACAATTCTGATTTTATTTCTCGTAACTGTCACCTTATTTCTCGAAAATGCAACTATTTCTAGATATTGCTCAAGATATAAAGTTTCAGTTTTGAGAAATAAAGTCGCAACTGCGAGTTTATATCTTGCAATGAGAGTTATAAAATTGCCAGAAATAAATTGGAAATTGTGAGATAAAATCAAAATGACAAGAAATAGTGGCAATTTTGATAGTCACAATTGCGTAATATAAAGTAATAATTGTACTGTACGTTGTCAAGAACAATTATATTTTCAAAACAACTACAAACAATCTCATTCACTACTGTTATATATATTCTTATATATATATATAATATTTTCATATTTTTTCACACTGTAATAACATAGTTTTTGTATTACAGTAGGCTACTGACATTGAAAGGGGGGATAATTATCATAAAATAACTGTCACAATGCAAAACAAATGAATTGTAATTGATTAAATAGATTTTATTACACAAATTATGATTTCTTATTTTATTCCTGGACATTTCTTGACAGTTTTCATGAGCTTCACCCCATCATCTGTAAAATCTCTGAGCTCTAAACTCCACCAAATGTCTCACAAGTTATATGCACTCAAGTGTTCCTTAATCCCCACAGATGAAATTGGCTGTGGTTAAATCACAGCTGAGAAGATTTCCTTAAGCAAAGTTGCTCAGTTTGGTATAGCTGATTAATCCATCATAATCCATTTGCTCAACAGTTGAACTCCTTCAACTCTGTGCTTTTAGCTGCAGCCTGTTAGGAATTTCACACCTGAATGGCAGAAACCACTCTCTCTCTCTCTCTGTTGGTGGTCTAAGCATGACAGAAGATGACAACCACTGACATCTTTCTTCTAAACTGGAAAGCATCTTTCACTCTCACACTTGAATATTAAAACAAAGAGGATGAAGAAAACATCAATCAAGTTAAAATATCACTGAGCTGTCAAGACAATTTAGAGCTATTTATAGTCGACTTAAAACAGCGTTCACAACCTGTTTTACTTCTGTAATAAGACATTTTTCCAAGCAAACTGACGGGGGGCTTCATTTGATCTAGACCAGCTAGAAACCTTGTAAAACCAGCTACCACCTTAAGATGGCTTTATCTGGATTTTCCAACCTAGAATAAGACAATCCCATAAAACCTAAGTCAGTTTTGACAGCAGCAACCCAGAAGGGCTTGATTTGAGCTGTTTGTTGTTAGTGGTGAACATGTGGGTTCATGGTACAGTACTGTGCATTGGCAGTGTGCCTGCAAAAAGATTTCATTCTGGGTCTGCTTTAATGGGGTGCTAAAATGTAAGAGCTTGGTCCCATTGGCATAATATGGGGGCCATTTATGAGCAGTCTCAAATTTCAGGGCTCCCAATATGTATACTGCTCAAAAAAAACCATTAAACCCCGAAGACAGCAGAGTTCAACAGTCCTCATTAATGTGGTCTGTCTAGACTCTCGAACACTCAAACACACATAGGGGTCTTTTGTTTTAGACTGTCGGCAAGAATATACTACATGTCAACAAAAAACAAACTGATAAGTGATGACTCAAAACAAAATCAATCAATGTAAACACAAAACTAGCCCACACACTTAAATGTGCAAACCCTTGTCACATTTAAAAGTCGATAATAGACTATATAAAAGTCAATAAAATACACGTAAACCCACAAATCATGCTAATGTGTGAAAGGCCAATAAAATGCATTCACTATGAATATTTAATATCTATTTTTGAGTATTTAAAAAGCCCAGTTTGACAAAATTGCTGACATGTAGGGTATAAACTTTTATGTGCAAATTTTAAAACTCTTTGATGTGCTTGAACTGTATTTTTGGCGGCACTCAAATAAAAAACCCTTTGTTTTATGGTTCATGTTTTATGGCTCTCAATCTCACACAGCAAGCAAAGACCAAATGTTCCCTTTGTTCGATCTTAAGTTAAAGGAACTATATATTTAAATTGGGCTAACACAAACAGCTTTCTCATAAAACTAAAGCACAAGAGGCTTTTTTGCATCCTTGCAGTTGGCAAGACATCATAAACAGGTAAGTAAACTTGACACAACTGATTTAGGATGTGTATCCTCAGGAGTCAGAGGTATATGCTCGGGGAAAATCATTATTATCAGAGTCTCAGATATTGGACAAACTTTTAATAAACCTTTATTAAAAACATTTTTGAGTATCCAAAAAAGCATGACACAAAAGTAAACCAAGAATCTTCCATTGGTGCCAGTAGAGACCCTTTTTTTTTTTTTTGTGTCCACAGACAATCCCTTTTGATGGCACCTTAGAACATACAAAAAACGTTTACACATACAAGAAATATAGATGAGCTGTTTTGTGGCACATTCATCCCATTTCAGTTTGAGTTGCATTCAGAACATAAAATGCACAGATATTTTTGGTTACACAAAAAGAAAGCCATTTTGGGTTGTTAAAGATTCAGATCTTTAAACAAGCAGTTTAAAGAGTATACTCGTTTATTATTCTAAGCTATTAAGCAATAACAAGTAATACTTTTAAAGTCTTCAGACTGCATTACAGAGGCTTTGCGAATTGACCTGACACTGGCTGGGTGAAATTTGTGCAACTATACTTTTAACAGTATATGTTGAAGAGATCTGATTGGATAACTGGTGAAAATTGTGCCAGTTGGCCTCAAAGTGTACGCCCATCTCAAAAGAGCTTATGGGTAAAACAAAGAGGGTAGGAGACAGGACAAAAAGACAAAGGAAAAATAAATAATAGGAACAATCACCATGACAATCTTACTTAGCTTTATTTAAAGGGAATGTTTTTGGTTCTTCCATTGTAACATAGTATCGATATAGAGAAATGTGTTTGTGTAGGAGTGGGCGTTTACAATGCAATGCTTTTCGTACCGCCCCCAATCAGTTGCACATACAATCACCCTGTTAAGCCGATAGAGATGGTCAATCTTCAACAACTATACACCCTAAAAAAAAAATATGGCATCCAACAAAGTGCTGAATCTCTCAATGCTTCTTATAAATCATCTGGCACTTGAAGAAGTATAACAAAAACTGTCATAAAAATGCTACATTTGCTTTGTTGCCCTCACGGCTGTGAAGTACACTGTAAGGAAGTCACCCAATCAGGGCAGAAAAATAGCATCCATTTGGTCTGACAGCAGCCATAAAAGGCCTATGCTGAGTTGAGGCCAGCAGGTATGGAATAGATTGATCCGTGGGTCAAAGGTCAGATGTGAAGGACACCTTTAGTCCCCCACATCGCTGTCCTGGTCCCCTATGATCCACAGGAAGTGGAAGCTGAGAGCCAGAAGAGCGGTGCCCAAAAGATCCCCCAATGCTGTTAGATACGGAATGGAGAAACTATCCGGATCCTTTCCACTTTTCCACATGGAGTGAACCATCCAGTCCGCTATGCAAAGTAACAAGAACACCTGGGAGGTGGGGGAGAAAAGAAAACACGATGAGCCTTAAGGCCCGAAACAAACAATTATGTTAACGGAATGGATTCTAGCTTGATTTCATGCATACCTGTGTTCCAAAATGCAGTTCATAACACAAGTATGCGTTGCTTTTTCAGTGTTGCCACAAGGGGCACAACAGCAGGCATTAGTGTAAAAAGTCTGTTTTCCCTTTTAGGAAAACTATTATCATGAGGGAAAAAGAATTGAAAAGTATGTTGCTGAGCAAGTTACACTGTCTACACTGGACGTCAAGCGCAAATCTCTCCCACTGTAATCAATGATGCAGTCTACAATGGATACCGTTGTGTCACACCGACAGTTTACGGACACTTTGGCGCTACAGCTCACAGCTGATCGTCTGCGCATATCATCACTTTTGGAATGTTCACTTCTGCGTGTTTAATGTAAATAGCCGAAAGACGATCGATCGCGTCCGGTTTAGACAGGGTGTTAAGGTTTTTGATTTAAATGATTTTTAATGATTAATTATTTTAATGATTTAATGATCAATATGTTTATAGTTGATATAATTAGAACAAACAGATATTAAAAAAATAAAAAATTCAGCGTTTATTTTGGGTATTTTATATATATATATATATATATATGTGTTTGTGGAATACAAAGAAAATTCAAAGTAAAAATCACTTCAGGGCAGAATATTTTTATTGGATGTCATTTACAGTCAAGCTGTTGTAATTTTGCCAAATTACACAAAAAGTGTTAAAATATTATTTAATTGTAATTATTAAGGTTACATAAAACGCTAACAATTAAATTAGCCTGCCATTTTATTGAAACATTTTTAAATGTAATTTCCACCACAGAATTCTATTAAACACAATACAGAATTTGAGATGTGCTGTAAATGACACTGTGGTGGGGAAAAAATGACACAAATCTCCTATTATGCATGAACATACACTGTTGGGTATTGTTAATAGACAAATAAAATAAACTCATGAGAGTGTGGAAAATGTTGTAGTGTTCACAGTGCTAAAAATGCATGAAGTTGAAGAAACACAGATACCTGTGTATACCTTATATACGCATATATATCCTGAGTGTGACTGCTGTGTGTATTTTCCATTTCCCTTTTTGATTTGTAACTAGTAGTACCTACTAAACATGCAAAAAAATAAAAAATAAATTTTTGTTTTGAAGAGCAAAAAGTTTTACTAAAAATTGATGTCCTCATATGGGGATATCGGGACAAGTTGTGAAATTTTAAATAATACCAAGCTATTGAAAGCTGATTTTCTGTAAAGCTGCTTAGGAACAATGTGTATTGGGAAAAGTACAAATAAAAAAACTATACAAATACAAATTATTTGACTTGATTTGACTTATATGCTACAGTGCTTTTTTTACTTTGGCAACCAAATATCAATGTTCACTCTTTGCACTGTCAAACAAACAACTGATAGCCAGTGCTGAAGCATTTTACCAATCAAAAATAAGCATAATTAATTCTGATACAAGTAATGGCCAGCATCATCCAATCACTGCCAAACATGTTAAAATAAAATTATACATTATAAATTCTGAATTCGAGTACTGATTACTATTGTCCCATGTCTGCCAAAGTTGAGTGGTGCAAACATCATCTGTAGCCTGAAACTGAACTTTTGGTCAGATGTTAGGAGTGAATGCTCTTGGCTAAATAGGAAAGCTATAGGATGCTCCAGTTTGCTGTCTGTACTGGTCTCAGAACAGTGCGACATGCAAAATTTCTCAGCTTTTGGATGAACCCATGGATTCTCAATGAGATAATGCACAGTAAATACAGGATTTCTAAGGGGAAAATAGCTCTATTGTCCACTATAGTGGTCTTTGTGTTTAACAGAGTGCCATTTCACAATAAATCGATCAAATTCTTAAAATGGCATACCGGATGAAACTAAAGACTCTAAACTTTTGACTCAAACAATGTAAAAACTTAATGAGGTTTCTTACCAGAAGTAGTTTTGTTGACATTCCATACAATGCAAATGAATGGGTGCCAAAATTTGAAGCTCCAAAAATCACACAAGTCAGCATAAAAGTAATCCATAAGACTCCAGTGGTTAAATCAATGTCTCCAGTAGCGATTTAATTGGTGTGGGTAAGAAACCAATTAATATTTAAGACCATTTTTACTATAAATTCTCCTCCCTGCTCAGTCAGGCTGCACATTCTTCTTTTTGGTGTTTCACATTCTTCATGCATACGCCCCCTGCTGGGCAGGAAGAAGGATTTCAAGCAAAATTTTACTTAAATATTGATCTGTTTCTCACCCACACCTATCATATCACTTCAGAAGACATGGATTTAACCACTGGAGTCATATGGATTACTTTTATGCTGACTTATGTGATTTTTAGAGTGTCAAAATTTTGGCACCCATTCACTTGCATTGTACTGACCTACAGAGCTGGAATATTCTTCTAAACATCTTAATTTGTGTTCTGCGGAAGAAAGAAAGTCATACACATCTGGGATGTCATGAGGGTGAGTAAATGATGAGAGAATTTTCATTTTTGGCTGAACTATCCCTTTAACATGACTCATTAGCCCCTGCTGGTAAAAGCTGTAACTACAGTACATGATTATGCTGCCAAAAAGCACATTTCTCCATTGATGGCCATTCTAAAGTAGCCGAATATGAATAAAATGTTTTTGCAAGCAACACTTACAGTACATTTAATAAACGAGTGATTGGCTGACTGGCCCAGAACTGAGTGCCTCCTTGATTATAATCCATAGTAACACGAGAATGCATGTTTAGCATGTACAAAGGGACCACGTGTCTGCAATTTATTAGCCAGGTATTTGCAACTATGTACTTGCGTACAGTATGTTTCCGGCCTAAATGAGATGCAGAAACAAAAGTCCCTTCTGTTGATACTTTGGCTGAACTTTCCCACATACAGTACATGCAACAGGAAGTTCTAAATCAGACAGAGACAGTGGGAGTCACCACAGAAGTAACACACATAGTGTTTGTTTATGGAATGTCTTGGAAAGGCCAGTCTCTGAAATGCAAGAAGATCCAGTCATGAGTCCCATTCTTTGAAAACCAGCTTTCACGTGGAAGATAAATCCCCAAACCGGCTTCAGATCTAAACAACACACGGCTTTTCATCTACCACAGTTCATTAAACCCAAACAAATTTGCCCCGTGTTTGCCTGTGCTGAGCTTTGCAGAGCATTAAAATGTGCTTTTGGATCATTGCGGCCTGGCTGATGCCAGTTTGTTTGCTAATGGAGATGTAACATTTGAAAACTTCATCTTACATTCAATTGGAAGTTAAAATGATGGACTACAGCAATCTCAGAAGACATTTTGTTAGTCCACCTGTGTGTGTGTGTGTGTGTGTGTGCAAATATGTGTGAGAGAGAGTGAAAGACTTTCATTTAAGTGAAATACAGTAAAAATGAGGCCTACCTATTAATCAGGGTGACAGGGTGGTGTGAAACTCTATTTGGAGGTCGGACGCTCTGGTTAACCAAGCAGGTGGCTTTCATTTATAACCGTTATATTAAGGTCAGTGCGGAGATGGTTAAAAAGTAATTCGCTCTCCAGAGCAGATCTGAAACTTCAATTTAGATTGCAGAAAATAAATGGCCATTTTAAAGGCTATTAATTGTGCCTGACAGGCAAGATGAGTTTGGTGACATTATCTCAATAATTAACCTTCAGTGTATGTGGCTGTTACAACAATGACCTTTTTTCGGCAGAGATTTTAGGTCTCATTTTCTTCGCCTCTCGCTCTTTTTTTTATTTTATTTTTTAAGAGTTTTATTAATTAACGATTATTCACTTAGGCAGGGGAAGCCTGACTCCTCAGTGGCCAGTGGAGACTGATGGTTTGCTAATGTACACAAGCTGTTGAGGTCTGACAGGATTAAACTTGTAGTTCCACCTTGTGCAAACACATGGACACGCTTTCCCATAACTCACAAGGACAGAGAAAGCAGTCAGACTGTTGCATGGCATCCAGGTATATCAGTCCCACCAGGATTTCGCTGCAGTTTTTCCTGCTTTTTGCAGCCCAAAATGACTGAATTTGCTGCAGATTTTCTCAAATTTTGCAGCTTTTTTTTGGTGGGGGGTTGTTTTGCAGTGAAAACTCACAAATCATCATTATATACCTTTGTAATTGTGTTAATTACATTGTAAATGCAATTACATGTAATATTTTAGTGCACAATAACTGAATATGCAGTTAGCAAGAAAAAAAAGAAAAAGAATTACACACAAAAATAGGCTACCATACATTTAGGTGAAACCTGTAGGTATTGGAAAACCTTCATTATTTTTGTTTTAAGATTTTCTGCCTCAGACAATGCAAGAAAACTTAGTTTCTTAGACTTAGTCTAAGTTTAAAATAGACTTGCAATAAATCTGTAAACTAAAAACATCAATGAGGATTCATTAGGTCTGTTGCAATTATTACATTGTCTGATATTAAAATCTGATATATGGCCATATACAAACAAATACAATTAGTTCATATATTTTGAGCACTAATGTACAAGTTTAAATTTCACAAGTGCTTCAAACAAATATGTTACATATATGAAAATGGCCATTTTTGTCATATTTGGAAATATAATGCATGTATAAGTGACCTTTTTATATCAGTAAAAAACATTTATTTTTCAGCATATAAGTGTTCAGCATAAATTGCCATTTTCAGATTCGTAGCCTGCTGAATTAAGCACTTCAAACTCTAATCACATTTTACTACACAACTAATGGGGATTTTAAGTGAATGTTAGGGTTTCTGTGTACAAACGCAGGTTTGTTTCAGGGTGAAGATTAAACGCTAGCTGTGAAGAATGTGGCATGTGTGCAGTCTGCCGTCCCGCAGAAGTTTAGACAAGGATTTTGACAGTGAACGCATAATGTGGAGGAGACAGGCAGAGACGCTTGCACTGTTAATATGGAGATGATACAAACGGCAGCTGTGCATTTAGATATGTTGTGACTGCTTCAAGCTTTTCAAGCATTTGTTTTGCCACTGTCAAACATGAAGGAAAGTGATGGGATTCCCTCATATTTAATTTTTTTGCAGAAAATGTGCGGAAATTATAAAAAATTGCAAACTACCGCAAAAAATGTGGAGATTGGTTGAATTTGCAAGAATTCTTGCGATTGCAAGATCGCAAAATCCTGGAGGGACTGATATATACACAGTGTATACAGGTGCATCTCAGTAAATTAGAATGTCGTGGAAAAGTTCATTTTTTTCAGTAATTCAACTCAAATTGTGAAACTCGTGTATTAAATAAATTCAATCCACACAGACTGAAGTAGTTTAAGTCTTTGGTTCTTTTAATTGTGACGATTTTGGCTCACATTTAACAAAAACCCACCAATTCACTATCTCAAAAAATTAGAATACATCATAAGACCAATAAAAAAAAACATTTTTAGTGAATTGTTGGCCTTCTGGAAAGTATGTTCATTTACTGTATATGTACTCAATACTTGGTAGGGGCTCCTTTTGCTTTAATTACTGCCTCAATTCGGCTTGGCATGGAGGTGATCAGTTTGTGGCACTGCTGAGATGGTATGGAAGCCCAGGTTTCTTTGACAGTTGCCTTCAGCTCATCTGCATTTTTTGGTCTCTTGTTTCTCATTTTCCTCTTGACAATACCCCATAGATTCTCTATGGCGATCAGGTCTGGTGAGTTTGCTGGCCAGTCAAGCACACCAACACTATGGTCATTTAACCAACTTTTGGTGCTTTTGGCAGTGTGGGCAGGTGCCAAATCCTGCTGGAAAATGAAATCAGCATCTTTAAAAAGATGGTTAGCAGAAGGAAGCATGAAGTGCTCCAAAATTTCTTGGTAAACGGGTGCAGTGACTTTGGTTTTCAAAAAACACAATGGACCAACACCAGCAGATGACATTGCACCCCAAATCATCACAGACTGTGGAAACTTAACACTGGACTTCAAGCAACTTGGGCTATGAGCTTCTCCACCCTTCCTCCAGACTCTAGGACCTTGGTTTCTAAATGAAATACAAAACTTGCTCTCATCTGAAAAGAGGACTTTGGACCATTGGGCAACAGTCCAGTTCTTCTTCTCCTTAGCCCAGGTAAGACGCCTCTGATGTTGTCTGTGGTTCAGGAGTGGCTTAACAAGAGGAATATGACAACTGTAGCCAAATTCCTTGACATGTCTGTGTGTGGTGGCTCTTGATGCCTTGACCCCAGCCTCAGTCCATTCCTTGTGAAGTTCACCCAAATTCTTGAATCAATTTTGCTTGACAATCATAAGGCTGCGGTTCTCTCAGTTGGTTGTGCATCTTTTTCTTCCACACTTTTTCCTTCCACTCAACTTTCTGTTAACATGCTTGGATACAGCACTCTGTGAACAGCCAGCTTCTTTGGCAATGAATGTTTGTGGCTTACCCTCCTTGTGAAGGGTGTCAATGATTGTCTTCTGGACAACTGTCAGATCAGCAGTCTTCCCCATGATTGTGTAGCCTAGTGAACCAAACTGAGAGATCATTTTGAAGGCTCAGGAAACCTTTGCAGGTGTTTTGAGTTGATTAGCTGATTGGCATGTCACCATATTCTAATTTTTTGAGATAGTGAATTGGTGGGTTTTTGTTAAATGTGAGCCAAAATCGTCACAATTAAAAGAACCAAAGACTTAAACTACTTCAGTCTGTGTGCATTGAATTTATTTAATACACGAGTTTCACAATTTGAGTTGAATTACTGAAATAAATTAACTTTTCCACGACATTCTAATTTATTGAGATGCACCTGTATATACACCGATCAGCCACAACATTAAAACCACCTGCCTAATATTGTGTTGGTCCCCATCGTGCCGCCAAAACAGCACCAACCCGCATCTCAGAATAGCACTCTGAGATAATAATCTTCTCACCACAATTGTACAAAGTGGTTATCCGAGTTACCGTAGACTTCATCAGTTTGAACCAGTCTGGCCATTCTCTGTTGACTTCTCTCATCAACAAGGCATTTCCATCCGCCTGCCGCTCACTGTATGTTTTTTGTTTTTGGCACCATTCAGAGTAAATTCTAGAGACGGTTGTGCGTGAAAATCCCAGGAGATCAGCAGTTACAGAAATACTTAAACTAGCCCGTCTGGCACCAACAATCATGCCACACTCCAAAACACTGAGATAAAAAAAATTTCGCCATTCTGATGGTTGATATGAACATTAACTGAAGCTCCTGTCCCGTATCTGCGTGATTTTATGCACTGCTGCCACACGATTGGCTGATTAGATAATTGCATGGATGATTGTTGGTCATCCATCCAATTATTGATTATTTTAGTGGATTACCCGTATTAAAAGGAGCTCATGCATGTTGATATCGGACACACTGAAGAAGATCTGTGAAGTTCTCGTGTTTGTGTACAGTATGTATCTGCTTTTTTAAATGTTCCGATCAGACTGTTATTTGTTTTTAAACCAATCATAATCTGCAAAGTTTCAACTCTTGTCTTAGCGACGTGGATGATTGACAGGTGGGTGGCCATTCACGTAAAAGACGTTCATTTGGCCCCATTTATTGGCGCAAAAGTGTAATTTGCAGAAATGGTCCATGAACGAATCAATGAACTAATCTGAACAAATCTTTTTGGTGAACAGATTAAAAAGACTTGTCACAGAGATTAATAAAAATCATCACCACTACTGGATAGAGCACTTATTACAAGTTCTTTGAGCTAATGGATGGATCCACTGACGTAAGATGAAGTGGGCTAAAATGTAACAAATCCATGTAATAAAAGCAGAAGAACAATCTCCGTGACAAAACATAACGGCTCACTCCAGGCCCCCTTGAAAATATAGCAGAGTGACCTGGCCCTGGCAGCGAAAAGTTTTGCCACCCCTGATTTAATCGGATAGTAATTCAATCAGTAAAAATGCATAAACTCACCAAGTGTAAATACCCCTAAGATTCTCGACTATTTTTAGGTCACTAATCAAACAAGCAAATAAAAAAATAAAAAAAACATTCTCAAAAATGAACATTATTCCATATCATTCTAATAAATACATAAAATCTGCCCAAGGTTACCTTTTCAAGACATAAAAAAGTAATAATTTCATGGATAATAAACAGAAATAATTCAAGTTGGATGAAGATATGAGGGCAACGAATGACAGAGCACAATAAGGTGAAAAAGGGCCCCAGTCATTTCTCTTGTCTTTCTGCATGTCTGACTCTCTCTCTCTCTCTCTCTCTCTCTCTCTCTCTCTCTCTCTCTCTCTCTATGCTCTCAAGGGTCCTTCTAGCAAGTCTGAAGGCAAGCAGTATGGCTGTGGAATAAAGCGGATCTCAAAGATGTGAGTGTTTGGGTTAGAAAGTTTGTGGAATGCACACATACACACAAACTTCCTAAAAATACCACACATTCCACACGCTTGTAACATGCCTCCTCATGCCAACCTTTGAATGCGCTTTCTGAGGTTCTCCATTTCGCCTCCAGCTATTCGATCTTAATTGCCATCCAAACAGTATATGAAAACACCCTTTTAGAGTAACGAAACACAACCAAACACATGCACACCCATTAACATACACAAACAACAACTGCTTATCATCACAAATGTCCTCACTGTTTCATTCAGAGGGGAAATTGGGCATCTAAAAGTAGAGATGGGGTGAAAAAAAAAAATTATATTTCAAATAGTGACAGACCAATATATGGGTCAGTGTTTGGCCATTTTTATGATTATCAGCATTGGCTGATAACCGTGTTCACTTGGCTGATTAACAGAGTATTAACTGTCCTTTGTGTCAATTTCAAAATCTACCAATATGTTTTTAAAGGATAGATTTTTTTTTTTATTTCAACTTAAAGCGAATTTGAATAAATACTGTATAAAATAAGTGTTTGTTTCAATTAAGAAATGTTGTGCACATTTGATTTTTTTTATGTTAAACTCAACTGTATTATCGATATCAGCATTTATATTGGCTATCGGCCATCCTGCTCATTGGATATCGACATTGAAAAACCAATATCGCTCAACCACTAATTTCAAAGTATCACAATATTTTTCCTCATGATAGTGTATGGATATTCTAAAATGATATATTTATTTACATTTTTCACATGAATATTTTTTAAAGAGATACAAATACAATACAAACTCATAACAAGCTAAGAATATAACTCATTTAATTTGCAAAGATGTCCATACAGATCCTCCATACAACTAGACTGTAAGGTTTTTTGCGTAATGATAAACACGCTGGAACTAAGGTACTGTATTCCCTCACGTTATTTTTAAAAGATTATCGCAATCGCAATACACTTAACGTGAGGAATCGCAATATTATCGTATTGTGATCCAGGTATCGTCAGAATACCATATCACCAGGTCCCCGCTGATTCTCACCTCTAAAAGCTTTTCTAAAGGTTTACAAATTTTAAGTTGGAAAAATGCATGTTGTAATATTGTTACGGACAAGGGCAGCTAGCGGCACATTTATCGCAATTGAGCCCCAGATGAAATAGCTTTCACAGGCTGCTATCGTTAAATTAATGTCTGGTTTTATGATTACAGGCTGACACTTCTGCTATGGAAAATGGTCTTCACACCTGAACCCTTAAATGGGTGTCAGATTTAATAAAATGATAGTGGTGACAGGGTCTCTAAACGGCGGAGAAATAATCAGACCACAGTTTGCAAACTTTCAAATGAAGATGTCTGGCCATCCGTTGACACAGTTTTGATTGATTCAGGAAACCTTAATGGAATTGTTATTATCACACTCACTTGGAAAAGAGCAGCAGCCAAATACACGGCCATGAAGACTGGTGTCAGGGTGGTGTGACCCCTCT
The DNA here is from genome assembly GCF_019703515.2 of Myxocyprinus asiaticus. Classification (NCBI taxonomy): domain Eukaryota; kingdom Metazoa; phylum Chordata; class Actinopteri; order Cypriniformes; family Catostomidae; genus Myxocyprinus; species Myxocyprinus asiaticus. The sequence continues at coordinate 8,575,390 of NC_059390.1, read as the reverse complement.
CCATCAGGTCAATGGTGTAAAGGAAGATCAGATGACCAGGAATGACCAACAACAGCAGCACCTGTGCTGACCTGTGATTGGCTCCTGGAAAAGAACAAAAGATAAAGAAGGAATTGAAGTCAAATTAAACTAACATTTTAGACTGAAAAAAAAGAAGAAAAAAAAAGAAAAATGTACAAGTAGCACTGATTGTGATTTTAAGTTTATGGGATGGTCTTTTTGGAAATGTTACAATGATAATTCTGCATCCTTAATCTTAAAAGTTAGATGTTAAAGGGATAGTTCACCGAACTGTGTCATTGGCTCTGCTTAAAACTCCATCTACATCACTGATAAACATAAAACAGAGATGTCTAAGTGTCATTTTGATTGTTATATGTGATAAAGAGGATTTGTTAGGCTACAGTATGATAAACCCTTAAAGGAATAGTTCACCCAAAAATGAAAATTCTCTCATCATTTACTCACCCTCATGCCATCCCAGATGTGTATGACTTTCTTCTGCTGAACACAAATTAAGATTTTTAGAAGAATATCTCAGCTCTGTTGGTCCATTCAATGCAAGTGAATGATAAAGCAGAACTTTGAAGCTCAGAAAAAGACATAAAGGCAGCATAAAATTAATCCATAAGACTCCAGGGGTTAAATCTATATCTTCTGAATCAATTTTATAGGTATGGGTGAGAAACAGATCAATATTTAAGTCCTTTTTTAATATAAATTGTCCTCCCTGCTCAGTAGGTGCAAAATGCATGGAGAATGTGAATTAGGGCTGAAAAGATTAGTAGACGTTATCGACAACGTCGACAATAAAAAATTGTCAACAAAAATTTTCACTGTTGAATAGTCGTTTGATCTCATTTATCGTAACATGAGATCACATTAAACTAATGATGATGTGCGAGAGCAGTACTGCAGCTCGCGCCTGACTGAGGAGAGGAAGAATTACACAGCTCACGGTCCAGATGCACTCTACACTTTCCAAACAGCTTCAGGTGATGTAGATCGCAAAGTATGAGGGAATTATAATGCAAAAATACAAAATAAGTAAATACAGAAGCACTCTCGTTGTGGAATAAGAGCCGGAGCTCTTTAAAGGAAACACTTTGGCGTTACATCTTAAATGCAGTTATATTTAATATTGCTTTATTAAAGTTCAAATAATATGGAAGCAGATCATGTAATAACTACAGACTCCAAAACTGGCATTTCTCTGTGCGGTCAGTGCCTCTTCTATGAGTTGCACGAATGTCCCGATCTAAGGGGGAGAGATTGAAACTCCACCCGGCTGATGCACACTCTGTCACGGGGACGCCTTGAGGGCGCACACTTAATGCAGCTAGATTATAACGTGATGGTTCGCGACTTATTGAATCGTAATATATGTGTCGCCGTGCATTTCTTATGCGATTGAAAAAATTATTATCTGAGAATGTTGAATATAATATTAAAAATACAAATATTTTCAAATATCTAAAAATCCTTTTAAAAAAAGATGCATTCACCTGAGAAGCAGCATAAGATATTTAAACTTTTTAAATATTCGTTTTTAGAGAATAGATCTTGAATATAAGTGTATTTTGTCTTTACTGCATTCGCAGAAGTATAACCAAGTGAAAAAATACACTTATATACAAAATACACTTATATTTAAGATGCATTCTCTTAAAGCATGTGTAAATAGCTTATATGTTGCTTCTCAAGTAAATGTATCTTGTTTTAAGGGTTTTTAGACCATTTTAAATGGAAAACAAGACAAAAACACTTGATAACAATAGGATTTGCAGTGAATTGCTTTACTGAATTAAACTTAATAAAAAAGTATTTTTTTCCCTTTAATTCAGTGAATGTCATTTAGAGGTATTTTTAAAAGATGATTTTGTCCTCTTTATTGTTAGTAAGCACGTTTAATACAACCTTTTAAGTCGGGGCACAAGCTGAATAATCGGTTAAGAGCTAATGATTAATCGTTGCAATAATCGCAGAATAGTCAAATAATCGTTCTAATAATTGTTAGATTAATCGATTATCAAAATAATCGTTAGATGCAGTCCTAATATGAATCGCCAAAAACAAAAGAAGAAGACTGTGAAAATGAAAGTGGAGATTGATAGTAAAAAAGCACTTAAATATTGATCTGTTTCTCATCCACACTTATCATGTTTCTTCTGAAGACATGGATTTAGCCACTGGAGTCTTATGGATTAATTTTATGCTGATTTACGTGATTTTTGGAGATTCAAATTTCTGGCCAAAATTCACTTGTATTAAATGGACCAACAGAGCTGAGATATTCTTCTAAAAATCTTTGCGTTCTGCAGAAGAAAGAAAGTCATACCCACCTGGGATGGCATGAGGCTGAATAAATGATAAGAGAATTTTCATTTTTGGGTGAACTATTCCTTTAAATGCTTTCTTGTAAAGAGGATAGTTCCGACCCTGAGATCAGATTGAATGCAAACAACCCACCATGTGCAATCTGTGCATATGTGAACCTGTATGTATTTGATTTAATCTATATTAAGGACTGTATATGCATACGATAAACATCTCATTCAAAAACAGTAAACTTCACACTCCATTTGTATCACACTCTGCTGTCCTCAAAATCCTGCTGTACGATGTCCCACTGAGGGCCTGGAGCAAAAAGATTTATGATGTTCTCACCAGATGGCACTCTTAAGCTTGCAGTGGGCACCGTGCCCCTTATGTATCTGGGCATCTGGGCTCTGTCCCCCGAGTCCACTTGTTTCGCTAAGAAAGAGTGCTGCATCCAGCACATCAACTTGCCATTGGCTGCCTCTACTGTTTATAGGAAACTTTCTCCGCAGTCTGTTAGATGGATCGTTATACACAAAACACTTTTACACACACTACATTAAAGTTAATGTATAAACACTCGCACGCACTTGTAAGTGATATTCCTCTAAATGCTGGTTATTTTTTCCATTTTCTTGTGTTTGGGCTGTGAAAACTCAAAATGTCCATAAAACATGCTTTTGAGTAACGACCTTTTACGTCATTGTTGCTGTAAAGCTTAAATGTGTAATGTTTTGTTTTTTTTGTGTGGATTTTCTCCCCTTTTTTTCCCCCTAATTTGGAATGCCCAATTCCCAATGCGTTCTAGGTCCTCGTGGTGGCATAGTGACTCGCCTCAATCCAGGTGGCGGAGGACGAATCTCAGTTGCCTCCGCGTCTGAGACCGTCAATCTGCGCATCTTATCACGTGGCTTGTTGAGCGCGTTACCGCGGAGACATAGCGAATGTGGAGGCTTCACGCTATTCTCCGCGGCATCCACGCACAACTCACCATGCACTCCACCGAGAGCGAACCACATTATAGCGACCACAAGGAGGTTACCCTATGTGACTCTACCCTCCCTAGCAACCAGGCCAATTTGGTTGCTTAGGAGACCTGGCTGGATTCATTCAGCACACCCTGGATTCAAACTTGCGACTTCAGGGGTGGTAGTAACGTGTGTAATGTTAAAATACTTTCTATTCCCAGCTTAATATGCAGAGACAACTATAAGTAAGTTATTTGTAGGCCGATTTCCCCAAAAAGTGTAAACACTGTGGCTCTTTTAACATTACTCTGTTTGTGTGGGTATCTTGACCAACCCAACATAGCAACATTGTTTTAACCATGTTCGACAGGGGAAATGTTCAGGAAACCTGTTTGAATTATTTTTGCAATTCCAACTGGTATTCCTAGTGGTGCAGAAACAGCACACTAATCCTTAAAGGGATATTTTACCGCAAAATTCTAATTTTGGGGTTACCTGTGCCACAGAAGGTGCGGCAGGGACAGTACCAGCCCTTGGACTCATCGGGCACCTCTCCAGGGGTGCTGTGAATGTGCAGATGGGTAGAGATCCGACTGGACTGGATGGCCACCAGGTTTCCCCCGATACCTAGAACACAACAGCATTCATGGTAACATGCTTCTATCAACATACAGTTGAAGTCAGAAGTTTACATACACCTTAGCCAAATACATTTAAACTCAGTTTTACACAATTCCTGATATTTAATCGTAGAAAGCATTCCATGTCTTAGGTCAGTTAGGATCACTACTTTATTTTAAGAATGTGAATAATAGTAGAGAAAATGATTTATTTCAGTTTTTATTTCTTTCATCATATTCCCAATGGGTCATAAGTTTACATACACTTTGTTAAGTATTTGGCAGCATTGCATTTAAATAGTTTACCTTGGGTCAAATGTTTTGGGTAGCCTTCCACAAGATTCTCACAATAAGTTGCTGGAATTTTGGCCCATTCCTCCAGACAGAACTGGTGTATTGGAGTCAGGTTTGTAGGCCTCCTTGCTCGCACACGCTTTTTCAGTTCTGCCCACGGATTGAGGTCAGGGCATTGTGATGGCCACTCCAATACCTTGATTTTGTTGTCCTTAAGCCATTTTGCCACAACTTTGGAGGTATGCTTGGGGTCATTGACCATTTGGAAGACACATTTGTGACCAAGCTTTAACTTCCTGGCTGATGTCTTGAGATGTTGCTTCAATATATCCACATCATTTTCCTTCCTCATGATGCCATCTATTTTGTGAAGTGCACGAGACCTTGCTGCAGCAAAGCATCCCCACAACATGAATCTGCCACCCCCATGCTTCACGGTTGGGATGGTTGCAAGCCTCAACCTTTTACCTCCAAACATAACGATGGTCATTATGGCCAAACAGTTCAACTTCTGTTTCATCAGACTAGAGGACATTTCTCCAAAAAGTAAGATCTTTGTCCCCATGTGCACTTGCAAACTGTAGTCTGGCTTTTTTTATGGAGGTTTTCTTCCTTGCTGAGCAGCCTTTCAGGTTATGTCAATATAGGACTCATTTTACTGTGGATATACACTGGCAGCCAAAAGTTTGGAATAATGTACAGATTTTGCACTTATGGAAAGGAATTGGTACTTTTTTATTTACCAAAGTGGCATTCAATTGATCACAATGTATAGTTATGACATTAATAATGTGAAAAATTACATTTCAGTGTGAAAAAAAAATAAACTACTTAAACTACTTCAAAGAGTTCTCATAAAAAAAAATCCTCCACGTGCAGCAACGACAGCTTTGCAGATCCTTGGCATTCTAGCTGTCAGTTTGTCCAGATACTCAGGTGACATTTCACCCCACGCTTCCTGTAGCACTTGCCATAGATGTGACTGTCTTGTTGGACACTTCTCATGCACCTTACAGTCTAGATGATCCCACAAAAGCTCAATGTGGTTAAGATCCATAACACTCTTTTCCAATTATCTGTTGTCCAATGTCTGTTTCTTTGCCCACTCTAACCTTTTCTTTTTATTTTGGCTTTTTCTTCTCTTTGCTGTTGTACATGAAACTCAGGCCTACCTTCAAACTCAGTGCTTCTTTGCTTGACATCATGGGAAAATCAAAAGAAATCAGTCAAGACCTCAGAAAAACAATTGTGGACCTTCACAATTCTGGTTCATCCTTCGGAGCAATTTCTAAATGCCTGTAGGTACCACGTTCATCTGTACAAACAATAGTACGCAAGTATACCGTGCAGCCATCATACCGCTCAGGAAGGAGACGCATTCTGTCTCCTAGAGATGAACGTAGTTTGGTGCGAAGAGTGCAAATCAATCCCAGAACAACAACAAAGGACCTTGTGAAGATGCTGGAGGAAACAGGTAGATAAGTATCTATATCCACAGTAAAACGAGTCCTATATCGACATAACCTGAAACAATTTAAAGGCAATGCTACCAAATAATAACAAAGTGTATGTAAACTTCTGACCCCCTTGGAATATGATGAAAGAAATAAAAGCTGAACTAAATAATTCTCTCCACTATTATGTTGACATTTCACATTCTTAAAATAAAGTAGTGATCCTAACTGACCTAAGACAGGGAATGTTTTCTACGATTAAATGTCAGGAATTGTGAAAAACTGAGTTTAAATGTATTTGTCTAAGGTGTATGTAAACTTCTGACTTCAACTGTAGATGTAGAACAATGAATAAGGCATCGCGCAGGTGTCTCGAGATGTGGTTTTAACAGTTGAAGTTCTTTTACAGCATCTAAAAACACAGCAAAACAATTGAAACGAGGACAGAAGAAGCTTTATGTGGAGGCTTGTGCAAGAATGCGCAGTTGGATTAATGTGGAAATCTTTTGTGTCGACATCTGTTGCATGCATAAATTCTCCTCCCCCTTCACATCTCACACAGTAGTTCTAATTCAAGTTTCACCGCTGTTTTAACAAACTGTAAGTGTTACATACTTCGACAGTGAGGTAGGCTAATGCAGCTGCGAAAAGGCGACGCTCTGAAATGACGCTTAAATGAGCGGGACATTTCATTTTACAAATACATTTCACTTGGATTCTTCTGTCCTTTAACCTTTGGTTGTATCTTTTCTTCGTATCCTAAAAGACGGCTGACAGGACGCGAAGAAAAGGATGCAAGGAAAGGGATAGTTTTAGAAATGAGAAGCCATAGACGAGAGTCGCTGCACTGTTTCTTTGCCGGTTCTGCGCTATATATGATTGATATTATTGTCTTTTTTTTTTTTTTTTTAACCATACACTGTCACTGTGGATAATAAGGATACCTTTTCCCTGGTTTGGAAGCATGACTATTAGAGCTTGTTGCTCGAAAGGTGACTATTTTATAGGTATGAGAATAGAAAAGAACAGAATAGATCAAATGAAATAGAACAGAGTAGAATAGATGGAATAGAACAGAACAACACAGAATAGAACAGTTTAGAACAGAACAGAATTGAATAAATGACAATGATGAAACAGCCTACAGAGAGGAGGTGCACACTCTGACACACTGGTGTCAGGAGCACAACCTCTCCCTCAACGTCAGTAAGACAAAGGAGCTTGTGGTGGACTTCAGGAGAAAAGACAGAAAACACAGCCCCATCACCATCAATGGAGCACCAGTGGAGAGAGTCAGCAACTTCAAGTTCCTGGGTGTCCACATCACTGAGGAACTCACATGGTCCATCCACACTGAAGTCGTTGTGAAGGAGGCTCATCAGCGCCTCTTCTTCCAGAGACGGCTGAGGAAGTTTGGAATGAACCACCACATCCTCACACGGTTCTACAACTGCACTGTAGAGAGCATCCTGACTGGCTGCATCTCCGCCTGGTACGGCAATAGCACCGCCCACAACCGCAAAGCACTGCAAGGGTGGTGCGAACTGCCAGACACATCATCGGAGGTGAGCTTCCCTCCCTCCAGGAAATATATACAAGGCGGTGTGTGAAAAAAGCTCAGAGGATCATCAGAGACTCCAGCCACCCGAGCCATGGGCTGTTCTCACTGCTACCATCAGGCAGGCGGTATCGCAGCATCAGGACCCGCACCAGCCGACTACATGACAGCTTCTTCCCCCAAGCAATCAGACTTCTGAACTCTTGATCTCCCATGATCAAACACATCAGCACTGCACTTTATTACCCTTACTCTTATATCTCACACTGGACTGTCATAAATTATATTATTATTATATTATATTCTCTCTTAACAACTGACTATCAACCGACAGCTGAATGTCAATACAGTACAATACTCTACATTCTATAAATACTTTTTTATATATCTTTATTTTTTTTATTTTTTTTTTATTGAATAATGTGTATCTATATAATGCGTATTGTATACTGTACAGTGTATGTTATTATTTGTATATTGTTGAGTGTAATTATGTGTATATCAGATGTTTAAATTGTGTTGTGTTAATTTGATGTTTATTGTAAATTGGTATATGTCTCATCACTGTCACGACTGCTATGTTGATCGGAACTGCACCCAAGAATTTCACACACCATTGCACTAGTGTATATGGCTGTGTGACAATAAAGTGATTTGATTTTGATTTGATTAAATGGAATAGAACTGTTTTTCAGCTCAAATATTGCTGTAATAGTCTGTTTACTGACAGTGGCATGACACGTGCAATAAAATAAAAATCTCAATTCAAATTATGTCTAATTTAGCCCTCAACCAAATACTAACAGGAAACCAGTAATGAGAATTACAATATGAGACAGCAAATCTATTTCTCACACATACAGTCGTGCACTCTATAGTAGTACAACAATAGCAATAACATTCCCCTTAGTTAAAGCGCAGACCTGAAGGAAAGCGATAATCTTTTAACACAGCACAGGCCTCTGCTCTATTAGTTAACAAGGCTAGGCTTGTGCTGTACGCAGAGGTTACCATTATGTCACACTGTGCCACGTCCCCGTGGCAGTGCTGGAGAGACACCATCTGCATGGAGGAGTGTGTGGGCATGTTTCTGTGGTTCAGGGTCGAGATTCTGCATTTCTCACAAACAAGCAGTAAAAAGAAGTTTTAGATAGGAACTTGGGGCATTTGGAATGAGTGTATGTGAATTTTCCGACCTTCCCCAGAGCAATGAGTTCCAATTAATGCAATGCTTGTTGGAAAAAAAATAAAATGTGCAAAAAATGCTTTGGGAAACCAAAAAACGTGCAGTACCTGGAGGATTTTTCTTAAAAACAGTGGGCAGTTTCACAAAGCAGGGACTCATGCATAACTATCACAAGAGATACGAACAGTCATTGATCACTGATGAAGAACCAAGAGGATGTAAACTTTTGAACAGGATCCTTTGTGTAAATTCAGTTATCATTTTGTCTTGTGGAATATATATAAAAATCTGTTATATCTAAAAGCTTCATCAGGGCAGTACTAAATAATTAAAACATGCAATTTTTATGATGGGTTATTTTTTTAAACATCTTGCAGATTCTGCAAGAGGGATGAAAACGTATCCACTCAACTGTACGTGTCACAATTGCTTGTAACTTGTGTTAAATACTTTAGAATTGATAGTTTACTTGAACAACTGCTTGAAAAACTATATACATGCATTTAAAATATTTATATTAATATTAATTTATATTAACTTTTTAAATAAAAGTGATTCAATAATATAGTAGTTTTCCTGTAATATTAAAACTGGTTTTGAGAATTGTGATATTTTACTGGTATTTGCATCGACTACAATAAAAGAACGTAATTAAATCGATAAGAACAAAGCGAATAAAAAAAAAGAATAGAATCAAGTGGAACGGAACAGAACAGAAAAGCATGAAACAAAATAACAGAATAGAATAAAATTAAACAGAACAACAGCACAGAATAGAATAGAAAATTATAGCAAAACAGAGTACAATAGCACAGAATAAAATGGAACATTATGGAATAGAACAACAGAACAGTATACCATAGAATAGAATACAAAGAACAGAATACAACACAATAGAATAGCATAGAACAGAACAGAATACAATAGAATACAACACAACAGAATAGCATAGAACAGAATAGAATAGCATAGTATATAATACAACACAATAGAATAGCATACAACAGAACAGCATCGCATAGAATAGAATACAACACAATAGAATACAATACAACACAATAGAATAGAACACAACACAACAGAATAGAACACAACACAACAGAATAGCATAGAACAGAACAGAATAGCATAGAATAGAATACAACACAATAGAATAGCATAGAACAGAACAGCATCACATAGAATAGAATACAACACAATAGAATAGAACACAACACAATAGAATAGCATAGAACAGAATACAACACAACAGAATAGCATAGAACAGAATAGAATAGCATAGAATATAATACAACACAATAGAATAGCATAGAACAGAACAGAATAACATAGAATACAACACAATAGAATAGCATAGAACAGAACAGCATCGCATAGAATAGAATACAACACAATAGAATAGAATACAACACAATAGAATAGAATACAACACAATAGAATAGATAACAACACAATAGAATAGCATAGAACAGAACAGAATAGCATAGAATAGAATACAACACAATAGAATAGCATAGAACAGAAGAGCATAGCATAGAACAGAACAGCATCGCACAGAATAGAATACAACACAATAGAATAGAATACAACACAATAGAATAGCATAGAACAGAATAGCATAGAATACAACACAATAGAATAGAACAGAATAGAATAGCATAGAATAGAATACAACACAATAGAACAGAATAGCATAGCATATAATAGAATACAACACAATAGAACAGAACAGAATAGCATAGCATATAATAGAATACAACACAATAGAATAGAATACAACAACAGAATAGCATAGAACAGAACAATAGAATAGCATAGAATACAACACAATAGAATAGAACAGAATAGAACAGCATAGAATAGAATACAACACAATAGAATAGAACAGAATAGCATAGAATAGAATACAACACAATAGAATAGAACAGAATAGAACAGCATAGAATAGAATACAACACAATAGAATAGAACAGAATAGCATAGAATAGAATACAACACAATAGAATGGAACAAAACAACCAAACTGAATTAAAGTGAATAACACAGAATAGAATAGAATGGAAAAGAACAACAGAACAGGACAGAATAAAGCGGAGCATAGAATAGAATAAATGGAACAGAAAAAAATAGTTTTCCTGTAATACTGGAATCAATATCATTTTTTTTTTTTTTTACATTTTACAGACACTGGTATCAAGTTCTGAAATTTTGTGTAAAACACCTACTTTTGTCTTTTCTGCACTTGAGTGTAGCATGTGTGTGTTGTGGCGGTACCTACAACCGCACACGCGCATGTACATTTGCACCTATCCTTAATCACCTTGATTGATGACTCAGAGAGAGAGTTTAAAATTTGGTGGCTTGGAACAAAACGCAGGGAGATCATTCACATGAAAACAAATGGAACAAAATGCAGGTGTAGGGGTGATTACAGTAATGAAGGAGGCGGTGGAAACTTTGCAGGAGTGTCTGGTCGAAGTGAGCTGCCAATGCATTGACCTCGACCACCACGAGATGCCTGCTGAGAACAATCTTCCGATCTCGTACTCGTTGACACACACGCACACACAAATTAATAGTTGTCTTGTAATTGTGCCATTTGTGAAGGTGTACTGTTAAAATGTCATGTGGTATTCCAAATTATTTAATGTCTGTGATGTGTAAAAAAAAAAAAAAAACACTTTGCACAATTCAATTGATTTGGTTTGTGACTATTCTGTTGTTAATTACTATAATGATTAGAGAAATGGTTAAAAATATATACCTACAGTTCTCATTTGTATCACATGGTTTTTAGTTTAGTTACAGCTATCCTGGGCAAATTGATTATTTTTGATGGGTTAAACCTGTCTGGCGCCCGAATATATTTAATTTTTTATCATTTAAATTTCTGGGTGCACCACTGTTACATTGTGTTGCAATAATTTAAATGACTGTCTCTAACTCGCTTCCTGTTTGGGCAGAAAAACCATAATAGCTTCTATTACTCATCCCATCTCACTCTTTGCATCATTTTACCCTTCTTTTCCAGCTTTCGTTCCTCTTTGTTCACTCCACCATTATTTTCACTTAAAATTTGGCATAGAAACCATTGATTTTGAGACAAACTTACCCAAACTGACAAACTGTTAAGATCTGATATAAACTGATCATCAGTCACAAACCCACACACCCACGGATTCAAACAGCTGTTTGGTGTTCTGGGTGGGAGAGCGACTGAAACAGGCTGCAGACAGCATAAATGTCTTTCATTAGCGTGTTTTAATTAAAAATCGTATCGCTCTTTGTGGAGGTGCCACGGTCCTGGCTCCCTTCCCCGTTACCACAAGAAACTGAACTTCCGCAATTAATGACTTTGCCCCATGGCAAGAAAACACCTCGCATTATCATCCAGCTCTATTTCAGCTGTATCTGATCCTTTGGTTTTTTTCTCAATATGGAAACATTCATTAAAATTAATGAAAGTACCTATATTCGCCTTGAGGACTCCTGCAAAGCTTTAAATGAGGGAGATCATTACAGACGTTTCTATTAGGTAATAACAGTCTGAGAGGGGATTAAAATGAGCACTGACGTGGGCGTCGTCGTATTGAGGTTTTAAAAGCTTTAAAGGAACAGTTCACCCCAAAATGAAAAACCCTTTTGTCATCCCAGATGTGTATGACTTTCTTTTGTATGCTGACAAATTAAAATTTTTAGAAGAATATCTCAGCTCTGTTGGTCCATACAATGCAAGTGAATGGTGGCCAGAACTTTGAAGTTCATAAAAGCACATAAAGTCAGCATAAATGTAATCCATACAACTCCAGTAGTAAAATCAATGTCTTCAGAAGCGATATTATAGCTGTGGGTGAGAAACAGAACAATATTTAAGTCCTTTATTACTATAAATTCTCCTCCCTGTCCAGTAGGTGGCGATTTGTGCGAAGAACGTGAATCACCAAAAACAAAAAAGAATGTAGAAGCGAAAGTGGAGATTTATAGCAAAAGAGGACTTATATATTGATCTGTTTCTCATCCACATCTATCATACCACTTCTGAAGATATGCAGTGTTTCCCCAAGGATTCTGTGCACGCATCCACAAGCCCGCAACGCTGGACCCGTATTAATGCGTGTTGGTCAAAGAATAGATTAAAACAGGTGTGTCAAACTCCATTTCAGCCTGGGTCACATCAGGGTTTATTTGTGCCCTCAAAGGGCCCTTTGAAAATGTGGCAACAGCACCTGCTTTGGTAGCACCCATGCAAACAATATTACATGTTAAATGCATTGAAATGCACATTTGACAGTACAACATCGATATTTTAGGTTGGGATTAGGGCTGCAACTAACGTTTATTTTGATAATCGATTAATCTAATGATTATTAGAATGATTATTTGACTATTCTGCGATTATTGCAACGATTAATCATTAGCTCTTAACCGATTATTCAGCTTGTGCCCCGACTTAAAAGGTTGTATTAAACTAAAAGGTTGTATTCTTACTAACAATAAAGAGGACAAAATCATCTTTTAAAAATACCTCTAAATGACATTCACTGAATTAAAGGGAAAAAAATACTTTTTTATTAAGTTTAATTCAGTAAAGCAATTCACTGCAAATCCTATTGTTATCAAGTGTTTTTGTCTTGTTTTCCATTTAAAATGGTCTAAAAACCCTTAAAACAAGATACATTTACTTGAGAAGCAACATATAAGCTATTTAGACTTGCTTTAAGAGTGCAACTCATAGAAGAGGCACTGACCACACAGAGAAATGCCAGTTTCACAGTTTGTAGTTATTACATGATCTGCTTCTGTATTATCTGAACTTTAATAAAGCTATAACGCATTAAATATAACTGCATTAAAGATGTTACGCCGGGGTGTTTCCTTTAAAGAGCTCCGGCTCTTATTCCACAATGAGAGTGCTTCTGTATTTACTTATTTTGTATTTTTGCATTATAATTCCCTCATACTTTGCGATCTACATCACCTGAAGCTGTTTGGAAAGTGTAGAGTGCATCTGGACCGTGAGCTGTGTAATTCTTCCTCTCCTCAGTCAGGCGCGAGCTGCAGTGACTGCTCTCGCACATCATCATTAGTTTAATGTGATCTCATGTTACGATAAATGAGATCAAACGACTATTCAACAACGAAAATTTTGGTTGACAATTTTTTAATTGTCGACGTTGTCAATAACGTTGACTTATCGTTTCAGCCCTAGGGATGCACATGAAAATTATGATATTAACAACAGTAATATCTGTGGAAAAAATAAACACCTAATATTATAAGGCTAAATTGAAATATTCTGACAGTGTGAATAAGTTGGGTCTTCTTTACAGATTCCTTTCATCAGGCTCCTAATGATAACTACAGTCATGTCTTGGAATTTCTGAAGGCAAACAATACAACTTATATTTTCCTACAATCAGAGAGCATTAAAAGAGCACAGATTGAAGTGGAAGATGGAAATGCACCATAGTTCTTCCATATTTGTAATACTTCCATATTCTTCCATATTTGTAATAGTTCATGGTAACCATAGGTAAAACCATGTATGGCTCCTTACTTCCATGGTTAGTAACTATGGTTTCTATATAAATAACTATGGCATTTCTGTAATGAAAAAACAGCAGTCTAAAAAAATTGAGAAAGTTTTTCTGCCACAACTACCATAGGTAATACAGTACAGTTAGTGTTACTGCAATAAATCCATGGTAAAGTTTTGTAAGCGATCTGAGAACCGAAAAGCCTTCTAATTTATGTTTTCTCCTGTTTTCTTTGTCGGTGTCATTTAGAATGTGGGGGCTGTTTGTTTTAAACTAGTTTTGCAACAGACAATTCCGTACCGCATTCAAACGTGCATCTTACTGCTTCACAAGCGCATTTAAAATAATCTGTTCAGTTGAAACCAGTCAGCGAATTACTGCACCTTCTCTGCCCTCGTGCAACTTCATTCATGATTAAGCCGTGTTGATCATTGACCCATGTAGTGCTGTTTCATTCCGTTCTTGAAGCGAGCAAAGTGCGCTCCAAAACACAGATGACAGGGGAAGGCTCATTAACAGTCATGAGGAAAGCGGCAACTGATTGTTCAGTGAAACGTTGCGATCCCTTTGCCATCCTACGTTTCAGAAATGAGCTCGGGGGGCCTCGGTAGCTCAGCGAGTAAAGACGCAGACTACCACACCTGGAGTCGCGAGTTCGATTACAGGGCATGCTGAGTGACTCCAGTCAGGCTTCCTAAGCAACCAACTGGCCCGGCTGCTAGGGTGGGTAGAGTCATGTTGGGGTAACCTCCTTGTGGATGCTATAATGTGGTTCTCACTATCGGTGGGGCACGTGGTGAGTTGTGCGTGGATGCCGCGGAGAATAGCGTGAAGCCTCCACACGCGCTAGGTCTCCGGGGTAAAGTGCTCGACAAGCCATGTGATAAGATGCGCGGATTGACGGTCTCAGACACGGAGGCAACTGAGATTCATCCTCCACCACCTGGATTGAGGCGAGTCACTACGCCACCATGAGGACTTAGAGTGCACTGGGAATTGGGCATTCCAAACTGGGGTGAAAAAGGTGAGAAAATAAAAATAAATAAAAAAATAATGCGTTCAAGGGCCACTTGAAATGAAGTGAGTTTGACATGTTGTTATGCGGTGACATCACTGTAAGTGCGTGTATTTTTGTGTGTGTGTGTGTGTGGTGGGGTCTCTTTCGCAGTGTAGAAAGCGCACAGCTGACTGGGGCTGGCAAGCGTTATGTTGTGTCAAGAATATTAAATTAACCATGTGAAATCCCAACATCGACGCTCATAATTCAGCAGTGGCACAGCACCGATGCAAAATGCATATAGGGGCAACACTGATATGGATTTACTCACTGGAGTCGTATGGATTACTTTTATGCTGCCTTTATATGCTTTTTTTTAAGCTTTAAAGTTCTGGCCACCATTCACTTGCATTGGATGGACTTACAGAGCTGAAATATTCTTCTAAAAATCTTTATTTGTGTTCAGCAGAAGAAAGGAAGTCATACACATCTGGGATGGCATAAGGGTGAGTAAATGATGAGAGAATTTTCCTTTTTGGGTGTATGATCCCTTTAAAAGAGCAAACGCAGAACAGAAAGTTAGCTTCATGGAATATTATTGTATTAAGTAAAAATAATCTCACCATTTATAACTGGCGTGTAAACCACAATCCCAGCTAGGTTGGGATCAGACACAGTTTTGTCCAGGATGAGTCCTCCGATACTGAAATGGAAAAAAAATACACATCAGGGCTTATGTTTTTCAGTCTGCTTGAGAATACTTGGCCAGGTGTTAGAGAAAAGCTGAGTCTGTGTCTGACCTGCTGATGAACATGGCAGTTATAACAGGCTCCCAGCCTGAGTAAAGCAGCTGTCGACTGGCTGGATGTTTGGAAGAGATGACCATCCACAATGGAGTCAGACACATGAAGGCGGCACACACCAGAGATGACACGTATGGGTGTGAGTCTGAAAGTGAGAGGATAGTTATGCATCAGTTGCAGCAAAACCCCAGAAACGACTCACTGCTCAAAAGTTTACTGCACAGAATAAAGGAATATTTCACCCAAAGAAAAAGACATCACTGAACTAGCATTACATTGCCTTCAAACACTTTATGGCTGGCTGTAATAGTATTTAAGCAGCAAATTGAGAAAGAAAGCATGATCTCCTTAAAATTTGAATTAAAAGTTTTGATGCCAACTGCAACTCCAAAAGAGCTTTCATCTTCATCCTAATCTCTCTTCATTACACACTCAACAACCCAAATCTTTAAATCCCAAACATGGAGCCAGCATCTGTATGTGTGACTATATTTAGTGAGATGGGCATGACAGGGCAATGGTTAATGATGGCATAAGCCTCTCTCACTCTGTTGGTTGGCACAGCTGGCATGGTTTGGGCATAGCGTGGCGGTGCTGTGTGCCGTGCCCTCACCTCACTTCACCTCTCGCTGAGAAAGACAGACTAAAAAGGACTTCAGAACTGGGCCAGTCTGTAGTTTATCACAGTTAATCGTTGCAGGAAAAGCCTAATTAAACTAGCATAAACACAGCAGAACACTGCTCAGGACGGCCAACCAGTGACTTTCACACCTTTTGTGTATGTGTATTACACATAGAGAGAGGCAGTGTTTGTGTTAGTTTGTGTCTATTTCAGAGAGAGATGTAGGGTGCTTGACGGAGAGAGACGGTACGTGTATGAGTGAGTAGTGGAGACGTAGACACAGAGAGGTCATGAACTCTGTCACAGCACTCTCATTGTCCTGAGCCAGACTCATTAGCATTATGACCCAGCACATAAAAGATATTAACCCTACGGTCCATTAACCATGACTCAGACACATTACATCTCTAGACACTTGCAATAGTATGAATATTAGTGAGAGATTTGATGCTATACTTAAAACACACTATACTTTATATTACTGGTTGTAATCTAATATGATAAACACAAGACTAAATTATTATAGCATTTATTTAACTAACAAACCTTCAGATTGCGCTTCTGACATATCTACCTAAATTACAACAGTTCAAAACTGAAGTAAGTATAAAGGCAAGGATTGTGGCGCACTCTTGTGGCATAGAATTGATAATACGTGTTTTCTGTTGGGCAGACGAAACTACTACACTGCTTATATTTATCATCCTCTGATCTGCTACCTATCCTGGGTGAAAAATAAATCATGCACATATTCACACACATTTTCTCACTCTCTCTCTCTCTCTCTCTCTTTTACCCAGGCAGTTGTAGAGGCCCTGGCTGATCCATGCCAGAATGGCCAGTGTGATGAGGTCACCAAAGCTGGCAGCAATGGGCGTGGCTACGTTATCAGGGTTGATACCCGTCTTCTTGGAACCCACGATCACACCCACCATTATTATACCTGAGACAAAAGATACTGTTTAGTTTACTCACCTGGACACTGGACAATATTAACCAGCTTCATCAGAGATCTGAGCATTCTTAAAGGGGCCATATCGTGGAAAACAGGATTTTACTTTTTATTTTGAAATAAAAGAGATTAATGTACTATTTACACATACTCTTAATCTAGACTAATCATAACAGAGGATATTTACGTAAAGAAGTAATAAATAGAGGTAGACTGTTATATATCGGTTTTACCAATTAATAGCTGCTGATAAATTTTTTTTTAATTCCTTTATTCTGCATAAATAAACCTCATCTGGTGAAATATATTTATACAAAACTTTTATCTGGCGAATATATTGGCTATAAAATGATTAATTTGTTAAATACTTACATATAGAGGACAGTAACGGAGCCAAGTCTCTATTATTTCAAAATAAAAGTCCTAGGTGTATTTCGGGCTTGATTACAATCAAGATTTAGGTTGCACAATTAACCTCTTTTGCAATTTTATTCATTTTGGACTCTTGTAGCCTCAATGTCTGTGCCCTTCATAGTAAGAAAAGACTAAGACATTTTATTGATTTTTAAAAAATATAGGCCGATTAATCGGTTATTGGTCTTTTCCACCACCTTAGTTATTGGCATATGCAAAATCGGTCGACCTCTAGTCATAAAAGGTACTTCGGCAAAAACAGCCTGTTGAATTCTTAGGGTCAGACAGAGTGTAAAATGGTCATTTAAAACTAAATATTGACTGTTTTGGTTGTAAGAAACCTTGACTAACATTCGACGTGCACCTCACGGCTTTAAAATAATACAAAGCTACAAATTTAGAATGTGGCCCCTTTAACAAATGTAACTAATTTCTGATCGTGATACACCATGTGGACATTATTTGATGTTAAATGAAATCAAAGAACACAGCTCTAGTAGCTATACACAAGAGTATTAAAGATTAATCTTAAGTTTGTACCCTGTAGTACAGATGCTATGAAGGCTGTGGCTACACTACTGGAACAGAGCAGCGCTGCGTGATTGAACTGGAACTTTCCTTCAGGAATCCAGCCCAATACGACAGCTGCTACAGCCGCCAGGAACCCAATAACTGTGGCCTGCACCTGAGAGAGAAAAGAAAGTGCCAGTACTGGGTAAGATGGATGGATGGATGGATAATCTATTTCAAACTTAAAACTAAAATTAAGCAAATTTGTGACATTGACCCTGTTAACACCTTTAAACAACATTTTATTTTCATCCATGGAATCACACAAGATGCTCTTTGGGACATTTTATTAAAGATCTTGCTGGATAACATGGATCATCAGGTTCTGCACAAAATTGTGGAGTCCATGCCAGATTGAGTGCACGCTGTCACTGAAGCAAAAGTGGGACATACCAAATAATTTTTAATGCAAATTCTAATTCAAATTTTTATGCTTTTGCTTATAATATCATTTGAAATGAAAAAAAAAAAAAAAAACGACAACTGTATTTCATCAGAAAAATTAAAAAGAGAAATATTTTCACGAGTGAACTTTTGGACCGCACAGTGTATTTGTGTTCATAACACCTGCATAAACACAGGACATTCCCAGGATCGAAGAGCACTTGTCGAAGTTGTAATCAAGAGTAAAAATCTAACCCATCATCCTGATAAGGTCTCTGTACCAGGTAAAAAACAAATGCTAACTAATTGTGTGAGTGTATTTAGTCACTGGGTTGTTGATGGTAAATCAGCCTGCATTTGCTTCTGTTCTGAGAGCAGAGCTGTGTATGTACCGTAAGCCTGGGCAAAAACCAAATAAATACTTACTTGTTTCAGTGCCAAGTTTCCAATAATGAGATTCCACTTCTCTATGGGCGAGTCCATTTTCCCCACATTCACCTGAGGAAGGCAAGATTCATCAACACGATTTCTACTCTCATACTCCATGTGCCTTCAGTCACCACTTACCCAAAACATACTGTGGCGGTACAATGGTAAAGCGATGGTATCAGATGGCAATACCATGGTATTTTGAAATATACCATAGCACTGAATTGACTGCCATATTCATGGTATCTATATTGTATTCCAAGGTACAAACAGCATTGCCATGAAAAAAAAAAAAAAGCCATGGTACTGTTTGGTACTTTTCTGTTTTTGACTCAAACTATTTAATATAGTATATTTAGGGTATTTAATGTACATTTACAAGCATTTCTTTGTGCTAGAGCATGTTCGGGTCATATATCACTTTAAAATCAAATGAAAATAAAAGAAAACTAAGCCTAAAAAAAGCATGAATAGAAAAACTGAAAATAATTTAAAGACAGTTCACCTTTGTGTTTTTCCAAACCCTTATGACATTCTTTCTCGATTGGAACACAAAAGGAGATGTTTTGTTTTTTTATTTAATTTACCTCAGTCACCATTCACGTTATATGGGGAAAAGATGCAATGAAAGTGAATGGTGACTGAAACTAACATGCTACTAAACATCTTCTTTTGTTTTTCAGGGATGGAAGAAAGTCGTTTGGGTTTGTAACATGAAGGTGAAAACATGAGTGGTGAAACATGAGTCAGTAAATGATGGGTGAACTATCCCTTGACCAAATTAACTCTTGAGTGGTGAATTTTGGAAAGAAATTAGTAAGATAAGACATGTGATTATGAAAAGCAGCAATAAATTGAAGAATAAAACGTCATCTGAGGAAAAGACAGTAATGTTTTGGGTTTGGAATGGATCTATGCCCACGGTTTAACAAGGAGGCCGGCTCCACAAGTGTGTGTGCTTAAGAAAATAAAGGAAACAAAATGTAAATATGAAGCAGCTGCGTGAAAGCTAGAGATGTCTGAGGGCAACAGACTCCGTAAAGAGCAGCTCAGTTTGAAATTAAGTGTGTGTTTGTCTTTTTCCCCCAGCTGTATGAGGTTGAACAGAAGGCCCCTCTCCACCTCTCACTGCACACCACTGGGGTTTGTTTATTTTTCACCTCGATGGGGATGACACATTTGCCATCAGAACAGTAGACATCGTACTACATGAGCTGAAACCCCACTGAGTGCTCAAGTCCAGGCCAGAAAGAAGCAAAGGATTGATAAAAAAATAAAAAAAAATGCCTTGTCAGCAGATAGCAGCCAAGACTCCAGTGCCCAAAGAACAGGGCAGTTTCTTCCCTACAAGTTATGAAATAGCTTGTGTAATTTCTGTACAACTACAATTACTATATTTATGATTACACTGTTTAAAGACTTATATAGCTTTTTTTAATTTAATGTTTTTATCAGGTTTATATATATTGGAAATTCTGGTGAATAACTATACTACCCATGAATGATCCACCGATCAGAGAATCGCGGCCAACAAAGCGTGCCAAAAGAGCTTTGGAGTGACCACACTCCCATGATGCACTGTGAATTATGCAATGGAGTCTTTCTCCCTACACTCTCAAACTACTTATACATTTGAATATATCTGAAAAATCTGCTATATACTTAAGTATATTGTTTCTATACTTAAAATCAACAACTTCAAATCAATAGTTTTATATTTTTCTATCATTTTTAATTCCATTACGTTATTCACAGTGCTTTTGTCGTTCTGGGACTGTACTGTAGTTCATTCCTTCATTAAAGACATTAAGTATACAGTCTTGTACCTCTGTCTTTTTGTGTGATTTTAAAATACAAACTCAATTCTGAAAAAGTTGGGACAGTATGAAAAATGGTAATAAAAACAAAAAGGAGTGATTTGTAAATTCTATTCAACCTGTGCTACAGTATATTGAAAGCACTACAACACATTATTTTATGTTTTACATTGTGAATTTAATAGTTTTTTTTTATTTCTTTTATTTAAATATACACTAATTTCAAATCAAAATCTAGCACCTGCACTCTCTGCTTACGCAGTCTTGCACTTCAAATGCAGGCAGTATGTGGTTTGGCGTTGTCCTGCTGGAAAACCAATACTGAATGCACGTGATCTCCGATCCCTTAGACCTTCTTAAAAACTGTCATCCATCTGTGATGGATATCATAACATGGGCTCGGGAATACTTTGGTAAACCTTTGTCAGTAAACACCATTCACCGCTGCATCCACATATGCAAGTTAAGGCTTTACTGTGCAAAGCAGAAGCCATACATCAACACTGTCCAGAAGCGCCGACGACTTCTCAGGGATCACTCTCATCTGAGAGGGAAAGTAGAACAGTGGAATCGTGTTTTGTGGTCCGACGAGTCCACATTTCAAATTGTTTTTAGAAAAAAAAACATCCGTCATGTTCTCCAGGCCAAAAAAGAAAAAGACCATCCAAGCTGTTATCAGTGTCAGGTCCAAAAGTCTGTAACTGTCATGGTATGGGGGTGTCAGTGCCCATGGCATGGGTAACTTTCAAATCTGTGAGGGCAACATTAATGCAGAAAGATATGTACACATTTTGGAGCAACATATGCTGCCATCCAGATGCCATCTTTTCCAGGGACATCCCTGCATTTTTCAAGCAGGACAATGCCAAACCACATACAGCCCAGATTACAAGTGCATGGTTGCGCAAGCAGAGAAAGCTGGTGCTTGGCTGGCCTGCCTGCAGTACTGACCTGTCTCCAATTGAGAATGTGTGGTGCATTATTAAGCACAAAACACGGCAACGAACTTTAACGCTTAATAAGTGTTATTTGAAGAAATGCTGATGTTACACAGTGGTAAACACTGAACTGACCAAACTTTTATTGAAGCATGTTGCAATCATCAGATTTTAAATGAATGTATATTAAAAAATAAAATAAACTATTAAATTCACAAGCTAAAACATCAAATAATGTGTTGCAGCGCTATCAATATAGCACTGGTTTAACAGAATTTAAAAATTACTCCTTGTTTTCTATAAGCATTTTCCATACTATCCCAACTTTTATGGAATTTGGGTTGTACTTTTCTTCAAATCAAAGTTTTTAATGTTGTAATTCACCTAGGAGCTGGATGGTTTGGATAATGGCTTAGAACTCTTATGAAGGACTTTATGAAAACCCTTCAGTAAAAAATGAATGGGAAAAATACTTCAAGTACCAAGGCAAGACTGTTGCTAACTATTGCAATTTCATAAACAATGTGTATTATCCTTTAGAATAACATGCACTGATGAAACACGCACAGTGAGACCAAGGACAATTATTAGGAAAGTATATAAAGTCAATTTTGATTTCATGTTGACTTTAAAGCCTGTTTGTGCAAGTTTCTCACTCAGGTTTGGATATACCCATGAAGTCATGACCATAATAATAGACTTGCTAGTCATTCTATCGTAGATTTATAATTTTTACTGACAGCCCCAGCCTACAGAGATGGGCACTGGTATGAATCCTGCTACAAGTGGGCCCAAATTTCGTTATAAACCACTTATTTTTATGGGAGCTGATGATTAGAGTCACTAAATGACATGTTGACACACATTAGTAGCAAGACAGATCTGAGATATTATTATGATGATTTGCAAACATGGTTGAGTACATCTGTCACTCAACCATGTGATACTAACTGCTGTGGAAAGTCTGGATGCCAGAGTCATCTCCAGGTTTCCTTTCAAGCCCAGGAGAGCAGGAACCAGGATGAAGATCTCTGTAATGTTCTTAAATGCTTCCCAATGCTGAGAGAAATAGAAAGGAGACATTTCAGGTAGGAATCCCTTTGTCGATTAAGAATGTAACATAAAACTGTGCTGGAAGTTCTGAAATGGATTATTTCTCACATATAAACCTGTTTCAACTTTCATTTAAAGGGATAGTTGAATGAGGCTGTCAGTCCCTGACATTCTGCCTAACATCTCCTTTTGTGTTCCACAGAAGAAAGTAAGTCATACGGGTTAGGAACAACATGAGGGTGAGTAATTTATGATAGAATTCTACCCCCTTTAAGAATGTTAAACAGCTTGTTGAATCCCTTAGGCCACTGACTACCCCAGTTTTAATCTTGATTCACAAATGCCTGTAAAAACATCCTTCAGAAGCTCACCTGCACTATATCCAGTACCACTCCGGCCGACACCGTTCCAAACCCAGCTAGGAGGAAGGGCACCAGTATCTGCAGTGCCATGGCGAGGGGCGACTCTTTGGGCATGTTCCTGGTGGCCAACTGCTGCCCTTCCTCCTCGCTCTCCTCTTCCTCATCCGCCTCTTCTCCTGAAAGCCTGCCATCGGGCAGCATGAGTTCAGTCTCCGCATAGCGGTCGTCTCCAGCATCGGATAGGCTGACGGATGTCCGGCCGCTGCGGTCCGAGTGGCGGCGAGGTTCACGATGGAAGCCGTTCTTGAGGTTCTCTGGCTTGGGCGTGCTGAGGTCCACCATGGCCAGCTGTTCCTCCTGTAGAGCAGTGTAACCAGAAGGTACCATGGTCTGGAGTAAGGAGGGTATGGGCCTCAAGGATAGAAAGCTCCAGGATCCTCCAGCCTGAGATGCCAGACTAGGTCCCAGGGAGCTGGGCACAGCGCCCCCTATTGTTCGGAGGCTCATACTGTAGAATGGAGCTGGGTGGGCTCATGGTCCTCTGGACATTGCAAATGGCAGAAGATCAGAAGAGGCATGTGTTTTCCATAACAGTTATGAAGATCTGCTTGTATCACAGTAACCTGGAGAAGATGAATACAGATTAAGGCCCCCAATTTTTAAAGAAATCTATTTGTAGAGATGTTGCCCTTGCTTTTAGTGTATAATGATGGTCCACAAATTAAATTGATAAGTCAAAACCATCATTATATGCTTTTTGTGGTCTAGCTCCGCAGTCCTTAAGTGACCTTCTACCACGCAATATTCCATCACGTTCATTACGATCGCAAAATTCTGGCTTGTTAATAGTACCTATAATATCAAAATCCACAAAAGGAGGTAGATCCTTTTCATATTTGGCTCCTAAGTTATGTAATAGTCTTCCTAACACTGTTCGGGACACTGTTGCTGTCCTTTTCTGCATATCGCGGCGCCATTTTGTGGTGCGTTCTGCGTAACTCGGCGGCCCATGTGGCCCCATTTCACGGTCGGCCCACCGGGAAAAGTCCCGGTTCTCCCAATGGCCAGTCCGCCACTGCATGGCATCAACACTAATATTATTCTATTTGTTTCCCTGTCTCAACGTCGGGATTCCTATCCCTAGGTTGCCAGAGCCGGCCAGATCCAGCTCCTATTCCAAAGTTACCAGAGCCGGCCGGATCCAGCTCCGTTCCTGCTTGGTGTCTGACTCCACTGCTACGTGTCGCTGAGTGATGACGACTAACTGCAGCCGGTACCAGCCAGACATCACTTCAGTCTACTACGATGGACTTCAGATGATGATCTGATGCCAACTCCAACCATAAGACATGGGATACTTCATATGCCACTGCCTGAACCTTGGACCTAGGATGGACCTCAACGAACCTCACCGAAATGACCTGCCGGTTGAACTGCGATGCATCTCACTCATCTCTGCCTGCATCACCTTGGTCTAATGATGGACTACACTCTTGAAATGGAATACATTACACATACAGTTCATACAAAATCTTTGTTTAAACACTGGCCTTTAACACTTACTTATTTTACTACATTTAAACCATGAATTGCATTGCACATAAATAATAATATTGGCATTATATTCATGCTGTTTATCCAGAGGGTAACTGGCCCCACAGTGAGCCTGGTTTCTCCCAAGGTTATTTTTCTCCATTAACCAACATCTTATGGAGTTTTGTGTTCCTTGCCACAGTCACCTTCAGCTTGCTCACTGGGGTTCTAAATACAATTATTATTTAATTATTTATTTTTATACACAATTTACAATCTTATTTTAATCATACTACACAATGATGGCTCTTTATAGATATTAGTTTCATTTTCTGTTAAAGCAAGATTTTCTGTAAAGCTGCTTTAAAATGATGTGTGTTGTGAAAGGCGCTACACAAATAAAAATGACTTGACTTTTGTATCTGCTAACAGCAGCCATTTGATCTAAATGCTGAATTGGCAAACACAGTATTTGCAGTATTTGTAACTTAACCCAATTCCAGTCTAATCCTATACAATTATTACTTGAAGAATGTTTATAAATATTGTAAACAAAGTACACTTCGTGCTGATAGTTTACAAAACTCCTCAGAACTAAGGCAAAGAAACAAAAGCATCACAAAAAGGACTCAATCTCCACAAAACAGCAGATTTGTATGCTTTTTTAAGTAACTAAACACACATTTTAATGTATCATGTTTGTGATGCCGTGGCAGGGAGAGGACATGCTGCATGATCAGCTGGACAAAACTAGCAAATACAAAGAAATATGGCAGATATTTGTAATTTATATGGTTAACATCCGTAATAAATATCAAATAGCGTGTCTTAACATTCATATAAGCACATATGGACTTGTGCATCGGAATGATGCCAAAACATCATACAACATTCTCCAGCTGCCTCATCATAAACACATTTTACGCTAACTCAAACCCAAGTCAAATGTGACCAGTGCTTTATGTAATGTTTTATATATGTTACTGATCGCCCTGGATGGTAAAATGATCATACATGAATGTATTTACCAAAGTATGTTGAGCTCCGCCGATGCGACTTTCGCTTCTTTCCTGGACTGTTGTTAGTATGACAGCGCCGGCGCGTCATCACTGTCGTGCACTGCGACAACCGCGGGAGCGAGCGCACATTTCAAAATAAGAGTTCGGTATGTACATACATGTAGTATGCGCTACAATATTTACTACAACCATAGAAAACACACTTAATCCAGTTATGTTAATACAAATTCTCACTGTGAACAATTATGTTTTTTTTATCTATAAAATCCAAAACCACTTTGTATACACACTCAATAACACTCCTCTGAGAGAGCATATACAAATATTTGACAACATAAGGTTACTACATTGTCTGCAGAGGCACTGCACGCATAACTAGACAGGGCTACAGAAAAAAATATAAAATGGGGAAGAAATTCACTTCAGGGGATTTTTTGATTTGACATTTTTAAACATCTGGGGCATATTGGTTAAATTCTGAGCCTGAGCAAGAGACAGAAAATGTTGTCAGACAGGCAGGGCAGTTTAAAGGGACAGTTCACCCAAAAATGTAATTTTACTCAAACTCATGACATCACAGAAGTGTATGGCATTCTTTCTTCTGCAGAACACAAATTAAGATTTTTAGAAGAATATCTCCGCTCTGTAGGTCCATACAATGCAAGTGAATAGTGACCAAAACCTTGAAGCTCCAAAAAGCATATAAAGGCAGCATAAAAGTAATCCATTAGACTCCAGTGGTTTAATCCATGTCTTCTAAAGCGATCCAGCTGATTTTGGGTGAGAACAGACCAAAATATTTCCCCTTTTTCACTATAAATCTTGACATCTGCAGTCTCCCTGGCAATCATGATTTCAAGCTTGATAACACTTCTTAGGCCATGTACACACTGCAGATAAATTCGGTTGTCAGCTCACCTTTTAGTTCTTAATCCTGTTCTGTACACACAGTTCGATAAAATATGGGAGTGGCAACTGCATTCTACAACCGAATTAACTCCTGAAAAATTCAAGCACAAGGAATTCAAGATTGAAATCATGATGGTGCCTAGAGACTGTGGATTTCAAGATTTAGAGTGAAAAACAAGTTACATTTTGGTCTGTTCTCACCCAGAATCAATTAGATCGCTTCTAAAGACATGGATTTAGCCACTGGAGTCTTGTGGACAGGGTTGGGAGTGTTACTTTTGAAATGTATTCCACTACAGATTACAGAATACATGCTGTAAAATGTAATTTGTAACATATTCCGTTAGATTACTCAAGGTCAGTAATGTATTCTAAATACTTTGGATTACTTCTTCAGCACTGGTAGATTTTTTCATTTGTTTTGACTATAAAAACTCTGTCAGTACAGTAAGACAAAATACACGTTAAAAATACATTCTCTGAAAAACCTAAATATCATATGCAGTGTTATTTCTAAAACAAGATAAATCAAATTTATCTTGTTTTAATGATTTTTAGTTATTTTTATAGGAAAACAATAAAATAAAAAAATATTATCAAGAATACAATTTTTGCCCTAATATCAAAAGTCTTACTAGAAAACAGAAATTATGATCCAACGTGAAATTTCTTGATAAAAAAATATGATCGTGCCTGGTAACATGTGCATGTAAAATGGCTATAAATAGCATTTTAGCTTAGCATAAAGTTGACAATTTACACAAGGTTTATTTCTATTTCTTCTGCTCCAAACTTACTTCAAACTTACTTCTCTGTCTGCTCGTATGACTGTAACACATCATAAGAAAGTGTTTCACCGCTGTTCAAATGCACTTTGTATCGCATCATTTATATGTATAAATGTTTTCCATCTGAAAGGACTAAATATTAAATGAAACAAATGACAATAAAATGCAAAGTAATCTCTTCCGTAATCAAAATACTTTTTGAATGTAACTGTATTCTAAATACCAATGATTTAAATTGTAGCTGTAGTGGAATACAGTTACTTATATTTTGCATTTTAAATATGTAATCTTGTTACATGTATTCCGTTACTCCCCAACCCTGCTTATGGATTACTTTTATGCTGCCTTTATGCGCCTTTTGGAGCTTAACATTTTTGGTCACCATTCACTTGCATTGTATGGTCCAACAGAGCTGAGATATTCTTCTAAATATCTTTGTTTGTGTTCTGCTGAAGAAAGAAAGTCATATACATCTGGGATGGCATGAGAGTGAGTGATGAGAGAAATTTTGGGTGAACTATCCCTTTAAATTCCTGCCAGGTCACCTTGGAGTCAGATTTTCAGAGCAGACATAGTCATATGAAAAACAAGTAACACCAGTTAAGATGTAAACGGAGTTTGAGAAGAATATCATAGCAACTCAACAACACAATCTTACTAATTATATTGAGTAATCTGAATCCGAGTTTTCACAAATGTTGGCTATACTATAAAAAAAACTGATGAAAGAAAGCATTATATGTTTTTGTTTTTAATTTAAGTTTTATTTGAATAAAATAAATTAAAATCTCAAATCTGATTTTAGTCATTTTACTATCAAATACTTGAGGCTCTAAACATCCGTTACTCTAGAGGGCGCTAAGCACGCTTCAGGTTCGTGAGCGCGGAAGTTACTACGTCGTGTAAATATACATGTTGACTCACTGTAGTGAATGTGTTCACGTCTAAGTTGTGACAATTGTCTTACTATGGCTCAAACACAAAGCAACATCAAGAAAACCTCCTCAAGAGATTTACTCTCCTGTGGCACTGCGAAAGGTATGGTACATTATGTGAAAACAGTTTGTATTTCAGGAGCAGCTGTTCTTTCTATTTTCGGATCAGGTTTGATTATTTCTGTAAGTCTCTGGTTAGATAAACATTTATTAAGTTTATGTTTTCATTTATATATACCTCCTGTCTGTAGGAATCCATGAGAAACTACTATTGAAGTCTAAAAGTGCTCCTCCACTGCAGACAGAGAGGATGCCCAGAAGTAATAGTATGTTCATGAATTTAATTAGCAGATTATCATATATCATGATCATATAATGTGTCGTTCTTGATGTCATGTTTTATTCGGATTAAGATAATATATACTCATATACTCAATATGCACAACTGACAGTCTGTTAAGGGGATATTTCACCCAAAAATGAAAATTCTCTCATCATTTACTCCCCCTCATGCCATCCCAGATGTGTATGACTTTTTCTTCAGCAGAACACAAATGGAGATTTTTAGAAGAGCATTTAAGCTCTGTAGCTGTATTTAATGCAAGTGAATCTCCAAAAAGCACATAAAAGCAGCATAAAAGTATTCAATAAGACTCCAGTGGTTAAATCCATGTCTTTAGAAGTGATATGATAGGTGTGGGTGAGAAACAGATCAATATTAAGTCCTTTTTTTGTTTCTTACAATAAATCTCCACTTTTGACCAGCCCCGAACAATAGGTGGCAATATGCACAGAGGACCTTAATAGGCTAATGATCTTTTTTTTTTTTCACCCACACCTATCATGTCTTTTTGAAGACATAAATTTAACCACTTATGTCCACATAAAAGTATGAATTATATTATGTTTCCTTTATGTGCTTTTAGGAGCTTCAAAGTTCCAGCCACCATTCACTTGCATTGTATGGACCTACAGAGCTGAAATATTCTTCTAAAAATCTTCATTTGTGTTCTGCAGAAGAAAGAAAGTCATTCACGTCTGGGATGGCATGAGGGTGAGTAAATGATGAGAGAATCTTCATTTTTGGGTGAACTATTAGTTTAAGTGACAGTGTACATTTACAGTGCATCCGGAAAGTATTCACAGCGCTTCACTTTTTCCACATTTTGTTATGTTACAGCCTTATTCCAAAATGGATTAAATTCATTATTTTCCTCAATTCTACAAACAGTACCCCATAATGACAACGTGAAAGAAGTTTGTTTGAAATCTTTGCAAATTAAAAAAAAAAAAAAGTACATAAGTATTCACAGCCTTTGCTCAATACTTCGAAGCACCTTTGGCACCAATTACAGCCTCAAGTCTATTTGAGTATGATGCTACAAGCTTGGCACACCTATTTTTGGGCAGTTTCTCCCATCCTGCTTTGCAGGACCTCTCAAGCTCCATCAGGTTGGATAGGGAGCGTCGGTGCACAGCCATTTTCAGATCTCTCCAGAGATGTTCAATCGGGTTCAAGTCTGGGCTCTGGCTGGGCCACTCAAGGACATTCACGGAGTTGTCCCGTAGCCACACCTTTGTTATCTTGGCTGTGTGCTTAGGGTCGTTGTCCTGTTGGAAGATGAACCTTCACCCCAGTCTGAGGTCCAGAGCGCTCTGGAGCAGGTTTTCATCAAGGATGTCTCTGTACATTGCTGTATTCATCTTTCCCTCGATCCTGACTAGTCTCCCAGTTCCTGCCGCTGAAAAACATCCCCACAGCATGATGCTGCCACCACCATGCTTCACTGTAGGGATGGTATTGGCCAGGTGATGAGCAGTGCCTGGTTTCCTCCAGACATGATGCTTGCCATTCAGGCCAAAGAGTTCAATCTTTGTTTCTCATGGTCTGAGAGTCCTTCAGGTGCCTTTTGGAAAACTCCAGGCGGGCTGTCATGTGCCTTTTACTGAGGAGTGGCTTCCGTCTGGCCACTCTACCATACAGGCCTGATTGGTGGAGTGCTGCAGAGATGGTTGTTCTTCTGGAAGTTTCTCCTCTCTCCACAGAGAAACGCTGGAGCTCTGTCAGAGTGACCATCGGGTTCTTGGTCACCTCCCTGACTAAGGCCCTTCTCCCCCGATCGCTCAGTTTGGCCGGGCGGCCAGCCCTAGGAAGAGTCCTGGTGGTTCCAAACTTCTTCCATTTACGGATGATGGAGGCCACTGTGCTCATTGGGACCTTCAATGCTGCAGAAATTTTTCTGTACCCTTCCCCAGATCTGTACCTCGATACAATCCTGTCTCAGAGGTTTACAGACAATTCCTTGGACTTCATGGTTTGGTTTGTGCTCTGACATGCACTGTTAACTGTGGGACCTTATATAGACAGGTGTGTGCCTTTCCAAATCATGTCCAATCAACTGAATTTACCACAGGTGGACTCCAATCAAGTTGTAGAAACATCTCAAGGATGATCAGTGGAAACAGGATGCACCTGAGCTCAATTTTGAGTGTCATGTCAAAGGCTGTGAATACTTATGTACATGTGATTTTTTTCATTTATTATTTTTAATAAATTTGCAAAGATTTCAAACAAACTTCTTTCACGTTGTCATTATGTGGTATTGTTTGTAGAACTTTGAGGAAAATAATGAATTTAATCCATTTTGGAATAAGGCTGTAACAACAAATTGTGGAAAAAGTGAAGCGCTGTGAATACTTTCCAGATGCACTGTATTTCTATGTGGTAGTTTTGGACAGATTGCAAAGTTTCCTTCCCCAAATCGCCCAGGCCAATGAGTCTTTAAGACATCAGATGGAAGAAGTACCTGATGGCTATTTCGACATTGAGAGTGTGGAGGATGCAGAGAAAGTCATTGAAATGGTAAGTAAAATAAGGGAAATAAATAAAGTGTATCTTGTAAATTCACATATATGAACAGGATGTAAGAAAAGGAATGTTTCTGTAGCAGATTTTCTGAAATATCAGGCACATATCTTTTACTGATGGCATCTTTTTTGTTATTTATAATGACCAGATGTGTTTCTCCTGCAGGATGTGGCTCTTGTTGAGCTGGAAAACTCTGACAGCAGCAATGAAGATGAGTCCTCATCATCTTCATCTGAAGATGACAGCTCAGAAGAAGGCGTGGCCACTGTCACGGCAGAGACACTCAAACTACAAGGAGACAGAAAGAGAAAATCCAAAATCCAAAATCCAGGTGCTGGAGAAAGAGGGAGAGTGAGAGTACACACTGCCCACTGGAACTGTGGAATCGCATTGGACTAACTTAATTTCTGTGCCTATGGATGAAATATATTACACTTCCAAGTGTGCTGGAAGCCTTGAGTCAGTTATTGGTTTGACATGAGCAAGGATCTGTGATTTTTATGTCCTGCTGAGCAGGAAGACTATGTGGAGGCATTTGATTATCAGTGGTATCTATGCCAAAACAAATGTCCCTCTGTTGAGTTCTGTTTGTTATGGTTATTGCAGAAAGTTATATGCAGTTGCAGATATTGAAAATATGCACATTTTTCTTTCCATTAATTCTATAATAAGTGAAAGATCAGTTTCCTTTTCTTAAAAAACATTTCTTAGTTTTAGCCTTTTGATAAAGTAAAACACAGTTTTTGTAATTTTCATTCTTTATTGTAAAAATTATTTTCCAATGCTCCTTTTTGATTTTGTCCATTGTTGATATAAGTTGCAATACTGTTGTGTAGAATTACTGTTTGGCAGAGTAACACTTTCAGTATTTAGCATATACAGAAAACTGAAATACTGAAACATTTGCACAAGATAACACTTCTTCCAAATGCATGTTGTAAGTCTTAAAGCATCATCATAAAGTGATCATGAACCTGCAGCAAACACACATTTTCATTCATGTTAACAAGAATGTGTCACACATACTTAAAGGGATAGTTCTTCCAAAAATGAAAATTCTCACATCATTTACTCACCCTCATGCCATCACACATGTTTGGCTTTTTTTCTTCTGCAGAACACAAAGATTTTTAGAAGAATATCTCAAATCTGTAGGTCCATACAATGCAAGTGAATGGTTACCAAAACTTTGAGGCTCTGAAAAATCACATAAAGGCAGCATAAAATATTCAATAAAACTCCAGTGGTTAAATCCATGTCTTCAGAAGTGATATGATAGGTTTGAGTGAGAAACAGATTGATACTTAAGTACTTTTTTTACTATAAATCTCCACCTTTGACCAGCCCTGACCGGTAGGTGGTTGAATGTGAAAGTCACTTCCACAAAAGTATGTGAAAGTGTATATTTACAGTAAAAAGGACTTAAAAATTGATCTGTTTCTCACCCACACCTATCATATCACTTCTGAAAACATGGATTTAACCACTGGAGTCTTATGGATTACTTTTATGCTGACTTTATGTGCTTTTTAGACCTGAGTTCTGGTCACCATTCACTTGCATTGTATGGACCTGCAACTAATGATTATTTTGATAATCGATTAATCTAACGATTATTAGAACGATTAATCGACTATACGATTATTGCAACGATTAATCATTAGCTCTTAACCGATTATTCAGCTTGTGGCCCGACTTAAAAGGTTGTATTAAACGTGCTTACTAACAATAAAGAGGACAAAAACATCTTTTAAAAATACCTCTAAATGACATTCACTGAATTAAAGGGAAAAAAATACTTTTTATTCAATTTAATTCATTAAAGAAATTCACTGCAAAAAAATCCTTTTGTTATCAAGTGTTTTTGTCTTGTTTTCCATTTAAAATGGAGTAAAAATCCTTAAAACAAGATAAATTTACTTGAGAAGCAACATATAAGCTATTTAGACTTGCTTTAGAGAATGTATCTTAAATATAAGTGTATTTTGTATATAGGTGTATTTTTTCACTTGGTTATACTTCTGTGAATGCAGTAAAGACAAAATATATTCAAGATCTGTTCTCTAAAAGCAAGTTTAAATATCTTATGCTGCTTCTCAGGTGAATGCATCTTTTTTTAAAGGATTTTTAGATATTTGAAAATATTAGTATTTTTAATATTATATTCAACATTCTCAGATAACAATTTTTTCTTCTGCAGTATAGCTGCTAAAGAAATTGTACGTTGTTTTAAAGGAGTTTTAGATATTTATATTGGAAAACAAGCCAAAACAAAAAATAAATCAAAAACATATTTTGTTGCAGTGTATAATGGGGCGAAGACTACCTCTCTCACCTTTCTGTTCACTTCAATCCATCTTTAACTCAAAAAAACAAACTCTCTCTTATTAATAAAGCAGCGTATTGCCAATTTTCTTCACGATAAGAAAAAACAGTGACACGTATATTATGATTCAATAAGTCGCAAGCCATCACGTTATAATCTAGCTGCAGCAAGTGTGCGCGTGACAGAGTGTGCATCAGCCGGGTGGAGTTTCAATCTCTCCCCCTTAGATCGGGACATTCGTGCAACTCATAGAAAAGGCACTGACCGCACAGAGAAATGCCAGTTTTGGAGTCTGTAGTTATTACATGATCTGCTTCCATATTATGTGAACTTTAATAAAGCTATAACGCATTAAATATAACTGCATTTAAGATGTAACGGGGTGTTTCCTTTAAAGAGCTCCGGCTCCGCTTATTCCACAACAATTGTTTCTATGTTTACTTATTTTGTATTTTTGCATTATAATTCCCTCATACTTTGCGATAACGTCGACTAATCCTTTCAGCCCTACTACAGAGCTGAAATATTCTTTAATAATCTTCATTTGTGTTCTGCAGAAGAAAGTCATACACATCTGGGATGGCATGAGGGTGAGTAAATGATGAGAGAATTTCAATTTTTGGGTGAACTATCCCTTTAATTGCTCACATTGTCAGGTTCACAGTGTGTTTGTACTGAATTGAAGAGTGTAAGTTACTAATTACATATTGCCTCATTAAGCACAAAATAAATTACTTCCTTGCTAAGAGAATGGTGTGTTTATATTATTTCATTTCAACATTTCCAATCATCTTAAATCATCTGTCTGGAATGCAAAATTAAATAGAAAAAATAAGACAATTTGTCTCATTCTCTAATCAAATATATACAGTTATACTAATTAAAATGTGTTATGTTGAAATGCTATGCATATTAAAAATGTTTAAAATGTACAAATATGGTAATACGGATTTCATAAAGTGGCAGTGATATGAACGGCTTCCCTCAATGTGCACATTATAATAATCCAGAGCAGCTAATAATACAGTTTTTTCTTTTTGTGAAAACTAATGAATTTGGCACCTCAAGTTAACTCAGTAAAATACTTGTGTTTCAGCCTCTTGATCTGATGACCAAGAGTTTGTGTGTCCACTTGGAGATCGGTTGCCTTTTTTAAATTAAAATAAAAATGATAAATTGCCAGCTTAGAGTGGCAAGTCAGTATTTGCACCCCTCTAAGCATAAAGCAGTTCCAGATAAAGGGAGATAAAAAAATGTAGGCACATCAGTGTAGTTTTCCAATCAAACCTGCTTCAAGCAAAAGCCAAAGCAAGACAACAGATCGCTGCTGCAGTTCTGCCGAGAGTCCAGCTGCAGGCTTCTCTCAGTACTCCACTGTCACTGCTTTAGTCCGAAGGTACTCATGAAGGGCTTCCTCACCTGGATACACACATGCACAGACATCATCCACACGTGAGTGAGCACGTTTATTTTTTATCAGGTTAAATATGGCTGAAGAACTAAGTTGATCTGGAAGAGATTGTTCAATGTGTGTGTGTTGTTCTTGCGCTTACCGAGGTCTTTGCCGAAGCCGGACTGTTTGAAGCCTCCGAATGGTGCTGCCACATCGGTTTTGTTGTAGGTGTTGACGAACACGGTTCCTGCCTCCAGTCTCTCACTGACGTACATGGCTTTGTTGATGTCACGGGTGAAAACTCCAGAGGCCAGACCGAACTCTGTGTCATTGGCTCTGCTTAAAACTCCATCTACATCACTGATAAACATAAAACAGAGATGTCTAAGTGTCATTTTGATTGTTATATGTGATAAAGAGGATTTGTTAGGCTACAGTATGATAAACCCTTAAAGGAATAGTTCACCCAAAAATGAAAATTCTCTCATAATTTACTCACCCTCATGCCATCCCAGATGTATATGACTTTCTTTCTTCAGCTGAACACAAACAAAGATTTTTAGAAGAATATCTCAGCTCTGTTGGTCTATTCAATGGAAGTCCAAAACTTTTAAGCTAAAAAAGGCAGCATAAAAGTAATCCATACGACTTCAGTGGTTAAATCCATGTCTTTAGAATTGATATGATAGGTGTGGGTGAGAAATAGATCAATATTTAATAAATTCTGCCCTGGCCAATAGGTGGCCAAAAACAAAAGAAGAATGTGAAAGTGAAAGTGGAGATTGATAGTAAAAAAGGACTTAAATATTGATCTGTTTTTCACCCACACCTATCATATCACTTCTAAAGACATGGATTAAACCACTGAAGTCATATGGATTATTTTTATTCTGCCTTTATGTGCTTTTTGGAGCTTCAAAGTTTTGGCCACCATTTACTTGCATTTTATGGACCAACAGAGCGGAGATATTCTTCTAAAAATCGTTTGTGTTCAGCAGAAGAAAGAAAGTCATACACATTTGAGATGGCATGAGAGTGAGTAAATGATGAAAGAATTTTCATTTTTGGGCGAACAATCCCTTTAACCCAGCTAACAAATTATGGATCTCAGAACATTACACTGTGGTTGTGGGAACGTGAAATGTCCAGTTTTCCTAATGTGAGCATAATGTTAGTTAGGTTCGCATGACATTCCTAAAAATGCCCAGAAATCATAATTTTCCAACTTATTTATCAGTTTTCAGAAAAAATCTAGAAATCTAGTTTAAAGGATGTATGAACAATGTTGCACAAAGAACGCTTTCTCCAAACATTGTAAGAACTCGAATACTAATACATCTCAAGGATGTTCCATTAATGTTTTATTTAAAAACCTTGGTTTAACCTTTACATAACATTAGCTAATGTTGTTGAAGGGTTCCCTGTGGGTTGGTAAGCTTACTTTCTGCTGCGCTAAAAAGCTCTTGCATATCATACACACATGATCATCCTACTAAAGACATGGAAAGGCAGCTTACCCATCCTTGAATTTCGATACCACCATAACAGGACCAAACGATTCCTCTTTGGCGATGAACATATGATCTTCTACATTTGTGAAGACTGTGGGCTCCATGAAAAAGCCTGTGAACATACATAAATGCACATCACAAATGGAATAATGCCCTTGTGAATTATACAACTTTGGGTTTTTTGTGCACTTAACCATTCCATAAGCATAACTGCACTTACTATTTGATAAAACAAATCTTTCTTCTGCACTAGCTTTTATAGTGCAATACTGCAGATTGTTTGACAAATTGCTTGTTATATTCCTCATTTGTAAGTAACTTTGGATAAAAGCATCTGCTAAAATGTAAATGTAAATAAAAGGACTGGAAAACAATGTTTGCAAATCACTTTCTGGCCATGATATGGTTTGATTTCATATGGTTTAGATGGTGATATGGACTTGAGGTCTCACCAGGTCTGTCTACCTGTCTCCCACCATAGACAAGTGTTGCCCCTTCCTTGACGCCGATCTCGCAGTACTCCACCAGCTTGTCCAGGTGGGCCTTGTGGTTCTGAGGTCCATGATCTGTGGAGCGATCCAAAGGATCTCCAATCTTCATTTTCTTGATTTCCTCAACCTAAACACATGATAACAATGTCATCATTGTATATCAACACAGTAATGCTCATCTCAGGCAAAATCAAGATCTAAAGCTGGCCACATGTTTTAACACCTGTTAAATCTGTGTTATTTGGAGACTCAAGTACAATGGGACACGTACCACTCTCCTGATGTACTCATCATGAATGGAATCTTCTACAAAAAGCCTGCCAGCAGCGATGCAGTTCTCTCCTTTGTTGAAGAAAACAGAACTCATGCCCTGCTCAGAAACACAAACACACCCAGTTAAAGAGCCAGATGATTTTATTTCTGAAGCCTTCTTTGATTCATGTGATCAAATGTCAATCCTCTGGCAGTAGTTTTCTTCTCTCACCATTCTCACTGCCTTGTCCATGTCACAGTCGCTGAAGATAATGAGGGGAGATTTCCCGCCCAATTCCAGAGACACCTTCTTCAAGTTACTGACTGCACAGCTGCAACAGGAAATAACATCATCAATTGGAAACTCTTTCAGATTTCATTGTACAATATACAATCCCAGTTCCGGAAAAGTTGGGACAGTATGGAAAATGCTAATAAAAACAAAAAGAAGTGAGTTGTAAATTCTATTTACACTGTGCTACACTGAAAGCACTGCATCAACACAATATTTGATGTTTTACCTTGAGAATTAAATTATTTATTTATTTTTAAATATACACTCATTTCAAATCAGATGATTGCAACATGTCCAAAAAATTTGAGACAGGGGCAATTTAGGACTAATAACAATCTGACGAGTTGAAATAAAATGGTTATGTGAAATAGGAGATGTTAAACAGGAGAGGCAATCGTGTTATAGCATTTAAGGATCCTCCAAAATAAGCCTAGTCCTTCAAGATCAAGAATTAGTCAAGGCTTGCCAATTTGCCAACAGATAAGTCAGCAATGTTCCCCAAAGACAAATTGGAAGGATTTTTGGGCATTTCACCCTCTACAGTGCACAGTATTCTACGTCACACAGGTCACATAAACTACAACACATAGAGACTGTATCACCTAGATATCAAATTTTCTTTCAGATCTAGTAGTTAATGTAGGTAGAGCTTTAATTGTTGGTGACTTCAACATTCACGATGATAATGAAAATGACACATTGGGATTAGCATTTATCGATATTCTCAACTCTCTTGGAGTCAGACAAAATGTGACAGGACCAACTCATCACCATAATCATATGCTAGATTTAATTCTGTCATATGGAGCTGATGTTGATACTACAAAAATTCTACCACAGAGCGATGACATCTCAGGTCATTACTTAGTCTCTTGTTTGCTGCAATCAGCTAATGTCACTGAATCATGCTATCCACATTATTGTTCAGGTAGAACTCTTCTTTCGACCACTAAATATATCTTCACTAATAATCTTCCAGAATTGTCTCACATACTCAGTAAGCCAAAAGGTCAAGAAGAACTTGATGTAATAACAGAAAATATAAATACAGTCTTTTCTAACAATCTTGAATTTCTAGCCCCCCTTTGATTGAAGAAAATTCAAGAAAAAAGCCCCGCACCATGGTACAATGATCACACTCATGCTCTCAAGAGAGCAGCTCGGAAAATGGAGCGCAAGTGGAACAATACAAAATTACAGATATTTCACGGTGCATGGAAAAATAGTGTCGGTAGCTATAGACAGGCACTAAACGCTGCCAGGTTAGCATATTTTTAGCAAACTCATTGAAAATAACCACAACAATCCTAGGTGTTTATTCAGTACTGTGGCTAAATTGGTTAGGAATAAAGCATCGACTGAACCAGATATTCTGTCGCAGCACAATAGCAATGACTTCATGAATTTCTTTACTGATAAAATTGAAATGATCAGGGGCCTGGGTAGCTCAGCAAGTAAAGACGCTGACTACCACCCCTACCACATCCAGGGCGTGCTGAGTGACTCCAGCCAGGCCTCCTAAGCAACCAAATTGGCCCGGTTGCTAGGGAGGGTAGAGTCACATGGGGTAACCTCTTCGTGGTCGCTATAATGAGGTTTGCTCTCGCATGGATTGACGGTCTCAGACACAGAGGCAACTGAGATTCGTCCTCCACCACCCGGATTGAGGCGAGTCACTACGCCACCACGAGGACTTAGAGCACATTGGGAATTGGGCATTCCAAATTGGGGAGAAAAAAGGAAAATTTGTTTTATTGTTGAAATAATCAGAAATAAAATTGGAACTATGCAATCAACTGTCACAGCACCTCAGAAAACAATGTCTCATAATTTTCCTCACAAGCAACTTCAATCCTTCGCTGTCATAGGTCATGAAGAGCTAACAAAACTTATCGCAAAATCAAAAGCCACAACATGTACGTATGTTAGATCCAGTACCAACTAAGCTCTTAAAAGGGGTATTCCCTGTAATCTCAGAACCTCTTCTTAATATTATTAACTCCTTGCTATCCTTAGGACATGTCCCAAGAAACCGCTTATTAAAAAGCCACAGCTTGATCCTGGAGAATTGGCTAATTACAGACCAATCTCAAATCTACCATTTATGTCGAAAATACTAGAAAAGGTAATGTCCTCCCAACTATGTTCATTTCTACAGAGAAATGGTATATACATGAAATACTTCAGTCAGGATTTAGGCCCCATCACAGTACAGAGACAGCACTTATCAGATTTAAAAAAAAAATAAAAAAAAGGTAGATTGATAAATTGGTTTTACTGATTAATCGAAAACAATAGTTGCTTTTTAGAACTGTCGTTATCAGCAAAAATGGGTGCCGATAGTTGCAGATAGTTTTTTCAGCATTTCTTCATTTCAAAATAAGAGTCCCCAGTGTATTTCAGGCTTGTTTATACTTTGGCGCTATGCACCAAATCTTCATTTCATTATTTGGGGGATTTTGGTTGAACAATAAACTTCATCTGAGATTTTATTCTTTTAGGACTGTTTGTTGTGCACATCATAGTAAGGAAATTTGTGAACCATTATGAAGCACAAAATATGGCAACCTTGGCCTTGTGCAGCTGAAGACCTGCATAATAGATAAATGGGGGGAAATTCCACTTGCTAAACTTAAAAAACTTGTCTTCAGTGATCAAACTCTAAATGTTATTTGAAGAAATGGTTGTTACACAGTGGTTAACATGTGACATTCCCAACTTTTTTGGAGCGTGTTGCAATCATCTGTTTTATAATGAGTGTATATTTTCAATAAATAAATAAAATTCACAAAAACATCAAATAATGTGCTGTTGTAGTGCTTTCATTATAGCATAGGTTGAATAGAATTTACAAATCACTTCTTTTTGTTTTTATTAGCATTTTCCATACTGTCCCAAATATTTTGGAGTTGGGGTTGTATAAGAGCTTGTACAAACAGAAAAATCACAGACCCTTTGGGGAAATGCAAAAGTTGTAAACATTAAGAGCTTTAGACCATGTGTAACAGCGACTTACCTTTTCATGATCTGCTTGCCGATGGGAGTAGAGCCTGTGAAACCCAGTTTACGGATATCAGGGTGATCAGACATCCTCTGTCCGACCAGACCACCTGAGAAAAAGAACATCATTCATCAGGGAGAAATAAAAACAAAAGCAACACTGGCATTTTACAATAATATGAAGGGGGGGGGGGCATACAGTAATAACATACCGGTACATTTACATGAGCATACATAATACAGATGGTCAAATGGGCATCTCAAACAGTTATAAAAGTACATGTTGTCCATAGAATGGCATAGTGTTTTGTTGATATATTTACCTGATCCTGGTACAATGTTGATCACTCCTTTCGGAATGCCAGCTTTGACTGTCAGCTCTGCAAACTTCAGTGCAGTCAGAGGGGTTACCTGGAAAATTTAAAGAAAAAAGTTTCGTTTGTATTCAGTAGGTGTTTTTGTGTGCTCTTTGATATATATTGACCATTGTCCCAGGTAACTGATTTCCTACCTAGCTGTACTAGTTTCATGTCTCTCGTATCATTCCATGATTCTTTCTTCTCTCGTAATAAAATTTCAACTGAAATCAATATTTCAAGTCCATTTATTGTCGAACCTCATGACTGTACATTAACCCTTATATACTGTATATATACATATGTGTTTGTGTGGGTTACCTGTGCAGGTTTCAAGACAAGTGTGTTTCCAGCTGCCAAACAGGCTGCGCTCTTCCATGCCAACATCATCAATGGGTAATTCCATGGAATCACTATGGCACACACACTTAAGACACAAACAAACACCATTTTACCCATTTATTCCAATGACGGCGTTTGCACAAACACGCACATATGAACATTTCCTCACCCCAGAGGCTCTTTCTTGGTAAAGGTAAGGTTGCGGTTGGGTCTGGCCTGGTTGATGGGTATCGTTGAGCCCTGGAAACAGGATATGATGCGTTAGTGACAGGAAGTTACAGGATGTATACAATAGACCTACATAGAACTGCATAGTGAACAGACACACACACACACACACACACACACACACACCTGGATCTTGTCACACCAGCCGGCAAAGTATCTGAAGGTCTGAATGGACATGCCCACATGGGTTTTTAAAGCCAGTGTATAAACGGCACCAGAGTCAATCGCCTCAATAGTGGCCAACTCTTCCTGGTCTTCCTCCATTAGGTCAGCCAGACTACACTCACACCCAAACATAGATGGAATTTGTTAGTATTAAGTGTAGTACAGACCAAAACATTGAAAAAAACAGAAACCAAAAAGTTGAAACCAGAAAAGTTCCACTTTTGTTGAAGGTAAAGCATGGAAAACTGAACTACAGGAAGTTTTTTGAGAAACCAAATCTGTAAGAAATTACACACTGCTTTGATATAAATTCCACTCTGATTTATTTAGAATAACTGCTTCTTCCCAAATGGCTAAAATTATCATAAAGACAAACAAATGTCACACAAACACATTTGTTATCGCCACATCATTTTGGTATTTTAATAGCATTGTATTACGACTGTACAGTATGTGTTTG
Organism: Myxocyprinus asiaticus; assembly: GCF_019703515.2. Lineage (NCBI taxonomy): Eukaryota > Metazoa > Chordata > Actinopteri > Cypriniformes > Catostomidae > Myxocyprinus > Myxocyprinus asiaticus. Next base: position 8,533,241 of record NC_059390.1, on the reverse strand, counting down.
CTTTGCAACTACTGTATATTTGGCTTTTCATATCCATGCCAAGCGTTTCCCTGAGACAACAAGATTGCAAACAAACAGACACTTTATGGTCCACTGGCTGAAGATCTTACCGGTAGAGCAGCCTGCCCCGGTCACGAGGGTTCATCATGCCCCAAGGTCCATTGTTAAATGCCTCTTTGGCTGCACTAACCGCTCGATCTACATCTGCCACTGAAGCATATGACACCTTACAGATCACCTGAAAGACACAACAGAAACATTAGGGGGCGTTCAGACCAAAAGTGTTAGTGCGCTACAAAAGCTAGACACAGCGTAACGAATAGAACATAACAGAACGCAGATTTCACTTATATATTATGTGCTGCTATTACATTATGTACAGTGATTATGTCATGAATTGCGACAGGGAGTTCAAAATGTAATACATTACTTATAGTATAATAACCTATTACATTTAGCAAAAAAAGTTATTACATTATGAAAAGAAAATTGTTACATGATGAACATTTATGACACTTAACTTATTACATTATGTGCAGTAATTACCTTGTGCTTTTTTATTACAATACGAGTTGCTACAGACATGTTAAAAGTTGAAGTTCTTCTTAAAGGGATAGTTGACCTACAAATTTTAATTCTCTCTTCATTTACTCACCCTCATACCATCCCAGATGTGTATGATTTTCTTTCTTCAGCAGAACACAAACAAAGATTTTTAGAAGAATATCTCAGCTCTGTAGGTTCATACAATGCAAATGAATGGTGAACAGACCTTTGTATCTCCTAAATTCACATAAAGGGAACAATTAATCGATAAGGCTCCAGTGGTTCTGCATGTCTTCTGAAGTGATAGAATATGTGTGGGTGAGAAACAGGTCCAAATTTAAGTCAATTTTTAATCTAAATCTCCACTTTCACTTTTACATCTGAAAGTCACATGTGGTGCCTATTTAGTTTCACTTACACATCTGAAAATTAAAGTGGAGATTTAGAGAAAAAAAAGACATAAATATTGTTCTGTTTCTCACCCACACCTATTACATTGCTTCTGAAGACGGATTTAAACGCTGGAGTCTTATGGATTACTTTTGTCATCCTGTTGTTTCCTTTATGTGATTTTTGGAGCTACAAAGGTCTGATCACCATTCACTTGCATTGTATGAACCTTCAGAGCTGAGATATTCTTCTAAAAACCTTCATTTGTGTTCTGCGAAGAACGAAAGTCATACACATCTGGGAAGGCATGAGGGTGAGTAAATCATAAGAGACTTTTCATTTTTGGGAGAACTATCCCTTTAAGTTAACATGGCATCACAAAAACATCTTTGACTGTTGTACTGCATCTCTCTATTTTTACAAAGCCATCCATCTAGAGCATGTTTACATAGTAAAACTATTGATAAACAACATGGATGCAGATGGTGTGAACAACCTCTTAGATATGCTGGTGTTTGTTAGTGATTGTGAGAGTTACTTACCGAACCATCTGTGGGGTTCACCGTGTCGTATGTCTTTCCATCTTCTGCATCTTCAAATATGCCGTTGATGAAACACTGATGGGGCATCTTCAGGGTCATGTTATTGACATCTTTTGTGACATAATCAATGACCAGCTCCTCTTCCTGGTCTTCTCCACGCAGGCGTCGAACGAACATCTGGATGAAACTCTGGAAAGTGGTGGCCATGTAGACGTCTTCGTTCTGAAGCTGAATTCCTCCACATTTCTGCTTCACCTCCTCCACCAATCTGAACAAAACAATCAAACCGTCAAAAGCGCTCCCCCACCCCAAGTCTCTATGATATCCTTGTACCTAGATATGGCTCGAGTCTGTGGGATGTTTTTGCCTGTTTTTAATCCACTAGGTGAAAACTGTCCAATCACCTAGATAGAAAAATAACAGCACACCTCCTCTCAACAAGCCGCATGATTTGAGGTATCAAGAGTTTTTTTAAATCCCTAACTTTAACTGTGAGTGAGAGCCATTGTCAAAAGTTCAAACAAAAAAATACCAATATGGGGTCAGACCCACCTAACCACATCCATAGATGCGGCTCCTGACTTAAAGAAATCTGTTGTATCTTCAATCGCTGACACATTACTCAGAATACCTTTCCAGATCGCCTAGAGAACCAAGAAACAAAAGATAAATGCTATAATTGCTACAATAAAAATGTAAAATGAAGCACATAAACTTAAATATACACACACACCCTGATCTCCTCAGCCATCTTCTTCTCATCATTTGTGAGATCTAAACTGGTGGTCTCCTCTGTTGAGAAGTATTTGGATGCTGGTATCATCTTTCCATCCTCAAACTGCAGGTTCTTGACTTGAAGCTGTACAGCCACACACATTAACACAATGATTTCTCTTTATAATGATCATTCAGATCTTAGTAAAAGTAAATGAGAGTAAAGGATCAAATAAACACAAGAAACTAACCGCTTTTCCATCTGACCCAAACAGAACGAGTCCTGATTTTGTGATTAGTCCAGGTTGAGATGCCCCCTCCACCTCTACTGGCTGACTTGTGGGCACTGACCCGCCCAGCATCGATGAGCTGTACAGCGTTACCGGCTACAAGACACATCCACATTACCATCCAATTAATTAAAAACATCATCTGCCTATAATTAATAAAATCATACAATAGATAATTCATAAATAGTCTGTGGCCTACAGTGCATTTATTAAGAATTAAATGAAGAGTGAAGGGTAAAAGATATTGATCCACAGATGAAACAGCTCTATAATAAAAGAATGTCTTAATCCTGAAAGAATTGTCAGAAAATATATATATATTTTTATATTACACTGTTTTTAGTACCACTAGACAAACTATAAAAAGAACTTGTTCTTTTTATGTATTATATTTGATCCATTAGGCTTTAAAGGTCACGATCCTCCTGAGGCCCACCAATTCATTTTTGTGTAGGACATTTGTTATTTACTCCCTGGGCTTGACAACTTTCTCTCCTTTGTCTCTAAATAAGGACTGAAATGTTTAACAGTTCAGTTCAGCACATCAAATACAATACGAATAAAATATAAAACATTTTCAATAAACAATTTTTATCATATGTATTTTATTCACCAAACACTATATTGACATTTAAAAAAGGGAAATTGTAAAACTTTTTAGTTGGGTCTCAGAAACTTATGGTAAGATGACATCATAATAGCTTGTAATGTAAAATAATGAGATCTTTATAACGACAGAGCAGGCTGCATATATGAAAATACACAGAAATATTTGTTTACACATTAAATATATCTTATAAAATGTATATGTCAGAATTTTCAAATTTTTTTTTCTCTCTCGTAAATTTGGCTTAGTCTACCTGTTAATTATTTTCAACAATGTCCTGACTGTTTTAATATGTTAAATTACATTTATGTGGTGAATTCCATTTAGAACAGGCTGGGTTGCTCTATTGGTCCAGCACTATTCATTCAATTGTTTTCAATAAATATGCCTGTTAAATATTCTCTACCGTTGATTCAGTGAATGCGTGTCATGTTCTATATTTAATGTATTTAATGATAATAATGCAAGGAGAGCACGTAGCAGATAAATGCCCCTTTTCAGTGGAATTTGGAATAGATTAAGTATTTGAAATGGGTCGCATAAACAATTTTTTTTTTTACTGTTTTCTGAAGGTTGGTTTATTTTTAGACTAGCTGACTTCAAAAATTTCAGTTTAAACGTCAGTGAAATTAGTCGTTCAGCACATTCCTAATTTCAACGTACAAAAGTGTGTGTTGTTTAAAAAGCGCACCTTTCCATCAATGATAATCCAAGCACCTGGAACTTTATCATGACCACGGATCCAGTTATGGATGTCCTCAGCGGGCTGGGCCATATTCACCTTTATGAGAGAAATTAAAGAGAATCAAACAGAGTATAAAAGTACAAAATCCCCCCCAATAATAATCTCACACATACATGAACACACAAATTTGCTGTATGTAATGTATCTGCATAAATTACTAAGTTCAGGTATGAAACTCTGTATGGTGCAAGCTGATGGCTTCTTTGAACTTGTTATCTGTGATATGTGATATGTCAAGCCAATCGGCTCACATGGTGTAAGCTTATAGGTCCTTTGATGGCTTTTTTCCTTCTTTTTCTGTCCTTTTTTCCAACTCTTAATTTGCTCAGTTTGCATGTAAACCGGTTTCGCTGCAGCGTGCTGCAAGAGTTTTCTCTGAAACCCTCCTCCACCCCAGATTCAACTGTCTAGATCTTGGATTTATGTCTAATTGTGAAGTAACATGTCATATGTGCTTGATGGAGCATGTCTTGTGTTTTTCTAATTGTGCAGCAGCATGTCCACATGCTTAACTCAGTATGTCTGTGTATTTTCTTGCAAGTCTCTGTGCTTGCTCTGCAACAGCAGCAACAGCAGCGTAACATATCTAGTCCACCAAGACCAATATCATGTCAATATGTCATACCAACATTAACATGCTAAATCTTTCTGAGAGTTGTCAAGACTGAACTAGGAGTTTCCATCAGACCTTGCTATAAAAATCACAATCTAATTAGGTTAGAGATGATAACTTCAGAAATTTAAGAGAAGATGAATAAGACAAATGAGAAGAAAATGGTTTTAATGTATCAACGAGATGTGTGTATTTGTGTTTGTTTGTGTCCCACCTTAGCATTGGATTTCTTCTGGATACCCTCATAACTGGCTCCTTCTTCAGGCTGTGGGATCTTGGGAGCTTTGCCTTCTGCAATAAGCTGTACAGCTTCTACCTTTGTGAACACAAACCACACACATTTATAAGTTTACAAGATTCATGACCCTCAAAAATCTGAATCAATGAGTCAAAATATATTATTTAACCTGTTTTTAAAAGGTCATTTTTCAACATTTCCTCCTTACAGCATCATAGTATTATGTGAGACAGAACTACTGTCATGGTTACCATGGCCTTAATACCCTCTGGAAACAGGAAGCGGTTGTAGAGCGTGTCCACAGTATCATTGGGTTCTACTGGGCATTCCCTCTGCAACAGGATGGGACCAGTGTCCAATCCATCATCAGCCCAGAATATACTAAATCCTGCTTTCTTATCCCCTTTGATTAGTGTCCTACACACAAATGCATACACACACCATCCATTTACACACAGTAAGCAGAGATCACAGAAAGCCAACACACTTAGGAAGTGATGCTTTATTATCAATTAATTATTAATTTAATATAGTTAAATCATTTATTATTATTATTAATAGTCACATATTATAATATCATTTAAAAAAAAGCATGCACATTATATTAAAACATAAAAAAAACATACATTTTATACACCCATGCATCATTCCAGCAATTATTTATTTTAAAGTGTAGTAATAAAGAGGTAATTTTTATACATTTTATTTTTGTTCCTTGAGGTCTCATAATGTTATTCACCTTTTTTTAATTTTTTTTTTTTTTACCAAAAACAGAAATATTTTAGCTTTCCACGACAATTTTCCACCCTTTCTGACCCTCAGAATTAAACGGTCCACTTTTTGCTGCCATGCCTTTAAGAAATGTGAAATTAGAGAATGCTTTGCCTTTTTTAACTTAAAAGATAAAGGACATTTTGATTTCTCATGATATGACTCCTTTAATGTTTGTTTTAAGCCCCGTCCCGTGCTCGAGCCCCTCCATTATGGACAGCGCGCCACATCCGTTTACCTTAATGTCGCCAGTACTATCTGAACCAGTGAACCTGTGAAATATTAGTTGGGTTAATATATCAACATTGTTTATTACCGTATAGAGGTGAATGCTTATAAACAACGAAGAGGGCTATGTTAAAAAACACACATACTGTACCTATACTGTATAAACACACATGCGAATACACCTTTCACTCACCAGTTGATAGCGGAGGCTCCTCTGTGTTTGGGTAGGATGGAAGGGTGGTAAATGATGGAGCCATATTTGGGGAAGTCGATCACATTCATGGGGATGAACTGGGAGCAGAAGGGCATGACGTTCAGTTCGGCACCTACGGCTTTGTACGCCTCCACTACCTGCGGGATGGGCTGACCTTTCACCCTCCACCGTGGGAACTTAAACACCGGCGTCCCGTCTTTCTCCGCCACCACAGCTGAGGGTCAGAGAGGACAGACCGGAGATAGTTTTGTATGCTATCTGGAATTACACTAGGTCACATCAGGCAAATTCAGAATTTTATTTCGAGTAACAAGGAGCCAAGATCAAGCTTATTACGGGACCTTGGCTTTTATCTCTATGATTAAATGACTGTAAACAGCGGTAGTCTGCAAATGTTACATTAATAAGTAACCTTATTGAACTCTTACAATGTGTTTTGTTGGTGTAACCTAATGTATTCAGGTTGATTCAGTGATTTTAAGTGATATTTCTGACTTGAATAAAACCAGTTAATTTAAATTTAAAGCACTTTTTTTTTCTTTTTTTTTAATATCTTTAAATGTATCGTTCATAAACTGCTAGGGTTGGCAGTGTTGTTATGGATTCAGGTATGTTCATTAAAACAGTAATACATACTGATCAGCACATTACATAATGAGATGTTTTTGCAACTCCAGTTGGACAAGTTCTGTAGTTGTGGAAAGTATCTGTAAGGAGTTCATTGTCTTCCATGGTTTCACTCAACAACAGACTACAAATTCAAGTTACAAATCCAAACTTTTCGTAACCTAAACTAACCCATTTAACCAGGGGTTTTTAATCTTTACAGACCCAGAGATACCCAACACTCAGACTCTCTGCCAACCCAGGGTATAAAAATAGATTTTCTCAGTAACACTTTACAAGAACTCTTAACATCACTACATTAAATAATGTTTAACAGATCAATAGCAAATGTTCATTTAAATAGTTTGAAATGTCATGAAAATGTGTGGACCCCTGGATGAAAATCCTGGACCTAAAGTACTATTATCCAAATCATTGACAAAGGAATATGTAATTACACAGTGCTAAGGCCACATATAAGCCATATGTCTCCAGGCATGCCCTGCCAAAAGCTTTACCAAGTAATACAGCTGCCTCTTTGTCTTGCCAAGTATTAACATTTCTTAGACTGCTGTTCATGAGTGTGGTTGAGTTTTGAAGTAATTTCATTGACTGTTCCTGTTATGGATGTAGTGGTAGACATATGCATGTTTAGTGTGATATTCAGTAGGTGATATTACTCTTATCTGTCCATCAACTTCCAGCTAGGAGTGAGGAAGTCTGAGCATGGACATCACTTGGAAATTGTGGGCCGTTCGGACTGTCGTGAGAACAAGCGTGACTGCACATTTGTTCCCCCATATCACCAATGGACTTTTCACTTCACACAGCTTTACACCACTTTTCGTCAAAACAATGAGGTCATTATGTGGGATGCACACATTAAATGACCCTACTCAAAGACACTAAACCGACCCAGTGCTTCGCACAAACATAACCACAAACACACACAAACACACAAACAGTGTGAGCAAATGGGATGTTTGGAAATGCGACTCTTGTGACTGAAGTAGAACACTAGAATCGAAACTCACTTCCTCTTTGTTTTAAATTAATCATATGCGTTAACACGTTAATTTTGACAGCTTTAATTTTAATATTAAGGGGTCCCTGGGTTGGCAAAAAAGACTAACAAACCAAACACCAGGCACATTATTGCTAATTAAAACAATTATGGCCTTAATTTCATCCACAAACCATTCAAATTTCATTCAAGGCATTCAAAAGAGAATTCAGTCTTCATGACCCTATGCCCTCATTCCTACTTTCTCTTCTCTCGGGTACTTAAATAACTGTACAAAGCAACATTTTCATGCGTGTGCTCGCAAATAGTATGTTTACCAGCGTTGCACAGTGCCTTCCCAGCCCTTGTGTAACAAAAACTCACTGTCTCACCCCCACCCAACTGACACTTACCCAGGGGGTCCGCCTTGCCATCCTTATCAGGAACTGTGAATACGCCCACCACTTTATGGCCCTGCTTGCGGAGGTTTGTATACACTTCCTGTCCAAACAAGCTTTGGCCAATCAGGGCCAACTTCAGCTTATTTTGGTAGTAAGTCTGTTTAGAAGAGCATCAAGTTAGATTTTAAACAAAAACTCCAGAGAAAAAAATATTCTATTTATTTTAATAATAGCCAAACAGAGTAATATGAGTGGGAAATGTAGTTTTTGGATATCCCTTATCATAATCTATAATTACTATAAAAACTTTTATTACTGTGGAACCACCACTGTAGTTTACTGTCTACTGCAATAAAATAATAATTTAAAAAACATAATTTTTGGGGTCCCAATCAATAAAAAAGCCCCTTGTTTCTATTTTATACAGAATGTATTCATGTGTGAAGAAAGTGACCAAATTAGCCATGCATCAAAGTCTCAGCTGGAAAGTAGTAACAATTGATACCAGCGCGCATGCGCGTCAGGGATAGATTTAAATCAATGGGGCAGAATGTCACACTGTTGCATTACTATAAATACCATAGCGTCTAATTACCACGTAATAACCGTTCTGCACGACGGAGCTAAAATCAAGAGAAACATTGGAAGAGATGACCAGCTCAAGCTTTAAACACACTGCTTAAATGTACTGAACAAGTTTATTATGGTTTGTCATGGCATGCACGAGCGATTTGAGTTGTTAGTTTATGGTCTAGCAGTTTCGTAGCGACATTGGTAACACGATCTGCGCTCATTTACTCGCCCTCTTGCTGATGCAACTCGCCAAAGATCTGTCCACTGGAAGTAATTCGACCAGGAGCAACGTGGCACTGTAACCCAAGTTTAACTACATACAAGTCCTATATCAATATACACCAATATATATTATGCATATGGAGAATAAAAGCCCAAGTTTGGCATTAACTGCACTTATTCTGTGCATGGAGTAACCCTGTTTAATAATATTATTAAATAGGTTACCGACGTTTATAAACTTGTTTTATGGAATATGCATGCGTCTGCCCTCCATACAGTACATTTGCACCTATGCATTCATTCATTCTTGTATCTAGGCATTGGCAACAGCCACAATGCAGAAGAAAAGCTACGGGTTACTCACAGAGCTCATGGAGAATTTCCTGATAATCGTACTAGCCGTCCACAACATGGCGAAAATACAGCGCACACAAAATTAAAATCGCGTTTAAAGACCGGGCTGGTGTGCTGGGGACATGTGTTACTGTAGTCGCACACCTGCGGTTGACTGTATCTAATCTCAGTTGTAGCAACTGAACCAGACTGAACTGACGCACAAGCGAGTTTCTGGGCGTGCGCGCTCCCGTGCGCTTTTCCTTACGTCAAGACTACTTGCGCGTAACCGGCTGATAAGCGTCCCATAAAAAGGCTTCTGTTTTTTAATAGCTAGAGCCTATTTTCATGACGCGCATGCGCATTAGTTGGTCCAGCCTGAACAACAGCGTTTTTTAAGCGTGGTCTGAGACAAAGAAGCACAATTTATGATACTGTTGTTGTCAGATTTAACTGCTGATTTAAAATCTGTTCTTCGAATGTAATCGTGACCAACCGTGGAAATTTCGGTCTCTCCATTCAGGTAGATAGGAGCTGTACTTTTATACCACTTGTATCCATAGAAAAAAGCTGCCTGGGAGCGTTCCCATGATGGCCACAGAGCAGACTGACTTGCCACGAAAAGCCCTTTAGCCTTGGTGCGAGCTCCACAGCAGTCGACAAAGTCCCTTTGTTGGCAAGTCAGTCCAACGATCAAACAACATATTTAAAATTAGCAGTGAAATTTGACAACAAAGGTATCATAAATTGTGCTTCTTTACTTAAAAAACACTGCTTTTTCCAAATCTTTGCAGCAGGATGGTCTTCGCAGAACACGTTCGCGAGGTTTTATAACCTAGACGCGGCGTCCATTGCTTCGCGAGTCCTCTCTGTCTAGAGAGCTATTATTCCTTCATCCAGCGGGTGAGCCCGAGCTCTTTATTCGGGCAGGCTTCCTGTTATAATTTTAAAACAACCGCCTGGGTAGGCCACTATCCAATTTACGCCCACTAGAAGTCACAAGCACTTCCAATTAAATAAAACCTCCCTCCCTACCTCTGGTTATAAAGGGGTTAATTATTCTGTGTGTATTATATGACTCATGTAGATCCACAGATTAAGATGAATTTTCCATCTGGTTTTCACCATGTGGGATTATTCATTTTCATACACACTTGAAGACATATAAGTCACCGCCTGAAGGGTCGTGACCTCATATGCACATTGTTCTAAGTGTTTCTACCCTCGTACATCTAGGGTATGACTCTATGTAGTGCGGCATGATGGGACTCCATTCCCTATAGCGTTCAAATGCAATGTTGAGTGAACTGAATCAATAGGGAACGTAACCTCGGTTCCCTGAGATGAAGGGAACGAGACATTGCAAAACTTGGCCGCACTACTACGTCAGAGTTTCGAGGAACAAGCGACGCGTTCTTGTCCCTCAATCAGAAATTCGGAAGAAATTATTTTTGAGCGCCCGCTTTTATAGGGCAAATGCGCGCCTCAAACATCACTGCCAATCACAAAATTGCCGTTATGATACAAGTGCTTCAACTAGGTCGTGGAAAAGGGATTTCCCCATAGCGTTCAAATGCAATGTCTCGTTCCCTTCATCTCAGGGAACCGAGGTTACGTGAGTAACCTTAGACATTTTAAGACATAATTCTAGCATGAAGTGGTCTTTTGATCTGCCAATCCAGATATTCCTCAATTAAGGTGTCTTTCATCATGTGAACTAACTTTTATTTTTATTTAGTTGAATATATATATTTTTTTAATAATTTTTTGAGAATTTGCATGACTGCCCCTTGAATGTGTTTCAACTGTAGTGTTTAATCAATTTAACACTGGCATTATTTTTTGTAATACATTAATTGTTTTAATTTTCCATTTGTTATGTTATTAAATATATGTTAAATACCATGTTCACGTTCAAACTTATGTGTAGTATGGAAATATATAAAGTTGTCATTCAGCTTTTGCATCTAAAGTTGGCATTATAGCCAAGGGACAGTTCTCTTGAAGCTGTCTGAGTTTAGAGAGCTCCTGGACCACTTCTGAACATGCAACTTTTCTTTTTTCAGTACGCCTCACCACTCTGAACAACAACAACTTTATCTGCATAAATTAATAAAGAAATATACTGTCATACGGCAATATAGAGTACACAAGGTTGTCATTTCACAAGTTAATTAATTTTTTTTTTTTTTATGTATTTTGTAAAAAACATTTTATCCTAGTTCATTGTACTCATACTGTATGTACACTGGTGGCCAAAAGTTTGGAATAATGTACAGATTTTGCTCTTATGGATATAAATTGGTACTTTAATTCACCAAAGTGACATTCAACTGATCACCATGTATAGTCAGGACATTAATAACGTAAAGAATTACTATTACAAATTTTTTTTTTCCAGAACTTCTTAAACTAAGATTTCTCATTACAAAATCCTCTATGTGCAGCAATGACAGCTTTGCAGATCTTTGGCATTCTAGCTGTCAGTTTATCCAGATACTCAGGAGACATTTCACCCCACGCTTCCTGTAGCACTTGCCATAGATGTGGCTGTCTTGTCGGGCACTTCTCACGCACCTTACAGTCTAGCTGATCCCACAAAAGCTCAATGGGGTTAAGATCCATAACACTCTTTTCCAATTATCTATTGTCCAATGTCTGTGTTTCTTTGCTTACTCTAACCTTTTCTTTTTGTTTTTGTTTCAAAAGTGGCTTTTTCTTTGCAATTCTTCCCATAAGGCCTGCACCCCTGAGTCTTCTCTTTACAGTTGTACATGAAACTGGTGTTGAGCGGGTAGAATTCAATGAAGCTGTCAGCTGAGGATATGTGATGTCTATTTCTCAAACTAGAGACTCTGATGTACTTATCCTCTTGTTTAGTTGTACATCTGGCCTTCCACATCTCTTTCTGTCCTTGTAAGAGCCAGTTGTCCTTTGTCTTTGAAGACTGTAGTGTACACCTTTGTATGAAATATTCAGTTTTTTGACAATTTCAAGCATTGTATAGCCTTCATTCCTCAAAACAATGATTGACTGATGAGTTTCTAGAGAAAGCGGTTTCTTTTTTGCCATTTTTGACCTAATATTGACCTTAAGACATGCCAGTCTATTGCATACTGTGGCAACTCAAAAACAAACACAAAGACAATGTTAAGCTTCATTTAACGAACCAAATAGCTTTCAACTGTGTTTGATATATTGGTAAGTGATTTTCTAGTACCAAATTACCAATTTAGCATGATTACTCAAGGATAAGGTGTTAGACTGATGGCTGCTGTCTTGATTTGATCAAAAATGACTTTTTTCAAATAGTAATGGTGCTGTTTTTTTTACATCAGTAATGTCCTGACTATACTTTGTGATCAGTTGAATGCCACTTTGGTGAATTAAAGTACCAATTTCCTTCCGAAACAGCAAAATCTGTACATTATTCCAAACTTTTGGCCGCCAGTGTATGTGTTTGTGTGGGTTGAGTTAATGAGACATTTCATATTTTATCACCAAAAATAGAAATTGCCCTTATTTCTGTTATACAGGCTTTTTCACACCGTCACCCAAAACTCCCACTCCATGTTCAATGTGTCTGCAAATTCAGAATTGAATAAAATATATATCAACTATTTAAAAATGTAAATAAAATAAGTAGTTTTATAAAGAATAATCATCTAGATATTACCTAGGTCTTTTTCTGACCAACATATGCATTTAAGTGGGGTGAAGTTACATATGCATTCTAGGGTTAAAGCAATATACTTAAAAAAAAAAAAAAACACACATGGTGGCTTTAAAATTCATGCTGGAATTCAGACAGATTTTTTTTTTTTTTTACTTTGGATTATTTATTAAAACTGGGACAAATAATGGACAATGTCATGTTGTGTCACTGCTATAATAATAAAAAAATTATAATAATTAGATTCTGATTAATTTTAATATATTTCAGTCAGTAAAGTCCATTTTATCTACACATGACAGAAATGTCTTTCTCAGCTAATGCTGTAATTTATACAGGGCCTTCTAACTTGGTACATTACGAAAATATGCATTTTGAAAATTAATAGCAGGGCCCAACTTATGCAGTTCAGTTGCTATTTCGGCTATTTAACTGATGTCTAGATGGCCACATTTTAGATCTTTCCATGACAAATATCAAGCAATTTATGACCTGTCAGTCACAAAAAAAATAAAAAAAAAAATAAAAAAATAAATTACATTTAAAAAGGAGACTGAAAACAAGTACTAATTTTGCTCAAAAATTGTTCCGACCATCAGAAAGTACTGATGTGTGTACTTTCGCCCTCAAGGGACCAAAACCACAGTTCTGACATCACTTCATCCCCCTGTCTTGGACTAAATATGTAGTTTGATATGATTCTTTGAGTTCTCCATATTTAAATCACAATGCTTTATTTTTCATTCTGCAAATTTCTCTAGCAGACACTGTTATTTTCTTTTTATTAGTAGCTTATGTACATCCTTGCACTTTTGAATATCCCTTGATAAATAATGTCTCTTGGATCTGTAAAATCAGGCAAAAATGACCAGATGTGGATCTAAAATGTGCCAACAACAAATTCGTTCATTACATAGCACACACTTTCTGTCATATCTTAAATTAGCACCATCTAAAATAAAGAACAAATACCACAGCTACATTCAAACAAAACACAGTATTTTTGATCCGCTCATAGTATGGTAGTTTTTTGTTTTACATAAGCATCATGCCGGTTTTGTGGTTGGACAACTTTTGCCATACAGTTTCAAACATAAACATGGAACCACTGAATCATAGAACTGATTCAATTAATTGGGCATATTGTGCATAAAAATTTCAGAGAAAATAGCACGTGAATTGGGGATCCAAACTGTTTATTTTGTGCACAGTATAACAAGTTCTGACAATAATAAAAAGTGTCCTAACAACAAGAGCACTGCTGGTGGACCTCACAAAGGTGTTGACTCATGATCCGTTCAGTGAAATCAGAGTCGATTAATTTATCTGGTTTGGCATTAGAGAAGACAACTGATTTAAACACTAAACCATGTCATTTAAAAGGAGAAAAAGTGCTTTGTTAGAGTCATATATGTGGGTTTCATCACAGAGCCTTTTTCTGAAGTACAATATTTACTGCACATCTCCCAACACTGCTAAAGAACATATCAGATGACAGTGGTGTGGTTTCGTACAAGAATTTCACATTGGAAACAACTGTACAAGGAAAACTATTTTAACACTTGCAGCCACCTCTTTTAAAGGTGTAGTTCACAGAGAAAAAGGAAAATTCAGTAATGAATGTTCCAAACCGGAATTACCTTCTTTTTAACCATGAAACACAAAAAGAGATATTAGGCAAAATTTTAGCCTCAGTCACCATCCACTTTCATTGCATAGAAAATTGTCTCCTCGTGTGTTCCATGCAAGAAAGAAAATCATACGGGTTTGGAACGACGTGAAGGTTAGGAAATGACAACTGAATTTTCATTTTAGGGCAAAACCAAGATGTTTTTCTTAAGTAAGCTCAGTCATCCTTTGCCTTCTAGGTAAAAGGAGTGTATCCTCAGAGTGTGCATGCAGGAAGAACTCTCACTTTGAGTTCAAACATTCAAACAAATACTCCAAAAAGCTATCCCACAACTCCCTGCTTCAGCTGGAGAGATCACAGGAAACGGATGCCTGCTCCAAATTGAACTCCATCACATATCCTGCAGGTAAGTAATAGAGTTAAAGTGAGGTCATTAATAATTTAACACCAATACAAACAGACTAACAACAATACTGTCCCAAAGGCTTTATTTTGGCTGTCTTTAAGTAGTAGATGTGTATATTTACCTGTCTCCACTTTGAACACCCATGGGGAAGCAGTAATTGAGTTCAAGTCTAGCAATATTTCCTAGACGTAGAATTATTCCCGCCCCATAAGACCAACGGATACACTCTGCTAGCTTCTGTAGATGTGCGCGTGGTCCCTCTCCTAAACAAATAACAATACACATGGATGAAAAGTGTCAAACTGAAGTTTCCATGAATCAACAGCATCACCATGTGGCCAAAAGGCCTCTCTACACATACATTCAGTCAAGAACTAAAGACAACTGCGTTTCCTTAGTAAAACCTAATGGTCTACACTAGGGGTGTAACGGTACACAGAAGTCACGGTTCGGTACGTACCTCGGTTTTGGGGTCATGGTTCGATGCGAGTTCGGTACAACAGGAAAAAAGCAACATATCCCAAAATGCTAGGTTTCTTTTCATTTATTTTGAACAGACAGTAGTGCAAATTACAGTTTGTTCCACCTAGCGGCATTTAGTCCCCCCTGAGGTAGTTGGTAGAATACAGCCTCCTTTAGTGTATTAAGCACTAAGCAGTAAACGGAATGCACTCTTGCATAGGCCATATATTTTTTTGTAGGGTTGATGAAAAACAAAAGGTATTTGGTCACAATCAGCTACAAAACTGAAAAGCATCTCTTGTGTTATAAAAGTACAAAATAAATAGAATAATGAAAAATAAAACCTGTGCATTAGGAGAAGCCATTCTTGTTTTGGGTTGGTGCGTAGATGGTCTCTTCTTCTTCTGCTCTTTTTCTTGTTGTGGCGGTTAGCAAACAGTGTTGCATTAACGCTCTCACCCCCTTCTGGATTGGAGTGGATCGCCTGTGACTGACTCGGATGTATTCTTCATCTGACTGCCTGCACCGAACCGTGACGTCAGTACCGTGACGGTTCGGGACGAATACATGTACCGTTACACCCATAGTCTACACACAACATTTCAACCTAAGAGGGTTTACTAACTAGGGGAAATACTCACCGTAGTTGAGGTTGCAAAGGTTTCCAGCATTGAGGAAGAAGTGAGTTCTGAAGAGGTCAGCCAAGCTGCCCTTGGTCGAGCGGAAGGGGAGGGGTGTGTACAGGTGGAGCCCACTGGCCCAATATGCTTCCCCACCCAGATAATCACCTGATCAGGTAAGGTCACACAGAGGTCAGGGTTTCATACCAGGAACATAACATAAAATAAAATTACAAGGACATACCATTCAACAATAAATTTAATGGAATTAATTGTTTTTTAAAGCCATTTACCTTCACTCTGGGGCCCAATACTGTACATGCCGAAACCTCTTACACTCGTTGGACCGCCCAGATAGAACCTGCCAGAAACAATCAAACACTATACAGTCAAATTACATATATAAATTCAGTCCCTTACTACTTCTCTAAGAGACTTAAGAGAAAATAATATTCTTTAACACTGTATATCCTTCGACAAAATATCTACAGTATAATCCCAAAAACACACCTGTCAGCAATGGAGGTAGGCTGACTTGTAAGTGGATAGATCATCCCACCCCACAGAGATGCAGATAGCACCTATAAGAGAAACAGGTAGTTACTGTAACAGAACTCTACAATTATTACTTTTTAAGTCCAATTTATTAGATTTATGTGTAGATGAGCACAAATACTCCATCAAACCATCACAAAAATTCCTTGAGAGTTCAAAAGCGTATACATTAAGCAAGACTACATACAGAGCCCCAGATAAAAGGTTTGTTGAGTTGTAGCTCAAAGTCCTCCTTGAGAAAGCTGGCATCTCCACCGGTGTATCCTGCCAGTTCCTAAACCAACAGAGCAAACAACTATTGTAGTCAGTACAGGGAATTACAAAGCAAAGTAATGTTACATGGGGAAACACCAAACTGCTGTTGACATGTTTTGGGCTGATGTTCAAGCCCTCATACCTGGTTGATTCGTAGTAAAGCACCTCTTCGGGGCAAGATCGCTGAGTTTCTGGTGTCTATTACCATGGTGTGCTAGTATAAGACAAGAACAGGGATATTTCATGAGATCAATCATTAGTCTAAAATAGGAGTTTTCAAAGTAGTAAACAATAAGCCCCCCTCTGACAAAATTTACAAGACTTTGTATTTTCCTCTAGTGTTATATTATCAAAATGCATCATATTTCAGGCATTGGAGCAATTTACCAATGATGATCAATAACCTTAAATTCAGTCTGACAGACTCATTCAGCAATGCGTCATACACTGGTGTGTCATTAATGGCTATACATATTTATATTAATAATATTTTTATAAAATCTTTTTTTTAATTTTTTTTATCCCCTTTTCTCCCCAATTTGGAATGCCCAAATCCCACTACTTAGTAGATCCTCATGGTGGCGCGGTTACTCACCTCAATCCGGGTGGTGGAGGACAAGTCTCAGTTGCCTCCGCTTCCAAGACAGTCAATCCACACATCTTATCACGTGGCTCGCTCTGCATGACACTGCAGAGACTCACAGCATGTGGAGGCTCATGCTACTCTCCACGATCCACGCACAACTTTCCACGTGCCCCATTGAGAGCGAGAACCACTAATCGCGACCACGAGGAGGTTACCCCATGTGACTCTACCCTCCTTAGCAACCGGGCCAATTTGGTTGCTTAGGAGACCTGGCTGGAGTCACTCAGCATGCCCTGGATTCAAACTCGCGACTCCAGTGGTAGTGGTAGTCAGGATCAATATGCGCTGAGCTACCCAGGCCCCCCAGTATTTTGCATCTTTTGCATTTTTACTGTTTTTAGCCTGCATTTTTTCTAAACTCGCATCACATGAGCCAGTCTCCGTCTCTATATGAAACTCACTGATAGGGCCGTTTCAAGCTATAAGTGGTATAAGCGACTGCTTAGAGCCCCCGAGCAACCAGGGGACCCCACGAAGCAAGGTCGATTTTTTTTTTTTTTTTTTAATATACAAAAAGCTGCAAGTAAGTCTCAGGCAGCTGTAATGCCTCAATTAGACAGTTATAGGGGGCCCCCTTGTGGCCCGAGAGGGAAGGGAGAATGTAATTGCAAGGAGAGAGTAGTAGACAGGCAAGCGCATGCTCACAGGGTTTTTCGTCATCATGAAGCGCACTTATGTCGTGAGCGGAAAAAATAAAAAGGAAGAGGAGGAGAAACATAGCAAAACCACTGGTAAGAAACAAATGTAAGCCAGCTACCTGGCTACATGGTTTTTATTCGTTGTCATGCATTAAATTGCAACAATGGTTAGCTAACGTTTTGCAGTGGTGTCTGTTTTTCCAAAGGTACATGTTTTCAGACATTTCTGCAAGCTATATAACTAAGGAGTAGACAATACTATTGTCACAATAGACAGTTTTGTGTAGATAATATATTCACATTTTTTGAATATCCAAGTAGAATTTCACTTAGGGCCCCCATATGCTCAGAAACGGCCCTGCTCACTGATCTATAATCAGTGGTGAAACTGCACTTGTCACAAACACATGAAGACACATCGACCCGATATCATGTTGAACTCGTAATGGAAACGTCATGACGAATGAACAGAGGCAGAGCTATATGGCTTTATCACAGATTCACAAATGTACAGGACAAGTTAAGCATGCACACGCATTCCCTGAGAGAGAGCAGGGAGATTTCTTCAGAGAGCATCTTATATTTAAGAGTGCAAGTCCAGATTTGTGCACGAGTGAAGGAAATTCACGTGCGAGCGTAGAGATTCGCACTAGCACAACCGGTACATGGATGTGTTCTTGCTCTTTATAACGCCAGATAGCTACAATGTATTAAGATGGACTTTGGTCCATTAAGCTATTAATTTTCATGTCTCCACAATACATTTTTATTGCATTTATGTATCTTTTGGTTTTACTTGAAGTTATCAATCTCCATGCCTCCCCTGAAATTCTCTGATGCCTCCCAGTTTGAAAACCGTGGGTCTAAAACCATGGAACCAAAAGTTTCTTGGGTTTAGGTTTACGGAGGAAAGCTTACAGAAAGGGCGGATTTTAGGGTGTGGCCACTTTCCTCTCTCACGGCAAAGGAGGCACTTCGGGCCAGACATCCAAGTTCTCGCCACACGCCCTCCCATTTCAGAGTGTGATCTGTCATCCACAGTGGGAACTGAAAGACACATATTGCATTAAACCACTGCTTATAAAGTATAGGCTTGTTAATCATTTAAAGTGAAAACTGAGGTCACTTAGCTCAGTTATTGTCCTTACATTCAGTTCAGTAGAAACGCCCCTGTCGGTTTCTTTTAGAGAGCTCCACGGAAACTGGCCAGTGACTTTGTACAGGTTCAGAGCAATGCTTCATAAAGGAAAGAATTCAGAGATGTGTAAAATTCCAGCTGTTGGACAGACAATCCCACCCCAAACTCACAAAACTGAATTAGCCAATGTTGCAACATACAAATGGCTTACTTATAATTGTCTCTGTATTTTAAGCTGGGATGAGAGACAGCAATTTAACATCGAAAAAAATGACACACTTCACATTTTTAAGTGATTTACTTTAAAGTTTTGCCTACTTGCGTTCATAATACCCCGGCTGAGGTTTGAAAAAAGATAGGCCATAGGATGTCTCTTTAGTTCCATATGAGAATTGGAAGGTGACCCTCTCTCCACGACCAAACATGTTTGGAAGCTTAATACCCAATACCTTTGCAGGAATAAACACAAAAATACACACAATGAAAATCTAAAGAATAATAAACTACAATCCACACTGACTCAAAAGTGTGGATTAATAACACCACTGAGCCAAAGAGAAATCGTATCAAAAGATGACAAATTTGTGTGACAGCTTGACTGGTCACCATATTATGTGAGAGCTGGGGTGTGTGTGTTAGTATTATGGTTCTCACCATACTGCCTTCATTATTTCCAACCAAGGTGTTGTAACTGCCAGTAAGACGTTTTAGCTCAGTAACCTCAAAAGTAACATTGAGTCCATTTGGCAGCGCATCCACTCCTAAAGAGTACATTAGAATGACAACAATTTACAACAAATAGTGTGGATGAATGTTTTACATAGATTATTCCTCTATGAAGTTAATAGAAAATGTCTGTGTATAAAGAAGCAATTGATTCTGAACCCAGATTAAATTGCAATTAGCCACTTGGAGAAATAATCCTCCCTGAACTTGTAATTCACCTGCATACACAATATACCAATATAATAATGACACTGGCAATAAAAAGACTGAACTTTGGACCCATTGGTTTTGCCTTCTTTATGAGTGGATAAATGAACTGACGTCATACTATATTCTTTAGTACAGCTGTTTGCCTTAACCTTAACATTGCAAATGCACTTTGTAAGCATTCCATTCAACCTGTTCTACTCAAAAGATCTCTTTGTTCTACAACATATTTTGTCAAAACAGCTCTCTTATTACGTTGGCTAGACAAAGCCAACATACTGTTATTTTACAGACATGGTTTAGGGTTTTTTTCAAAATCCCTAAACCAAGACCAAAATTTCTGACTGTAACTCCTCCTAGAGCTTTCAAGCTACATCCACCAAACTTGGCACAGACCTTCAGAGTTTTCTGACTCAAGTCAGGTTTCTATGACTTTTCTAACTGATCAGAATTACAGTGTTTGGCTGTAAACAAAAATCCCGTACACTTACATTAACGGAAGGGTCAAACGAGCCAAGACTTTTCAAACTCTAACTGTCAAAAATAAACAAGGCCTTAAATCTGCTGAAACTGTGTCTCTCTTTTTCTTTTTCTTGCCATTTATCTATCTGTAACCTTCAAACGTATTTTTTTTTTTTTAAATTAGTGTTAAACTATTAAACAATCAAAGTTTGTTTTGACAAGTATTACCTATCTATTACAATATCTAAATTAAGCATGATCAACTGTCTGCATATAAACACATGTTA